>NC_086043.1:3226911-3868793 GCF_947568885.1 Cydia strobilella | reverse complement strand
TCTGTTTTTAGTATTTGTTTTATAGCGGCAACAGAAATACATTACCTGTGAAAATTTTAACTGTCTAGCAATCACGGTTCATGAGATACAGCCTGGTGACAGACGGACAGACAGTCAGACAGACAGCGGAGTCTTAGCAATAGGGTCCCGTTTTTACCCTTTGGGTACGGAACCCTAAAAACGAGTTTACTGTGAGATACCATGGCAACCATAATAGCCGTTCTTAGCAATACAAACAGCTTAGCTTAGTTCTTATGAAGGTAAGGTAGCAGCAAACCTACTTGGAGCTGTTAATAGAAGCCTACTTAATAGCGCGTGATGCACTTAATATTCATTTTTAAGTTTTAGATTAGGATTGACTTTTTAAGCTGAAAAGGGGTCGATGACGGACATTCGTACTATAAATATTTCTTTTCCACTTCAAGGACAGGATTTACAGGAAGCCCAAACCTTTTATATAAGCGTTAAAAAGGTAATACTTACAATTCAGCGAAAAACCTTATAAAGGTACCAGAAATTTTGAACGTCATGTTGACACCTACAACTAAGAAAAATGTGACTTTTTAAATGTGTGATTTCCAGTGATTTCACATAGGTAATGAACAGTGTTTTAGAAAAATAAAACTAAGTACTAATACTTTAATCTTTCAACCTTTTTTACGATAGTTCTATGAAACACTAAATACTTTTTTAATTACTGTCTTGTCAGTTTCAGTATTGTTGAAAATATTTACCTGCGGCTTAAATGTGACATATTAAAATTCCGTGTTTTTATCATTTTTATGGCGTAAACCTAGTGGACATAAGTGATTGTGAACATGTTTTCGACTCTCCTCTTGCTGTACTGCTGGTCCTTATGTGTAAGTGTAACTTTTTACTTGTAAGCTAATATAGTAGATGATTAGGTACCTACACAGAAATAAATATACCATAGAAGACGCAAATGCATTCGAACCCCGACCAAGCATCGAGGTTGACCGTCGCTCTTTACAGTCCACGCGCGTCAGTTGTTGCAGCCGGACGTCCATGAAAACTTAAAAAATGCTTCGTTGCATGATTATTAACTGCAACAGCCCAAAAATTGCGAGCACCCAAAGGAAAGAACATATTTCCTATCACAGATAAGTAATTTTAAAATTATATTTTGCGTAAATTTTGTATGAAAAAGTCGGCACGCTTGGCTTCAATACAAATCGTGGTATTTGCGTCATCTAGCGTATATATTAAATCTGTGGGTACCTAAATATAAATAGTAATATCAAAGAGAATATATAGGATAGAGGGTTACTCTCATAATCAATTTTATAGTCACAGTAAATTTACTGCTATCTATCGACACACGATTAAAACTAAAAATGAAAATGTATAAAAATACCAAAAAAAATATTTATATATGGATAAATATTTTTTTTATTTGTATTTATTATTTTTATATGATTTTAACCCATGTTCTTTCACTGATATGTGTTAAATTTGTTAAATAACAAGCGAAACCGTCAACGCCATCTAACCGAGAATAGGCCAAATGTGATAGCGCCATCTATGCGAGATTAAATTTTTCTTAATATTCGACGCACTCGGTATAAGATGAATAGTCTAAGGAATAAAACTTCTTTGGTAATATTCAAGCCTTCAAGGATTTGAATGGTTTGTCCAGAATCTAGTATATCTGCGAACATACTGATTCACTCCTTAATAAAGTATATATCAGTAGGTACGTATATTTCCCATCAGATATATAAAAGTCTCTTTTTACGTCCCAATATTGATAACGCACGCCCCATAACGACACGTCGTCGGAAACCGGCGCCGAACATAAAGACTGCGCGGAACCATTCGAAAACCTTGATTTTTGCCAACACAACACGAAACAATAGGAACCCGTATAAAATTTGGCTTTTATATTTACTCGCATTGTTCTTAGCAATTTTATGTGCAATAACCATAATATATCCGCGCCGAAACTGCCATCTATATTCAGTGCGACGCGGATAAATTCTCACCCGTAAACCAACACGAACAGTAAAAACAGTAAATTATTTTACGAAACCCATCAGTGTCCCTTCGTCCGCATTTAAAAAAATAAAAGCGAAACAAACGAAATAATGTATATCAGCCTACCTAAAGCATTTTCAACCCTAAGCAACCGGCCAGCTGTAAATATTTCGTTTTATACGGCAATCTTTTTCGTCCTTTTCCACTTGTTTTATCATTGTTCGAGTTTAATGGGGGAGAGGGGTAAGTCAGCTTAGAGTGGCCGGGCCAGAATTCATAACTTCGTTTAGTTCGTCGCTTTATTTACGACTCTGAAATTTTTCACAAGTTCTAAGTGGGTAGATTTAAAAGTTCGGCGTGGCGAGGTCGCGATCTTTGCCTTGGCACCGTTTAATAATTCAGTGAACGTGCCGTCCCACTGTTGGTTCAGAAACACTTAGCCGCGCTTAGGACGAAATGAGTGGCGCGATTTACGGGGTTGACGGCTGAGCCAGAATATGCCAGACCTGCAATTTATAATTTACACGTCGAACGCGTTTTATTATCTCCAGGAGTTAAACTTAAAACTTATTGCTTTTAATTTACTCTTAAGAGCGTCGATTAAACTAAAGATTACTTTGTTTATATGCGAGTATTCCTTGTTTTAAACGCTTTCCAAAAATAAAAATGAAACATATTTTTAAGTATCACAGAAACTATACACAGAATTTTGAAATAAAAAATAAAAAAAACAAAAATATTTTTATTTCGGAACGTTCAAAATTCCATACAATATTGTTAGTACCATCGTTATAGCTATGTGTTAGTAAATACATTAAAAATAAAAACAAAACTTTCAACAATTAAATCACAATCCAATAAATTTAAATAATGAATATAATAAAATAAATAAATGTCAGATTCAAAGTAATATAGACTAGAATAATAATTAGAATGTCAAATATTTACCATTTTTTCTTAATTTAAATGTAGTTGCAATTTAATATTTATTTGATAAACTATAAAAGCTAGAAATGTTTTTAAGGTAAGTACCTAATAGGTTCTTTTGATTACGATATTGCATGACTAGCGTAGCGTTCTCACATTCCTAGCCGTATTCGTTTGGAAATATATTCAAATCTAAAGTTTATTCCATCTTCATTAAGTTCATTTTATTCTGAACTGTACAACAATAATAGAGGATGCGTAAATAAGAAGATAGGTAACAAAGAGTCTGTTCACAAGTTCCGCGCTTCTGTTTAAGTATCTGAGAGAACGAATCTTCCAGCGACGTTGAGCAAGTTTCCCTTACAAATGTATTACCTACCATCTGATAATAAAATGATGTAACTTTTATTGCAGAATTTTTTGGTAGGTATATGTAGACAAAGTAATTATTTCAAAGGGGTATTCTATCATACAATCTACATTTAGCAATAGTGTAGGTTGTTACAAAAACGTAACCTGTTTAAATAGAATCTTGTCAGGATTTAGACAAGATTCAATTTGGCCCTGAGATACTGTCGCTACAAGCAGCTTATATATGGCAATCAAATCAAAAACAGCCCAATAATGTTATCTGTACCAGTCGTATCAACCACCATAAGAATGCTAAGCAATCCTTCATCCTTTTATTGATGCTTTATTGTATTTGATAAGTATATATATAAACGGGACGGTAGAAACGGGAGTTGCAAGGGGCAGACCTCGGCGGACTTTCTCTGATCAGATCGGGGAAATCCTGAAGAAAGGCCAGGTCAAGAGCACCCTAAACCGGCGAGCGTGTATGAGGAATGTTATGAAAGTGAAGGAAGCGAAAGAGGTATGCCAGGATCGTAGCAAGTGGAAATCCGTGATCTCTGCCTACCCCTCCGGGAAATAGGCGTGATTATATGTATGTATGTATGTATGTATTTGAACAAAAAATCTTACTTTTTTGACACTCTTTTTTGGCATTTTTGTGGTAAAATTGTTGCGAAATCTTTTCTTCTAGTTTATATCTAGTTTATATCAGTGACATTCGATAACTTTCAACATGTCAAACAGTTAGCTGTCATTCGCGCGGGCGGTTTGCTCGCACTAATACTTGTGCGGACACATAATTATACTAATCTATGATATGAGGACAAGTCTGAGCCATAGATTAGTATATGTTATGTCTGAGCCATAGATTAGTAATTATGTTTAGTCTGAGCAAAAAATGATAATAATATCAGTGCACGTTAGTATTGGCCTGTATCACTAACAACACAATAGTGTAAATTTACAGTAATAACATATACTAATTTATGGTGTAGATTGCCACACCCCGTGGTGCTTGGCTAGTTGATGCAAAATACGAGAAATATTCGGCGTATATTGTCGAGTTTTGGTTCTTTTATTATTCCTAGGAGCAATACGCCAAAACTTGATCTCATATTTTTTCGTTGATGTGTAACGATACATTTGGCCACTTTATCTGTTATTTTATATTTTATACTGATTGGATATCAAAATTGGTTTGAAATTTGTATAATGTTGATAAATATTCACACCTGAGTAAGCGAAAAATTCCAAATTAAAACCACGAGCGTAGGCAGCACAATTAAATAGATATTTGTTTTACTTGTAAAACACCCCCACCCCCCTTGGGGTAAGCGAAAAAGTCCAAAATTAAAACAAGAGCGTAGCGAGTGGTTTGAAAAGTGGAATCTTGAGCGTTGCGAGGGTTTCAAGGCACGATGGTTAAGCAGTCATTGCTCTTGAGTGAATTAAAAAAAAATTCACCACATCATTCATTCATTTATTCCTTTATAAAACATAGTTTTACATGTCAAATACAGTATTACATATTTACAACTCGAGGAAAATACATAACTGTAAAACGCTACAAATCAAATTTAAATGAACGTTATCAAATATTTATCATTCAAAGTCATCACTTAAAATCCTATTCTATCAGCTAACGATAACGTGAGCAAAAAAACTCAAAATTTGCATCCGATTACTTTGCCACACATGTGGATAAAATGCAACATTCTCATCAGTTTTTAAAGAATAAAAAGAGCCTTTACGAGCTGGTGTGATAAAATATTTTTTTTGAACTAAGGTTTATTATCTTATATCGCTTTGCCATTTGACGGCACGAGCTTTGAGTACGCTTTAGTTTTCAAACGACACGCCGGTTCTCAATTAAAGTTGAAACAAAGGCTATAGTTACACAAGTCCACGTGGATCTTAGGTACTTTTGATTGCAATGTCATATTAACAAAGTTTCTCAAACTGTAATAGATGTCATATATTACAGTTTTTAATTTATATATAGTAGTGTGACTACTTAAAAAAACAAATCAAAAATATTTAATAAAATAATTTGACTTGTTCCCAAACTTGAACAAAGTTTCTCGTCGAATCTTAGATTTATGCTTTTGAGTTGGATAAGTAGTTAATATAAGGCATTATGAATAGTTACGCCCTTTAACGCATTCACTGCCATCGCGAGCTACGGGCTACGCTTGAAGCTCATAACATGTTTTTTCCGCTTTGAAGCGAAAAGCGGCTTACGCAAAGAGAAGCCGCCAATAAGTCCCTCTTTGATTTTACTTGATTAGATATGTTCTAGAAATAAGAATGTTCTTATACGGCGAAACGCTGGAGCTGGGTTGTGTTGTTTACGAACTGGATGTGTACCTAAGTATTGTATTGTATATTTGATTATGTAAGTACTGCGGAATGGAGTATCGAGACAAACCATTCTGGTTTAACGATACTTTTTATCAATAACCATGTAAAATTTGCGATTTATCTCTAGTAAAAATAAAAATAAATAATACGCGGTGCTTAATCAAAATGATCGATAAATCCCTCAATATGGATAGATAGATGGATACAAGTAAAAAAACAACAAACATATAATTAATGGACGCACAGCGAGCTAAAAACGTGCTTGCTTTATAATTGAATACCATTCATAAAGTGCACATGTACTTTTGCAGCTGTGTGTACACACACAGAGACACACTAAGGCCAATACAAACGTTTTCTAACACGAGACACTAAGGGCCTGTTTCACAATGTCCAAGTAAAGTCCTGAATAAGCTACTTGCCACTTATCTGACGAATAAAGTCATCGTTGGCGTTTCACAATCTCCAAATAAGCTTTATCTGCTGGATAAAGTGCTTTTTTTGTAGGAAATTTTATCTGGCAGTTAATTTATTTGTTAATTAGCTATCCCATACTTTACTTGGACATTGTGAAACAGGCCCTAGAAATATAACCCCACTTAATTCCACGATATAAATATTAGGGATCCTAGTTGACTACGGAACCCTAAAATCTGAACTGAACCACAGGGCGGACACGCTATACATCAAAACTCACTTGCGTTTCTATGTGTGAACGGCACGTCTCTACACGCGTCATGCGTCATAGTGTGAGTAAGTTGCTTAAAAATAGTACTGAGCGGCCGGCAAACGGCCATCAATCTGCTGTCGCGGGGCGAAGTAATTCGAGTCGGGGCGGGGCGGTGCGTGGCCGTTCTGTATGATAATACTATTACTTATTCTGTGACTGAACCGTATTTGCTAAGCAGAACAAGGCATCCTAAAGATGATTGCTGATCTTCTGTGTTTTAAATGTAAAATCTAATTTAGCTTTTAAGTACTAACATTATTTTAGTATGTACCAACAATAATGAATTCAATGTAATAATGAAATCATAATTGAATAAATAAATAACCTGTTATTACAATCAGAATATGCCTCCGTGTTCCCCATACTATATTTATATCGAATCAAAGCTAACCACACCCAAAAGAGATGAAATAAATAAACTCACATCCTACAAAAAACGTTCTTTGACGTTATCTTTATCAGATAGCGTGACAAAAGCAACGAAAATGTGCATGCATCATAGCCTGTATTTGACATAACATAAGGTCGATAATTGGTTAACTGAATTGAATTTTTTTCCATGGATCTGCTACGGACTGCTACCTTCCTTTGATTATCGACGCGTAGCGTAGCGATACGCGTTCCAGTATTGTCATTCTGAAAATATAACCCTGCTTTTTCCACTGCGATCATGCGAATAAAGTTACCTTTTTCTATTTAAACATTTTCTTAGATATACCCTGACATCAGTAACACAGAAATAGCTTTAGACAGCTTCTATTTCCTATTCGCGGCACTTACGCGCGTTTCAATAAAAATTTGTTTATGGAAAAAACATTAATGGCTCAACCGACCGATGTATCAATGTAACTTTTTGCATGCCGGGTTCAATACTTTGACTTTCGTAGCAATTAGTTCAGAGCAATGACATTCTTAATAAGGGTTCCACAGACCTTGCAATTTGCCGACTAAGTAGGTGCATTCAATTGATCTGTCCCCCCTATAGAACCATGTTATAATGAATCAATTTGTTTAACTTCTTCGACAGTGCATATTGAGTGATGTATGCCGTACCTATGACCCGTATGTCATGTTCATGTACTCGTATCTAGTAATTAAAGCGACAAGGTTCTGTAGTCTAGGAATCAAATTGGTTGGCTGTGCCACAGTCTAAAAAACAATACAGTCATTCGTCGAAGTCTTCTAGACAGGGAAATCGTGCGGGGTGCGAGGGACGAGGGGTGGGTCGCACGCACCCGAGCTGCATACATCGCCATTGTTAGTAGCTCGGTACTACTTACAGGGCTAGCGTGTCTTATTTGAAATGTTTGGTATGTTTGTGTTGGTGTGTAAAAGTCTGTGACAACGCTACTGTTCTTGTGCGGTGTCGGCATTTACGCAAACATCAAAGGCGTCGGTCCACTGTTACTTTTTACACTGTGGCTGTACGTAGAGTAGGACTGGGGTTTCCTTAAACCTACACGACCCGTTTTGTTATGTAAGAGTATAGAACAGAGGCTCTGTTTGCATATCGAATACATTTAGCATAAACTGTGAAACAGAGCGGTAACTACCAACACACGGCTGAACTTTCCCGTTCTCAAGTGAACAGACTAATCAAGTATAATATATGAGAATAGTTGAGCAGAATGAGTGAACTATTTGCTTTGTTTGAACGTTTCATGTTTTATCTTTTTGGCATCAGTCACTAGTAGTTAGAGACATATTTTTAATATAGTTATGGGATTAGCAATTAAATTTTCTACGGTAGGGAAAAACTGTTTCTGTCTTTTCATATCTGTACTAATCTTTGCCATCTTCTGTCAGAAAATCTGGGATCCAGAAGAGATACCACCTCAATAATTTCAGTCACAGGGAACCTGACATTAAATTTTCCTAACATTCGATTTTTGAGCAAGAAAAACTCGCGGTTGAAATTGTGATTTGACCAAGCTCGCTCGGCGCCAATTTTCCAAACGGCCGGCGGCGCCGGCGGCGCAGGCCTACCGGCGCGGCGCCCACCTCTAACGGGTGTTGACTAAAGAATGCCTTTTAAACGCCTTTCAAACTTTAAACAATATTAATAAGCAAACAACAAATAAATATTCTCGAGCCGCCATCGTCATTTTGAATCTCTCAAGCCTTATTTTTATTTTATATTCCAAACATAATTTTATTATTTAGTATTTTCTCTCAGCTATTTTCACATTTACCCCATTGATTATTGTGTTCAAAGAAGTTAATTTAGTAAAAGTAATACCAGTGGGCATGAAGGATAGTTACCTATAAGGTAAGGTGGGGTAATACTATCACCGGGATAAGACTATCACTTGACTTATATTGACTGGGATATGGACCGTGGTTAAGTACCTACCTTTTGTATTGTTTTCGAGCTCCCAATATTTCGACGTATAAGTCTAGTGAAACTCCGTGAATCATTCAAAAACTGTAAAACTATCACTTGTAAGAAATCCTAACACTGTTAGTCTTGTCTCGAGCAAAATAAACTAAGTCTTACCGCACCTTACCGTGAAATTATTCTCATAGATTCACGGTTAGAATAAATTATCTAAACTATGTTTACCAAACGAGCGGTATTCAAACAAGATAATTATCATTAAAAACACCATTAAATCATTTTACGGTTTAGACTCACTTGTTTTAGTTACTCGCGCGACATGTTTCGGAGAGCTCCTTTCCACCGTACCGGTTTTAAACCGTAAAATAATTTAATGTTAGTATGTCTCACAACAGTTTAAATTCGATTAAAAAAACCCTCTTTATATCCCAAACCCAATATTTTCCTTTCCCAATGTTCATTTTACTCGTTACCTACAGTTGATGCGAGGCGCAATCGGATGTAAATCGATTCTGCCTCCCTTTTAACCTGTCAAAACGAGAAAGGGCCTACAAATCATTGATTTACCCAGTTTGGAGCGTCGTGGGACCGTTTGATATCACCGCCTGATTCAGCTATTTTGGGAATGTTTTGATATGGTTTTGATAAATACGTAGGGAATTCCGCGCAAACATATTGTAGATCACTCCAACTGCTCCACTCCGCAGGTTGTCGTTTACTCCACGATTCAATAGGGAATATTACGCGAAAGTGAGGGTCTGTCACGAAACAAGAAAATCGAAATTTCGTTATAAATCTCTGTCACTCTTGCATATTCGAGCGATAAAGTGGCAGATAGCGAAATTTCGAATTCGCGTTTCCCGGTAGGTCCTCTGTAAACAAACCGCCTTGATGCATAAATGTCATACTTTTATTATCTCTGAAAACTTGTCAAAAATCTGTTACACATATACATACTGTGTATATATTACTCTATGGTTTACTAAAAAGGCTAGCGATGCACTCTGGTGGCAGAACATTGCAGTAATATCCCCTATTCCCACATATCTTGAGTACAGCCGTCACCGTCATCTACATACTAATGTACTAATTTGTAAGTATTATAACCTTAACACCGCGTTGTAGAAAATACGCTTTGGGAACAAAGCGCCATCTTTTGAGTTATTTGTTAATTAATTTTCTTTAACAACAAATTGCTACTTTGTGGTTTTAAATGCAAAATATTACATACACGTTACTGCAAATAATTTTACAAATACCTATATTTTGGAGTTCATTACCAATAAAAATTACCATACAAAATTTTCGAAATCGCTACTACTAACGCCATCTATCGGTAAATTAAGTCAAACTGTGAAGTACTAAAGAAATTTACAAGATTAATATATACGGTTTTAGCACTGGCTATATTTAATTTTTGTCCTTTATTTTATTTATTTATTTACTGCACCACAATCATGCATATAGCGAAAAATACAGATATATAATGTTATTATGTTAGGATGGTAGTTTTTTTTTCTTACTTATCATATAAGTAATGCAAGACATTCTGATACTTCCTCATAAATACTCGCCAATTAATCAAAAAGCTTTTTTACATCAAATGCTCATTTTTCTTCTACCATGAATAATAAACCTGCTGGTTTTATTTGAAATTAAGTACCAATTTAATCGGCACTCAATCTTAGCGGGCTTCCGGCGAGTGAAACCAGAATGCTCGTGAACTGTAAGTTCTGGCTTAGAGTGCTAAGCATGCTTGGGCTATGATGACACAAGATATGAGCGGCAGCGGAATAATAATAATAATAATGTATAATTGTATATTCACCTATTATCTATTTATTCCTTTTTGACACTCAACACATTTGTATTCAGCTGACTATGGGTTTTAAATGCTGTGGTGCAACTCAGCTGAAACGTCGGAATTTTAGGTAAAAGCAATGAAATTAAATCGCGGTATATCCGTTTGTATAATTATTTAAAACGCGAGTGTTAAATTTTAAACGCTGTGTAACTAAAGGCGTACCATGAGTTGACACTTGACGTTTACGTTAGCGACTGCGTAAACTCGATCGCAGTCCATTTCGCTCCCACTGATGCATTGGTGCGATAGAGAGGAAATGTCAAGTCCTTGTATAGATACTGTTGGTAGTTACATAATTATAATAACCGATAAGCTAGGATACTTTTCTCCTTCTGACGTTTCCCTACCTGTTTTAGTTATCGGTAGATACTATGAGAAAATTTCAGTCTCTGATGTCGATAAAATGTGACGTTCTCAATCAAAAGGTACCACATTGTCGCTTGCCGTAGGACGCTCTGACAGGTTATTTGTATATAGATACAAGCAAATTTCATCTTTATGGTAAGCGACAAAGTGGTACCTTTTGATTAAGAACGTCACAGATATGGTTTGTTAATAATTCCATTTACCCTTTATTTCCTACCTGATTAATAATCATATTTGGAGTTGCCAAGCAAGCAAGAAATATGCCATAATCTAAAGGTGACTAACTATACAATTCATCATTGCAGAATATTGATTGGTACATACGTAGTAATCTCGTATCTTGTTCCACACAGACATCACTAAAGTTCCCTTAAGGCTCCGTTACATTGACGCGGTATGCGGTAGCGGAACCGATGTGGATTGCGCGCGGTACCGCGCATCTGGGAATGCACAGAACGTTATGAGCTAGTTACATTGCCGAAGCGCGGCACCGCGTTCAATCCGCCCTCGATGGTGTCTGGAGAGATCTGGAGTCTTCTTGGCTAGGCTAGTTTGTAGCGAACCAGCGACAAAACTCCCATTAGCTCGATTCCCTGTACAACCTCAGATCAGGTTGAGACCGCCCAACTGATCTGCGCTGGACCGAAAACTCTTTAGGAGTATTCCGCAGTGTAGCAAAAGTAGCAAAACCGTCTCGTATGACCCCCCACACAGTCCTACCGCTCTAATTGCCCTAGTGTAATAAAGCCCAAGTCAGTTTAAAACAAAAGGGGGGTCACTCGCCCGTCACGGGTCCGCGATCAAAACGCTTTCAATCCGCCGACAACGCTCAATGTGACATCACCGCCTTGCTACCGCGCCGCGCCGCGACCGCTCCCGAACGCTTTCGTGTCAATGTGACGAAGCGTCAGTGTGTTTAACGATTCCTCAAGAAACGTGTCTGCAATGCCGAAAGGCTACAAGCGGGTCAAACGACTTTAAATGCACCTCCATGACCCGCGGCGGGATCACACTTAATCGTTATTAAGGCTGCACGAACGATCGTGGAGTATTTAAACGTGGCAATTAATGATAATTTTCTTTCTTATGTAATATATTATACAGTCGCCATTGGAGGGAACACCTACATTCCTAAATTGCGGGCATCTTTCTCTGTTACTCTAATTACGCTTAGATTGGAGTAAAAGAGATAGATACCCGCAATTTGCGAACTTCGGTGTTCGCGGTAGGCCCTCAGATGTATCGTAGCGGGCGAGGTGCTAAACTTACTAGTGCCTTGACAATAGAGGCGTGTTCAGATATTTGTGAGCACCTTGGCCGATCCGATATATCTGATGGCGACTGCGTGTTATTTTTTTTTACGAAAAACTTATTTTGTGTATAGCTTATCTACTAAAGCAGTGGGGTGACACTGGACCTTTTGGGCGCTCTCGGCTCTGTTCGGCTCAGCTTTGCAACGAGCAATTGTTAGGGTTGGCAAAACTTGACGTTCCTTTGCGTTACAGTCACAGATAAGATAATTAAGGTGTATCGTTTGGTCTTATAATTATATAGTCTGTGGCGTTAATTGACGTTGGCAGCGCGCAAACTTGACAACCCTAAATAGCCGAAAGGGATAGTGCCATTAGAAAGGGACAACATGATTCGTCCCTGAATCGCTGTCAAACTTCGAGTTTGTAGAAAGTGTATTAATTATTCTTAACATCGTAAGTCCCGTGGACTTATGAATCCAGTTTTGAACTCTTACAAAGTATAATACCTATACAAGAAATTTCCAAATTAAAAAATGAAAAATTAATTATGTACCGCTTATGTACCGTAAAATCAGGTAACTATTAAGTACAACTATGGTCCAGTTTTCAACGTTTTATGATTTATACTCGTTACATTTATTGTAGAGCTTAGATAAATACACTAATGCTCTTTCTATATTATATACGAGTACTCAACATAATTTGAAAAATACTTATACATATTTTACTGGAACTAGATAGATACAGTCTAAGGAAAAAACGTGCCTCGAAAATCAAGAAAATTTGATTCTCGTTCAGAGGGCGCTACTAGTTTTGGCTTACTGTCGTATAGATGGCGTTGACGGTTTCGTTTGTTATTTAACAATTTTAACGCATATCAGTGAAAGAACATGGGTCAAAATCATAAAAATAATTAATGCAAATAAAAAAAATCATTTATCTATATTTAAATACATTTTATCGTATTTTTATAAATCTTCATTTTTAGTTTTAAAGTGTGTCGACAGATGGCAGTGAATTTACTGGGGTTACAAAATTTACTATGACAGTACCGCTCTAGTAGATGTTACTCTATCCTGGAACTTTAATTTGGACAATAGTTGTAAGTGGTGGACTAAAGTTACCTGATTTTACGGTACCTACTTGATTAGTCGAATCCACTAAACCTCTTTATAAACCTCTGAATAGTGTAGTAGTGATCTATTAGTTGCTGATAGGTGGAACCTAATTACGTACACTGGGGGCTTCTGTTATTCAATCTAGGTGCTATTTGGAATCCAATTGGCACTAATTGTAGACAACGCAAATTCAAAGCACACTTTAAAATCGGTATTCTAAAATTATGAAGTGAGAGATATGACATAACTATATGCGAATATATTTTTTATCATAGTAAAGGTAACATTAGACTTATCGCTTAAAGTGTAATAATTATAAGTAATTTGAGTATAAGTATATAATATATACATTTACTCAAATTACATATTTTATGTATATATATATATATATATACCCCACGTACTTGTAATACACTGTAGGTAGAATACATTTTATTAATTTTGAAATAAGATAAGGTTGTGTCCACTGATCGCGAAACCCAATTATCTATCTCAAGGTCAACTCGAGATAAGTCAACTCTTCAAAGTAATAAGCCAAAAAATGATCCCACTTTTATAAATCGTCCGGAATCGGAGGCTCTCGAGTGTAGATCAGCCCGGTCTTGCCCTAAGTGGCCATTAAAAGGGTCCGTTATACTTAATAGGCGGGAAAAGGGCTTTTTTCACATCCTCGGCCCGGGTATTATGAAATGAAAGAAAGAATGTGTCCCTACGGTTTTTGAAAGTAGCATTGTTGAATTCTGGGCATTATTATAAACAACAAACATGCTTTATTCATCTTTGAAATGTATACCAAATGAAAATAATCCAAGGGATACTGAAAACAACCATAGCAGCTTGCACAAAATATTCAACAGCCGCGTTACAGCGCTGAAGGAACGAGAAAAAAGGAGAAATGCATAGATTTGAATTACATTACAGCACGGGCACCCTCATAATGCATGCAAAATAAAAACACCTCGAAACTACAGAAAATACATTGTTTTCCCAAAACAATTCGGTACGTGTCTGTGACAGACGTTTTCCCGCCGAAACCAACAAAATGTGAAACCAAAGACAAAGTCCGCATATTTTTTATTTAGAGCCACGCGACGTGCTCGGCAAAGGAACCGCTGCGTTCAGCCAGAGGCCGCTTGTTCTAAAATATTTATACGTACCGTAGTGAATCAATCTGGGCACAGGGAGGTCCCAGATTACGCGGGACCGCAATATTTTCCCTAATTGGTTCTCTCTCTGACAGACTCCCTGCCTAACTGATTTTTACGCACTCCTTTGACATTTTGATTTATGTGGGTGCGCTCAAAGTCCCGAGTTCAAATTACCGTTGGACTAAATGAAAATAAACTTTGAAACAGATGATTAAATATTTTTAAATGAGTTAGCCGAGCGTTGCCACAGCGGAAAATGTATAGGTAACCACTTAATGCGATGTACGCTGAGTAGGTTTCTAAAGAGTTTTCTGCGGTATAAGTATTCCGTTGCTTTTAGCTTTCTTTTATTTCTGCGAGGCCTTAATGAACGTGGCACGCGAAAGCGGCATTAAATGAAAATATAATAGGGCTTGCCTTGCTTCGTTAAGAAATCTCATGTCGTAATCCGTTTCACGCTTAAAGCACAGAATTAATAATCTTAAAGTAAAAAACTGTGAAATGGATTTTGTGAAATTGTGATATTAGCAGGTACTTGTTTTTTTTTTGCTATTATAGAATTGTAGAAAATATACTGTATAAGATCATGCCATTCAACAAGGAACTTTTTTGAGAAAAGTAATAAAGGAGTAACATATATCAAAGATAGATATAACTCCGTAATAGATGGATACAGTCTAAGGAAAAAACGTGCCTCGAAAATCACGAAAATTTGATTCTCGATCAGAGGGCACCACTAGTTTTGGCCTACTCTCGTATAGAGGGCGTTGACTGTTTCGTTTGTTATTTATAATTTTAACGCATATCAGTGAAAGAACATGGGTCAAAATCATATAAAAATAATTAATGCAAATAAAAAAATCATTTATCCATATTTAAATACATATTAACGTGTTTTTATAAATCTTCATTTTTAGTTTTAAAGTATGTCGATAGATGGCAGTGAATTAACAGCGTTTACAAAATTTACTATGACAATACCGCTCTATCTTATTATATCCTCTTTGCATATATGTAACATTTTAAAACATCTCAGGATACAAGCTAAAAATATAAACATAAACTATAAATATACAAAAATACAAACGATTTTAATAATGTAGGTCAAATTAACTCTCTTTTCGTATAAAATTAAATTTAGGTATATAGGTATTAATTTAATTAATATAATATATTTACAATAATCTCCCGCGAGTCTATTTAACATACTGCAATCAGAAATACCTGTAAGCAAACATAATAAAGTTAACGTACTTGCTAAATAGACAAATATGTTTCAACGTCCAGCGCTGCAAGTTTCCGTCAAAACCGAACGAAACCGTGAACGAAGATAACTGAATGTTTTGGAACATGTCCATAAAATCACAAACGCGGATGTGCAGTCATGTCAGAGGGCCTACCGCGAACCACGTTCGACGTGTTGCCTCCCTGTAACATTTACGTACGAATTTACAAGTGCGACGGAGAGGCAACACGTTGAACGTGGTTCACGGTAGGCCCTCAGAGTTCGTTTATTTGGGTTGGCAACACCGTGGCCACAGAAAATAGAGCGTTTGTGGCTTCCCCCTTTTTTTGATAACACTCGAAACATTGTATTGTTTGGTTTCAAAATCTAAAATTCATTGTTGAGTTTCGGTGACCATTATTATATTGCCATCCTCCCACCGATCATATTTATGATATAGGAGGCAAACGAGTAGACGAGTCGACAGATGGTAAGCGATTACCGTCGGCCATGAACACCCGCAGCACCAGGGTTACAAAGGGGCCCACTGATTTATGTATGTGTATACATATGTCTGGTATGTAAAATAAATAAAATAAAAAAATCGCTGTACAAGAGCTAATAAAATCACTGTACACTGTCTTGTACAAACCGTACAATTTTCGTAGTATTTAAATCTCCTAAGACCTTGATACTGGCGAAATAATCCCGCTGTACCGAAGCCATAATTTTAAAAGAACGAATGAACATCCAATCCATATCGTTTCTAGACCTAATATTTGACTACATAATATTCTAATCGGGCAGTAAGTCCATTTGCACAAAAATGAAAATTATCGGCAATAATATACTCTCCTAAAGCTTTTCTCGCAGTTTTGTCCGTGTTCAAAGTAACTTTGTAAAAACTTCGCATTTCATTTTAAACGGGTATAAAAAACACTCTTTGTTATTCTTTGGCTTCTCGGTTATCTTTATGCAAAATAATACTTTGCTCCATTTAACACGGCGGAATGATAAATACACTTTCTCGTTAGTTGTTATAAAAAAGTTTTTGGCAAAAATTTCATTTTTGATACAAGCTTTTATCGCCGACTGTGCCTTTCTTTCCACAGGCAACTAATACTCATCGAGACAATTCTAAAACCCCAAACACAATTAGGTTGCGTTGTTTTATCACAGAGTTCCTATGGCCACCTCCTGTCTCCATCATCAGATCAACTCGATGGTACCATAATATTGCATTGTCACTCCACTTACATAATGCAAATTTTCAGCTTCATTGGAAATCGGAAAGTGGATCAAATTTAACTTGCAAGATTTGACCCGTACATCTTATATACATACATAGATACATTGCAAGTTAATAAAAAAAGCTTGTAAAATACGAAACTGTCCGCGACTTCGCTAGCGTACAAATCGTTATAATGAACATCTTCCCTGTTCGGCTAGTAACTATACCCCCCTACAATCTCTAACAAACCAATGGAAATGTTTCTCGGTTTAAAATGATTATTTTATGTTAAGCCGTTATTTTATATTCTCGTGTCGATGGTTGGTTTCAGACTGTGCGGGACCAGAAGGTAGCGACATTTATCGAATTTTATATTTCATAAAGGGGACGTTAGATTTGTCAAATTAATTCTAATTAAATAGGGGGTATTACTGCAATGCTCTGCCACCAGAGTGCATAGAGCCCGGCATAGAATAACTTATACATACTGTGCCTTCAACAGGTTTTTGACAAGTTTTCAGAAATAATAAAATATGACATTTATGCATCAAGGGGGTTTGTTTACAGAGGACCCACCGGAAAACGCGAGTCCGAAATTTCTTTCGCTATCTGCCTCCTTATCGCTCGAATAAGCAAGAGTTACAGATGTTAGATAACGAAATTTCGATTTTCTTGTTTCCCGATAGACCCTTAGATTGTGGTAGTGGCGCCCCCTACGCAGTCTTGCGTAATTTTCCCTATTATGTAGAAAATTTTATTGCTAGTGTTAAATTATTTCTTAAAACATACAAATTTAGAAAAAAGTTTGTTAGGTATTTTTATAGTTGTTTTACATGCGGTGTTTTTTTGTAAGTGATTGTGACACCACTCCTTGTATTAGTTTGTACGTTTTTAATGTATCGATGTCAACAATTGTTGGTGAACCTTAAATAAATGAATAAATAAACATAGATTAACTACAAACCCTTTTCTTGTACGCCGTACAACGGTGTATAGAAATCTATTTTAAAAACAAAAACTTTCGTTTCCTATAAACAATTTTATCTGCCATACATTTACAATTTATTTTGGACTAGCTTTTGCCCGCGACTTAAGTTAGCTGCGTGGAGTTAGTAATAATTTGGGTAGCTTGTTTTTTATCCAATGTGCTTTTTATCGATTCCTTATATAAACTTACACTCCCCCCCCCCATTTTCACCCCCTTAAAGGATGACTTCTGGGATAAAACCTTTGTCCTTTCCTGGGACCAGGATATTAGTATGGATATGGATTAGTATGGATTACCACATATTATTGTTTTGAACTGGTTTTGATACGACGCAATTACAATTACAACCACATATACATGTAATAATAGTATAAGAAAACGAGGGTCAGATCGCGCGAATCCAAGTATTACATACCTAGGTTTCCAATAGTGGCATGTTTCACTAGACTTATATTGACCGGAATATGGACCGTGATTACCTTTTGTATATATCGTTTACAAAAAAAAACTATACTCATCCTTTTCTTTTGGGTGCTAGTACTAGTGTAAGACAAAGATAGTATGATTCTCTCTGTCTATGTTTGAAATGAGACAGTCCTTTGACAAACTATAGCTCCCGATATTTCGACGCAGATACATGCATCTTGTTCACGGGTAACTGAAGATAGCGGGTGGGTGTCAAAGTTTGGTCGGTTCGGTTCGCTTCGGTCTACTCTCATTCGGTCACGGTCTATATCCCGGTCAATATAAGTCTAGTGAAACTAACCGTGAATCATTCAAAACTGTTAGTGAAGTTGGAAAACTTTGTACAAAATTTAAAGTGAATAAATAAATTTAAATAAAAAACATTGCTCGCATCTCACGCATTTTAGTTAATTTTGTATGCATTAATCGGCGTGGACGATGTTCAAGGTCGTATCCAAATGAAATCAAAACCGTAACAAATGTTAAATCTGAATCAGACTCCAGTTCCAAATTCAAAATAGCACCCTGTAACAGGAATCTTTATCAGTGTTGCCATTACAAAGAAAAAGGTTATGCTCACCAATGCCGTAAATTGTGTGGAAAAAATTGAAACACGTAGCTAATGCAAACATTTTTCACGGGCCCATACAAAGCTGGGGCTACAACAGCGATGTATGAGATATACGATATATTAAGGGTTTACCTTCGAGTCTGACCTCTTTATTACGGTACGTAGAAAAATCGCCGAGTCCTTCTATTTAAGGAAGATTGAAGCGTGTTCAAATTGTCTATGCTATCTAAACGATAGCCGGTAAAGTTTTTGTTTCATAGAGGTACAATAATATAGAGATGACATGGCACCTCCCCCGTTTGACCGAACTTTCAGTAGGAGTAGCAGAGAATAATGCATTATTATTGTTTGTCCTTGTCATAGTCCCAGTTTTTCTTTCTGCCCACTTCTTAAAAGTCATAAGTGACGTACACGCTTTTTGTTGCCCACCGTTTGTATGGTGGGTAACAATGAACCCGACTTATTTACGTAGGTTGTTTTAGGTATGTTGTCAGGAGTGTTAAAACGTGTTTTTAATTTTGTCGTATTGAATATGTCCTGTCCCTCAGGGGCGCACGCGTATGGCACATCTATATAATACTAGATCTATGTTTTGTTCCTTTTTTGCGTCGCATTTCATTGTTTTTGGAGTAAAAAACGGCCGAAATGGGCCAGCAATCCGATCGTAAACTAGGTAAACATTTAGAAAAATTGTTACGGGAAGGTTTCGTGACGGCGTGTTTTATCTCAAAAGTTTGGAAAGTTACTTTTCACCACATCAGCTGGTAAAGGCTCTCTTGATTGTTCAATAACCGATAAGAAAGTTGCATTTTATTCACATGTGAGGCAAAGTAATCAAATGCAAATTTTGAGTTGTTTTCCTATGTTTACTGGTTGAATTGACTTGTAAATGATGATTTTGACTGATATTTTGTTTGATATTTTACAGTTCATATTTTCCTTGTGTTGGTGTGGTAAATTTTTTCCCCCTCACTAGCTCGGAAAGTTGTCTTTTATCCTTTAAAACAAGCGGGGAAAAACGCATTTTATCCACTAGTGGGGAAAGTAATTTGACCTTGGATGGAGCGTGTTTAAGTAGCTTGACAGATAACAAAACGTAAAACGCTCATAATAATGGTTCGTTCGATATTAATTATCATTAAACAAATGGTTTGAGAATCTAATAAACAATACCAAATTTAGCTTTATTTTTTTTATACTACGTCGGTGGCAAACAAGCATACGGCCCGCCTGATGTTAAGTAGTCTCCATAGCCTATGTACGCCTGCAACTCCAGAGGAGTTACATGCGCGTTGCCGACCCTAACACTCCTCTCCCTCGAGCTCCACAAAACCATTTAATGATTTTACGTCATAAACCTTAAAGTTCCATAAGAAACGTTTCATACGTCAGAAATGTCAACAGTGTCAACAAAATTTTTACTTAAAAACTTCTCACGTAAAAATACAGAATTTCCAGAGTTTTTTGTTATAATATCGTAAAAAAATGAGTAATTCCGGTGATGAAGATGATCTAACGCCTGTGGATGTTGCACTTTCCTCGCTATAGTGAGGTGAAAAGTTTTGTGTTACACACGGGTGCAAATGTATTTTACTTCTCGTGTGTTGAAACACTCGCTACGCTCAGGATTCTATTTTAGAATTTCAACTATAGAATCCTTTAGCTTGCTCGTGTTGTATTCCACGTACACTCGCGGGTAAAATACAACTTTGCACCCTTGTATGACAAATAACTATTGTTTCTCACTCGGTGGCAAAATTTATTTAACCCTCGTGCCTTGAAACTCTCGCAACTCTCGCAAGGCTAAGATACCATTTTAAGAACCTTTTTGGAATCTTTCGCTTGCTCGGCTATTAATATTAGCACGAGAGGTTAAATAACAACTTTGCCCCTTAACAAACAAAACAACTATTATTCTATCCTCATCTCTTTAAGTCTACATTTTGACAAAACGATAGATTTTACTAGTGCCTGCTTAAGGCGTATATACATTTACATATACAAGGAAGGAAGTCATGGAAGTATTTACAGGTGACAAACAAGAACTAAACAATTTTTTTGTTTAATGTGTATACTTAGATTTTTTTGGGTACTATGTATCGTAGCGTAGCTGCATACGATTGTAAGATAATGTAGCTTCTATCATGCGTTTCACATTCAACTAATAAAAGCGAGCGTTAAAAATACATTAGCCTACGCATTTAATCAACAACCATAAAGGTTTCCTCAAAGCCAAGCCGTTAAAAGTAGTGGTCGCGAGACAGATTGGCGCAACTCGTAAAGTGCACAAACGGCGTCTTACAATGTAATCACACGTGAGAATTGCAGTAAAAAGTAAAAGGGTCGTTTTATTGGCAGTAAACTAAGTTGGTGTGTTCCTCTTGTTTCTATCACGTTAGAACCGTCAAGAACATTGGACGGTGCTAGGGCAGTTGAATAAAATAGTAGTTTATGAAACTAGTTGACGACTGGTCTGGCCTAGTGGGTATTGACCCTGTCTATGAAGTTTTAATTTTCATACAAATTGTATGGGGATAGTTTTCCTCGATTTGTGGCTTTTCTAGCCGTTTATTTTTTTGGTCCCATACAAGCTTTGCATCCTGGGTAGGAATGGGATCGATTGGCATCAAAAAAAAGTTTGTCAAAAATGACATTTTTCTCGCAACCTGTATGTTTTTCCATAATCTGTAAACGCCAATCTTCATTAATTTGAAAACTAGGGAAGGTCTTTTAAGACCGTTTTCGCGTAGCAGCGCGGGATCTGGTAGCTGCCCTCACTGACCCATTTAAGCTTAGAATAAATTTAAAAGTGAAAAAATTACTGCCTTGGGCGAGACTTGAACTCACGGCCTCTGCATCGATACTCCAACGCTCTGCCAACTGAGCGACCAAGACCTCATCCATAGTTAGCAAATCTTCCCACTATATGGGTCTAGAGGACCCTAGTGACATTATTATTTATTTAAGTAATAATGGTGCTTTGAAGTTCAACATGCCCGAGAGTTTGAAGACTTCTGGACAGTCCCGTTATTGCATAAGTAGTTTATTTTTAATTTTAGCTATTAGGGTATTTATTTTAAATAAATATATGTTTACGGGTCTATCGAGTTTATGTTATTCATAACTCCAAAAAAGCATTTTTCATTTCATTTCATTTCAAAATGTAAAAAAATATGTTTACTGTTTCTCATGGAAAATGAATATGTGAAGTTTGACAAGCAAAATCACGAAAGAAGCTACATAAACTTTTATATATAAATATAAGCTGCCAGCATCCGCGGAGGTGTAATTCAGCTTTCTTGCAAACAATATACTTAATATGAACAAGTTTTGGGAACAAATCAATTAATTTTATTAAATATTTTGATGTTTTTTTTTTTAAGTAGTCACACTACTATATATAAATTAAAAACTGTAATAGATGTCATATATTAAAGAAAAAGTGACGAAGCCCTCCAGTGGTGAAGGCCGGATTCAAACCGGCGTCTTTAGCTATCGCGGCTAACGCCATGAACCCCTAGGCCACCCCGCCACGGTGGTGCCCAAATCGAATCCGGCCTTCACCACTGGAGGGCTTCGTCACTTTTTCTTTAATATATGACATCTATTACAGTTTTTAATATACTTAATAATTATCCCATAAATGGACGCGAGCTGATCCACTGACGAACAATAGTCATGCAAAATAGCAAATTATTTTTATCATTTTGTGATCATTTAGATAATTATAGAATTTATAGATATGTAAGACTTGCTTACTCAGAAAACATTCTAGGCTTAGTCACAATTAGTCACGAATATAGGTACTCATCAATCAAATTATATTGCTGGTTTTATGGATTAAAACGGTTTAATAAACCGGTCTTGTAGTATGTAATAAAGTCAAGTCAGTGTTAAAGCGCAGGCTGAAATGAAAATTATCTTACACGTGCTTGCTAAAGTCTCCGTTGAATTCTGAATGAGCGGAAGTTTGACAGCTTGGACATCACTTTCTAATCTGTTGATGTTAAAAATAGCGCCCACAGCTGTCAGCCAATGGAAAACTTCCATTTGTTTACAATTATATTACTGAGCGGAGGTAGCTTGTCGAGCGCCATCTTGGTGACATCGGGTCGTGATTTTTTTAATACCACATCGGTGGCACACAAGCATATGGCCCGCCTGATAGTAAGCAGTCACCGTAGCCTATGGACGCTTGCGACTCCAGAGGTGTTACATGCGCGTTGCCGACCTTTTAAAAACCTGTACATTCCTCTTGTTTCGTGTTTCAATTTTGAAACTCACGTTGAGAAAACATGGAAAATAGTTTCTGAATATAAAAAATATTTCGGCGAGATTGAACATTCTTCGAAACGTACGAAATGAAAGAATACCACTGTTATCATAAGGTAAGCCGGCAGGAACCAAAAGGAACCCGACAAATGTTATATTGGTTCCGAGGTATGTCGTGGCAGCATTCCAGATTGACGTGGTTTATACGCAGCTCTATACTCCAGCATTTAGTGCTGGTAAACTTTATACATGGGAGTTTTCAGAAAAAATGCTACCATTTACTTTTTTTTCGAAAAATCATCAACTTTTGGGCTATTTAGACTCAGAATCATGAGTACTATTGAATGAGGCTAAGAAAAAAAGTGTTCCCAGTTTTTCATACAAATTTTGAGTGTCAGATTTGTAACGGTCCATACAAAATGTGCCTAAATGTGTAAATGCGTTAGAAAACTGTTTTTTTTTTCTTTTTATCGATAGTCCTCGTGATTCTGTGAAATAACCCAAAAGTTGATGGATTGAAAATGCCCACATACGTCAAAGAATGTTTACTATTTTTGTACTTTATTTCATTGTAACAAGGTGAAAATATATAGGCTGATTTCTATTCTTGTAAGTTATACCTACTCTGCGAGGTGAGGCTATAGGTCATACCAAAGATAGATATAACTCCGTAATAGATGGATACAGTCTAAGGAAAAAACGTGCCTCGAAAATCAAGAAAATTTGATTCTCGTTCAGAGGACGCTACTAGTTTTGGCCTACAGTCGTATAGATGGCGTTGACGGTTTCGTTTGTTATTTAACAATTTTAACGCATATCTGTGAAAGAACATGGGTCGAAATCATAAAAATAATTAATGCAAATAAAAAAAAAATCATTTATCTATATTTAAATACATTTTATCGTATTTTTATAAATCTCCATTTTTAGTTTTAAAGTGTGTCGACAGATGGCAGTGAATTTACTGGGGTTACAAAATTTACTATGACAGTACCGCTCTAGTATAAGTTACTCTATGGTCATACTTAACGACTTACTATGGGGCTAACTCTGAAAAAGCAAAACAAATTTGCAGTTTCACACATTTTGGTCTAACAGTAAAAGTAGTTTAGTATGATCTACATTATTATTCAGCTACTATTCAGCTATTATTAATTCAGTTACTTATGGGAGTTGAAAGGGGCAGTCTCTGATCAGATCGGTGAAACCCTGAAGAAAGGCCAGGTCAAGAGCACCCTAAACCGGCGAGCGTGTATGAGGAATGTTATGAAAGTGAAGGAAGCGAAAGAGGTATGCCAGGATGTATGTACTTATGGATAATGGTTGAAATACTCGAAATAGATAAACAAGGTAGCGTATTATGTTATTATGTCGTATTAACAGCAGGTCGCGGTAGGCCTCCAACGAGATGGAGCGACGACCTGGTGAAGGTCGCGGGAATTCGGTGGTTGCGAGCGGCACAGGATCGGTCGGAGTGGCGAGCCTTGGGGGAGGCCTATGTCCAGCAGTGGACGTCTATCGGCTAACATGATGATGATGATGATGAACAGCATAGCAGTTATAAACTAAAGTACTGTATAATTCAAAATATAACTTAAAAATAAACATCTACCAATCATTCAACTAATTATCGGCTACTAAATGATAATAAATGAGGTATATTTCAGTATTGGATTTGATTATGGAAGTGGACAATTATATTATGGTAATGTGATACAGTGATATGTATAGGTAAATTAACCGCGGTGTCAATTTATTATTCAACGATTTTGTGTATTCGCCAATCCACAAATTTAATTATACATTTTGGGTAATTTGATGTAGAGCAAATCTATAATTACATATTTTAAAACATTAACTATGTAACTAACCTACACCTCCTTTATGATTTTTACGGTTCCGTACCCAAAGGGTAAAAACGGGACCCTATTACTAAGACTCTTCTGTCCGTCTGTCTGTTTGTCTGTCTGTCACCAGGCTGTATCTCATAAACCGTGATAGCTAGACAGTTATAATTTTCACAGATGATGTATTTCTGTTGCCGCTATTATAACAACAAATACTAAAAACAGAATAAAATAATTATTACAACAAACGTCATTTTTTTGTCGATTTTACGTAATGGTATGGAACCCTACGTGCGCGAGTCCGACTCGCATTTGGCCGGTTTTATTAAAAGATTGACGTAATTATGTGCAAAGTGGGCAAAATCATTAATTATTAAAAAGTAGAAATACGTATAGGTTACCTACTAATCTACAAGATAAAAACACAAATACATCAAGCCGAAAATTGATTGCAAGATTTGCAAGCCACATCGCTGGTTTTCAGTAGTAATCTCAAACTTAAACAAAAAATCACAACTTACTAACACTAACCAGCTAGTCCACTTTCAATATTCGGTCCAATCAGCTAACAGCCTGCTTTGTAGACGCATAAAACAAACAAAATACGATCGTTGCGACATCTGCACGGAACGTGACCCCCGTGCGAATAGCACTCCAATTGAATCCGTGGCTCGGGATATCGAACATAAATACAGGTCGTACAGCAAGGCTACATGAAACAATGTCTAGTTATTGAAAGTCTGTATTTTGTAGCGTTTTCATATTCGATTTTATTGGTTATTATATCTGGTAATATGGTAAAAATGGTCTCGCCGGAAGACCAGCGCTGACTTTCAGGTCAGCATTATGCTGAGGCGAGACCACTTTCGTGGTAAACTTTTAACTCGTACCTATTTTATAAATGCTTATAGTTTTAGTTATACTTTTGTATGTAATTTTAGTTTTAAGTTTATCACGAATAAAACATTTGATTCTGATTCTAATAGCTCAGACAGAGGGCCTACCGCGAACACCGAAGTTCGCAAATTGCGGGCATCTTTCTCTATTACTCTAATTAATCCTTAATTGTAGTCAACGAGAAAGAGGCCCGCAATATGCAAACTTTGGTGTTCGCGATAGGCCTTTAGATCAGATTGGCCAAATGTACACAGTGGCCCAAAAATATATTGTCTTTTTTAAAGTGCATATTGTTGATAATTTTAACATAGGTTTGAGTTTGTGTATCAAAGCAAAAAAAGGAATATTTTGAAGATAATATCAAAATATGTTTTGTTTCACTAGACTTATATTGACCGGTATATAGACCGTGATTACCTTTTGTATTGTTTATGAGCTCCCGATAATAATCACGGTCTATATCCCGGTCAATATTAAGTCTAATGATTTGTTTCAGTGAAATTATTGTAGTTTTTAATTTTTAATGATACTTACTTTGTAAAAAACGAGTGCCTAAGTCAGAAAATTATACCTAAAAAAAATTGTCTAGCTATTTTAGGCTATCCTGTATGTATATCCATAAACATTTTTACTTATAGAAATATATAAATGTCACTTCTGAATGAGATTAGCTCAGGACCGGGACAAATGGCGTACTAGAAGAGAGGCCTACGCTCAGCAGTGGGCAATAAAAGGCTGATAATTATGATGATGATGATAGATATAGAATAAAGTAATGCTAAATTAGGTTGCTATTTTCTATTTATTAGATATTGGCTAATAAATTTAAACGATAAAACGAGTATGTTTTTCTTTTTTAGGAATCATATCCGTCCGTTAGCTATGTTTTAACTAAGTAATTAATATATTCCTAAAGCAGACAATTATTTTTAAATTGTAGATAGTTCTGCAATTTCAAAACCACTTTCCGTCTTGTGAAACAATTGTGGGACACCCTGTGTACATTTAATTCAATGGAGAAATTAATAAAAT
Organism: Cydia strobilella; assembly: GCF_947568885.1. Taxonomy (NCBI): domain Eukaryota; kingdom Metazoa; phylum Arthropoda; class Insecta; order Lepidoptera; family Tortricidae; genus Cydia; species Cydia strobilella. The sequence goes on along the minus strand of NC_086043.1, from coordinate 3,841,811 downwards.
GAATATCAGCAGATATCGATGTAATGTGGTGAATCATTGAGTACGTTTAAATCATTTAAATATGTTTCGTGAGTATGAATATGCATATTAATTGTATGTTGTAGCAAGCGGGAAGCATAAAATACGATAATTTAACGTCTGTTTGTTGATGTTCATGAAAAAACTGCTGTAAAGTGTTTAATTGACACACTAATGCGGTCTTCCTCGTAATGGTGTAACTCCTCTGGAGTTGCAGGCGTACATAGGCTACGGAGACTGCTTAACATCAGGCGGGCCGTATGCTTGTTTGCCACCGACGTAATAAAAAAAAAAACAATGGACATAATAAGAAAACATATTTGGTACAATCTTAGTGCCCTTTGGAGAACTTTAAGGTAGAACCGTATCTATGGTATAAAGAACCCTAACCCCCTTATGCATAAACGTCTACTAAAGTTGACAAGCCGCTAATAATCGTTTGTCCCTTTCCGACGTATTGGTATGATGGAAAGGTAGCTTTATTTGACGTTCATAAGCGCATTGTAATGCTAATATGATATTGATAATATGAGATAACAATTAAAACACCTTCTTTTAAATAAAATAAAAATTGATGAAATCGGTTCACATGATACAGAATTATCCCTAAAAACCAACATACTTACATACTACCGGTCGTGCAAATTAGTTAGCCGATTTGCCGATAGATGGCGCTGTACATAATTATGCTTAGCATACTTCTGGTCAAAAGTCTTTTGTGTTTATAGTTACAAAAGATAATTGAAAGTTTGTACGGAACCCTCGGTACGCGAGTTAAACGGACTCGCACTTGACCGATTTTTTTTCAGTAGGTATTCAAATAAAAATAGCAGGAATTTTACTATAACATCCTAAGCTTTTTAAACTCGTTGTTAACAAATTATACATTGTTTTATTTCATTATTGCTTTTGAAGTAGATAGGTAGACGTAAGCACTAAATTCGTGAACCGCTTAGGATATATCCCTTTAATTCCGATACCCTTAAGGGTGCTACGTAAACAGTTAATTACATTAACTACGGATAACTTGAAGTCGATTACGACTGCAACCAGCGAGTAGTAAACACGTAGCTTTGTCTATTGTTAAAACTCTTATCTTTAAACGGCCGTCAATAAAACATCTGTCAATTTGCACCTTATTGACTATGGGGGAGGGTACAGATTTGAGTGACGACGAAAACCGTGATCAGCCAGAGCCACCAGGAAATAATAACTTAGTGGAACAAAATAGCATTACAAGTCCACGTGATGATAGTATGGACGGCAGCGAAAACATGAATGCGAGTACAAAAAGAGTTCGAGAAGACAACGAAGGGGAGAGATGGATCAGTGTCAGAAGAGACGGAAAGAGACGTAGAGAGAGAATAAACAGCCCAGTGAGCCCAGTAAAGAATCAGGACGAGGAAATCAAATTTGAAGCATACATTTCGGCTGCAGAGGCACTGCCTAAACAATTTGCTTTCGCCCGCATGATGCAGCAAAATAACATAACGGACATCGTAGAAATAAAATATATTAATCCGAATAAAATTTATGTCCAGTTCGGGTCTGAAAGTACTTTAGAAAACCTTATTACATGCCAAGCTATAAAAGAGAAAGCATGGAGTGTAGTGAGAACTAGCGAGGTTGCTGCTTCATATGGCGTAATTAGGCAGGTAGAATTGGATCTAACCGAGAAGGAGATTTTGGAAAGCATAGATGGCGGCGCCGATCTAATATCTGTCAAGCGGTTAACTCGTCGATCAGAGGATGGCAAGTGGATAAACAGCGAGTGCGTGAGGTTGGGATTCAGGGGATCCTCCCTTCCAGCTTATGTCCATGTATTTGGTGTGCGCTGGATGGTTAAACCATACATTTTTCCCGTGACTCAGTGTTCGAACTGCTGGAAATTTGGTCATGTGAGGAGATTGTGCCCGAAAACTAAAACTGTGTGCCCAAAATGTAGCAAAAATCATAACAATTGTGAGGTCACTAAGTATGTATGTGTAAACTGTACTGGGGATCACTTAGCGTTAAGCAAAATGTGCCCGGTTTACCTAAAAGAGAGGCAGATAAGGATTATTATGGCAAATTTTAATGTCACCTATCGCAAAGCTTTGACTATGTATGTCCCAGAAAGCCCTATCATGGAAACTAAAGACACCCCCGAAATTGAACTCAACAAAACAGATGCTTCCTTTCCAAATATTCGTTTTAATTCGGGGAATGAAGAGCAACGCCAGGATACGCAATGGCCTCAAATGCCTCATGCATACGTAACAGTTGCCGAGCCCTCGTCACCTAGTGTAAAGCAAAAGGCGCCCCCGAAGAAAAATGGGACTGGTAAACATCAGAAACACAAGAAAAGCAATCCTCGAAAAGACAAACGCTCAACATCTGACAAACAAAATGAGGAGTCAGAACTTAGCTGCATGGATGTAGACATTGAATCGAGTTCGGATACGAATTATAGTATAGAGATGAAGAAGGGAAAAAAGAAGTTGAATGAAGAAAGAAGAAAGTCAAACAAAGAAAAGAAGAGTGATGATATTACGCTGGAAAAAGTCATGGAGATGTTGAAGAACGTATTTTGCAGTGAGAATAAGTCTGTTGTGGATAAAATTGTTTCAGTGGTCAAAAACGGTATTAGGTGGTTAGTTAGTTATGTGGCTAAACACTTTTTTGACTTGCCTCTTTTGAATCAATTCCTCGGCTGTGATGTCTAGTAACGCGCACAAAAACAAAATTAACATAATCCAATGGAACTGTCAAAGTTTGAAGAATAAATTAACATCATTTGAGCAGGTATTGTCTCGCGAGAAGGTTCATGTCGCAGCGCTGAGTGAGACTTGGTGCGTTCTGGACCTGGAGTTGAGAGTAAGTGACTATAATTTTTTTCGCAGAGATAGGATTGATGGCTATGGTGGCGTTGCAGTTTTAACACATAAATCAGTCAAATCACAAGAGCTTCGTTGTGTTTTATCTAACCCCGGCATCGAAGTTATTCGCGTCAAATTATTTAATTGTTCCCCTCTTGAATATATTATTTCAATATATTGCCCATCTTCGATTCAAACTACTCAAAGAGATTGGGATGAGTTATTTTCCTTATGTGACAAGAAAACGCTGTTGCTAGGGGACTTTAACGGACACTATACTACTTGGTCGCATAAAATAGATAGTCGTGGAAGTCAAATTTTCGACTCCTTACTTAGTCACGATCTAATTACCTTAAATGACGGATCTCCAACTAGGGTTCAACTTGTCGATGGGACGCTTAGAGAATCCGCCCCCGACATATCACTTATTTCGACTGACATAGCAATAAATTTAAACTGGAAAGTCAGCAGTGAATCCCTTGGCAGTGATCATTTGATAATCCAAATGTCTACGGAATGCATGTCTAATCTAAAACCCACCCCAAAACGAAATTTTAAAAAAGCGGACTGGCTGTCGTATACTCAGTCTTTAGAAATATCACTTTCTAACCTTACGATTCCAGATGACTGTCAAATAGCGTATGACCTATTCTTATGCGAAATTAACAAAGCGGCCGACTTGCATATTCCTTTTGTTAAATACAGCCAGAATCCTACTAGCAATTTTATACCTAAACCGTATTGGAATGCAACGCTGTCCAAAGCCGTAGCGGAACGTAGACTAGCACTAACTACCTTTAGGAAAAACCCCATACCAAATAACCTCATAATTTTAAAAAATAAAATCGCCATTGCACAGAGACTCATCCGGCAGGCAAGATATAAATCCTTTCATGATTTCTGTACATCAATCGATAACGCAACAACATCTAGCGATATGTGGAAGAGAATGAAATGGTTAAAAGGTCTTAAATGCCATAACAAATACGTAGATAACGACCGTTCAGTTTCATTACTTAATAGTTTGACGCCGGACTTTGTTTGTTATGAAAAACCGGTTTTTACTTCCAACAATAGGATATTAGGTGCCCCAGTCACAATTCAGGAGATAGAAAAAAGTATTAAGACATCTGACACCGCTCCCGGGTGCGATGACATATCCTTTTCAATGTTGCGTCACCTTCCACCTATAGGTAAAGATATTCTAAAATGTTTGTACAACAGGTTCCTTGCCCATGAGGTCGTTCCAAAACAGTGGCGCGATATATTCATTATACCGATCCCTAAACCAGGCCGTGATCCAAATTCCGTCTCATCGTTAAGACCTATAGCTCTAATGTCGTGTTTATGTAAAGTATTTCATTCGATAATAAACAAACGATTAGAGTGTTTTTTTGAGAAAAATGAACTATTCTCTGACTATACCCTGGGCTTCAGGAAGTCTAGGTCTTGTCTAGATAACCTAAGTTAAGTAACATTAATACAAGCGAGTTTCGCGAGGAAACAGGTATCCTTAGGTTGTTTTATTGACATAAACAATGCCTACAACAACGTTAACGTTAGGGAGCTGCTATTAATTCTGGATAGACTCGATGTGGGTAGGTCAATATGTAGCTACCTGTGGAACTTTCTTACATATAGGAACTTAAATATAAAACTAGAAAATTCCATTGTGTGCAGAAGGTCAGGCCAGGGATTAGGACAAGGGGACCCGCTCTCTCCGTTGCTTTTTAATGTTGCCACAATTGACATTTGTAAACGTATAAACAATGTATATATTTCGCAGTACGCAGACGATTTTGTGATATTTACTAGTGGGGCCAACTTACGCGATTTGATACCTACACTGCAATCAGCTATTAATACCTTCATAGTTATATTATGTAATCTCGGATTAGAGGTATCGTCAGAAAAAACTAAATTATGTTTGTTCAATTCTGGTAATAAGCCTATAAGACACTGTATTGATATTAAAATTAATGACACATGTTTAGAAGTAGTAAGCACTGTTAAATATCTAGGTCTCTGGCTTGATCGTTCCTTACGATGGGGTAAACATATAACAGAGCTATGCGAAAAATTAACTAAGTACATTAATTTATTTAAAGTACTAGCGGGCGCGGGGTGGGGTGTACATCATAAACATCTTAGACGATTGTACATTTCTTTAATACGAAGCCGGATGGATTACGCTAGTTTCTTATATGACAGTAGCTGTAAAAATAACCTCATTAAATTAGACAGGCTGCAGAATCAAGCTTTGAGAGTTATAGGAGGATATATAAAAACAACCCCGATCCATGTTATGGAAGTGGAATTACACCTCCCGCCCCTTGAGATCCGTAGGAAATACTTAGCAGGAAAATTTTGTCTTAAAATGAAATCCTTTAATAACAGTCCCGTAAATACAACCCTAAATCAGTTACATCTTATACAAAATAGCAGGCACTGGAGGCGGAAAAAAATACCGTTACTCATTACGTCGCACAATCAATTAAAAGAAATACCTATACACGCAAGTAGACAATTAGAAATGTTTACATTTAATACCTGGATAAATAGCATAGATTTAAGTGGCATTATAGACTTCATTGACCCATTTAAAAAAGCTAAACGAAAGTACAATAGGTTTGAAATAAATAAAATCTGCAGCGAGGTAATGGCGAAATATTCTACATTTCATAAAATTTTTACAGATGGTTCTAAAGAAATGAGTCAATGTATCGGGGCAGCGTTTTTTTTGATGAAATAAATAGATATCATATAAAATTGAAAATAAACTGTAATATATCCATAATGCATGCCGAACTGATTGCCATTTCGGAAGCCTTATCTTACGCGAAATCCATAAATTCCAACAAAATTGTAATTTGTACCGATTCTAAGAGTGCTTTGCAACATGTGGCTCGTTGCACTTCGACTTTTCGAGGAGTACCGATAGCCTACACAATAATAAATTTAATTCTAGAATTGAAGTCTATGTCAAAAGTTATAATTTTACAGTGGATTCCGTCTCACGTAGGCATAAGTGGCAATGAGACAGCTGATGCATTAGCAAAACAGGCGTGCAGCGATGGCATCGAATTTCACCTCCTACCCCCATATAATGATCGTTTATATTTAGTCAAAGTAAAGTGTCGCGAATTGTGGAAGGAATATTTTGACGAGAGGTCTCGGGACAAAGGTATTTGGTATAAAACAATTCAGCCTCAACCCTTTAACTCTCCGTGGATTGATAACAGTGTGTTGTGTAGGCAGGATCTAGTTTTATTGTTAAGATTGCGTTCTGGACACATTCCATTGAATAAGTTCGCCTATCTCATGCGTAAAGTGAATTCGGAATTATGCACCTTATGTAATCGCGTCGAAGATGTGTATCACATTTTAATGGAGTGTGTTCGAAATGAGCGACCTAGAAGACAAATATTTCATGACAATGACAGTTCCATTGGGTTATGTAATACCTACCTATCGAATCCCATGTCCGATGTAGTTGGAAAGGTATTAAATGTTGTTAAGTGCGGTCTGAGGGACAGAAATGTGTGATGTACATACTAGATTTGGCTGTTTATTTTTTTTAACTTTGTTAATTAAGTGATGTTTTATGGGGCGACATATTCGTTCACTCGAAAAAGCCCTTTAATGAAAAAAAAAAAAAAACTTGAAGTCAAAAATATGTACACAAATTCCTCCTTATGTCAAAGGAATAAGGTACAAAATTGTATGTTTAACATAGTGTGTGTACACACTATGGTAAACTAGGCGCGGACATGGATCCTCAGACTGACGCCAAATGTACAGACCACACACTACAGTCAGGGAGCGACAGAAATCGGTTTACGAGACCCGGCGGTGCAAGTTAATAGTAACAGCGGAAACTATTACAATATAAGGTATATAAGGGATGACGATTGATGACACATGTTGAATTTTATAATAAAATCTGGTTAAATAGATAGAAAGCAATTTATCACGATTGATTTGACACCAACAAAAATGAAAAGGATAAAAAGAAATACAAGACCATTCTAGGTATTTTTGAAATTTCAAAATAAAATAAAAATGGTACCATTCGATTCGACTGTAAAGCAACTATAAAAACGCATTATTTCACTGCCAAAATAGCAATACCCTTCTTTTTCATTCCTCAAGACGGCTTCAAATTGACCGTGAGGGTGACCTCACATTTATCTTGAAATAAAGTTCTGTTAGTGAGGGGCGTTAAGCGTGCTACGTGAGTTGCACCGGCTTGCAACGCAATGCATATCGCGCGTACCAATATACCCTACGGATCGTAATTATATTATCATAAACTGAACCAAACTAAGTTGATATTTTTATCTGGAATAGGACTCTTTGGATGATACACGTCATGTACAATATCCATACTAATATTACGAATGCGAACGTGTGTCTGTCAGTCTGTTATCTCTTCACTCTTAAACCGCTGAACGGATTTAGTTTAAATTTGGAATAAAGATAGTTTGAGTCCCGTGGAAGGAAATAGGATAGTTTTTATTTCGGAAGTCATCCCTAAAGAGGGTGAAAAGGGGGGTGGAAATGAGAAAATTAATGAATCGGTGTAAGCAATTAAGCATATTATGTTCAAAATTATTGCCATCAGATTTTATCCAGGCGCTATACTTATTCTAACTGCTGGTACTAATTCCACGCAGACGAAGTCGCGGGCAAAAGCTAGTAAATAATAGGTATTTTCTGCATAGGTAGGTACTTATTAATTTGTAACATATTATTATATTTATAACATATAGGTACTATTTCAGAACGTCCGCTAAATCTCATGCTATGAACCAACCCACGCGTGCCACTTTGTTCTTAACTTCGCTTATTAGATTGTTTTGTTTGATGTTGTGAGTTGAAGTTTAATTTAGGAATTAACCGAATGCTTCTGAAGCGTAGTTTTCACAATGTGTTGTTAGGTAAAGGCTCTCTCAATTGTTCAAAACGGATGATAAAGTTGCATTTTATCCACATGTGGGGAAGAATAATCAAATGCAAATTTTAAGTTGTTTCCTTAATATTAGCTGGTAAAATTGACTTTAAAATTATCAATTTTATTTAACCGTCGTGCCTTGCAACCCTTGGAATGCTCAAGACTCCACTTTTTGATAATTGATAATTGTTTATTTGCATTAAATATGGTCACACAAACACTCATAAACTCGCTAACGCTCGTGGTAAATTTTGGAATCTTTCGCTTTTCGCGCGCTAGCTAATTTTTACTTGATTGTCTCTTGAATAGATGGGTTTTGTGTCACACATAAGAGTTTTAAGTGGCCCACTGTTTACCCGTCCGCCGGACAATATCGGCCTGTCAGTTGTTCGGAACTGTCAAATTTTTGTTCTAACTGACAGGTCGATATCGTCCGGCGGACTGATAGTCAGTGGGCCCCTTCAGTATGAAAAGAAAGAGCAATTGAAAACGACTTAAAATACATTACGTGCGTAAGTTTTAGAGAGATATAGGTACCCGTCAAAATAGTTTATTTAAGCTGTCCTTTTCATAAAATATGTGATATAGGTAGCCATGAGAATAAATTAAAAATTTTTTTTTTTGAATTTTGTCCTAAATCTGAAAAAAAAAAGTTGCTTTCAAAACCAAGGTCACATTACTAATTTATTAACTTTTAAACTTTAACATGTCATAATAATAATACTTCGAATCTGGCCGTGTATATAATTATACTCTGGCACAGCCACTCTGTCGTCGAAATCAATATTCAATATCGCAAATGATATTCACCTCCAAACAAAACACAATCAATTTCACACACAATGGGTACATACTCTAAGAAATTGTACGATCCTATTGAAGGGAACTTATACTGAACTAACATAAATTCGAGTGTTTACGCCTCGTTCAAACAGCGCGATTGTGCGAGCAAACTGCTTGGAAACTGGAGTATCATTCCGATCGTCTTGGCGGAGGCTGAGACTGGCTGTATGTACTCCCTAATTTGAATAACCGGCAAAGTGCGAGTCGGACTCGCGCACGGAGGGTTCCGTACTTTCTAGTATTTGTTGTTATAGCGGCAACAGAAATACATCAACTGTCTAGCTATCACGGTTCATGAGATACAGCCTGGTGACAGACAGACAGACGGACAGACGGACAGACGGACAGACGGACAGCGGAGTCTTAGTAATAGGGTTTACCCTTTGGGTACGGGACCCTAAAAAGTGTGCTCTTTACAAGTAAAAAGTTTGTAACAAACAACTAGTCACAGTCAATACGATACGATTTCAATAAAAATGTTGTAAGCGCGATGTAGAATATTTATCTGATATACAGTAAAGTTACTAAATAGATCTAACGATATATTTAGTAACTTTACCTTTTTTATATGAAAGTACGGTCTTGAATCTCCGACTCTCTTGCGTTGTGGAGTGTCAGAAATACTCTTAAGGCCGTTCCATCGGTTTGCCGCTGTCTTTGTCACATTTCGCAAGAAAGAACGGGAAAGAACATACGCATACAAAATTCGATCAAAATTGACACTTGGCGTGTGTCAATTTTGATCGAATTTTGTCAGTTTTTATTTATTTTAAAACCGTTACCTTACAATATCGAAATTCTACTAGGGGAATTCGGAGCAATATGGACTTTCATTGATACGTCGCTATAACTTAAGAGTGAACTAAAATAGTAGATACCTAAATAGCATTGCGTAAATAATCAACCTATTTCATGTGTATTATTAAAAAAAAAAATACTTTTGTCACATATTTAAAATTTAGAATAGAATAGAATAGAATTCATTTATTCATGGTAAACTACATTTCATACAAACGTATTACAAAGAAAAAGTATATTCAAAACAAAAAAATACATTTGAATTTAGTACTTAAAAAACACTGTTTCTACAAGATTTCTTCAGATATGCTTTTGGGCGCAGTCGCACTCCAGTACGGGGCAATATGAAACAGTGAAAGAATGTTAATAAAATTATTAGCGATTTTCGTAGTAGATACTTTTTAGAGCTGGAAGCTTATCCAAAAACGCAAATTGAAACTTAAATAATGTATGGAAATAGTCACGTGACTTTTCGTAGCAACTGATACATTTTCAATTTTCGCTCGGCGTTTGTCGATGTACGATTGTCATCTTGGCTAAGCCCCCTGCGCCTGTCACTTTCGCACTTACATACTTGTTAGAACGTGACAGGCATAGTGGCAGGTGATAAAAATGCGACCGTGCTACGGCCGCTGATGGACTCACCAGCACACGCGTAACCAATAGGAACATACATTTTACATGGAGCTCATGGAATGTTCTGAACTGAAAGTTGGAAACTTGGGCGCGTCGAGACGACTGCTCGAATGGAGACTGCTACCCCATTCTGAACTCAGTTGCTGAGAGTGGTGAAACGTGCAGTTGAGCATTTCATGAAATTTGACACAATTGATTTGTAACTTATACTAAAAAAAATACATGCAATCTATTTTTAGTATGTATGTTTAAAATATTTTAACCCGCATACCTATCATATAAAGGTATATACGGGGTCAAGCTAAATAAAACCGTTTAAAAATCAGCAGTGTCTTATGATGTCCCTGTGGTGGCTATCATAGCACTTATAACCCCAGGAAGAATAGCTAGACAACTCATAACATTGTACACACAGTTGTAAAAGTGCATACCCAGTTTATGAATGGAATTTGCAGTTGTGTGTACGTACAACCCTTATTATATTATAGACATTGTTTTCGTCATTGTGGTACTACTTCCGAAGTCTAGATATATCAGGCAAATCAGGCATTGTATGATAACAATTTCTGAAATTCTAACCCACGTAAAATTATAACAAGTAATATTGACATAACAAGCTTTATGAAGAAGGGGGTATACTCGTAGCAAACATAGACTACCTGTTTTTGGAACTTGCCTTTCCTTCACATTCTTCCGTTACGTTAAACCAAATTGCACCCGTCAAACGGGAGTATGGCAATAAGGCGAATATTAACCCAAATTTTGGACATCAAACGTTCGTATCTGTCTACCTAGTCTTGCTATATGGCCTGATACGAACTTTAATATACGTCAACAAGTGCGAGTCGGACTCGCGCACGAAGGGTTCCGTACCATTATGCAAAAAACGGCAAAAAAATCACGTTTAATGTATGGGAGCCCCCCTTAAATTTACTTTATTCTGTTTTTAGTATTTGTTGTTATAGCGGCAACAGAAATACATCATCTGTGAAAATTTCAACTGTCAAGCTATCACGGTGAAATACAGCCTGGTGACAGACGGACAGACAGACAGAAAGACAGACAGACAGACAGCGAAGTCTTAGTAATAGGTCCCGTTTTTACTCTAAATTAACTCTAGTTACGATATGGATCGTATATGTCAGTGTCGAAAGTGACGTTTTTGTTTGAAAATAGTTATTTGTGCAACAAGAGAGGAAAGTCGGTCTTTCTTGCGAGTGTTTATCTCAAGTGTTTACGCTCAAGATTCTAACTTAGAATCACTCGCTTCGCTCGTGATTCAATTATAGAATCTTTCGCTTTCTCGGGACTCAAAAACACGAGATGTAAAATAACTTTGCTCTCGTGTTGCACACATAATTTTTCACCTCAGTAGTGAAAACATATTAAAGGGTAAAATGTATTTCGAATTATACAGAATAATACGGAAACAAAATCAAAAATTGTAATAAAAATATGAAGTGGCAGTTCATGGCCTTCACTAAATTAAAAGAGCTACTTTGTTTCACTCCCCGGAGTGAGGAAAGTGCGACTTTCCTCACTCCAGGGAGTGACGAAAATAGGCTTGTTCGAGCTGCTGAGGTGAAAAAAACGTTGTATACTAAAGTTCGAATCAGGCCGTTAGTTGCAGCACACGACACGGCACTATAATATGATGAGAGTAGACGAAAACATACCTAACAGCATTACAGTCTAACGTAATATAATCGAATTTCAGAAACTGTCAGCAACTTTCAGCTTCCGCTAGGGATGACACACTCACGAAATACTCGAGCATGTGAGGACGTGAATTTGAATTTCATTTCGTAGGGCTGTTTAACTTTCAAATTTTCCTTCGTCGGCAAGCTTAGTCGGTAGTGAATTAGTGAGCCCACGAATCAGAGGATCCCGGCTTCGAATCCTGGTGAAAGGATTCAATTGGTGTTTATCATATTATATCACAAATATCTGTGCCTGAGTTATGGATATTTTTTTATATGTATAAGTACACAAATATATATTATATATACCACAATATAGGCCTTATTGAGCTAGCTGTGAAACTAGGTCGACCTGTATAAAATTGTACTGTAGTATTTATTTATTTATATTGACTAATTTGAGAACTGAGTTTCATTCAATTTCTTTAGTAGTGATATATTATTTCAGTTTATAATTTGTCTTTGCATGTTTATTACCTTCCAGGAAAAAAAAATACGATTATACTAACTTCACGTTCTTTTACTCGCATAGGTATTCAATTCCAAGCTTATTGTGAATTTATATACAATATTCGCAACAATCTTTCTGATTTCGGATCCAATTTATGAAATATTTTCCAAGGGTCGGAGTAAGAACAAAAATCTTGAATAGACTTAATAAAATTCCTTTCACGGACGTTTTGCACTGCAGTATTAACTAAAACAATTTTAAAATGCGACTGGCATTCGCATAGACTTATTAAAATTCATTCATCAAGTCTTGCAATTTGTGTCACCGCTACTCTATTTTGGCACAGACAATGTAAATTGTTGTAATTTTATAGTTACCTATCTTGTCTAACTTACTTACTTAATTTTTAGGGTTCCGTACCCAAAGGGTAAAAACAGGACCCTATTACTAAGACTCCGCTGTCTGTCTGTCCGTCTGTCCATCTGTCTGTCTGTCACCAGTCTGTATCTCATGAACCGTGATAGCTAGACAGTTGAAATTTTCACAGATGATGTAGTTATGTTGCCGCTATAACAACAAATACTAAAAAGTACGGAACCCTCGGTGCGCGAGGCCGACTCGCACTTGGCCGGTTTTTTAAAGAAAATTTCATAGATAGTGCCCCATTGAAGTCATGTGATGTAATTTTCTACCGTAAGTCCATCGGATAGACTGGCACATTATGATATGTAGTTAAGTTTTTGTCTGCAATGTTGTTATAATGCAATAGAATATCTTTGAAATGGGCAAGCCATAGTTTTTAAATCGAGGCGTAGGGTTGGTAGTCAGAGCTTATGGGCTTGGCTTTTGATGAGATTTGATACTTTTTTACAATGATTCTCCCACATCCATAACTAAAATAAAATGGCCAACCCTAATTCTGGCGTGAAACGTAGCTTGATAAAATTATGTTCTGCGCCAAAACTAGGTGTCCCTTACAGCGTGGGAATTGTCGGAAGTTCTCTAACAACCCATCCAATCTGGAACATTTACAGGTTAGAGTTGGGTTTGTCCGGGTGAATGTTTCATTTGCGAGAGAGCTGCAGGTTTAAATCGCTACTAATATTATAAATAATACGGAAATAAAACTTAATGATAGAATTGCCTCAACTGAAATAAGGAACTAAAATAATGTTACCGACATACTGACACGAATTGACCAATTGAAATGGAGCTGGACAGGTCACAATGTTACGATGCAAAACAGACTTATGGAGTAAGCAGGTAACAATAGTATCCAAAAGATGGAAGCAGAGAACAGAGGCGCCCAACTACCTATAGAAGATGGGAAGACTGGATTGGGATGGGACTGGGAAGACTTCCGCCTAACCTTGTGCGACCTTATTGGACCAGAGTTGCAACTGACAGAATGCCATGAAAGCAGTTGAAGGAGGCCGATTTCAGAGAACACAAAACTGAGGGACATCTTATAATAATATCATCATCATCAATGGCCACTGCATCCCTGACGGATGATTGTTGCAACGCTGTGTCAAGAACGGTTGAGACGCTAATAATATAGGGACATCTTATATCAGTAAAGTTGTCTTTATACTTAACGATACAGTCGTATATGGCTTACAGAGTTAAGTTGCCACCGCGAACCGGATGACCTAGAATGTTTTTTTTTATTACGAAAAGGCAAGCATTTGACCGCAATCTCACCTGATGGTAAGTGCCGATGCAGTCTAGGGTGGATCATGCTTACCTAAAAGATGCCTATTCACTCTCGATTTAAAAAGATCCAAGTTATAGTGGACTGGGAATAGATTAGCAGGAAGTGAATTCCATTCCTTAGCTGTTCGCATGATAAAGCTGGATTAATAGAATCCGGCGTTACTTTGCGGAAATCCATATTAATTAAAACCAAAATATTACTTTGCTAATCCGCGAAATAATCACGTGCTAGTCCCGTGCAATCAGTGCTAACCAGTTATACTAACCTGCGTATTTTTACATGCAATTATTTTTCCCACCCTCCCCGCAAAAATAAATACGCAAATAAATATAACAAACCACCACCAAAAAAACAAAACTCGACACGTGTTTCGCCTCTCTACGTGGCATCCCCAGGAGATGCTTGAGATGTTGACGGTCGGTCGGACGTCAGACGTGAGACGACTGATTAATTGCGTGTAAAATACGCAAGTAAGTATAACTGTGTATATAGACAGTACGCAAGTTGCTATAACTGGTTGGCACTGATTGATTGAAACTTGTTTCATGCTTTAATCAAGAAAAGTAAGGTTCGACCTTTTTTGTCACTAAAAACCCTAGCTATGATGTGACAGTATCTTGGCTGAGGTAATCTATTCCATCCTACATAGATACCATTTTCCGAAATTAACCGCCGTTCATCCGCCGTACATTTTTCACCCAATAACCATTTCTGCGGATTTATTAGCAATTCAATCTCGTCAGTCTCGTCCCTATCAATGAATTCCTCGATTTATAGCATATTAAGAAGATTTTTATTCTATTACGACCGTTGCCTGCGGCTATGCTCGATGCTTTCGTAGCGTTACTTAAGGTTTTCTTAAGAAAAAATATAACCGTTAGAGTTGTATTTCTTTGTACTCTAATATTTTTTATGATATAGGAGGCAAACGAGCAGGACACTCGGAACACCAGAGGGCAACTTGCAAGTGCGTCGCCGGCCTTTGAGATGAGAGTAGGTACGCTCATTTCTTGAAGGTTTAATGGTATTGTACAAACCATGTAACTACTTTAATAAGTACATTACTATTTTACGATACAAGTGCGAAAAGTAGGAAATTCGCATGTGTATCGTACAAAGTTTTACAGTACCTACATAACGGCCCTTTAAATTTTCGACATATGTCATTTAGTTATCGTGCATTTCACTTGTACTTGTACGTACATGTATTGGCGTGAGCGACACGCACGATAACTAAGTAATTGACATAATTAAAATATCATTCTGATGTCAGTGTACGTTCGAATTGGCCTGTATGTCACTGCAAAATCTGTTTAGAGATAGCTTGGCCTAACGCTGTCTAGCGATATGAAATATATAGTTTTATTTATCATGCAAAATACGCTAATTTTACAAAAGACAACACAATCAAATTAAACAAAGAGGAAATCTCTAGAACGTTTTATTCCATTAAAGTATTCGTAATTGAAAATAGCCACTGGATAAGACCAAGCTCAAGAAGATTAAAAGTTTATCGAGTCTCCAGACTTTGTATGGAATCGGACCCAGAGGGATTAATCTATTTCTGTGGTTTCGCCTTTGTATTGCACGATGCCGGTCGACTTCAATAATTAATTCGATGCCAAAGACGTGCTGTTCAGAGTTATTGAATTCCTCTAACAATGTTTCGGAACTGCTGCGATGCAGTTTAACGTTTCAACGGGTCCTTAGTATACTTCTGAGTCTGGCTATAGAAATATTAAAATTTAGGGGCTTGCTAGAGCTAAATTTACTTGCTTAAAGGCGCCCTGTTCTCAATAGCCTAGCCCAAATTGAAAACTATATCCACCGTTTGTTCTTACGTTGGTTTGGTCACATATATCACCATAGTACCTACCACGGTTTGACGGGTTATACAAAGGTTATACAAAGACATTTATTTCTTTACTTTTTACAGCTGTTCTTAGTTATAAGGGTTAGGTAGGTAATTAGTCCATCTTAGGTATAAAGAGCAAGTAGATAAGTATTTATCTAAACATTGTGCAACAATTTAGTCCATCTTAGGTATAAAGAGCAAGTAGATAAGTATTTATCTAAACATTGTGCAACAATTTGATTGTGCAAGTAGTTAAAAAGATGCGGTCACCAGCTTTCTGGATTTAAACCTGCCCTTGGTGTGCTCATTGGAAAGGTATTAAGATTATATAACAAATTATGCAATTAACATAAAAAAGCATTAGCAGGTAACAATAGTTTTCTTACGGGGTACTTAATATTCGTATTCATATTTATTTAACAGAATAGCATATGTTTCGTGTAGTTAGTATTTACCAAAAAGTTAACTTTATTGGTTGACGTTTAAAAAGTGCGAGAACATATCATTATACGTATGTTATTACGATTAAGAAATTGCTCGCTATTGATATCGATATCACTTAAGTCGATATTTAATTAATACTGATTTAATAATTACTAGCGCTAGTGCGTTTTGCTTGAGAAACCGGGCTATGTATATCACAGAATTATCTCGGAAAGTAGGAAAGACTAAGCAAGACAGCAATTAGGAGGAGCAAGTTTTTGAGAAAGCGACCGACAAGAATCAATTTAATAATGAGCTAAGATTGCAAGTGTTAGCTGGCGGGATCACGATGATCGAGAAAGGAACAGGAAGAATATTTCGCGCTGTTACGCGGAGGTTTCGCACGTTGCGAGGAACAAAAGACAATGGAGAAACCTAAATAGTCTTCGGAAAAAGGATCTGATTACCAGAAAGGACCAGCTTATTATAACGACTGACTTCACGAAATAATACAAAATATGCAACATATTCGTGGGTGATGTATTAACATCCCAAGCTCGCATTTTATTCCCATTTGACGACGCCTTAAACGTCAAGTATCTCTTCACTGATCGTAAATACTGCATAAAATCTTATTGCTGTCTGGTAGGTAAGAAGTCTGGGCAAGTAAGATACAAATTTTACTATCGAGAGCAGTTGTATTCCACAATACTGCTCTCGGTAGTAAAATTTGTATCTTAGTATTTTAGTTTTTCCACGTAGGTACTCGTACCTATGAAGACGCCCAAAGAGAAATTAAGAAACCAATCAAATACCAATATGATACAAATATCGGTTTGATGTCAGGTGCACTTTCGAATTGGCCTGTAGTCACAGTACTCTCTCAGCCAGGATTACAAGAAGAATGTTATTATATCATTCAGCCTACAACAAAACTTTGCGTTATTGTTGGCGTGTCAGCTATTTTCTGTTTCGTGTAGTTAGTATTTACCAAAAAGTTAACTTTATGGGTTGACGTTTAAAAAGTGCGAGGACATATCATTATAGGTATGTTATTACGATTAAGAAATTGCTTGCTTTGATATCGATATAACTTGAGTCGATATTTAATGAATACTGATTTAATTAATACTATCGCTGGTGCTTTTTATATTAACGTCACTCTTTAAACGTCAACCCATAAAGTTAACTTTTTGGTAAATACTAACTACACGAAACAGACAACAGCTGACACGCCAACAATAACGCAAAGTTTTGTTGTAGGCTGAATGATATAATAACATTCTTCTTGTAATCCTGGCTGAGAGAGTACTGTGACTACAGGCCAATTCGAAAGTGCACCTGACATCAAACCGATTTTTATATCATATTGGTATTTGATATACTTATACTTCGTTGTTATCTTTTGTTATTGGCGTGCCGGTAACAAAAGTTACCCAAAACCTGTAACGAACTATTATCAACACAAATTGACACCGGTTCAATGGATATAACTCCAGTCGTGCCCATTCCCACGTCCTCTACAAGTAAATTCTAAGTTTTCATAATGAAATCGAGTTCCCCCTTCTTATAAACAACTTTAGTAAATCTACGAGTAAAAAGGTTTTATGTATACAAGAGTGTAGTAGACATTTAGACGTTTTGGAACAAAGGTTGTTACAGGCAGGTTGCCGGCAAGTTAAAAGAACCAAGTTAAAAGTGATGTTGCTTTGCCCAAACGAATCTTTGCATATGTCGTGCTTTGCAGGTAAAAACTTGAGAAGTGTTATGCTATGCCTAGATATCTGGAGTCAACATAGATTAAGTTTTACACACATTACCCAAATCTGTTTGACAAAGTTTCTATTTCATTCTTATGCTTCGAAAGTTGCGACAGAAAGGTCGAAATTACTTGCCGTCTGTTTTCGTAATGACACTTTAATTATCTTCACTGTTAATGTCTTATAAGTTTAATAACCTTCATTCAAATCAAATGATGGACGACAACCTCTCAAGACTAAAGTTTTGATTAGAAATTTATTTGGCAATTGTAATTGCTGTTGACTAACGAAATTGGTGCTGTAGAATTGATCAAAATTTGCCATTGACGAAAATAATTAAAATATTTTTTCCATACTCGTTGTTAATATTTAAGGAATGGTACCAATGTTTGAAATAATATTGGAAATATTGTAACTTGTAAGTAGATGGAGTGGATAACAATTAATCATGTACTGGCATTGCGAGATTTCTCTCGATATTATTCAATAAAATAATATCGATATCGATTCCATGACTTCTCTTTTCGCACAGACTCTATCAGAATGACATCTAAGTTATGTCATTCAAATATTGTGTATTTCTCGTTTACATGTATTAGCGCTGGCGAGTAAGAACATAACTTATTAAATAAAAAATAAACCCTTCGCACAAATATGCCTTACATCATTTAGAAAAAAAGCTGATACTCTTCAAGGAAATTCGCTTTCACGTAAAACAAACCGCATCGAAATCGGTCCATCCGTTTGAGAGCTACGATGCCAGACAGACAGACATTGCCGTCGAACTTATAAAACCTTTCTTTTGCTTCGGGGGTTAAGAAGAAGTTGCGTAAAAGTACTAATTTTGTAATACGAAGTGAAGTTGTATTTTGATTCTTCTTCTTCTTCTTGGTTCTCGCCTTATCCCGTTACGCGGGGTCGGCTTTCTTGATTTTAAGGCGCCTGTATTCCGCTGTTTAGCATCGTCGACAGACAGGCCACTTTCCTTCATGTCCTTCTGGACGTTGGTCATCCACGTAGTCTGTGGCCTGCTTCTCCCTATTGTGTAGTCATGGAAAGGCACTTTTTAAGAATATGATCAACGTGTCTAGGCAGCACATGCCCAAACCATCTCAGTCTAGTTTCAGTTATTTTCTCTATAATAGGTGCAACTTTGAAACTCCCCCCTGTGTTGGAGTGGGAGGATTTTGATTGTAATAACAATTTATGAATTTGTTAATAAATATGATCTGTCAATGACAAGTGACGTTTCTGATTGAATAGATTTATAACCACTTATTATATTCAGAATAGGCCTCCATTACAAAACCACATACCTAGAGTATTTTCACCGTCTAAGTGAGAATGAAAATAACAATTTCAGAAAATAGCAACACCCCAAAAACTCATCATAACAATCTACGTGCCATCGCACTGTTTTCTAAGCAATTAATATTTTAATGACACTGTATAGATTAATTGCCGAACCAGAACGTCTCTTGACGGTAAAACCTTATTTGTATAGAAAACTGGCTACTGTGGGAGTCAAGGGCGCTTGGAAGGTGTAGGGGTAAACAAATGTGAATAAATTGGTAGGGTGAACTCGACCAATTTCGTATTAATTAGTTTTTAGAAGAAGAAAAAAACCAGTTGTTAACGTGTCGCAAATAAACGGATACTTAAAATACTTTTAGGCCTATTCGAACGTACACTAACATCAGAATAATATTTGAATTATGTTATTTAGTAATCGTGCATTTCGCTCGTACTTCCGTCGATTTATTGACGCGGGCGAGTTGCACGATAACTAAATAACACGATTAAAATATCATTGTGATGTACAGTGTACATTCCAATTGGCCTGTTTGACAAATGAAAAGAAAATTTGGAAACTGAACCTACTTATAATTTTACATTTGAAATAGTAATAAAATTGACTCTGGCAAGTTCTGTATGGATGGTTGTATCTAAACCAGTTCTGAGAAGGAATGTTACGATCCTTTGCAAAGCTTTAAGACTGTTTTACTGTAGGTACTAGTGGAGTACATAATTTAGATCTCAATTTCAACTCTATATTTTATGAGTTGTCTACTAGGATATCGTGTACTTGAAATGGGTAAAATCTATATTGTATATAGATCTTAGGGCCTTGCCAATATGACAATCCTAGGCCTAGCCAAGAATAATATAGCGATTGGTTCCTTTTAGGACAATTATTTTGCATTTATTGTGAATTAATTATGATTTTACAATTTAAGTGACCAAATCTCCACTAGGTTCAAGTCTCCTGCCTCCTCTACAATTAAATGTGAGCGGAATGAACTGAAAGTTATATTAATGTCAGATAAATAAATAAAAAACAATTATAAATTATACATTGTTAAAATTATGATACTTACTTTCATTAAATCAACAAACTTTGTGGTCAGCTTACATAAAATAAATTATTAGATGCCTATATTGCCTTTGTACAATATATTACCTTGTAGGTACCTATAATATGGGTTTCCCATCGTTACTGCGGCAATTTAACTTTTAAATCCAAATCCGACAAATTGCCTAAAACTTTGGCATTTTGCATGCAAATCGGAGAACCCTAATTATATAAGCTTAGGTACCTGTAATTTTATTCCAGCCCCTTAGTAATGAATCTTTGATTTGATGATAAGTTGTTTTACAGGGTGGCCCAAAATACTTTCACAAAAAATAACGATAATTTAACTAAAACAAAACTCATTTTCAAAATTCACTCCTTTGTCTTTGATGTTATGTAATGGTAAGTGATGTATAAACGCAAAAGTTTGATATAATTATCAACAATATGCCACAGTTTAAAATATTGTCAACGGTCATCCTGTAATATTAGAGTTCCTATGGCCTTCTCGAGTCTAAAATCAGTTTAAATTTCATCTAAATCGATTCAGCGCTTGAAGAAGTAACATGACATACTGAGGTACTTTCTCTTTTATAATATTAGAAGGGATTGTTATTAATTTACTTATAAGCTCACTAAGTATTGCTCTCCACGAGAATAAAGGGACAAAACCAAAGCCAAATAAATTATCATAATTTATTGATTCCCCTTTAATATTGAATATGACTGGGATTGGAACAGGGATATATTGCCAATTCATGTAAATTTAATTAACCAATAAATTGGCATGCAACGTGCATTGTGTTTGTCTAGTCTCGATTTGTGGATATGTAATAAAAAATATTAATGAGATTAATGACACAAAACACATAATTATTAATCAACCTACAAAAAACAAACATTTATGTTTAGTACAATATCCATAAGAATGAATCCTATTAAATTTAAATTAAATAAATACATTTTATAGGACATTCTTACACAGATTGACTAAGTCCCACGGTAAGCCCAAGGAAGCTTGTGTTATGGGTACTCAGACAACGATTTCAACTGTCTAGCTATTGATTTTATTTAATGGCCACAGTTCCCATACAAAATATAAAATATGAATCCCATCCTGGGACCCCCTCACCTTACGAGCTATTTTTGTGACGACCAATAAAAATAATATACCTACAAGTGAAAAGGCGTGAAAAAAATTGTGACACTAAGCCCCACTTGCACCAGTTAAACCGTTAACCCAGTGTCAAATTGTACTGGTAACCATGATAACTCCATGTTTAACCGGTTAACCCCGGGTTAGTGGGATGGTGCAAGTGGCCCTTTAAAATCCTTTTGAAACACGAGTCTGATTAAAAATAACCCTAAGCTTTTTCCAGAAAAGGGAATGATACAATTTTGCCGAATCAATTAATTATGTGTCCACCTTTAAATTGATTACCAAAAAACCAAACACACAATACCTAGGTAACAAAGTGAACTGATTTCGTTAAGTAAATGTATGTCAACATTTCTATTTCCTTTAGAGTTTAGTGTAAGGTCAGTTTTATGTACGAGTATATTTGACATTTTCTCTACCATTTTATCGGCGTTCGGCAAAAATACAGGTTTGGGACAGAATTGCATCTATAAATTTTTATGACGGTCCATAACATCAGCTATTTCCTAGTCATTAGGTAAAGGTTTCAAAGTCTGCTCAATATGTCCGAATATTAGACACATATTTGTTTTTATGTCGGCATAGTCTAGGTTAGAGCTTTTTTATCATTGGGCTAGTATGAATCGCACTTAAACTATCGTGAGACATATTTCAAAATATACATGTATACATAACATGTCGCCAAAAGCGACTAAAAATAATAGTGAGTAAAAACCGTACTGATAAATAGCTAGTATGAATACTTAATAAAAGAAGAACCTAACCTTAATTTCATTAAACTGTCGAAAGCGAATCTTTCTGTTGGCTCCACGTACGCCTCCTAAATGTCCGGGGCACCATTAAATTATCCTGTATTCGACGAGAAAAATAAACATATATTAAAAAAGTGCATGTTAATGACATTAACATTCTTTCGAAAAACATCAACGACTATACAGTATACATAACGCAAAGGTTTCGATGACTTGAGAACCTGCACCTTTCTTTAAAAAACACTAAAATCTGAACAGTGATTGTTTTATACCAATTAGCTCTAAACTAAACGTATAAATTTCAACTCCGACCTTTCGGCACCTCGCAACGAAAACGTATAAACGTTCTAAAGATAACGTCAACAAATGTTTACAAGCAAAATGATCGCAGATCATGAATATGCAAGTTGGTATGCCGTTACTATCCAGATGTTTGATGTTTATGTTCGTAGTATCCAACTAGAAGGAAGTTTTGTTTTGTAAAACGTTTTACGGGCGAGCGTTGTATGTGAGAAAATTTATACGGCAAACTTTTAATAGCGGGGAAAAAACTGACTATCGATTTTGAACTATAAGGAATTGGTTTCCGAATGCTTTCATTATGTAGGTATAGGCTGTTAAGTTCATAAATCAACTCTTTATTTCTTCAAAATCGATGACCAATGTTTCCCCGGTATTCAAAGTAACCCCAGTTTCGATACGGTAATTATATGCCACGTTGGTGGCAACAGCGTACGGACTACTAGATTATACAATGTTTACAAATCAAAATCTAAGTATTTTTTTTACCTGTGGCCTTTGATATTGAGAGAATTATACTCTTGACAAATTCATTAAAAAGACGAGATCGAAAATGTGATTGTAACTATAATTCTTCCATTGCAGTATTTCTGATAATAGAAAAACAATAGTAGATAACTTGATATATAATACATATTGTGATATTATTGATTTCATGGTAATGGGTCCCTTATACTACCATTGTGCTTAAACCACGAGTCTCCGGTTTTTATAGAATAATTATGCGACCCTCCATTTTCCTCTCTGCAAAATTCATACTTCTTCCATGTTAAAAGGAGCTCAAACACCGTTATTGTTTCCACCGTCGAATTCATAAGAGGCATTTATTTTAATAATAGTGTTCATTTGGTAGAGTTGGAAGATCGCCAAAATGTGATTACCTTTGCTGATTGTACCATGTTTGATTGGCTGGACTGCAGGTATTATTCCATTTAAAAGTACTTTGCCAGGATTTCACGAAAGATTTTTCAAAAACAATAAACAATTGAAACCGCAAAGTAGGAGGGTCAGTAAGAAGGAATGACGATCAGCTCAAGATAGATGTGAAACCATTGAACGAAAGTCAGGTCCTTAAAGTTGTTCTTGAAGGGAGTGATTATAGTAGCCGAAAGACCTGCTAAAAAAAATAAAGATCTTTTCAACGCCTAGCCGTGCGTAGTTCAATGCATATGAGTAACACGTTCAGAAAGCTCATCCATTCAGATCATATTTTTAGGAACCTTCTTACGCCATTTCTGATACCATATGGTTGCCCAAAATACAATGTCGAAAACAAAATAGCCGCGTAGATCAGAGAGTCAAAATAGATGTCTATCAAAGCCTGATCAAAGCTATCTATAGTGAAATTATGAACAAGCTTTTCCGCTATCTGGACATAGCACTGTAGTTAATAATGTAAAACATGGAAGATATTTCGATTTGTTGAATTTTCCCGCAGTCAGGATTGCCCCGCTACACCTTAAACGATTTCCTGATTAATATAATTTTTGAATTAGAAAACTCCCGCGAGACTCGAACATATTAAAACTGTTTTAAACGGATTACTCACGTAAGTATTATTAAGTCTAATACACGCTCGACATGTTTCGATCCAATTTTCACATGTCGAGCGTTTATTTGACTAAAGAATACGTGATTAACCAGTTTAAAATAGTTTTAATATCATCATCATCATATCAGCCCTTTATCGCCCACTGCTGAGCATAGGCCTCTTCTAGTACGCCACTTGTCCCGGTCCTGAGCTAATCTCATCCAGAAGTGACCCGCAATCTTCCGGATGTCGTCCACCCAACGAGCCAGCGGACCTCAGGGGCTTCTTTCATCCAGTTTTAATATAACAATATTAATCAATATATTTTATAGAAGATCAAACTACCATGCGAACTAATAGTAAAAATACGAAGGACTCAGATAGATAGATAGATAGATAAAACGTTTATTTGGATGCTGCAAAACACACAATTTTAGTGTAAAGTATAAGTAGGTACATTGCAGTCAGAACAAAACTTATGTACTAAATTAAATTAACAAAATTTTTTTTACTTAAACACGAAAAATTAGTTTTTAGTGGTTAGCTGCACGCTGTGTGCATTGCAGCAACAACAAAAGGGTTCCGACTCAGCTATACGCTCCACTCTATTGAGCGGAGCACTGATGGTCCGAGAGCTGGTGGAAATTTGGAGTAGGTCCTTGAGGCAAGCTGAAAATTTACTTGATGCTTCTCCTATCTTACCCTACCTCAGCACTACAAGTCTGGCTGCAGGGTAGCGGGTCTAAACCAACCTATAAATTTTTAAAGAATTTTTTTTTTGGTGCCCAAAAAAGGTTCTTGAGGCAATCTGTAATTTCTACAAGTGAAAATTGAATATCTAAATAGTCATAAAAAAATTATGCCAGACGATTTGGCCGGGTCTTTAACCTTGCCAAACGCGTGCAAAATATTTTTTTTTTAAATTCAAAAAAGGTTCTTGAGGCAATCTGTAATTTTTACAGGTTAAAGTTAAGTATCTAAATAGTCATAAAAAAAATAAGCCAGACGATTTGGTCGGGGCCTTCTACCTGCCAGACGATCTAGAAAGTTACGTATGGCACTTACTCGCACGCAAAATTAAGTTTGTTATCCTGTATAAATGTATGCTAATACAAAGTTATTTTTGTAGTGCAGTAAATTAAAGGTAAAAGGTACAAATTAGGATGTACGATGTGATTGTGATTATGAATATTTGTATATTTATGATAATTATGTACACTGAGTATTAGTAGGGATATAGTAAATGTAATATGACCGAATTTATAAGAATGTATTGTAATTTTAATAAATACATGTACAATTTAAATACAGAATAGTAATGTGTTGTAATTATTATAATGTGTGAATTTGTTATTTTATTATTAATGCTTGAATAATACAAATAATAATACAAATATGATGATGATGGTGATTGTTTCATGTACTCATAGGTTATTCAGTGTGTGGGGTAAAAGGGGGCGAGAATTTTATTATTTTTGCGCTACTACGCACGGTTTAGAAGCTAGAGCCATATATATATATTTATTTTTCGTTGTTTTTAAATTTCATAATTTTTGCGCTACGACGCACGGTTTAGCAGTTACAGCCCTATAACGTTTTTTTTTTATTTTATCATTGTGTTTTTTATATCACTTATGGGTTCCTTGAAAGGGAACGAAAATTTGATTGTTTTTGTGCTACGACGCACGGTTTTGGAGATACAGCCCTATAAAGTTGTTTTTTTTTCTTTTTGGTAATTTTTTATATTAACTCCTAAAGCTTTCCTAAAGGGGAGGAAAATTTTGATTATTTTTGCGCTACGACGCACGGTTTAGCAGATACAGCCCTATAACGTTTTTTTGTTGTTTTTTATTATTATTGTGTTTTTTATTTATCACATGGGTTTTTTAAAGGGGAACGAAAATTTTATTTATTTTACGCTACGACGTACGGCTTAGGAGATACAGCCCTATAAAGATATTTCTTTTGTTTTTTTTTTTTTTTTTAATATAAATTAAGGATCATATCTAGAGGGGAACGAAAATTTTATTATTTTTGGCGACGCATGGTTTAGGAGATACAGCCCTATGAAGATTTTTTTTTTTTTTTTTTTTTAAATATAAATTAAGGGTTACCTAGAGGGAAACGAAAATTTTATTATTTTTCGCTACGATGCATGGTTTAGGAGATACAGCCCTATACATTTATTTTTATTTTTTTTTATTTTTTGATTTTCATTGTGTTCTTTATTATATTTCTTTGGGGTTTTTTAAAGGGGAACGAAAATTTAATTTATTTTACGCTACGACGCACGGCTTAGGAGATACAGCCCTATAAAGATATTTCTTGTTTTTTTTTTCAAATATAAATTAAGGATCATATCTAGAGGGGAACGAAAATTTTATTATTTTTGGCGACGCATGGTTTAGAAGATACAGCCCTATGAAGTTTTTTTTTTGTTTTTTTTTTTTAAATATAAATTAAGGGTTACCTAGAGGGAAACGAAAATTTTATTATTTTTCGCTACGACGCATGGTTTAGGAGATACATCCCTATATATTTTTTTTCCTTTTTTTTTTCTTTTTTGATTTTCATTGTGTTCTTTATTATATTACTTTGGGGTTTTATAAAGGGGAACGAAAATTTTATTATTTTTGCGCTACGACGCATGGTTTAGTAGATACAGCCCTATAAAGATTTTTTTGTCTTTTTGGTTTTTTTTTTTTTAAATATAAATTAAGGGTTACCTAGAGGGGAACGAAAATTTTATTATTTTTGCGCTACGACGCATGCTTTAGCAGATACAGCCCTATAAAGATTTTGTTTTTTTTTGCGTTTATTTTAAATATAAATTAAGGGTTGCTTACGCGGGAAAGAAAATTTGATTATTTTTGCGCTCCGACTAAAACAAATTTCAGCTGTTTAGCCCGTTCGCATGAACACAGATGCCATGTTTACATTAAAATAAAATAAAATACTCAATTTCGTATGAAATTCCTTTAAGCGAGGTTTAGACTAGCAAAAACTTGCATGCAATTTTCATTACATTGCGGTATCTGATAAACATTTTGAATGCAGTTTACCTTAGTAGTCGGTAATGTAACGTAAATTGCATGCAAGTTCTTGCTAGTCTAAACCTCGCTTTACAGTTCTCTCGAGTTGCTCCGCCCGAAACGTGATACTTTGAAGGCTGTTTTGACGCACATGAGGACGATATTTCATTGCATGTCAAGAAAATTAAACGATTAAAAACGATTATCGTTCCAAAAACTTGTTATTTAACTGTACAGCGAATAAAATAATTTAAATAACTTATAGTGACGTCACAAAGTTTGTGACTCCCTCACAACATGTCACATTTTCTTGACCCCATCCCCCCCTAAACGCGTGATGTAATTAATTTTATTTCATTTATTCATTTATTTCAATCAACTTAGGATCATAATACATTACATTATAACATTACATAAAATTATTATATTACAGTTAAGATTAAAATTAAAATTAAATTAGACTAAAATTATATTAAACCCCTAAAATAATTAATTAATTATTTAATAAATTATTTATTATTTAATTATATTATATGATATATGAAAGATGAAAAAAAAATCATGAACACAGCCATGCACGCCATGTTTACATTAAAATAAAATAAAAATATTTCCCGGCCTAGGCCTTCGTCATAACTAATGAACTACCCATTTATATATACCCATATAGAGATACAGCTGGACATATTGTCGCTAATTTCATATGTACTATGCCCACACCCTATTCATACCCATAATTATCATAAATATATACTCACAATCACATCGTACATCCAAATTTGTACTTTTCTATCTTTAATTTTCTGCACTACAAAATTAACTTTGTATTAGCATACATTTATACAGGATAACAAACTTAATTTTGCGTGCGAGTAAGTGCCTTACGTAACTTTCTAGATCGTCTGGCAGGTAGAAGGCCCCGACCAAATCGTCTGGCTTATTTTTTTTATGACTATTTAGATACTTAACTTTAACCTGTAAAAATTACAGATTGCCTCAAGAACCTTTTTTGAATTTTTTGAAAAAATATTTTGCACGCGTCTGGCAAGGTTAAAGACCCGGCCAAATCGTCTGGCATAATTTTTTTATGACTATTTAGATATTCAATTTTCACTTGTAGAAATTACAGATTGCCTCAAGAACCTTTTTTGGGCACCAAAAAAAAAATTCTTTAAAAATTTATAGGTTGGTTTAGACCCGCTACCCTGCAGCCAGACTTGTAGTGCTGAGGTAGGGTAAGATAGGAGAAGCATCAGGCAAATTTTCAGCTTGCCTCAAGGACCTACTCCAAATTTCCACCAGCTCTCCGTCTATGATATTCTGCCGGAACCCACATCACGTTACAGTTAGGTAAATATGACGGTGATAAGTATACGGTACTGTAAAAAGTGTGTAGTTGAGTGGTGTTAGAAAGTTCTGAAATAAAATACATAAAATAAGAGTGAGAAAGCGCCAAAGGTTCGGTACAAAATCATAGCAATACCGATTAGATCCTGAAATCAGCAACCAAAAAGCCGTATGGTATCCCTGTTTTTTTGTTTTTCAAGCAGTATCTTTTTAAACTGGTGTTTAAAAGTTTGCTTATTTTTGAGCCGTCTTACAGGTGGAGGGATATCATTCCAGCATTGATTAGAACTCAGACTTGATTAGAACTCCCATTTACAGAAATGATGAGCAACGCAGCTTCGTATGGATATAATCAGCCTTTAAATATCGAACTCGTGGGTGGGGCACGACATCTCCATAAATAAAATTTGGCTGGTTATTCTTATTGTTATACACTTACCTAAGTTAATACGACCTTCATACTCTTTTAAAGTAAACGCACAATTGAGCGGCAGTCCCCTTGATTCCCCAATCTTTACTGGGACACAATCACAAGCGCCCAATAAGCCCGGGTCGAAAAATTCCCGGACCTCGTTACCTCATCCGGATAGTACACAGATTAGAACAGCAAGCATTGTTTGGGCGCTCTACCTTACTTGAATAAGAAATACAAGTATTAGTAATACATTTAACCCTTTATAGGGCACACACTTATGAGATATTACAGATTTTATCATCATCTTCCCGATTTTGCCACGGCTTATGGGAGCCTGGGGTTCTTTGAAACTGGGCTCGTACGGCTTCCACTAATTCGATATTCACCACTAGCCTTTTGGTGAAGAAAAACATCGTGAGGAACCTGCATACATCCGCGAAGATTCAAACGTCTATGTGAAATCCCCGACCCGCTATTGGCCTATGTGGCGTGGAGATTATAGCCAAAGGTCAGCAGTGGGACATATATAGGCTGAATTATTTATATAATATACGAATACTGTCATTACGTGGGTACTGTACGGGCCTTGGGCATGTATCGAACATTTTCAATTTTCGTATATTGCGTGCCGCAGGCGTGATGGGTTACAGGATGACAGTGTGCCTGAATAATCGCGGCTTAAATAAAATATGGATTTTTGCCTTTGAAGATGGATTCCTAGGAAATAATGCTATCTGCTAGACTGGGTCATTTTGAGGGTTATATAAAAAAATATCAGGATCCGTACCAGAGCGAAATGAAGAAGTTTATTTGATTTATGACAATTTAAGTCATGTCCAACGGCCTGATTCGAACTTTAAGATACGTCAGTTCAAGTTTAAGATTTGGATCAGATATGTCAGATAAGTCCGAATCAGGCCGTTTATGTGTGTTTGTGCTTTTTATTCGGTCCCTGAACTTCAATAATTTATTTAAAGAAATGAAAGGTTTTTACGATAATTGTACATATTAAGAAGTGTTTGACCAAGCTAATTCTGCAAGGCATTTGCAATGACAAAATGTGGCCATGTCATCATTTATGTCATATTTCTATGACAGTATGCCGTTTATAATGACACTCCCTTACTTTGTTCTGTTCAAGTCGGTGCAAAGTTAGCTTGGACGGGCTCTACTGGTAGGCTTAGATAATTGAGCGTTTTCTAAAATAAATATTAAAACCCTGATTCTCACAGATCCTGGTGTTTTGGGTTCTTTCAACTCAGGATCACTAGCATATTCAATCCTGATGATAAAAAATGTCCCAAAAATTTATATGAAAATCGCACAATTTTTTTCACACTAAAACGTGACGTAATGGAATGGACATTTTGGGACATCTTTTTTTAATGGCAGGATGGAGAATGCTGTCGATTCTGAGTAGAATAAGCCCAAGAAGAATATTTATTTTAGAAAAAGCCCAGTTACGAGTAATTTTTTTTTCTTTCTTTAACGAGTATAGTTTTTAATATATCTAGATAACAAAATATTTTGTAATGTAACCTTTTATTAAGTTTTTATTTGAATTCATGACTGCCTTATCGCTTTTTTTAGAGATAGTATAGTAGCAAACAAGAAAACTAAAGACAAAAGTAAACAAATTGAAACATAAATAAAAAAAATTCATGCAAAAATACAATAGTAATTTATATGACATAGGTGAAGTTAACTTAATTTTAGCCTTCCCGCAAAAAAAGGCGATGAAAATGTATGAAATTGTTAACCTAGGTATTAAGCGTAGATAATATGAGTTGATTTGTTTTGCTGTGTCACAATAATGACATTTTCAATTGTGAAAAAACCCTTTTTTTAATAAACATAAAAAAAAAATTAACAAAAATCTGACGACAGCTTATTCTGTAATATCTTATTACTCCAAAACCCGCCAAGTCCTCAAATAAAGCCGTCAACCGCTATGAACAGTCAGCACGTTAAATATTGTCTTCCTGTGCTAATCTAGCCCGCCCACTGCACTGTAGCCAACACAGGCTAATGACCACTGATTACTCTGTTATTCTTGCTTACGAAAAACCAGTGTAGCTTGAGCTAAAGACCCATGACAACTACGTGTAATCAACAGCCTTGTGTAATAGATTTATTGAGCTATTGCACTGGAAAAGCGGTAATAGCAGTCCTGGTAATTTCCATTAGTGTACAAAGTGACGAATTATAGTAGGACTAACTGGTCTTTTATTACCTTTTAGCAATACGGTGAATCAGGGTAATGGACTAGATAAATCAAATTGTATATAATGAAATAGGAGAAAAAAACCTAATGCTGTTTAGTTTAAGGTTTAAAATTGGATGGAGGGAAATGGCAGAGCAGGGAATTTATTTAACTGATTGCGCTGTTCATACGCTGCGATTTCTCAAAAATTATAGGAATAAAGGTGCACAAGGGTTGGAGTAGCTTTTTGATATATAATTTTATTCTTTATTGTATTGACATTTAGACAACTACCTACTTATAATGACGTAAAATACAACTTCTGTTTTAACATGTTTTATTTAATTCAGTTTCTTTTTGATCTACCTATATAAATAGGTTGTCGTAAAAACTAGCACATGGCTTTCGAGTTTTTGGCAGTTTTTTAGGGCTCCGTACCCAAAGGGTAAAAACGGGACCCTATTACTAAGACTCCGCTGTCCGTCTGTCCGTCTGTCTGTCACCAGGCTGTATCTTATGATCCGTGATAGCTAGACAGTTGAAATTTTCACAGATGATGTATTTCTGTTGCCGCTATAACAACAAATACTAAAACGTACGGAAACCTCGGTGCGCGAGTCCGACTCGCACTTGGCCGGTTTTTCTATGCCAATATTATTTAAACTAGTCATATATGGCGCAGATTATAAAATAAATCCCAGTTATAACCTAGAAACAGCTTGTAGTCTCCATTACCACGGCAACAGCGGATCACGACCTTCGAGAGATAATGAGCCTATCAAGCAATTTGAAATACATTGCTGCGTTAATGCGTAGCTTGGTAGAATTGTGTCTTTTGGAAGAAGCAATGGATTTTGCAGTTGAAACTATGACGGACAGTCGTTATTATTGAAGGGTGGCCCCCGCATCCGAATAGGGGTCAATTTCACGGGGTAGGGATATGGGGTTAGTCGATACATTACGATGATAGAAGTATGTTTGGACAGATATAAGTGAAATATTATGAACCTATAAATATGGCTATAGTCTCAAAAGTAGTTTCACATACATATTTAAGTCCCTATGATCTGATTCAATTACAAATCGGTTTGCCGCTGTCTTTGTCACATTTCGCAAGAAAGAACGGGAAAGAACATACGAGCCAAGTGTCAATTTTGATCGAATATTGTCGGTTTTTATTTATTTTAAAAACGTTACCTAACAATATCGAAATTCTAAAGCTATGAAATTACTATTTATGGTAAGATTGTTTTTTCTTCTTTTTTTGTTTATAGTATCACATAATAAATAACCGAGTAAAGTAGGATTAAAAGTCCGAGTTAGAGGTTACTTTGGGAATTAATTGTATCGAGCGAAGTGTCATAATTCGTGTATCGGAAGCTATGTTGTTAAAGATAATATAGTCAAGAAGTACATATATTTTTTCCACGTCTACGAATATCAACGCCTCTTAGAAAAACAGGATCAGCGAAAAATCTCATATAAGGAGATTTTTCGCCTTCTGGCTCTGGGAACCGCCTTAACACGGAAGGTCGTTATCTAATAGTAACACGAATAATACCACAAACCACATAAGGACGCTGTTTAGCAATAATGTGCAACCCACATTCATTTTGTAATAAAATGTCAACTTTAAGCGTAAATTTTTTGTGTTGATATCTTATTGCAAAATTAATGTGGGTTGACACATTATTGCTTATCAGCATCCTATTAAAATGATGGTTTAAAAACCTAAATTCCATATAATAAATTATCGAAATTAAATAATTGTTAGTGGTATATTTCCGTAAAACACCTTTTGTTCTTGACAAGCCGGTAGTGCTGAAATATTTTTCGTCTCAATAACTTGACCAAATAATAAAAAAAACAAAGGTTTAAATTTATCATATTGCATATAAGTACCTACCTACTTTTTTATAACATTGTGAATTTTAATCAAACAAACACATTTAATACGGCCATGGAAAACAATCCTCAACCTTAACTAACTTAGCGGTTTCACTCACGTGTTTTTAGTCACTCGCGCGACATGTTTCGGAGAGCTAATCCTCAATCGATCACCAATATCAGCATCCGCCCGCTCCGAACATAACCCATTACCGGCAGGCGGCAACTTGGAATAGCTCCTACGTGGCCATCTGCTTTGGCCACGTGGACTCATAATGGCATAATGCCTGTTTCTAACTATGTTCAAGCAAGAAAAGAGTTGCATTAGTTGCACCTACACAGAAAACTATTGGAAAATTGCTAACTGGACATGGCCTATAGGTATATTTATTTTTTCCGCAACTTTACATTTATCAACAGGATCGTGGGCGACCACTTCTCTATAAAAATGGAGGGTTTTGCTACGAGCCACCGTTTAAGAGTTATTTACGAAAAACTATAAAAAGGGACTTTTAAACCCCCTACTCGTTAGCTTCACCAGCACCCCCGGGTACTTTTAGTATACACCATTCCCTACAACAACTGTGCCAAAATACGCTTATACACGAATTATTTCCCCCGATTGGCAATTTTTGGTTTTCGTTTGGTGAGCTGGTAGGTAGCTCAGTTCAATAAAAGGGAGAATACTAGGATTAGGGGGGTACTGACAATAGGTAGGTACTTTTTTCATACAATTTCCATTTCGGGAGAAAACGGTTTCCACTAACTCTTAACAAATAACTTTGATTTGATGTTAATCGCTTCAACATGATATATTTTATTCTAGGTTTATGTGTTTCACTTTAAAAAAAAACTAAGTTTTTTATTTTAAGTCCCCGGCAAGATCGGCCGAATTTCACCTTCCCATACAAATGGAGTTTCGTTCTCATTTTAAAACTACGTGTTGGATTGTAATGAAACTTTGCACATACAATGACATGAGGTATATAGTGTGTAATTAGTTTATATAACTGATACTAACTTTCACGATTTCTGCACAGTTTTAATATTTACCTCCGACGTTCTTCTCCGAGACCACGGGAACAACGCCGTCCTCGAAACGTCGGAGGTTAATCTTCATATATAAATGGGATGACAATGCAATATTATGATAACATTGAGCTGATCTGATGGAGACAGGAGGTGGCCATGGAAACTCTGTGATAAAACAAAGCAAACTAATTGTTGGAATTGTCTCGATGATTAGAATTATTCGTTTCCCGTGGAAAGAAAAGTACAGTCAGTGATAAAAGCTTCTACGAAAAATAAAATTTGTGCCAAAAACTAATTTACGTTGCAATGCTACGTGCGATGTGCTTAGCCGATAGCACGTAAGTTTTTTTTTTGTAACACAGAAAACCCATTTAGCTAGTTCAGTGAATGTGTTACCTAATAGCTCTCCTATAATTGATAAGTTTTTGAGGATAGGACGAAAAAATTTGTGATCCGTAATTAATTTGATAAATCGTTGCAGTATGACATTATTACTTTTATTTCATAACTTACTACAAAATGTAAATGCACTTTGAGGTTTTTTCACTGAAAGAGTTACGTTTACTGACTATTAATTTATCACTAATACTCAACCACTCTTTAAAGTCCCATTTTCACTTATTATTCCAAAAAAGCTAAGTCTAATATTCGCGTAATCAAATTAAAAATGCGCCAAAATGAGGCCTTTTGTGATCATATACGAGATTATGGCATTAAGTTTGATTTAAGGGTGTTAATTGGCTGGCCGAGTTAATGTACGGTGTGCGCGTAAATTATTATGATTATGCCCATGTATGCTCTGAGGATTTTACCCTGATTAAACAAAGCGAGAGAAAATTACGTGTTGACACAATAGTAGATTGTGTCACAAGGGAGCAAAATGACATATTTACGGCGAGGGCGCACATTGAATCCTAAACGAAGCGAAGAATAGAATCCTGAGCGTAGTGAGGGATTCAAGTGTGCTACGCCCAAGATGGAAATAATTTTGCTACCATGTGACACATACTGCTTTTCACATCACGTATAAGTGATTTGATGTTTAAAAATATTATTTAAGCTAAAAAAATAATGTGCAAAAAATGTAAAAATTGTGTACTAGAACAGAAAAGTGTTACTTTGATCCCTCCTAGCAGGGAAGAAAAGTGCCACTTTGATCCCTCCTAGCAGGGAAGAAAAAGCCCTTTTTTGAATTGGTGATGTGAAAAATATTATAAATATTATTGTTCTAGTGTTCTTACCACGCACACCAGGAGTAACAGTCATTGGAAAACACATTAATTGCTGTATTCTCGTGTATGTGTATATCTTCACCACTTATATGGTTGGCAGTCCTCAACAGTGCGCTGCAGAAATTTCCTGCCTCGCACAGCTAAACTGGGACGAACCTGTCGCCGGCGGTATTCCCGGACCGATGCGACCTTTAAACATTTAAGAAAAGAGCGTACTAGCATCTTAAAGGCCGGTAACGCCTTTGTATAACGGCAGTAACGGTAACGTCCATGGGCGACGGTAATCGTTTGCCTCCTTTATCATTAAAAAAAGCCCTGATTAAAACTCGTTTTTCAATGGCTGTTATGGAATTGTCAGTGACCAAGAAGCAGACCAAACTGTTAACATAAGTATTAAATGTTGTACAAAATACAAGGTAATACTCCGTACCTATATATCTATAAACACTATATAGGTAGGCATATCAATGGCATAAAAGTTGTTATCGAACCGTTGGTGGTAACGTGACAGGAATATCAATCGTGAATATATGTAACTCAAAACCTTTCAAAACCTCATTTTCGTTTAAAAGTTAACCTGTAAAAGAAACCTTCCTGTGTAAGGTATAAGGTTCTCTTTCTAAAACATCGATAAAGTGAAGTACGATATCTTGGTAATTATCAGTTTATTCTATTTATCCTTGTAAATGGCCATGTCTGTTACTGGCAATAGTAAACGAGTTTCCTGTCCAAATATGAACCTCGTTTTTTGATTTTCAGAATGAATTCTGTATTTCATTTCACTGAATTGTGGTATGCAAGTGATATTGTAAAATAAATTGAAAACAATATAATTTACGAATAATTTAAACCAGTTATCTTACTTGATTACACTAGAAACATTCTTGAAATAAAAATCTCATAAATATCCCACCAACATGTCTTACTTTTTTTGCTCTGTAACTTTTCATGCTACGGTTAATCAGATATAAAAGAAGTCACATATAATACGTAAGCAATAGTACATTATGATACATTATGGTACATATGATAATGTGCGCAATAAGAAAGCCGATGTGTGTAATGACCAATGCACACGCGTTTCATACGACGTTTTTCAACACACTTGCGAGAAATAAAAGAAACTTTCATATAAATCAAATTTTAATAGTTAAAACAGTTAGTATTGTGTGTTTCATCTGTCATACTCGTACTGCCGGCCGGCCCTCGCTCGCCCCGGCCGCGGGCGGCGCGGCGGGCGGGCCGGCCGGGCCGCGCACTGCGCAGGCGGTCGGGCGCGCCCGTGCCCGCCAGTCCGACCAATTAAAGAAGGCTCCCTTTCCATGCATATTATTAGCAATCAGTTAGCTTCTTAACTCAGTCGGATAATATAATGAAAAAGCACGAGTGGAATAATACACTGAAAGAGCACGCGTGTTTAATATCTAGGAAAATGAGCCAAAAATCGGTGGAATAAAAACGTCGTTTTGAGCAAGTGTGTTGAAAATAATCTTATGTATGACTAGACGGAATTGATTTAAAGAAATAATTTGATTTAAATAATAATTTGACCGACAAATCGTTCGCACTGTATTACGATTGTGTTCGAAATTCCAAACGTGTCGGCACGTCAACGTGTGACGGGTTTTGACGTGCGACATGCTGCAACAAGTGTCCAGCGGCCACTGCCATTGGCTTTCTGAGTTTCTGTTAAGCCCGTTGTGAGTTAGTTTAGGTTAGATATTGCTATCGTTGTTTTTTTAGTAGTTTATCAAATAACGTAAATATAAGTACTTTTCATTAGTTTTATGTGTCCGTTATATTATAGCAATGTTCATACAAAACTTAAATGCATAGTAGAATACTACTAGGCTATTGACTATAGGAATGAAACTTACGCCAGTATGTCAATAGCTTAACGATGAAACAAAACCAGGTATAAGTGAATGACAAACTTGATTTTATCTTTATTTAAAAACATTGATCGCTACTGCAAATTATCCGTTTAAAATTGAAAGTAGTAGGTATATATAGTGTTCGTTAAAATTGGGTTACCTTACTAGCAAACAAAGTAAAAAAAAAAGATTATTACTTCACTTTCCATCAGGTGTGACTAGGGCCAATCGCCGATCAGTTTACAATAAAAAAAAAAGTAGAATATAATTATGTCGTAAATAAAACAAAAGTGGGAAAAATAACTCGCACCTCAACGTTAAGAAATGCATTGCTACCTACTTACTTGTCAGATAAAAAAGATCCCCTCTTAGGGATAAGTTCGCCTTTGTACTATATCTACTGTAACCAATACTTTTTGTATAATAAAGTGTCTCTACTTACTTAATTATCGATAATTGAGAAATGTATTCTAGTTAATTTGACGTCTTTCTATTACGCATGACGTGGTCTGACGTGCATGACGCAACAAGTGCCTGGGGACGTGGCGTTGACATCGTTATATAAATGTCAGTGTTTCATTACGTCGCGTACGCATATCCGTTGATGATTGATTGTTTTCGTCAATGTATAAATTGTTCAAGTACAATGTCAAAAAAAAACTCTTTCGCTTAATTTGTGAGTAATTTC
Source organism: Cydia strobilella (assembly GCF_947568885.1). NCBI lineage: Eukaryota > Metazoa > Arthropoda > Insecta > Lepidoptera > Tortricidae > Cydia > Cydia strobilella. The sequence goes on along the minus strand of NC_086043.1, from coordinate 3,803,993 downwards.
AAATGCGCCATAGTTTTTGGATTTATTTTAATTATGGACGTTAAGGACTATTTTCAAAATGAATTTCCTTGATTTTCGAAATGATAGTCTCGTGTATTAATTTCAAATTAGGTAGGCCTCTATTCCAGCGACATCAGCACGTCTAAGGTCACTGGATCTTCGTGTTCCTAACACGGTCGGCGGCCGGGCGGCCAGCCATAATGTCGCGGAGGCATCAGATGGAAGCTGTCCAATGAGTGAATGTGCTTCCGATACTCGTACCACGTTTCTGAGTCCTGTGGCCATCACATATAATTACGTCGAAAGGGTGCTGACCTGCAGCGAGTGTGGCCGCACATTTGTTGCAAAAATTGGCTACGTCACCTGAGAGCCTACCAGCGAGGCTCTCAGCGGTAGAAAACAGTCGCTGTGGCCGAAAACGGCTAAGAGATGATCAATTTCAAATAATAAAACGGATTTATTGAAGTAAAACTTCTTTGGGCGCGACTAGACGGTAACTCAGATTTTTTTTCTGGTGAAAGTAACGCTTAGAAGCGAATAACATGCTCGCATGTGAACGAATTTTGTTTAATAATTCAATGCTGCTTACCGAGTAGCATATAGCACAGAAGCACTTATGACGCTCAATACAAGAACAGATGTATAAACACCATTTGGTATTATTTGGAATTACGTGTCAGTTGTCACATCTGTTGCGTTGCATTTCCTCATCGTAACATGTAGAGCACGGAACGCAGGTGATGTGACAGTTAGCATATAGATCTATGCATTACCTACACCCGGCATGTGCAATTGTGAACGTGTGTCTACTTAGGAAACCGGAACCGTACTTTATTCACATCTGTTATACAGGGGCAATAAAATTGCAAGGTTCTCTCGTGAAATTCCCCTATCCTTTTATTTTATAATTGTACCAGTTAGATGGTTGGTAAACCTCAACTGTGCGTTTCTTCAAAAACTTACTGCCTTGCACAGCTAAACTGTATTTCTGGACCGATACAAACTTCAAAGCTTTAGGAAAAGAGCGTAGGTATCTTAAAGGCCGGCAACGCACGGTTCTGAGGGCCTAACGCGAACCACGTTCAACGTATTGCCTCCCTGTCATACTTAAGTACGAATTTACAAGTGCGACAGAGAGGCACCACGTCGAACACGGTTCGCGGAAGGCCCTCTGGTGTCCATGTACGACGGTAATTGCTCACCATCAGGCGATTCATCTGCTCATTAAATTTGCCTCCTAAATAATAAGTTATTGGCAAAAATTTTATTTACCAACTTGTATACCTATGACAGCAATAAACACACTGATTACTGATTACTGTGATAAGCTTTTATCGCTGGCTGTACTTTTCTTTCCACAGGTAACTAATACTCATCGAGACAATTCTAAAAACCCCAAACACAATTAGGTTTCGTTGTTTTATCACAGATTTCCTATGGCCACCTCCTATCTCCATCATCAGATCAGCTCGATGTTACCATAATATTGCATTGTCACCCGACTTACACATTTATGCAAATTTTCAGCTTCATTGGAAGTCGGGAAGTGGGTCAAATTTAACTTGCAAGATTTAGATGGTGACATATTGACGAAAGTTATAAGCATTTATGTTTTAACTTAACTGCGTACTAAACTGTCGTTAGGTACTTAGAAAGTCTAAAGCAATTTCAAGCATAAGTATTTTACGGCTTATTTATGACATAAAGTTACGATCAACTCGACATCGACATGGCAATCTATTTTACAAGTAACATACCATTTGATTTATTACACAAATGTTGTGAATTAAGCAGAATTAAGCATATAACCTACACAGTTTTAACTTGTTTGAATATCTGGATGCTGATAAGCTAGGAGGATATAACTAACGGAGACGCCACGTCTGTAATTTGCTGTACAAAAAAGTCTGCCAATTTTTGCGGGGGAGGGGAACGTCAAATGTATACGTAACGTCAAAATAGCCATGTCAGATAAACGTCAGTCCATACATTGTGTATGACCATTTTCCGACTATTTTTGACAGAGGAGAACGCCTGTTAATGGATACTCTGTTTGGTTATATCCTCCTAGCTGATAAGCAATAATGGTTTAACCCACATAAGCACCATTTTGAGAAAATGGCGTCTAAAAAAATTTCCTGGTTTTTGAGTGTTTATTCTAAAAATTAAACATTTTATTCAAACTTTTGTATTTGTCAGTTTAAATACAATGAATACTAGTGATTTATAATTATAGTATTCCAAATAAATTTATATTTAAATTTAAATTTATATTTGTCGCAATAATCCCCTTTTTGTTTATTGCGACTTGCATGATGACGTAAAACTTTCTCAAGAACGTGTCAATATATTTACACAGTTGTGCTAATTATGTGAATCTGCCTTTTAACTTATAATTAACATGTTATAGCACATAGGTAACTTGTTAAGCTTAGAATAAATTTAAAAGTGGAAAAATTACTGCCTTGGTGAGACTTGAACTCACGGCCTCTGGAGTTCAAGTCTCACCCAAGGCAGTAATTTTTCCACTTTTAAATTTATTCTAAGCTTAATAGCATCGATTGCAGACGTTTCTGCTTGTTAAAAATTAATTTAGGTAACTTGTTGTTAAATATATTCTATCGACTACTTCGGCGGTTCTCAAAAGTTCGGATCGTAATAAAGGGATAGGAATGTTTTACGTAATAAAAGGACGTGACACATGACATGACCATATATCTACGTGACTTCAGACCTTGTTTTGGAAATAGCCTATGTATATCCGGTCTTTATTCGCTATCTTAGAATGCTCCCCGGCTGTGATTAAATTTTGAGAATCTCAATTTAGCTCCAATTTGCCTAAAGAGGGAAGATCGGACAAAAAAATCGCAAAAAAAGAATCAGTTGTTCTACTCACACCACGCGGAATATCAGGACGATTTTGTGATATGTTATTGTTAACTTAGTGGATATTTTCCTTCTGTGCACTCTAATGCCGTAGCAACAGATTTGAAATTATGCAGTAGTCCGAAGTTTGCCACCACTAAAGTTTCTTGTAGAGTTAGACCAAGAAAAGTCTGCAACGATTTTGATAGCACTCGCAGTGAAGTTGTTATTTTAAACGTCACACTTCTATGTAATTATGGCGTACAAATGACACTTGCACCGCGTATGCTATCAAAATCGTTGCAGACTTTTCTTTGTCTAACTCTATGGAAGTCGTGGAAATCAAGGGGAGAGGCCTTTGCCCAGCAGTGGGACACTTAGTAGGCTTAAAAAAAAAAAAAAACTATCCAGATCCAAAAAAAATTCGTCTCTGAAGGCGTGTCTCACACAAACTATTGCATTTATCGAAATAAATAGAATATGACCAAATTCGTTATTTACCTAATTTTTAACTAGAAAATAGTCGTAGGATATGAAAAAAAAAATTGAAATGCAACCCTTTCAAAAATCGAAAAAAAAAGCGCCCGATATTAGGCGACCCTACCTTATATGTTTCAGCACTATTACTAAACGAAATTGAATCAAAAATACCACGTTGGGTGGCATAATATGTTTATTTTATAAACATTAGCACTGATTCAACTTTATCGTATCTCTATATTACTTTCACGAACATGCCAGCTTTAGATTTACTGCCGTATTATGTTTGAGTCAGCGGAGCGCGCGTATCTTGAACGAATCAGGCCGCGTATCCAACACGCCAATCGCTTACGCTTCGTAGCGATAGAAACGCAACTGTCACTGTCGCACTAATATGGAAGAGTGATAGAGAGACACAAAGCGTTTCGTTGTCGAAGCAATAGCGATTCTCACTTTGGCTCGACCGGCAGCTGTAGGTACATATTGAACTTACTTGCACAAATATTAATCTCTTATATCCGTGTTTGAAGTGAGTGAAGTGACATTATATATCAAAGAGATACCTTTTTAGGATTCTTAGCTCGGTAGCAAAGTTTGTTTAACTCTTGTGTCTTGAAACAGTCGCAATGCTCAAGATTCCACTTTTTGATTTCAAATTTGAAAAATCTATCGCTTGCTCGGGTGTCAATAGCCTGAGGAGTTAAACAGCAACTGTACCCTTTTGGACATCCAAAAATGTAACTATAGGCAAATTTGTCAGAGTGGGTCGCAGTAAGACCTCATTAGATTCGGAATTCGATTTCGAATTAGAATTGAGATAAATAAACCTCATAGTACTACAACATCAGGTGAGTTGCAAGTGTGTTGCCGGCATTTAAGATGGGGTGGGAAACGCTCTTGGTTTCAAAGGTTTGAAGGTTGTGTCAGTAATCAGTCCGGAAATACCGCGCGCGGCGGTTTATTCCACAGTTTAGCTGTGCGAGGCAGGAAGTTTCTGGAGAAACGCACATTTTAGGACTGCCATCTATTCAATTTCAAGCTCATGAAGCGATACGATAGTATTCTTAAGTATGGAGGTTTACATCAACTATTACTATTTAATGTCTCTGTTTATAAAACGCTCGCTGTCGCCGCGCCATCGCCATGACTAATTCAGGGGCTCCTAACGAAGGCGAGTTCGCAATTACTTAGTTGCCCGCGTCTAATATATAAATTGTAGTACAAAATCCATGTACGAAAAGACCTTTGATATATACCTATATTCTAGAAAAAAAAGCAAAAATAAAATCAACAGAAAGTGCAGCACTAAAATGGCGTAAAAATCTGGGAGTCAAAACTCCGATTGTGTTTTGACGGATTGATTTTTTTTTGGTACTTTTCTGGTTTATAGCATTTAAGTTTTGTCATAAACCTATTCTATTTGGAGCAGCGTACATTGTATCAAATTTTACAGTTTATTACCTACTGCATCTATCATCTTCATAACATTATGACTTCGTAACTAAAACAAGTACATACTCGCTCAATGTCCCTATTGGATTACTGTGTTATTCCCATTGAAGCAAACTAAACAGACATGGAAACCAGCATAAGAGAACTCTTTGGCCCATCTTGTGGCCGGATCATAGAATTTCGTCATTTCATGAAATGCCATTTTAGAATTGATCACTTAATTATATGGTTAGGTTAGTTTTGACTTTTTCTTGTCACATCTGTATTCTAATATCTGTATACGACAGCCATTATAAAGTTATAATTAATCTGGCGGTTACAATAAAACTGGTTCGTTTAGATACTTGGCTCCCCAACCCGTACCACAGGATAAGTAGTAGTACTATCGTACAGAAAGGAAACTTCCTAAAACCGAAGTTTGACAGCGGTTCAGGGATGAATCATGCTGTCCCTTTCTTATGTATGATACTATCCCTTTCGACTATTTAGGGTTGTCAAAATTCAAGTAATTATCTTATATGTGGTCGTACACGCAAAGGGAAGTCAAGTTCTGTCAACCTTAATAATTGCTCGGAGCAATACTGAGCCGAACGAAGCCGAGAATGCCCGAATGACAGTGTCAAAACTGTAGTCACTGACAGTGTCAAAACTGACATATTACGCTAACGTCTACGTAATTTACTTTCTATACATCTCGCTCGCACTGATATGCGAGTACGAGCGAGATGCGTAGAAAGTAAGTTACGTTCTCGATAGCTTTTATGTCAGTGGTAGCCACACTGCTCGTGAAGCAATGAATATTGCTGCTCCGTAAGATTGACTTTGGATCTTGATGAACTTTGAAACTTCAAAGTCGTACGTGGGTAGTAAATGAATTGAATACTTTATGCTTGCTTGATAACTTTATGGTGGTTAATATTATCTGTGACAACATAAGCTAGCGCTATGACAATATATTTACCTTAATATTACGAGCAATATTTTAATATAAAATCCACATTCATCATGTGATGAATCACCTCTTGAAAGCATGAGAAACTATTACATTTTCACTGCACACAAGAGAGCCGTAACACATGATTTATAACCAGTTTATAATTTCACAGTCATAGAATATGATAAAGTAATTCGTTTCCCAAAACCTACGGAAAATCCCTGTCAAAAAACTAGAACATGGCAGTCGGCCACGTGGATAAACAAAGTTAAACATTGTGCACTCAATGGAGTTTGATCTCTATTGTATTATCAATAGGGATTGTGTGAAAGTACCGTTCTGTTTGCTAGTTGCCATGTCACCAAAGCTCATGAATAGAAATTGCAGTGTCAAATCGTTGGTGTCAAAACAGTGGAAAATTGGAGCTCGGCAGAGATGGGAATTATTGTTTCACGCTCTTTTAGTCCCTAGGTTTTTATTCCATTCAGTCAGATTTAAAGCTAAATTTTTGAATGACAATTTGACGTGATATTATTTAAATTGGCACCGTTTTTATTCGCGAACCTGCTTTAGGTGCCGTAGGTCCAGAGAGCGGAGTTTTTGAAAAATCGTAGCGCTCTTTCAAATCACGATACGGTTGCCAAAAATTGAATTAGCAATGAGACCTTTCTCTTGTAGTTTCATTGATTTGAAGCCTGATTTTTTTGATTTTCGCTTCATAGAAAAAATAACGAACATAGGTCTAAAATGCATCTTAAAACATTTGTAAAATATTTTGCAAAGCAAAGTAAACTATTTTACAAAATATTTTTAACAGCTAAAAATATGAAAATTGCTTCCAAAAATAAGCAGTATTATGTTTGATCGATCTGATTATAGATCTGTAGAACTTCACTTCAACAAACATGGGCATGCACATCCATCTCGCTCACGCTTACGCTCAGTGAGAGTGAGAGAAAAACCCTACCTACGTGGGCCTTAAGTCATCAGTCGAAAGTGTCGAAACACTCATGCCTGTATTAAAAATGATATATAAAGAAAAGTAGCTAAATAATTCATACTCCATTGTTATCGAGCTAAGTAAAATGTCTAAAACTAATTAACAAAAAATGGTATTAAATGAGTGCTTCGATTAGAATATTAGTTTAACTTTACTTACACATTATTTACATTTGCTCCCGTAAAGGTTGATAAACATTCAAAATAATCTAGATTGAAACAAAAAGCTGCCCGATCCGATAATAAACAAAATGTAATCACAGGACTACGTAATCACGTATCCACTTCTAACACTCCCACTCTCATAATATAATTTAGGTATTCATTAAAATGGGCACTATTTCCTAACGGATAAAGTTTAGATTTGAAGACTAAGTGTAAAAAATAGTGTGTAGTGTAGTGTGTGTGTAGTGTGTGTGTGTAGTGGTGTTCGGGCTGCCGCGACACTGTAGCGCATCGGGTATGTTTACGGACGGTTGGCGACCGGTGGGACTCACCGTGGCTGAAGCACTGGGTGCAGCTACATGCCCCATTATGTAAAGTCCTGTTATAAATAATATTATGTTTGTACTAACCCTAGATTTAAGTATTAGTATGTATGTTACTAACACATTATGGACTTTTGTTCGAAATAAATTATTATTGATTGATTGATAAAAGATATGACTTTTATGAAATAAACATTATTCAATTACACCGCACTTTTATGCCGAAATTTGTATAAAACCCATCGTTAAATCGAGCTCTGGAGCTCAGAAGGTCCCAACGGCATACGAGTATATATCACCCGGAAAATGTGTTTTGTGCCTAATTAATTTTATTTACTCGTTAAATAGGCCAACGATGGCTGTGTTTTAATGGACAACGACCCAAAACATAGATTACGTAATACTTTAATGAAACCGATACTCTCAAATATGAACGCTTTACCTTTCTCGAATCATTATTAGCAGGTGTACATAGATAGGTAGATTTGTACTTATACGACAATTTTACACGTGTTGGTTGCCCGAACTTCCGAGAGCAAAAGCTCTGGTTTCCTAAGGTAGTGGCCGTAATACACAGCGGTGAAATGGCGTCACTAGAACGTTGTCTATGTAAACAAAATGGCACGGTTTCCTAGAGAGCGGTGAATTGAAGGAACATCCGTAGAAGGAGCGTCCGTAATATTACGGCCGCTATATGACGGCACCGCAATCCTAGGAAACCGGAGCTTTAGAATTTGATTCCTTCTAACATATAAGTACATAAATTAGCAACAAATTTTAATTCTAAATACCCTCCTAGACTAGTCCGTAAATTTCTCTCATGTTCATCACAAATAAATAAAAAACCGGCCAAGTGCTAGTCGGACTCGCGCACCGAGGGTTCCGTACTTTTTAGTATTTGTTGTTAAAGCGGCAACAGAAATACATCATCTGTAAAATTTCAACTGGCTAGCTATCACGGTTCATGAAATACAGCCTGGTGACAGACGGACGGACATACGGACAGACGGATAGACGGACAGCGGAGTCTTAGTAATAGTGTCCCGTTTTTACCCTTTGGGTACGGAACCCTAAAAATGAAATAAAATAAAAACAGTGAGTTATGGATGTTTCCTGTATATTTAAATATTTATCTGTTAAAATATATATCGCCTTTTAGTACCCACAACACAAGCTTTATTGACCTTACTGAGGAGGTAGATCGATTTGTGTAAGATTGTTCCATAATTATTTAATATAGGTACCAGTCGAAATCATAATCCTCTATTTGCTTCGCCGTTGTCAGGTAAAAAGGTAGTTTCGTTTTTATTTGATATTGCCGTATCTATATATTGTAAGATCTGCGCCTAAACAGCGTGCAGGCTTTTTTCCTTTATCCGACCATAAAAACCTCGTCACGGGGCGCAAGCAGGTGACGGATGTACATTTTATTTGTCATTTACGGTAGCTTCAGGTTTCATTTCTGACTTTAAGAGAAAATACATTACGTTAATGTTAAAAGTTTAATTTCTAGTTCCATCACTTGACTTTTTCTCGTTTAATATTTTAAAAATATATTTTTCCATTTTTTTTACTCGAGTATGGCAAAGCAACATAAAAAAGGGTTTCATTTTTTTCTTTATATTTCATTTCATTTCATTTATTGCAAAACCATGGTTACATTAAGGTGTTAACATGTATTAAGTGCATGCATGGTTACCCTGTCAGGGTATAGCACCACAATTCTAAAAACTAATTAGGTACTATATAAAGTTTTTTAGCAACGAAAACTAATATGTGACTTAGATAATGCCTAGTTTTATGTATGTAAGTAATTTAAACAAATCTTTTTAAAACGAGACTGTAACATCGATTGTATGAGAATGGCCTTTTGGCGTCAGTTTCATGTGTGTGTCAAGCTGTAGATCATACTCCTATGTATTTGTCGTTTGGGACTAACATTCACAATGTTCCGTGATGTGAAACTGCCTCAAAGGGACATTTCGACACCTGACTGTAGGCAGATTCCATTAATTTGCTGTCCAGCGGACTAGTCAAAGGAAACCGCCCACTCAACACGTTTCAGGCTGCAATTGTGCCTTAGAGAAACGGAATATGTGCCAATATTCTAGTTACGCTCGAATCGAAAAAAAAAAAACGGCCAAGTGCGAGTCGGACTCGCCCACCGAGGGTTCCGTACTTTTTAGTATTTGTTGTTATAGCGGCAACAGAAATACATCATCTGTGAAAATTTCAACTGCCTAGCTATCACGGTTCATGAGATACAGCCTGGTGACAGACAGACAGACGGACAGACGGACAGCGGAGTCTTAGTAAAGTCCCGTTTTTACCCATTGGGTACGGAACCCTAAAAAGAAGAGCTACGTGCTGCGCAGTTGGGTCAACAACGTTGGGAAAACCGGCGTGCATTCTCTGGATATTTCAAATACATTTTTCTAAGACGTTCACCGTATACATAAGGTTTCAACATGCTTATAAGGAAAAAGTACAAAAATTAGACTTTAAATTCCGTTTATTTTATTGATACCTTTACCTTAGTGCACCCTCGTACTAACTACGAGGAAAATTTTATTGTACCTATTTAGTACTATAGTGCACAAGCAAAAAGTCCTCATTGCAAAGATTTTTTTCCACGTGATCTACGAGTGTGATCTACTGTATGATGTCCACAGGAAAGACGCATAACCTTAGTAAGTTTTTGCCCCAGTTATCACGCATAATTTAAAAATAGGAAAATGGGAACATGTAAAGTATTTCTATAAGTATAAGCTATTTAAATCATTAGAACTCGTGATGATGGAGTTTAGATTTCGTACAATGGCGCGAAACAATTTTATTTTAACTACGACACCTATGTAATATTGTCTTCGGTTACCGCGATAGTTACTCATAAAATAAAACTATGAAAACGGATTATATCGCGTATATTGAATTTATAATACATCCCGACGTTTCGAACTCTTTACAGCGTTCGTGGTCAACGGGTGGGATGTATTATAAATTCAATATACGCGATATAATCCGTTTTCATGGTTTTATTTTACGACACCTATGGTTAACATCCGTATCATGAAAGACCATTGCTTTCAGGCAATAAACTTAGTGCTAAATAAGGTGTTAAGAAATTAGTATAAAATTCTTCTTTCTTTAAGAAGAAATATAATCATATTCCCACAAATTTCAGCTCTTTGAAACCTACTCGTAACATCCGCAGATAGTATCAGCTGACTAAATTCAGTTAAACCTTCTTTGCGTCATGCGTCACGGGTATAACGGTATAACGGGTATGACGTAGAAACGGTTTTCGTATTAGGTGATTTTAACGCGCACCCTGGCGAGTTGTTTTGTAATGAGTTGTTAAGTTTTTGCGCGGAACAGGACTGGATATGTGCGGACCTCAATAAGTTAGGTATGGACTCCGACTCATTTACGTATCTAAGTGAAGCGCATGGGTGTGAGCGTTGGTTAGACCACTGCGTAACAACAAAAGCCGGTTTTCAAACGATTATTGATATTTCTATCAATCACAGCGTGTTCTGTTCTAACCATTACCCTTTAATAGTGCAGTGTAACACTAGCATAGTAAAGCCTAAGCTGTGTAATATTTCTCTTAATTCAGAAGGTAAACAAACGGTTTGGGGCGAGCGTACGCCTATCGAAACTGAAAGTTACACTAATAAATGTAATACTTTGTTAAGTCAAATCGACTTTCCTGCCGACCTTAGAGCCTGTTGCGATACCTGCTGTAACGACCTAGACCATCACAAGATTCTAGATAATCTGTATCACAAAATAATTACCGCACTTTGTGAGGCATCTATACATAGTAAAGAGGTCTCAACCAGATCTGGGTCGGGTAGGGTCATAGGGTGGAACAAGCATGTTAGCGAGGCCCACAGGGAGGCCAGGCTTTGCTTCCAGAACTGGGTCGCGTGTGGCAGACCAAGGTCAGGTCATATTTTTGCTGCGATGTGTTCCAGTCGTAAAATATTTAAATCTAAACTTAGATGGGTACAAAACCACCAGGAACAAATAAAAATGGATTTGCTCGCTGTGCATCACGGTAAAAATGACTTTCGTAGTTTTTGGAAGCTCACCAAGCGGATGGAGGCAAGGCCTGGACTCTCTGTCTGTGTTGACGGCACCTCAAATCCGAAGGAGGTGGCAAACATGTTTAAGGAGCATTTTAGTGTGAAGTCGACTCTCGGTGGGGACGGGGACCTGCGGGTGCTTGACGCTCAAAGCGGAAGTGATCTTCAAGTTCGTTTTAGTGCCAAAGATGTTGCTAAAGTACTAAGGAGTATGAAGAGAGGTAAATCTCCCGGTCATGACCGCTTAAGCGTCGAGCATTTGCAGTTTGCTGGTCCTCACTTGCCTAGATTATTGGCAATGCTCTTTAACCTCTGCATTAGTCATTCGTATTTGCCCGAGAGTATGATCAAAACACTAGTGGTTCCGATCGTTAAAAATAAAACAGGTGATATATCTGACAAGACGAACTACAGACCTATTTCTCTGGCAACCATTGTGGCTAGGGTGCTTGACAGCATGCTCAATTTGCAACTGGACAAGTGCTTGCAAATACATGACGCGCAGTTCGGCTTCCGTGCTGGTCTGTCAACCGAGAGCGCAATAATTTGTCTAAAGCAGGCTGTCGAGTACTATACCCGCAGAAAAACTCCTATTTATGCGTGCTTTTTGGATCTCTCGAAGGCTTTTGACCTCGTAAATTATGACTTATTATGGAAAAAGCTGGACAGGATAGAGTTTCCAAAGGAACTTACACGCATATTTAGGTACTGGTATGGGGGCCAGAGAAATAGCGTCCGCTGGGGCGATGTATTCTCGGACGAATATGGACTGCAGTGCGGTGTGAGGCAGGGGGGGCTTACCTCTCCAAAATTATTTAATCTTTATGTAAACGACTTAATCGGTGAGCTCAGCAACACGCATGTCGGATGCCATATTGACAGGGTCTGTTTTAATAATATAAGTTACGCTGATGATATGGTGTTGCTGAGCCCATCGGTGGGCGGATTGAGGATCCTTTTGGACATTTGCGAATCGTACGCTCGCCATCACAATTTAAAATATAACGCACTCAAAAGTGAGTACATGGTGTTTAAAGCGGGAAACAAGTGCCCAGAGTATGTACCTCCCATTCACTTGAATGGTCAGGTACTGAAGAGGGTGACGACCTTCAAATACCTAGGGCATTTGGTAACCGAAGATCTGCGCGATGACGCAGACATAGAAAGGGAACGCAGAGCATTAGCGATGAGAGCTAATATGATAGCGCGCAGGTTTCACCGTTGTACAGCCCAAGTAAAAATAACTCTGTTCAGAGCGTACTGTACATCGCTGTATACCTGCAGCCTATGGACCAGATATACACAACGATCGCTTAATGCTCTGCGGGTCCAGTACAACGACGCTTTCAGGGTGCTGTTGCGGCTGCCGCGATACTGCAGCGCGTCCGGGATGTTTGCGGACGCGAGCGTTGACGGTTTCCACGCCACGCTCCGCAAGCGTTGCGCCGCGATGCTCGGTAGGGTGCGTGACAGCCGCCACAGCCTCCTGGCCGTCGTGGCTAGCAGGTGGGACAGTGGCCTTCTGAAGCACTGGTCCGCCATGCACGTTAGCCGCATTAATAAATTTAATTTAATATAATTGAATTTAATTTAATTTAATGATGTGTAATTGTATTTTAATTTTAATTCTAATTTTAATTTTAATTTTAATATTTGATATGTTAAATTGTATAATTGTAATTGTAATTGTATATGGATTCCGAATTGTCCGAAATAAATGAATTTTATTTATTTATTTATTTATAACATAAAGCAAACAAAACTACGGAGGTGAAACCCCGTTTTATCTTTGCCGTTGGATAGATTTGGCGCCGGTAGTGAATCAGGCTGAATGTATGGGAGTGAAATCGTCGTAAAGTGAACGGTTAAGTTTGTGGGAGGAAGGTAGCTCGTGTTGGGGATTAGAGGACAGCCAACTTAAAAAATATGAAACGTTGACCTTTAAACTCTAGAGATCAGTTTGATTTGTCATTAGTCATAGAGCCTTTATAGTCAATCGCTCACGGCACGGACAAGAAGTGAGGCTGAGGAATGTAAAATAGACCAAAAGTTTTAAAAGTTTAATTACAATTTACATGTAAATTGTGATTAAAATTTACTTAGTTATACAAGACAAGGTATAAATGTTGTGTCACGCAGAAAATTGTTTAAGGCAAGGTGGGGTTACCGATGTAGTTGGAAAGGTATTAAATGTTGTTAAGTGCGGTCTGAGGGACAGAAATGTGTGATGTTATGATACTAGATTTGGCTGTTTATTTTTTTTAACTTTGTTAATTAAGTGATGTTTTATGGGGCGACATATTCGTTCACTCGAAAAAGCCCTTTAATAAAGATTAAAAAAAAAAAAGGTGGGGTTAGACCGACATATACCTAACATTTTTGATTTGATTTGATTTTCTGTCTAAAGGCTTGTGTTGTAAATGCTTAATATATCTATATAGGTACGAAAACAAACACAAGAAAATAAAATTAAGAAGGAGCAATGTATATTGTTTTTGTTTCTCAAGTTGGAAGCTGTTCCATTGAAAACAAATATGTTGTACTCTCTGTCAGTTTGCAAAAAGTCAGTGAAGCGAAGCTTCAGATAAACAGCGCAAAACCCGCGGACAGCCGCGAAAGAAAAATATATAGGTACCCACTGTCAATATTAAAGATACGAGTATGCTTACAATTTCGAACGTTCTTCCTTTGTGTCAAAAACGAAAATGGTGTAATATTTTTGATGCAACTGTACAAAAAATGACTCGGGAAAGTTAAACCGTATGTTCACAAACCGGACGAGGCGGCAATTCCCTTTGGGTTTTCCATACAACCGATAGGCAATATGATCTTAGTTTTTTTTTAGTTTTTTTTTAGATCAGCAAGACATCGAAAGTTTGTGTGTGAAGCCGATGGAAAAATAAATAATATTTGACTAAGTCCAGAGAAAATAACACTCAGAATATACAAAATAATCGGAATAATAAAATTATGTTGATTTTATAAATAACTGTAGGTATATCTTTAATATTTTTCGAATCCTCCTTCTTGATTCGTTCTCCTCGGGCTGCGGGTCGTGATGTGGATCCCATGATTTCGGATGGCAGACTTCCAGGCCTTTCGTTCTCTATTATTTGTTATTGTTCGAATAATAAGTGTACATTTTCTTATACAACAAGAGAGCAAACAATCACCTACCTAAGCAATACGACACAGCAAACCAAAAACAAATTCCTAAGTAAAATAAAACTATGAAAACGGATTATATCGCGTATATTGAATTTATAATACATCCCGACGTTTCGAACTCTTTACAGCGTTCGTGGTCAACGGGTGACTGAGGAAAAATTACAAAATGCAAAAATACCCACATACTAAAATAATGAACAATCATAGACTACAAACTTTAAGGCTGGTTGTACATGCAAAATCGGTTCATAAGGCTAGTTATACACTATAATTATTTTTCAAGTAAAGATATATATATATACGCGATAAAAAAAAAAAAAAAAAACTATGCCGGCTCCAACCCTACACCACGGACCCGAGAAGATTTAATTCCCTCCTAAATTGTAGGAGGGTATCCCAATATGGGACCGGCAACAAACTCGGCGGGACACATCTTTTCAAAACATCAGAATGTCCAGCATCATCCAACACTACGGTCTCACAGTCTATGTCTCGCTTGCTCCTTTATCAGGTGGACTACAGGATCCCAAGCTGGTGGTAGAGAAAAGCCATCTTCCCTATTAAAGTTTGGATATTTCTTAATCTCAATGGCCTCGCGCAGCATTCTGGGTATGTAACGCTTCTCCTTGGCAAGAACCAGAGGCTTATCAAACTTGATTGAGTGATTGGCTTTATCCATGACATGCTCACAGACAGCAGACCTAGGTCGACGGTGCTTGACATCAGCTATGTGTTCCTTCACCCGAGTGGAAATGCTCCGTTTCGTCTGCCCGACATATGATAGGCCACACTCACAGTCCAGCCTGTACACTCCTGCAGTCTGTAGAGGGGTATTGCATTTTACAGGCCTCAGGAATTGTGACATCTTCTTCATTGGCTTGAAATATGTTTTTATAGAAGCACGCTTCAAGATGTGGCTGATCCTGTCCGTGACCCCCCTGACAAAAGGCAGAATGGCAGGCCTGCGCTCAACTGTGGGGATCTTAATGTGGGACCTCTGGTTGACCCGCGGTATCCTGAGCTCGTTTGCCTGGAGCGCGCGCCTGGCATGCTGGAGCTCCGCGGCCAGATGCTGGTCATCACATATCCTCTGGGCTCTCTGAAACAAAGATTTGCCTACTGTAACAAGTTGACTGGGATGGTGATGCGATTTGCCATTTAAGTACCTATCAGTATGAGTAGGTTTCCTATACACAGTGCGACCTAGGGTGTTATCAGGATTTCTTTTTACCAATACATCTAAGAAGGGGAGAGAACAGTCTTTTTCCAACTCCATAGTAAATTTTATTTTGCTATGGATGGAATTTAGGTGATCCAAGAAAGTTGAAACACTACTTTTTGGAAGTATAGTAAAAGTGTCCTGACCTGATAAAGGAGCAAGCGAGACATAGACTGTGAGACCGTAGTGTTGGATGATGCTGGACATTCTGATGTTTTGAAAAGATGTGTCCCGCCGAGTTTGTTGCCGGTCCCATATTGGGATACCCTCCTACAATTTAGGAGGGAATTAAATCTTCTCGGGTCCGTGGTGTAGGGTTGGAGCCGGCATAGTTTTTTTTTTTTTTTTTATCGCGTATATATATATATCTTTACTTGAAAAATAATTATAGTGTATAACTAGCCTTATGAACCGATTTTGCATGTACAACCAGCCTTAAAGTTTGTAGTCTATGATTGTTCATTATTTTAGTATGTGGGTATTTTTGCATTTTGTAATTTTTCCTCAGTCACCCGTTGACCACGAACGCTGTAAAGAGTTCGAAACGTCGGGATGTATTATAAATTCAATATACGCGATATAATCCGTTTTCATAGTTTTATTTCATGAGTAACTATCGCGGTAACCGAAGACAATATTAAATACCTAAGTAAGTAAATATTTCTTATTGTACCGATAATAATACATTTTATATGTAATACTACAGAACTATACGTACTTCGTTATATTTAGATTTAGAAACAATCTTCACGTGGTCCGACTCTAAAATAAAAATGTCTCGAAAATCAAGAAAATTTGATTCTCGTTCAGAGGGCGCTACTAGTTTTGGCCAACTGTCGTATAGATGGCGTTGACGGTTTCGTTTGTTATTTAACAATTTTAACGCATATCAGTGACAGAACATGGGTCAAAATTATAAAAATAATTAATGCAAATAAAAAAAAAATCATTTATCCATATTTAAATACATTTTATCGTATTTTTATAAATCTTTATTTTTAGTTTTAAAGTGTGTCGACAGATGGCAGTGAATTTACTGGGGTTACAATATTTACTATGACAGTACCGCTCTAGTATAAGTTACTTTATGATCATGGTGACATAATTACCTAAAATTACTAACAGGTATCCCCCGGGCACATGAGTAATTTAGCAAATCCAGTGCAGTGTCACAGGACAATAACATCCTATAATACAGTGTCATTGGATAATACCCAAGCAAATGCATAATACTGTAGGAACATTGTCTCCTGATCTACTGCCTAACCCATTTGCCAAATATACTATTGTATGTGGTCAGCTTATGTTCGGGAAACACACAGATGTTTTACCCATAGGAGTGTATAAGCTGACTTACGGTGGCTACACATTGCCGTTAGTATACTAATATGTGGCAATTTATTTTGCAAGATTTGCCTCGAACATACATATGTTGCAAGTAATATTTAGGTGTAAAAAATAACTTGTATTTTGGTTTTTAGCACACTTTAAAGTTTGAATTGAAGACAATATTCAATTTGTATGATAAATATGAAGTCTAAAATGTCTTCATTATTTTTTAAAGTCGCTGAAAAAGTATTGGACAGTTCGAAGAGTACAGCCTACAGTTTAATTTTTTACTCGTGTTACAGGCCACACCCGGTATAAAGGGGCCCACTGACTATCAGTCCGCCGGACGATATCGGCCTGTCTGTTGTTCGGAACTGTCAAATTTTTGTTCTAACTGACAGGCCGATATCGTCCGGTGGACTGATAGTCAGTGGGCCCCTTAAAAGCTTCTAAAAGAGTAGAATGTTACAGAGTGCTGCGGCTTGTCAGGTAAAATTTAATAAGCACCTATATTAATTTTACCTAACAGCCGCTAACGCTGTTATGTATGTGCTCTAGCATAATTTCTATAATCCAAGTGTGTGTATCCGTGGGATATATTATTGATTAAGATCGAAAAAAAATTCGTAGGCATCGCTTCAATGACGGAGCATTAACCAATGTGGGTCTACGTGTAAGCCTTGCTTAGTTTTTTTTCATGTTCAATTTGTTTTCGTAATTATAACTATTTGGAATCTCTGTATATTAAGCGGAGTCTAGTCTGGTTAGTCTATGCTCAAACATATTGACACATGTAGGGGATGTCAGCATGCTAATTTGGTCTGATTTACGGGGGGAGGGGGTAGGGGGGGGAGGGGGTAGTAGGTACGCTCAGGTATGCGACGCTGAGCTATTGGCCAACACCCCAAGTCCATCACACACGTCCCTGTCGTCCCCCCTGGGCAATGCTAGTGGTTAGTACGGGCGTCGCTATGTTTACCAACATACCCCGGACCACTAGTAGCAGAGTGTGAGGGCCTCGCCTGGTGTGGGCCACGCAGAGTGATGTGGCATCCCCACCCGCCAGGTGTTCCTTTTCCCTTCCCTAGAATTCCCGTCTTTAACCTCTCTAACGCCGGAGCGGGGATCCGCGCGGTAGGCATTGAATTCCAATTTAATTAATAATTGGAGTTCGGTGTCAGCTAGTGTGGGTCCGCGTTCCGGCTTTCGAGAGGTTAACATCCCGTGTTCCAAACAGTCATTTCCTGTCTTCACTCCTATCTTTATCCCCTCTACCCCAGTGGCATTCTGGCACGGCGTTCTGTTGGGTCTCTGTAAGTAAACGGAGGCCCAGCAGGGTGCTGGCCGGAATGCTACTAGGGTATTTTCTAATTCCCTCCCTTCTCTATCTCCCCCCTTTCTTGCTCCCTTATCTTACCCCTTTTTCCGCCAATCCAAGGTGTCATACGTACCGTGCCGATGGATGCGTGGCTGGTGGCGAGACCAGTCTCAAACGGCGTCTCTACGAAACCGGGGCGAATCGTAGCAGTATTCAGTCCTTCAGGCGGCAAGCGGGGCTCTGCCGTACTGTGACCACCATTTCCCTTGCTACTCGTGGGACGTTTTATGGAAGATACAAATATAAATAAAAATCTAAATAGCTTTGACGCCATGTCCTCGGCTCTGGACGGGATCCAGGCCGAAGGTAATATCGGAGCGATGGAGGCTGTAGAAGCCTCCAGCACGCCCGAAGTTTGCTCCCAGGGAGGGGAGGGGAAAGCTGAGGTCGACAGAGACGACATCGTCTCTGGTGCGCCCAACGACAACTCCTCTGCCAAAGAGCTGCATGTTTCGAAACGCTTGTCGGGTGCTGCTCGCAAGAGATTCCGCAGGCTGTTGGGTGACGGGGTAGCCAAAGAGCAAGCCCTGTCTATGGCCCGTAAGCCCTGGGCGGAGATCACTGTGGAGAAGCCGGCCACGGAAAAAGGCCCTGTAAAAAGGGTCCGATCTGAGGACGAATCTCCGCAGGGATCAGTGAAAAAGGCCCCGAAACTCCGCGTTGAAACCTCAGGGGAGTCTCGGCATCCGAGCTTCCGGGAGGTAGCGGGGTCCTCACGAGTAGGGATCCGTAATTCGGACCCTATGAGTGAGGACCAGATGAAGTTGGTCCACCGTCATCTAAATCTCGCCATGGTCCAGCAATGGGCAAATGCGAAGGGCGGTGCACCACAGTTTCTGGGCTTCATTCACAAGACAGGCTGGATACTTGTGACCTGTGTTAACCAGGTTAGCAGGGACTGGCTTGTGAATGAGGTCCCGAACTTAAAGCCGTGGCCGGAGGCCAAACTCTCCGTCATCCCGGAGGGTGAATTACCCAAACCAGCTACGGCTATCACCTTTATTCCGGAGTCTGAGGCGGCCTCAGTGGAGGAAGCCTTGGCGCTGATCAGGGTCCAGAACTTTGGCCTGAACACAGAACTCTGGAAAGTTCTCGGGGAAAAGGCTGAGCAGGGGGGCAAGGTGGTCACCTTCGCTCTGGATGAGCCTTCCTCCGAAACTCTTAAGGTCAATCGTGGAGAGGTAGCCATTGGCTTTAAGAAAGTACTGTTCCGGCTAAAAGGGGGGCCAAACGCTCCCCCAGCACAGCAGACGGAACAGCAACCTCAGTCCCTCGCCGAATCTACTCCAGGGCCAAGTACCAAGGTACCTGGCGGCCGAACCATACCCCAGGGCTCTCGTGGCCGTGGGGGCGGGCAACCGGCAGCCAGAGGCACAAGGGGCATGACGAGGGGCATGGTACCCGGTAGGGCCAGACCCATAACCTCGGCGACAGGAGGGCCTCAAGGGACTCCTATTGCGAGAGGCAGGGGTGGGCCACAACGGGTCACCAAAAGGGCCAAATAAAAGGCCTTGGACCTACGGCACCCGCGAGGGTCCTGCAAGCGAACATCCATCATGCGGCAGCCGCCACGGCCATTGTTGAAAGCCGGCTTGCAGGACACGTCGACCTCGCACTACTTCAAGAACCTTGGGTGCGAAACTCAACCATACTAGGACTGAATTCGGTTGGTAAAGTTTTATGCAATACTAATGGAATTAAGCCTAGGGCCTGCATTGTTTTTGGCAAGAACATTGACTTTCTACCTGTTCCAGAGTTATGCACAGACGACCTGGTAGCAGCGTATGTAAATCTCAAGGGATGGAGCGGGCAGAGAATTATACTCTGCTCGGCATACCTCCCTGGAGACAGGAACGACCCCTCTGCGGATCTCACAGCCGTGGCCGAGTACGCCCGCAGACACAACGCAGAAATGCTGGTGGGATGTGACGCTAACGCCCATCACACCAACTGGGGAAGCACCGACATCAATGATAGGGGTGAGTTACTACATGACTTTCTTCTATGCAATAACTTCCAAATTCTAAACATGGGATGTACACCCACCTTTGTCACTAGGGTCAGGAAGGAGGTTTTAGACTTGACTTTTGCATCTTCAAATCTAGCCAGGCACATTCAGAACTGGAGGGTAAGTGATGCGGAATCGTTGTCAGATCATAAGCACATCTGTTTTAATATAGCTTTTTCTCTCAGCGTTCAAACGGTCACCTTCAGGGATCCCCGGAGGACGGACTGGGAAGGCTACAGGAGCAGCCTAGAAAGTAATCTGGAATCCGCAGCGAAGGTAATCAAAACGCGGGAGAGTTTAGAACTTGCGGTGGAGGTGGTCTCAAATGGCATTGTAAGTGCCTTTGAAGAAAACTGTGCTCCCAAGTTCAAATCAACCAAACGTGTGGTCCCATGGTGGAACTCCAACCTCAGGAGGCTCAGGGACAAAACACGCAAGTTATTCAATAGGGCTAAGAGGACACAGGAGTGGGAGGTCTATCGGAAAGCCCTAAATGAATACAGTAAAGAGATTAGGAAAGCTAAGAGAGCGTCATGGAGGAGGTTCTGCGAGGAAATTGAAAATACGCCTCAAGGAGCGAGACTTCACAGGATACTCTCCAAAGCTAGAAGTAATCAAGTAGGCCTTCTCAGGAGGCATGATGGCTCCTTCACTGCTAGTGAGATGGAGACTTTGGAGCTCTTGGCTGAAACTCACTTTCCGGGGGCAGGACAGTCACACGAGCCCCAGCTGGTCAGAGGCCTGCATAGGCCTCGCCCAGAGGACTGGAGGCAGGCTGCCCTCGTCATAAGACCTGGGATAGTGAGGTGGGCTATAAACTCCTTTAAACCTTACAAGACGTGCGGCCTGGACGGAGTAAGCCCTGTGCTAATGCAGCGAGGAGCTGAAGTCCTAATCCCGCATTTGGTCAGGATCTTCAGAGCTAGTTATGCCTGGGGACACCT
Source organism: Cydia strobilella (assembly GCF_947568885.1). Classification (NCBI taxonomy): domain Eukaryota; kingdom Metazoa; phylum Arthropoda; class Insecta; order Lepidoptera; family Tortricidae; genus Cydia; species Cydia strobilella. Next base: position 3,782,638 of record NC_086043.1, on the reverse strand, counting down.
ACCGGAGCAGTGGAACATGGTTAAGGTATTATTTATACCGAAGGCTGGGAGGAAGGATTACGCTTTAGCCAAGTCCTTCAGACCCATCAGCCTCTCCTCGTTCCTCCTTAAAACCTTGGAAAAGGTAATTGATAAGTATATCAGGGAGAGCTGTCTTCTAAACAAACCCATACACGACACCCAACACGCTTACCGTAGGGGCAGATCTACAGAGACTGCCCTGCTGGAGCTGGTTGACAGAGTGGAAAGGGCTTTGGAAGACAAGGACATAGCCCTGTCGGCCTTCCTAGATATTGAGGGCGCTTTTGATAATACACCCACTCGGACACTGGTGGAAGGGCTCAGGGCCAAGGAGGTGGACGACACCACTATCCGCTGGGTGCAAAGCATGCTCTCAAGCAGAATGGTTAGGCTAGACTTGCTTAACACTACACTGGAAGTGGCCACTGTGAGAGGCTGCCCGCAGGGGGGTGTACTATCTCCCTTGCTCTGGACTCTCGCGGTGGATGGACTTCTGCATAAGATGGCGGAGCTCCGAATCGACACTCAGGGGTACGCAGATGACCTTGTTGTGACGGTGAGGGGCAACTGTCAAAGTACTTTATCAGACCTTATGCAGAGGGCTCTCAACACCATGAATACATGGTGCAGAGATAATGAATTGTCTATCAATGCGGACAAGACAATTATAGTTCCATTCACGAACAAGCGGAAACTAGACAAACTTAAGCCGCTTGTCATGAATGGTAAAACTATTCCGTTCTCAACAGAGGTCAAATATCTGGGGGTAACACTGGACCAGAAACTGACCTGGAACAAGCATGTGGACGGAACTATACAAAAGGCTAGATCAGCCTTGGCAATATGCTGTCGTTTAGCAGGCAACCGATGGGGTCTAAAACCCAAGATTGCCTTGTGGCTGTACACGGCTATAGTGAGGCCGATAGTGTCTTACGCCTCCGTAGCATGGTACAGGAAAACGACGCAGAAGGCAACAGTGACGAGGCTTGGCAGCCTGCAAAGAACTGCCTGTGTCATCGTCACTGGAGCCATGTCATCCTCCCCGACGGCAGCCCTAGAGGCCATACTAAATCTACCGCCCCTTCACCTGCATCTGGAATTGGAGGCGAGATCTAGTATGCTTAGAATAGCGGGCGCGAGGAGAGGTAATTGGTTATCGCAAACTCTGAGACTGTTTAGGGAATCAGTGTACGATATTCCTGTTCTTGGGATGCCGTCCGACACTATGGCACCCAAATTTTGTCCACTCAAACTCTACTCAGTGGAACTCCCCAAAAGGGAGGACTGGTCAAACAGTCAAATTAAGTGGAAAGAAGGAAGCCTGAGGTGGTACACTGATGGCTCCAAATCCGGATCTGAAGTAGGCTGCGGAGTATATGGTGAAGCGCCCAGGAAAAGCATCAGCTTAAACCTAGGGCGTTTTTGCTCTATATTCCAGGCAGAGGTATACGCCATTATTGAATGTGCGTCAATGAATCTGCAAAGCAACTACGGCAACCATACTATCTATATCCATTCGGATAGCCAGGCGGCACTCTTAGCCCTAACCTCTGATGTCACCACATCGAGGCTGGTTGAGAACTGCAGGCAATTATTGAACAACCTTGGAGCCAGGAACAAGGTTGTTCTACGTTGGGTCCCGGGGCATGCGGGTATCGTTGGAAACGAAAAGGCCGACGAACTCGCGCGAGCAGGGGCTAAGGGGAAGAACTACAGTCCTGAGCCGTTTTGTGGGATTCCCAGAAGCCTAACGCGGCTCACCCTAAAGACCTACTGTCAATACAAAACCATTCAACTCTGGAGGGAGAAACCAGGGTTGAACCATTCCAAAGCGCTTATCAAGGCCTTCAGCAAAAAGGCGTCTTCGAGCGCCTTGGCGCTGCCTAGGAACCAACTGCGCAACTTGGTCAGGGTGCTTACCGGGCACTGCGGCCTAAATAAGCACATGCACACTATGGGGAAACGTGACATGGGGCGGTGCAGACTCTGTATGGAGGCAGAGGAGACGCCCCTACACATCCTCACAGAGTGCCCCTGCCTAATGCGCACTCGTGACTTGATCCTGGGTGGACATATATTGCGCCCGGAGGAGTTAAAGTCTCTCGAAACCAAAAAGATCCTGCAGCTGTTTGAAGTTGCAGGTTTGGATCGAGAGTTGTAGTAGGTGGCGATCACAATAGATCAGAGATGGTCGCAGTGATACATAGGCTCTGGAGCCTTACATAGCCCCTAGAAAAGAAGAAGAAGAAGAAGAAGGGGATGTCAGCATGCTAATTTGGTCTGATTTACCCTCGACGGAGGTTGTTTACGGTTTAATGTATGTATTTTTGTTTCTATTTGTGACATTGTAGCGCCATAACAAACAAATCGATTTCGTTTTATAATTATAAAGCTCCATACTGTCTATACAATACTTTCTTCGCTGAGCTCTTATGGGATCACTTCTGTCTTGCAAGTCGGTCAAATGCATTTTTTGTTAATTTAAAAGGTGACTTCATTGAATCATCGAAAGTTTTGGTGAAGATCCATTATCGAACGAATGGAACTTGGTAACTTACACAAATCTAAAAGAAATCATAGTTACCTACTACCACTTAGCCCGAAACTAGGCAAAACTATGGATACTTAGCGACCAAGCATATACTAAAATACATACTTACATGCATATAGTATTATACAGGGTGACTAAGAACTTTTATACTGCCCTTTTTACTGGCGGAATACATGTTTTCAGTACTTAAATAAGAAAAACCGTATACATATGTATACAGGGTGGCTAATAATTAAGTGCATTCCCGTTGCCAGGGAGGTTTTGGGATTATATTGAGCAACTTTTACTATGGGACCAAACCACGAAATCGCAAAAAAAAAATAACCCTTCCATAATATAGTGACATTTCTAATAATATTGCATGCGCTAGGTAACCAAAATCATTGTACGTCGCAAGACATATTACAGAGAACAAATTGTTTATAATTAATTAATTACCTGTAATGCACAATTGATGAATAAATGATTCTAAATAGAAAATGGACCAGCCAAAATGTATGAAACAGCCAAATTTTTTTTCTCGATTTCAGGGTTAGTCCCATAGTAAAATTGCTCAGTATAATCCCAAAACCTCCCTGGCAACGGGAATGCACTTATTTTATTGCCACCTTGTATATTAATCATTAATTCAAAATGATTACCACACAAATAACTGCTCTTACCAGGATTCGAAAGAATATATAAATATTATTTAGATTAGATTTTTAAAATGGGATCTGAGGCGTTCCCGAGATTTTAATTAACGACGAATGCCATTTAGCGATTTCGGGGAAATGTGTACCAGAGTCAGCGACAAAATCATAAAATTTTTAAATGCCAATCATTGTTAATTAAAAAGTTAGGGAACGGTTCCTTAAACCATTTAGGCCCACTTGCACCATCCCACTAACCCGGGGTTAACCGGTTAAACCGCTAACCCAGTGTCAAATTGTACTGGTAACCAAGTAACCATGGTAACTTCAGGCTTAACCGGTTAACCCCGGGTTAGTGAATGGTGCAAGTGGCCTTTAGGTATTGCATCACGGTATCTGATCTGCCCTGGGTGCTTACTATAAAAAAAAACCTGTACCAGTTTAGGCATAGTTTTTTTGTTTCTGATTTTGTGTAAAGTTACTATAACTCCAAACGATGATTGATGAAACCTATATATGACTTTAAAGCTATCAAATATTTAATCCTTAAATCTGTACCTATAAGTAACGTATATGCAGGATAAAATTTTAACCAAGGCGATAGTCTGCGCAGTGACTTTATAGGTCATACTGAACAACTTTTATTATGGGACCAGTGCAGAAATCGCGAAACAAAATTTGGCTGTTTCATACATTCCGGCTGATGTCATGCCGCTGATTTCTACGGGACAGCCATTTTTTTGCGATTTCGGCATTGGCCCCATAATAAAAGTGGTTCAGTATGACCTTTAAAGTCACTACGCAGAGTATGGCTGGTGATTAAAATTTCACCCTGTATCTGTCAATAGTTTTCTACCCTCATTTTAACTTGAACTATTTCTAACTCAAAACCACATTAAACACTCGCAAAGTCCGTTAATCGGGTACAAAACCCTTAATGAAAGTCTGGGGCTGACTCTTTATATTCTCGCCAGTAAATTAGGGTTGGGGACTCTGCGGTCGCACCCCTATGCAACTACCCACGATTTTGAACTGAATTTAATTTTAAATGTACCTACTTTAAATCGGGTTTTATTTCTGTCAAAACAAAGCTGATTTTCCTTTGTTGTAAGTCCTAATTCATCATGGTGGGATGTACGTATAAAGTTTAACAAGCAACTTAGGTACAGGCATGATTTGGCTGCGGGCGACTTAAGGCGGTTCCCTGAGCCAGAAGGAGAAAAATCTCCTTATATGATCATGTTTTTCTAAGAGGCGTTGATATTCGTAGACGTGGAAAAAATATATGTAGTTCTTGACTATATTATCTTTAACAACATAGCTTCCGATACACGAATTATGACACTTCGCTCGATACAATTAATTCTTAAAGTAACCTCTAACTCGGACTTTTAATCCTACTTTACTCGATTATTTATTATGTGATAAACAAAAAAAGAAGAAAAAACAGTCGTAACTTAAATAGTAATTTCATAGCTTTCGAATTTCGATATTGTAAGGTAACGTTTTTAAAATAAATAAAAATCGACAAAATTCGATCAATATTGACACTTGGCGCCATGATCTTTCCCGTTCTTTCTTGCGAAATGTGACAGTGACAGCGGCAAACCGATGGAACGGCCTTAAGTGACAGAAAAGTTTGAAGGTGAATGTTTGTTAGGCCAAAAAGGTATATGTTAAAAGGGTTATAAATCGTTATCTGGTTATCTATCACTCGAATATGGCAATGGCAATAGATATGGCAAGGGCGATAGAGAGGCAGCACGAAATTTCGATTTTCTTGGTACAGTCGCCGTCAGATATATCGGAGCGGCCAAGGCGCTCACAAATATCTGAACACGCCTCTATTGTCAATGTCAAGGCGTTAGAGCGCGTGTTCAGATATTGTGAACACCTTGGCCTCTCCGATATGTCTGATGGCGACTGTACCTAGGCCTGCTGTAGCTTAGCTGATGTAGCTAGCTGTTGAGATCTATCTAAGTACTCATATATTATAACTTCAAAACGTTGAAAAATATAAAGTTGAAATCATATATCATCAATATATGAGGAGGTCCATGAAATTCCAAGTTGAGGAAGAGAGAGCCTTAAAATTCCTAAGAGCTCGTGTGTTTGTTGTCAAGTATCTTTTTAGGGTTCCGTACCCAAAGGGTAAAAATGGGACCCTATTACGAAGAATTCACTGTTCGTCTGTCCGTCTGTCTGTCTGCCACCAGGCGGTATCTCATGAACCGTGATAGCTCGTCAGTTGAAATTTTCACATAACATATGATGTATTTCTGTTGCCGCTATAACAACAAATACTAAAAACAGAATAAAATAAATATTTAAGTGGAGCTCCCATACAACAAACGCTATTTTTACGCCGTTTTTTTGCATAATGGTATGTAACCCTTCGAGCGCGAGTCCGACTCGCACTTGGCCGGTTGTTTTAGGCAAACGAGTAGACGAATCGCCTAATGGTAAGCAATGACCGTCACCCGTGGACATCTGCAAAAGCGTCTATTTAATAAAAGGTATTCCTTGAATTTGGGAATATGTATTGCATGTATAGCCTGCATCTTCTCAAATGATTTTTTCGCCAAAGACGATTTGTGCGCATTGTTGGTGAGCGCGTGGCCATTGTGTATCAGCGAGTGGCATGCGCTCACCAACAATGGGTACGCGCACGCACCAAAGTAACAAAGGCTTTTGTTTAACAGATTAGGCTCTTTGGCGAAAAAATCATTTGAGAAGATGCAGACTATAATAGCTTGTTGTAAATGGAGTACGGGTGTATACTACAGTTAATTTTAACTGTATCCTTTGTTATTTCCACGGCAATCAATGTATTAAAACGGGATCGTAACACGTGTAGCACCGTTATTAAAGCAATTACGATTTCTGGGTAAAACCCAGAGACTGGTAAATAATAGGGATAAGTACAATGCCTCAAGGGCATATTTTAGATTTAAGCTAGTTATTAATTTAGCTTAGTAATAGCACTATATCTTTTGTGTAAATAGAGGGTTTAAATTATAAATTAGGTTCATAAAGATATGAATAATGTTAGCATATTAGAGCACACTTAATTTTTATGACATAAAGTCATTTAATTTTGAGTTACTAAATAAACTACCACACAAAAGCTATCGGACCACGCTTGATTCAAGTTAAATTGATATGAAATATACTGGAAAACGATTATAAAGTCATAACCCATTTAATTAATGACACAAATTATTATTTTTTATCGGAGAGATTACAGATGAGTGACGTCACTATACTTAATATTAATAGCGGTTATCGTTTTAAAATATTTAAATAAGCAGCCGATTAAGCTTGTCAGCCAACATTATATTTCATATCATATATGTCGGCGTTATTGATATTAGCGCCATCTGTAATTGTTTTATTTCATGTTTGTCTGTGCCATCTAGTGGCAGACTGTGAAATTATGGTAGATGATTTACTTTTACCGACGTTTGCGCGCCATCTGTTGGCTACTTTATTAATCATTCCGTGAATCAGGTGACCGTTGGCGGACCGGTTGGCTTGTTTTTGAACGGAGGAGAACTCACTTTCGCTCGAGCCGCCGGCCTGTCTACGCGTCCTAAGGGTGAGCTGTATCACACCTGAATCACTTTGTTTATTGTTCTGATTGTGTTTATTTGTGTTTACGTGTATTGGTTAAATAATTGTGTGATTACCATATAAATAAATATACCGTACAAGTAAATTGTTGTTGAATTAATCCGGCTACAACATGGAGGGCCAGGGCGAGCCCGATGACGACGGCTCGTGTTCACCTATAATATCTACTCATAAATCCGACATCGGAAGTGGAAAAAGATTGCTTAACGTGTCCGCGACTCAGCAAAACCCTGACGTAAACAAAAGTGACTTGCCGATTTCTTCTGTGACCGTGCAAAATACTGTGCAAATTCCTTTCACAACAGATAACAATAACGTGACGAATCCGGTCGCTAGAAATGAAAATATAGTGTCGTCTTTTGCCGCGATAAATAATCGTGTACCGGTTTCTGCCGTGATAAACGATAATGAAGTGCAAACTTCCACCGCGACCAACGCTTCTAATAATGAATCTAGTCGAATATTATCGTCGTTAGCGGATATATTACAAAGATTAACAAACCAACAACAAACAAACATGAATACAAATAATGAAATGTTAGCCGGTATTTTAACAAAAGCTGTCACTTCATCACAGCGCCCAAGACTAAGTGATATTTATATTGCGCCATTTAACCCGGACGGTGAGGTTCCAGTTAGGGATTGGTGCGAGCATGTAGACAGGGCTAAACAACATTGGAATCTAACGGATTACGAGATTTGCACTAAGATTGCTGGCTTATTACAAGGTCGAGCGAAGACCCTCGGAGATACGTGGCTTGTAAAATCCCCACTTTGGAGCGACATGCGAAATGCTTTAGTGCAGACGTTTGAACCTGAAGCACGGTATTCAAATGATGTAGTGAAATTACGTAACTTCAAATTCGATGCGTCAAATCCATCAGAATCTATTACACGGGCGTGGACTATTTGGAAGAGAATTATGAGCGGTGATAGGGAAAAAGATGCTGTCGAAGCAATTATAGGTTGTATTGATAATGAATACTTGCGATTACGTCTGATATCTAGTAAATGCACGACCGTACCTGAATTGATCTCTGTTGTGTCAACTACAAAACCCCGCGAATCCAAGAGTATTGAACCACCAGCAAAACGACCTAGGCTTCGCAATAGTCGAGACGAATCGCTCCTGTCTTGTTTCAAATGTGGCAAGGTTGGCCATGTGCAATCAAATTGTCTCAATAGTAAAGTTACTGAACCTAAGCCTCTGTTAACCATTGATGACTCAACAGTGAGCACAAAACCCTTAGAAAGGCAACCATCAAAGTGTAATTATTGTGGGAAATTAGGTCACACCGAAACCGTCTGCTTCAAAAAACTCAAGGACAATGGTGAAAAAAATAGCTTAGATTACAGTTAAGTCTAACGTATCCATTCCATTCCAATGCAAATTAAAGTCAATGAGCGTCTTATAGTACTATTTGACAGCGGACCAGATCGCTGCTTAGTAAGAAGACCATTAGACCAAAAGTTACCTGAAAACGAAAGGATATACTTTTTAATGCCATTGTGAAGCGAACCTATTTTGTCTAGCCAATGTACAACAGTCTTCTACGTTATCAGTGTATTCATTGAAATATGTTTTTATGCGAGCTTGTAATTGGATCCGATCTGGTGAAATGGACGTTAATGGGAACTGCTCAAGTAGTAGGGACGACGTTCATTCGTACTTTATACAAAACACTGATACAGATTTGACTAACGTAAATGAATTTCAGCAATTAAAAGCGGTCTTGGACATGATTAGGATTGTCTTTGCTTCTAGAATATTTACCAAATTATTCAACTCGAAGATCCCAAGACGGTATTGTCCCGTTGATTATATTGCATAGAAACTATTCCGTAACAAAAGATCAGATAGATAGATTAGCTCATGCCTCTTGTTTCACCTATCATGATATGACTCAAGGTTTTGATCAGATCCCTATCAAAGAAGAGTGTATCCCAAAAACACTTTAGATATGTTATCCGAGACGATTTATATTATATGAGTATATTTGATGCAATTTGGGCTTATGAATACACAAGCGGTGTTTCAACGTGAAATAATAGCGACACTGCGCCTATTTCTCAACTAAATACTAATTTACACGGATTATGTCCTTATAACATGATTTTTTTTTAAAAAGGTACTCTAAATATTGGAACAAAAGTTCTAACTGCTTTTCATGAGGCTGGCTCCCTGCGACAGTCCTAAGTAGTTCTAGCAGTTCTGGCTTAGGAGCAATATGGGTCAAATAAAATACGGCCGGCAACACGCATTAGCATACATGAGCATGTGAACGAAAGAACCGGAAAATCATTATCGAAGCATCTCGTCATTCTCGTTATTCGAATATCGTCAATGAAGCGCACGGGCTTCTTCAGTCGCGAGTTTATTTATTGTGGTGTTGTAGAGCTGAGACGTGACCCTGACTTAGCCGCAATAATAAAGAAGTCAGAACACGGTAAAGAAGTGAACAAATACAACTTATATACAAACATGCCACCACACCCTAGCTGCTTACGGCCTTGAAGCATTTTGGATGGGAGAAGGAAGACACTTGAAAAATGATGTGAGGTTTACTGGTTTGCCGCGATGTCCAGTACTGTTAAGAAACTTTTGGATAACTGTGTCATCTGGAAATCAAGTATCTTCATGTGCAAAACACGTACAAATGTAGGTACCTAAATCAACGCCATTCCAAACAATCCTTATACACATGGGTATGTTGTGGTACCTAATTATTCGCGCATATACGAAATTCACGCCAATTACAATGCAACAAGTAAGACTTCGATATTTAAGCTTAATGCTTTCAAAACTCTAGTATGCCTGTCTCGAACACCTCATCAAAATAATAAGTGATTACGGCACTGTTTTCACGACTGAATTTGAGGCATACTGTAAGGAGAACGGTTTTCAACAAAGTCGATCCAACGCAACGGTCAAGTGAAGAGAATATTGATGGCAGTTTTTAAATGGCAATCCCTAATTATGAGTCTAATGATTGGAAGAAAGGCCTCATGATACTCTTAATATAAACTGCACTAAAAAATAAGACTACTTTTACTTCTTTACGTAAAAGCCCTAACAGATATGTCATATGCTGTACCCGCTAAACTAGTGTGCTTAATTAATGACGCTGAATGTATCGGTTTTCGCGACCAACCTGTACGTAAAATAATATAAAGTGTTCTTAGGGACAAACACAGTTTAACAAAGGAAAACACGGAAATAGGAACAGCTGTCAGGAACCCATGTCGGCGATAAATCAAGAACCCATTTAAAAAAAAAACTAACAACAAAAGAAAATCTGATTCATAGCGTGAGATGATTTTCGATTTTATAAAAAAAAAACAATAGTAACACTTAAAAAGAAAACATTAATTGAATTGAATTCAACGTTAAGTGGAGATGTAATCATTAATACCTTATTTAAAGTTAAGTGTGTGTTAAGTAATTAATTACTTTCAAGTTAACTGTATGTGTAATCATTGATAACCCTTCAACGTTAAGTCACTGTGTAGTGATTAATAATTACAGTAATAAAATTCTTAAAAAAAAAAGTTAATCATTAATTCTAATGCATGCACGCTACGCTAATGTACGCTAGGTAAGTGTACTTAAAATCACCTGTAAGCGAGTTGTTGCTTGTATGTATTTGTCGAGTTGTTGTACCTAGCAAGATTTCTTTTTGATGAAACATTTTATATTAACATATTCACTGGAATCTCAAGTAAATGTTTAACTGATACTGTGTAAACATTGTTACATAGTGGTCGAGGACAGGGGCCTCCATCTATGATAGTTGTCAGTGGAACATAGTTGTTGAGGACAGGGGCCTCCATCTATGAGCTCGAATGCTTGAAGTTGTAGAGGACAGGGGCCTCCATCTTTGAGATTTGATGCTATCGCATAGTTGTTGAGGACAGGGGCCTCCTTCTATGAGATTTTTGCTGATGCATAGTTGTTGAGGACAGGGGCCTCCTTCTATGAGATTTTTGCTGATGCATAGTTGTTGAGGACAGGGGCCTCCTTCTATGAGATCTCTTTTTGTTGCATAGTCGTTGAGGACAGGGGCCTCCTTCTATGAGATTTTTGCTGATGCATAGTTGTTGAGGACAGGGGCCTCCTTCTATGAGATTTTTGCTGATGCATAGTTGTTGAGGACAGGGGCCTCCTTCTATGAGATCTCTTTTTGTTGCATAGCCTTTGAGGACAGGGGCCTCCTTCTATGAGATTTATTGTTGTTGCATAGTCGTTGAGGACAGGGGCCTCCTTCTATGAACACCATAAGCTTACAAATGTCGAATTGGCCGAGTGGCTGATGATTGGTTTTGTATGATAGTTTCTGTAGAGCATGTCGAGCGCGACCTGCAGCAGGATGGTCGTGTCGGCGTTATTGATATTAGCGCCATCTGTAATTGTTTTATTTCATGTTTGTCTGTGCCATCTAGTGGCAGACTGTGAAATTATGGTAGATGATTTACTTTTACCGACGTTTGCGCGCCATCTGTTGGCTACTTTATTAATCATTCCGTGAATCAGGTGACCGTTGGCGGACCGGTTGGCTTGTTTTTGAACGGAGGAGAACTCACTTTCGCTCGAGCCGCCGGCCTGTCTACGCGTCCTAAGGGTGAGCTGTATCACACCTGAATCACTTTGTTTATTGTTCTGATTGTGTTTATTTGTGTTTACGTGTATTGGTTAAATAATTGTGTGATTACCATATAAATAAATATACCGTACAAGTAAATTGTTGTTGAATTAATCCGGCTACAACATGGAGGGCCAGGGCGAGCCCGATGACGACGGCTCGTGTTCACCTATAATATCTACTCATAAATCCGACATATATGTTGCCCAAGAATATGTTAAAAAGTTTTCAAGGATCTTTTGTCTTATTTAAACGTCTTGTACAACTGACTATAACTTAAAATTACTAACTATTTGTCCAGGACCGGTCCTACCGCGTAAGGCGACAGAGGGGAAAGAAGGGCGCGGGGGACGGCCCCGCGCCATAGCCGATACAACCACCAACACGATCGCGCGCGCGCATCCCTCAAAATTAATAAGAAATATAAGTCGAGCATGTAAATTTCCGAATAAACTGTTATAATCAAGAATCTGCAGTTTTCATCACAAACACTATTATACTATTTAAAATCGTTTAACTAAAAAACTATCTTCAAAATATCCTCCTTTAGCACATTGGTAAAGATATTAACAATACGCAGCAGTAAAAAAATCTTTGTCAACGTTTTTTTGGGACTCCTCATATATTAAAGCTATGTTGATATGCAGTCTTTTTTATTTGTTATCTCTGGTAAAAACAAATGTTGATCGCAGCCGAACGACATTCAACGTACGCCACTTATGAGTTTTCACAATATTGCCTGAATTTTAATTAGCATTGGTGTTGCTTCCGGCTACATTTTATTGAGAATTCAACAACAGAATCTTTTATATGAATGTTGGATATAAAATGTAATTTTTCTACTCGTCGAGTATAATCTGTGTATTACAACTTCACATGCAACACTACAACCTTACTCTTTTCAACGTTGGATAGTCTATGGCACTTCCGACTCAAGCATAAGAATTTTATCGATACGGTTTAGTCAATTATAAAAATTTTGAAAATGGAAAATCATACATTTCGATAAAAACTTATATTAAGTAAGTTTAGAAGCTTAAAAATAACAATAGTGGAAATTGCATGATTATGTGTACATATTAATGTGTGTGTGTGTGTGTGTGTGTGTGTGTGTGTGTGTGTGTGTGTGTGTGTGTGTGTGTGTGTGTGTGTGTGTGTGTGTGTGTGTGTGTGTGTGTGTGTGTGTGTGTGTATGTGTGTGTGTGTGTGTGTGCGTGCCTGCGTGCATGCGTGCGTGCGTGCGTGCATGCGTGCGTGCGTGCGTGCATGCGTGCGTGCGTGCGTGCGTGAAAAGCTACAGAATCCAGTCTAAGCACTAATTATTATATTTCTCAAAGCTAAACACGTGCAAAGCCGAAATGTGTAGTTGCACAAAACCGTTGGCAACCGTAATCACTGGCAACCAGTCAGTAGCAACCCTAGCCTCATTGCAGGGTAACCCATTAACACATTTGCATAGCGAATTCGGATTTGAATTAGTTTTTGCGCTAGTTGCCAGTTGCCACATACATATTAAGCGCTATCCGCACCTAGTTTCAATGAATAATTAGTATTAGACTAGAACTTGCTGTGGGTTTGCTCGCTGTATTACTTTAAGAGTCCACGGCAAGCTCAGCCGAATTTCACCTTCCCATATGAGTTAACCATACACTTAAATGTGCATGAATAAATCCTTCACTTCGCACCTAATTCCTCGCTTTTCAATACTAGTTAAATAAAAACTTGTAAAAATTTACTTCAGAAATATTCAACATTTGCGTAGGTTTATCGTTCATATCAATGAATGATCTAAATTATTTTCATTGACGCACGTATCTTCGCCAGGGCTAGCAAACATTTTCGAGTGATTGCTTCCTAAAACCTCGCACACCTAATTACACCATTACTTGTAAAACCAACCTTAGCTCACGACCACAAGGTTCATATTTCATCAAACATGATATTATTCTTCGAATTGGCAGCAGCCAATATGCGTATGTTTACGGAGAGAGCAAACGATGGAACGTTTTGATCGAGATGCTATTACTTGGCATAGGTAAATATATTAGAAAACACAGTGTAATAAGAAAAGGAGAACTTTCTGAACCTTTGGAACCTCGGAATCTTTCTTGGAAATAAAGTCATTAACGTTATCTCCTACTAATTTTATCCGACTTACAGGCCAATTCGAACGTATCTCGCACGAATTTTCGAGTTTCAACCTCGTTGACATAAAATCTCTAATTTGTCAATCTCGGTCGAGATCTCGATTAATATTTTCGCGATATCGAACGAGATTAAAAGTGAATTACTTTGTTTTTGGTAATCTTTTTGACCTTACCTATCTATGTTTTATTAAATAATTTAAGTACCAAATAGGAAATAACACAAACTTTTGATTTCACAATTAAGATCACATATTTAATCTCCACATTTTAAAAAGTTGTCAAAAACCAAGTCGTTTACTGATTGAAATATGCCAGTGATTCTCTAAATCACGGACTGGATAAGAGACATTAAATTCGTCAGATGAGTACGAAACCTAGTCGATTCGATGCAGAAAAATCTGGCGATTCCAATGATGTACTACCTATATGACTCAATATCTCTAAAACTTTCGCTTATACCATTTCACCTTTCCAGCGTCGATATTTTGTAACCAATGACGGAATGAAAAACAAGGGTCATATAAAACAGTAGGCCTAGCACATGATTAGCGTGACAGTATATCGTGGCGAGATAGACTACCCGTCTTTTCTAACCCTGTTAATTAAAGAGGGACGGGTAGTCTATCTCGCTGCGAGATACTGTCGCGCTAATCATGGGCTAGTCCGGCTGACATGTCCTCAATTACTTTAAATAATATAATTCGACGCTCGTGAAACGCATTTCGCAAAGTACAAGTTTATTCGTTTAATCAAGTTGGCCAACATTAACGTTTATTACTTAAATTAAGAGACGTTTATAACGGGCATAAACATTTTATTTATTCCCATTTCTGAGGGCACGTTTATACTGGATCCGCTTTGTCTATCCGCGGCTTTGCTCCGTCGCCGTTAGTGCTAGAAAGCTGAAATTTGGCATGGATATGTACATTAATTATCATGGCAACAGAGTGGTAAATTAAAAATTCATATAAATTTTACATTAATAATGACATTGCCATACTTTGTTACCGGCAAAAAGGGTAATGGCCTTTGAGCCATCTAATGTGAGAATAAGCGAAACAGCTTAGCTAGACAAAATGGCCGCCGCAATCAGCACGGCGTAAACAAGGTGCAGGCGCAAATGGAGCCAGTCTATGCGCAGTAAACAATGACGAAACAGTAGCCTATAGTAGCCAGTACAATATGAAGCTGAGTATCAGTTAAACGGTACGTTTTTTTTATATATTATACGGGTCATATCATAACTGTTGAAGTCATTCTCACAAACTCCTACTTTAGAACTAGAAATATACTATATACAACTATAACAAAGGTGTCCATGTACACAAGGTGCTGGCTGCTGGCACAAATGGAGCCAGTCTATGCGCAGTAAATAATGCTGGCACAGTGTCTTAGTCATACGTACATATTATTTAAGTCATATTCTAAAAAAATAATGATCAATGTTGAAGAAAAGGAATCATTAAAATAAGGTGCATTTATAACTAGGTATTTCATCTATTAGAACCAATCGACAACATTTATTTTTTGCTAAGGCTGTCAACTGTTTCAAAGTACCTACCTTTTGGAAATAAAGTCGAGAAAGGGTTGTTCTATTTACTTTTAAATTCATAGAGCACTAGATGCTTCCAAGAACTACCGGGAGTAGTCGGGGCACCGGTTAAGAAACACTGATATATAATACTGACACAGGACAAGTACATATAATAATAAGTAGGTAGCAAGGTAATTTTACTCGCAAAAACATTCGACTTAGCAAGTAAACTGAAGTCAAATAAGTGCGTACTATTTGGTATTCCAATCATACTAAGTATGTACCGACTTTGCATTAGGCATGTGCCTGGTAGACTAATAGTTACCTAATACCTACTTACTGTTCCAAATATATTGTCTGTGTATCGTCGTCATCTCTAATGTGCCCGATAATGTGCCTAACGCTGGCGTGCGCATGACTTATGGCACGTGATAATGTTATCTTGAATTGTGGCAGCCATTTTGTAGGCATTCTTTCGGAAGGAACATTTGTGTCAAGAATGTTCGTAACTATCTTTCACTACACCTACGTATACACTTTACCTATGTCAATGTGGCGTAGATGTGGGAAAAGGTATCCTGTTTCGAATTAAGGTTCCGGGGCAAACTGCCGAATCCTATTCAAGATCAGCGGGCTAAGCACGGTCGCTTTTTATCGCCTGTCACCATGCCTGTCACGTTCTAACAAGTATGTAAGTGCATAGGTGACAGGCATAGTGACAGGCGATAAAAATGCAACCATCCTGCCACCGCAGGCTGTTCAATGGAGCCACAACGTTCAGTGGCCTAAATAGTTACGCACGCTTAGTTAGTTTTATGTTCTTGACATTTATACCTATTTCCGTATGTAAGTATATATAAGATACTAATTGTAATATAGGCGTTGTCGCCTGGATCGAATAAAAAAAATCGGCCAAGAGCATGTCGGGCCATGCTCAGTGTATGGTTTCGTAGTTACCATTCTCTCAGAACAGGCTAAACGGGGTCTATTAGTAAGTATCATGTACATTACTAGCATAAGGGACTAAGGGAGTACCTTTGTAGCGCTTTTTACTAAGAAGATTTTTTGCAATAACTCAAAAACGGCTGGACCGATCATGTTCGCTATAGTTTTCATTGAAAATATTTATTGAGCTTTTGGGTCACAATTTTTTTTTTCATATTTTTTTGGACCCGTGGTTCAAAAGTTAGAGGACACATATTTTTTTTATTCAGAGCGATTTTTTTCGATTTTTTTTCATTTCAAATAAAAAAAAATGTATGGTTATCGTAAAAAAAAAATTTTTAAGTTTTTATTTTACTATTCCGTCGCCATGCATGGTTAATGTATCCATGCCAAATTGCAGCTTTCTAGCACTAACGATCACAGAGCATAGCCGCGGACGGACAGAATATGAACATGGCGAAACTATAAGGGTTTCTGGGTGACTACGAAACCCTAAAAAAATTATAAACAAACATTCCGGTTATAATAAGTACCGGAATAAGAAAAGAAAACTGAACAAAGTAATCCTAATATGTCATTTATAATCGTCTAAATGGATTTGGATGAAACTTGGCACATTTAGTTATGATCTGAAATACTCTAGGTATACGTAATGCGGGGAATAATAGCAAAAGCAATTAAATATGGGACTTACTTCATTCGTTGTTGTAGTGTACATTACAAAGGTACACACTAAACCGTTAAAAAAACAAAACCGATAGTTTTACAATAATCGAAAACGAAAACGTGGCGCAGTTGTTTTTAAAAACGAATCCGAAACGAAAATAATATCATTTATCTTTCAGCGGAAAGCGTGCGGACAGCGCGATTGGCGGATATTACCTACGTACTTTTGCAGCCAGAGGTTTAATGTTTCGATGCAAACATGATATCCGACAGTCATGTTCTATAGATTTGTATGTAATTAATGTAGTTTGATGACTGAGCTGATTCAGTTGATATGCAAACATTTGTCATCTCAGCTCGTCTACAAATTTTCACGATTTGAATATCTGAAAGCAGAGACCTTTGAGATTTGTCTGATGACCAATTTTGGATACCGTAGATTAGGACAGACAGGATATTTAATTATTACTAAGTCGGTGTTTTAGTGCTTTTAGAAGTTTGCTGGTTTCTCTATTAAAATAAGAAATAACAGAAGTTGCAGACAGCCCGATTGGCGCATAACATTTTCAAACGAAAAGTTACATGGGCATACAATTTTTATTCTTCGATTGGCATATTAATAACATTAGTTTAACGACTGCTATGCCTCCAGAAATTCTTCCAAACCCGACTATTTTTTTTGGAATGTCTTAACGTTGACGTTTTTTGGCATAATATATGTTAACTGCCGATGTACAAGAGTATTGGTTAACTGACTAGGCTATTGGTTTAAGGTATTTTCTCACAATAATATAGCTATGAAAAATATTTCAACATCCCGATGTTGCGACCCAGTTATAAAACAAATTGTTTAAAGAACATTTAAGGCCTAACTGGCAACTACTCGAGCGAGCCGAACTCTAATTGAAGAGGGTTCGAACGGCGAGATCCGGGAAAAATGTCCGAGATAAAATTCCAAGGACGGGATTTAATCAATTAAGAAATAAACAGGCAGTTCATAGGAATGGGGGCAGTCCGTTTGTCTATTTTGACATAGGTCTCGCAAGATTAACGTCTAGGAAGTAGCCAGTGTTAGGATGTTTTATCATGAGTCACGCTAGAGAGATCTTAAAGGAGCTTAAGCTAAAGACGGAAGTGGAGGACCCGCGCCAAATCGCCTTTTGACGTGATAACGTCTTATAAATCGATGAACACCGGTAGCATGCACGAAAAAGTGTCATGTTGTGGACAAATTTCTATGGTAACGTTGTGGAAAGATCTTCATGGCAACGTTACGGCCTTTTCATCAATGTTTTCTTATGACGTTATCACGCAAAATTATCGTCCGTAAACCGACTTTACAGACAACCATATTTTTCATACAAACGTTGTCCTAAGTTTCCTCTCTGGATATTAACATACTTAATTGAAAGTATTTTGACAAAGTTTGTTGTATATCGATCACGTTCGTTTTTTTTCGAACTTTTAATTATTATATATATATATTTTTTTTTTTTTCAAACAAGTATAACACATTTTAAACTTATACAAGTTTCGCCAAACTTGCGTTTAACGGCGAAATAAGAGCTAGGAGCATTTAAAAAATTGTATGAAATCTGTTTTTCTCACCTAATTTTTATAATAATCATAAAATCTAAAAAAGGCAAACGTAGGGGCATAGCTATGGTTAACATACATCAAATTATGTAAAAAAATATTTCCCACAATGTCAATATCCAGAGAGAATATTTGTATGGAGAAGCGGCCTTCCCCTTTCCTTTAATACCTATATAATAAGGACACCCGCTCTCTGTGCCCAGAGCTTGACAAAGGTTTTCATGGATGGCGCCATCATAGCTTACCCCTTTTTCTATGAGATTTGGCTTAAAGGCTGGCATCCGGGGCATAAAATTCCTTAAAAAAAATTGGACACAATTCTAGGGATTGACAGGGAAAGCTATGCTGGCGCCATCTGCTAAATATTTCGACCGGCCAACCCCATTGTGTTGATCAGTCGTGACACTGACACATCACTTCAGTGTAGACAGAAGAAGGATCAGAGGCCGCGACTGCGAAAAAGGAAAAATCGGAATTTCTGTATGTGACTAAACCGCTCGAAATTGAGAGTGTGACTCTTTAGTCAGATAAAGAAATTTCAATTTTTGTTTATTTTTTGCGCTATATATACTTCGTCTTTTTCAGGATTAGAAATAACTTCGCAGAAGTATGCTTGTGGTTCAAAATTGGGCACTTTTTACGGTAAAATTTAGGAGTAAATTAAAAGCATTGACCATGCTACATTTGATAATTACATTATTATTAACAGTTAGAGCTTGATAAAACCTGATGCGCGCTTACATCTGCGGAGTTCTCTTTAATCCTAGAAAAAAACGAAGTATAGTGCCTCACAGGACATGAATTGGATAGAAGCAGTTCAGATAGTTACTAGGACCACCACTTTTTGTAATAACACATCCCGGGTAGATGTTACGTGGTTACTGGAACATAGTCTTAGTTTCCTTATAAATACTCTATTATAGCCTATGATATCCACTTTGACAAGTCACTTTTGAGAGCACACTATCCTTCATTATTGATTGCTTTTATCCTTATTCATTCGATTTTGTGTCTGCTAAAGGGAAATGTTTTATTTAGATACCTATCTATGCATTTGCTCTCGTAATGTTCTATAATACTAGTCTCTTTCGAGTCCTCTGTAAATCTGAAAAGTTTGTATTTGTTCACGAATCTGAATTTAGTTTGCGAGTGATTCGAGACATAACAAAAATTAACGCACCATACTGTTCTATCTAGAGAGTGCCATAAGTCCTTAAGAGATTGCCTTGACCCGGATAGCCGAGCAATCTAGGCATCTGCCTCGAATGCAGGGGACGCCAATTCGTCTTTTTCTTTCATATAATTATGAAATCAATTACAGTTTAAAATTTAACCATAACTTATAATTGCAGTGTTTGGATTACATTGCCATATAATAGGTACCATTATTCATATAATAACTGTATTATTAAACAAAGTCCTGTGTATGTAGGTATTTTAATTAATTCTTCAAAAACGAACCAACCCGTAGGATATTTACGCCGGGCCAGCCACACAAATAAGCGGGCGGGCAAAAACAAGGAGATACCGATATCCGGACATTTAAACCCTCCAAATTAATTCCTCTTGGATTCCACTGTATTTAAAGTGTATTCGGTAAATATTCAGATTAGATTGTTATTCAACGGGTTTATTAAGGATAGGTTTCCTTATTCTGGGGTATATCCCTGTTATAAAGTACCTATTGTTATATATAATTGGTACCTAATTAGTTGTGGTTTTAAATATATTTTTTCATGGCGGGAAAAAAATTTACAACTACAGTCCAATCACCAACACAATCAACCGTCAAAGTATTCATGGTGAAAATATTATATACCCCGCGAGATGAATCCTCCGAATTGTCCCCAATTTCGATCTATCGAAAACTACTGGGCAATCATGAAAAAGAATTAAACATGACCCGTTGCGATCTACATGGGAACAAGACGCCAAGAATGTCGACAACAGTGTTGTACAAAAGATGATGGGGTCCATTACGAAAAAAGTTCGTAATGATTTACATAACAGAGATTTTTTTACTTATTTATACATAAACTGAAATAAACAGTATACAACACACACATAGGTACATACATATTTATACATATTTAAAAGCTGAATACATGACTATTTAAAATTCACAATTCATAACTTTATATCGTTTGCTTAAAATTATAACAATTTTCTAGTGCGTACCAATTCTACAATATGAACTTTACTATAATCTTTACTATATATAATGATTATAATCATCGGCGTGCCGCGGCTATAGGTCTCCAACTCATAGTACAAGATAGTTTAGGCCCATGCTCATGGTAATTAGAGTCAGACCAGGCTAAGTTTTCATGCCAAGTGCTACGTTAAAGAGCACAGAGGGATATGTAGTATGCATTCTTACTACCCAGTTCGTGCAAAGCTAGCGTAGGAGTATATATCATATAGCAATTCACACACTATTTTTAAGTAATATTGAGGAAACTATATTTTCTTTACCCAACTGTTAACATTACCAATGATTTTTTTACGTTAAGATACAAGGAAGCAATTAGCAGAACTGAGGTCACGTACACATGCATGATTTATTAGATATTAGTGTATTTATTAGTGTATAGATATGTATTTAAAATTGTATTTTAAACTTTTATTGGGTAATAGAAGGTTACAAAAAAAATATAAAACATCTGGTTCTGGAACTCAGGAGGATAGGAACTAAAATAAACTTAGCTACCTACCGTACGCCATTACCAATCTAGTGCTTGATAATGATAATGTATTTCAAAATGAATATTATTATTCTGACCTCAAACACCGTATTTGTCCTTCAAATGCCTATTTACATGTACTTATTTATCACAAAAGTTTGCCGCTATTCACCCACAGTATCGGAAGCCGCTGATATCACAAACTAGCATCCTTTGAACTGATTCTTATGCTGGTATTCTGGATCCTTTGTACCTGACCTACATTTTATCTGTAAGGAGCTTAACGTGTTTGTAATACGGCTTAACACGTACTTTGTTTGTTTGTCATTATGGAGTTTTCAGTAAAACTTCAAAATTTAAAGAATGGTTTTGATATTCTGACCGTGGCGAGAGAGTTTCAAGCTATTGCAGATCATAATTTTCGCAGCATGATTTTCGACATGTCACATTCTGTTTGCGATACCAGTAGCATTGATGATACAGTGTTAACGGTGCGAAGTAACAGCAGCGGAAAACAGGCGATGCTACTGTCATAATCCCGAATAAATTGAATGATGGATAAACCTTTTGCTAACGCAATGCGGCCGCGACAGCAACGCAATTTATCGGAAAAATTGACAGTGACATAGCAGCAACACTGTTTCAATCGCAATCCGAATGTAATCTGTAATCTAGCCACCCATCATTGCATTATGAATGTTTATTTTGACAAATCCTACCTTCCAAATACCGCTGGAGAGACGAAGTCGGCGCTGTCGATTGGACGGAAACGGATTTAGACAGAGAAGCATGGCGGTCTTTGGTGACAGAGGCCAAGATCTACTTTCGCACCACAACAGAGTAAGTACCTAAGTATTTTGACATCAAAATTGCATTTGCCTTGGCATGAAGCCTTGATATGTAGCCGGCTAGTTGTTAAAGAAAAAAATACGGCAAAAAATTTACGTTTGTTGTATGGGAGCCCCTTCTAAATATTTATTTTATTCTATTTTTAGTATTTGTTGTTATAGCGGCAACAGAAATAAATCATCTGTGAAAATTTCAATTGTCTAGCTATCACAGTTCATGAGATACAGCCTGGTGACAGACAGACGGACAGACAGACAGACAGACAGACAAACGGACAGACGGACAGTGGAGACTTAGTAATAGGGTCCCGTTTTTACCCTTTGGATACGGAACCCTAAAACTGTCTGTATTGTAGATACCACACACGCACTAACCTACACAACAGACCGGAAATTTTGACACAAGTAACGCGTATCGGCAGATCTTGAGGAGGGGCGACACCTTCCTGATGTACTTGGAACACCTGCTATTTGTGTTTTGACACGTTGTTCCGTCCATCGTGTGCGGGGAGTCAAGTGGTGGAGAGGTGTGACTTGAGATCTCACGCTGCGTCTTACGTAAGCGAACAATTCGCGACCGCGAGGCGGCGCGGCGCGGCGCGGCACGGCGGGCCGACGGCGTTCGCGTTCCCAACGAGATCGCCTACGTAGGACACTTCTGCAGACCGGTATCAAAGGATTGATTAATCCCGCGCCGGATCGCTTCGCTTGGCGTTCGCGTGATGTTCGCCTGCGTAGTACAAGGGGCCCACTGACTATCAGTAAAAGAGCGTTCTCCCATCTTAAAGGCCGGCAACGCACTTGCAACCCCTCTGGTGTTGCGGGATGTCCATGGGCGGCGGTGATCGCTTACCATTAGGTGATCCGTCTGCTCGTTTGCCTCCAATATCATTAAAAAAAACAGTCTGCCGGACGATATCGGCCCGTCAGTTGTTCGGAAAGTCTGTCAAATTTCTGTTCTAACTGACAGGCTGATATCGTCCGGCGGACTGATAGTCAGTGGGTCCCTTAAGACTTCGTTCGTGATGTTTTACGAACAATTACCTGTAGTCGTATGTATCTTGCGCTTAAAAATACTTTACCTAGATAAGGTATTTTTATTGCCTATGTTTTAGACCTGCCATTGAAATACTGTGAAAAATTGTATGTTTATGACTGTAACGTTGAAAATGGAAGCAAGTGCATCATTCATCAGTAACTATTGAAATTTTTAATTGTAACAACCATTATCTGCCGACATTTGATACTACACGTATAATATACTACGTCATAAGTCATACGGCATCATCACAAACAATATGCTTGTTGAATATCGTGTGATAACACTGAAATATAAAGCATTGTTAGGATAGATTTTGGTTTATAAAAATAAAAAAGTTCTTAGAGCTGATTAAAACAATAATCAATGAAGCTACAATACAGAATCATAGTATTATGCAAGTGTGACGACTTTAGGATACTTAAACCAAAATACAAAACCAAATTCAAAAATTAATTCTCTTAGCGCCACTTGCTTTATCCCACTAACCCGGGGTTAACCGGTTAAACCGTTAACCCAGTGTCAAATTGTACAGGTAACCGTGGTAACTCCAGGTTTAACCGGTTAACCCCGGGTTTTTTTTTTTTTTTTTTATTTATTTATCCAAAACAATCTTAAAATACTATGTACAAATATTGGAAACAGCGAACGAAAACCGCGTACGGTTTATCTGCCGCCATTGTCGCTCGTGAATTAGTGAATGGTGCAAGGTGGTGGCGCGCGCGCGCGCGCACACACACACACACACACACACATATATGACATCTATTACAGTTTTAAATTCAGATACTAGTTAAATTCGAATTTCGAACCCGCCGTGATATCTCACTTTCGCCAGCATTATCGCGGGATATGCCCTTCACGAGTCGAATAATAGTCGCCCGGGCAGATAAGCGGTCGCCATGGCAACCGTCGGGAGCGGCGACCTAAAGGGCGCGCTGACCTTATATATCACTGTAAAGTTAATGAAACAGCGCCATTTGCACCATCCCATTTACCCGGGGTTAGACGTTTAAACCTGGAGTTACCTTGGTTACCAGTACAATTTGACACTGGATTTAACGGTTTAACCGGTTAACTCCGGGTTAGTGGAATGGTGCCTCAGAGGCTAATTAAGTTCTGTAGAGAGGACAGGTGACTGGGGAGATTAGGAAAGTTTGTTTACAATAAAGTTTTCTGCGCTTGGATGCATGGAAAATGCATTTTCAATTTTCTAATCGGTCCGATCCTATTTAAGTAGGTATCTTGGAAGTTTCGTGCAGCCTCGAAATAAGAAAGTCATTCTTTTCTTTTCGATTTAGTAACTACTGTTACTTTACTAAGTACTTTTGTTTTGTCATTGATATGAATTTTGATGTAGGTTCTTCGTAATTTCGGCTAAAATTCAGAGTATCATCGCATGGGCATATTTGTTGTTCGAGCAGTTAGCAGTGAGTGAGCAGTGAGAGTGAGTGAGTGATGAGCAGAGCACAGATATTTGTTTCTTAGTCATGGGTGTTTTCTATGTATTTAAGTATTTATATATTAAATATATCGTTGTCTGAGTACCCATAACACAAGCCTCCTTGGGCTTACCGTGGGCTTAGTCAATCTGTGTAAGAATGTCCTATAATATTTATGTATTATTATTATATAGGTGACATTCGGATCCTGCTGCGAGTGCTGCGTCGTCACTGTTAATTTTCTTGATAAATGAGTGACGCTAGTTGGCGCATTACGAATCGCTAGGTATACCCGGGTAAGACCGGACTATTTATCGGCGAGTTGGAAAGACGTCACAAAAAATATATTACTCATTCTCATTTCTTACTAACTTAATGTTTATTGCAAATTTCATGGCGCTATAACCACGACAATTCACGACACCTAAGTTTCTTGGCATTGAAACCAGCGCACTTCTTCATACAAAATGTACGAGTAGTCCCCATTTTCCTTTCTAGACAATGAATTTATGAAAAATATTTTTCAACAATTTTTGTTTTTCTTGTTCAGACTTATTGATTATTATAAGAGTTAGGCTCGAAGACAAATTCTATATATATTTTTTAAAAGCTCCTCTTCTAATTATTAAAAAATCGAAAATAAAAAATAAACTAAGGGGCAAAGCGGTAGTAATAAGTATATAAAATTGCGTAAAAATATTTTCTATAATTAATACTTAATTATCTATTTTCCCTCTCTATGTTAATAGAGAGGGAAAATAGTAACTACGTTTGTATGGAGATGTCCAAAGACTTCATCCCCTTTCCTCTTAATGAAATAGGTACATACTGACTAATCAACTTCTGTATAGAGTGGTACCAGTAAGTCTTGGAAAGTTAGAAAAGTTCCTTTTTCAATAAAGTGCTCGGTGCTTGAAATGAGCGAGAGTTTTACTCGAGTTTCTAAGGACTTATTGACGGACTAGAATCTAGAGTTGAGTAATAGCTAATTTGTAACAAAAAGTACGTTAATTCAAGAAGATAGCTAAGACGATTTAGGTGCCATAATTATTTGATATTGATTTCCGTATTGTTTTGGATTAATATGTAAAAATGTCCAGTACTTACATTTTAATATCTAGGAAGGGATTTTTTAGAGGGTGAAATTTTACTCACCAGCCATAGGTAGGTACTCTGCGTAGTGGCTTTATAGGTCATATTGAATAACCTTGATTATGGGACCAATGCCGAAATGGCGAAAAAAAAAATTGGCTGTCCCATAGAAATCAGCGGCATCACATCAGCCGGAATGTATGAAATGTATGAAATTTTTTTTCGCGATTTTTCATGAAAAAAGGTGGTTCAGTATGACCTATAAAGTCACTACGCAAAGTATGACTGGTGATTAAAATTTCAACCTGTATACAGCTGAGAGTCCCACGAGTGCCCACGACAAATCATACCTGTCCTCGTAATCAAGACTCGCTCATAACTCTTTTAAAACGGTCTGGTTCTGGTAAAAACGGGACCCTATTACTAAGACTCCGCTGTCTGTCAGTCTGTTTGTCTGTCTGTCACCAGGCTGCATCTCATGAACCGTGATAGCTAGACAGTTGAAATTTTTCACGGATGATATATTTCTGTTGCCGCGATAACAACAAATACTAAAAACAGAATAAAATAAATATTTAAGTGCGGCTCCCATACAACAATTGTAATTGTTTTGCCGATTTTTTGCGTAATGGTACGGAACCATTAGTGCGCGAGCCCGCCTCGCACTTGGCCGGTTTTTTTATTCACAGAGCTGCAAAACTCGCTTCCAAAACAAGGGCGAAAAATGCATTAAACGTATTAGCGTCCGGCTCTTTCACTTAACATTAATTGTTGGCCGCGCACCAAGAGCACTCTGCTCGGTAACTTGAAATTAGTACACACTGTTAAAGTGTTAACTAAATGTAATCCTTATTACAAAGGTATATAGGGTCCACCGAAGGTCATAGTGGTGCTGTTAGATAAGTAAGCTTACTTCACTAGTGCAGAAACACTAACTTTGTAATATGGAAGATAACAGTGGTTCAATTAGTTGGGAAGATGCATTGCGATGGTGAGGTATAAGAAACATAGAATATGTATTAATTATATATTTTGTGATTCTTTCGGGTGATAAATATGTAAAAATAATTAACAATCAACAACAACATATGGGTAGGTAAATATGTGTGTAACCATCATTAGGTATGTACTATATATATTCATAATTAAACGCTGCAAACGTTAATAAGAATTCATCAAATATTTTCATTTAAAAAAAGGCCTAAAATATAGCACACGCAGTTATTACCTTTTTTCTCTTGACCATTTAGTATAAAAAAAACGTGAAATATACAGAAGAAAATCTTGGGGATTCGAGTTTCATTCGGTCGCTCGGTTGGGTCTCAATTAGCGAAGCGGCTAATCGCCGGTGTCTTTTAAAATATTCAGGGTTAGACATATATAGAAATATTGAAGCAGTAAATTGTTTGACCTTAGAGGAATTAGAGTTTGACACCCTCAGGTGTCAAGGTCACAGTTTTGAATGATACACGGTTACTTACCCGTGAACAAGGTGCATGTAGCTGCGTTGAAATATCGGGAGCTCGAAAATAGTACAAAAGGTCACGGTCTATATCCCGGTCTATATAAGTTTAGTAAGTCAAGGTGATTTATAATACTAGATATATTATATTAAGGTTTAGTGATTAAGTTCAGTCTATTGATATTTATATTGCCCAAACTTATAAGACATGCACCTACCGACGAGATTTTTATGTGAAATCAATAACAGAACATCATGAAAATCTATAAATTAATAAATTCGTTCGTTTAAGGAGAAGGCACTTAATTGAATTTATATAAATGACAAAAAGAGTTTACAAGGACTTGATAATATAGGTAACAAATCGGTAAACAACTCTAATTAATTGTAGTAGGAATTGTAGAATTGCTACATTGCTGGATCCATTTAATTACCTAAGAGAAGTACAAAGGAGGCAGTAAAGCAGAAGCAATCATAATGGCAATTTCATTTCATTTTCACATCTAGCATCTGTGTATCGTGCTTGTGTTCATAATATATATTATATAGGTGGGGTAGGGTGGCGTTTGTAGTAATAAAATAACAGACATTTAAATTTCGAATCCCGCTCATGTACCTACATACAAGCATACACACGAGTACATATTACATAGTACCTATGTAACTACACGAAAGGGTTTACCACTTGATAGAGATATCGTCGAGGGAGTGAGAAACGGGTTCCGAGTGACAACCCTGATTGATTGCTAGCCGTGGACGCAACTATTGGCATGTAGTAGGTACTTTAATTACACACACATTCGATAAAGTAAGGGCAAATGTATGTTTTATTATATTGTTGAAGATTACGTTGTAATATATCTTTTATTTGTATTTTATAAGGCTTTGAAATTGTATGTATTTCGCGTAATTATTTTGTTATGTTATCAGTTAGATTTTTTAATGATAAAATATACAAAGTAAAACTATTTAAACTATTACAGTTCTACATATATTAGATCTTTAAACAACAAACACGAATACATTTTTAATTTGAGGGTATCTTTGATACTTTCGGGGAAATCGATTATTGATACTTTCTCCATACAAGCCGAACCACCTTGGAGTGTGGGTTTACGAAACGAGCTGAAAGCAAGTTTCATAACATCACAAGAGTGTTTTCATGCCTAATTATGTACAGTTTATGAACGTACACTGCTTTATCTACACACATGTTATAACCGCATGTTACGGCTATTGCGGCATTTGATCACACATTTAACAAAATGACATCTCGACTAATACTAGAAATTAGGTCAAATAAAAATTTGAATGTCATTATTAAATCGATATAGAAATTAAGCAATCATAACATTTTCAAAGATAAGAAATTTGTAGTAATAAAAAAATATTTTGATCTGGAAAACATCTTATTATTTTCTGTTATCTGCCCTAAATAAAATCACTTTATGATATTTCACTAGCGTCGTGAAGCGATGCGCCGCATTTGTCGACGCTTAAATTCTCGTTTCGGCAAACGACGATCGTAAATTGCTAGCAGTCGGCGAAATATTCTAGAATGTGTATTTTACATAACAAAATGGTATCGAGAGTGTATTTATTATAATTAATGTCATTAACGGGTCTGATGCGATTAAATCACCAGTCATTCTTCCGTGACCACAGCTAGTGCAACCTAGCTGAAACGTCGAAAACAAAGGTAAAATAAAAAAATGACATTAATTATTTGTACAAAACGCGAGTTTAAAGTGCGAGTGTATTTATTGTTAACGTGCCCTTAGTGCAATAACAGTCAAGTGTGTAATTTACGCACATATCATAAACCCACTACGAGACGTGTCGTCAATCTCACCATACTTATGAACCTATTGAATGAGCTGATGCCTTTACTGATACTAGAAAGCGATATGTAAACATACTACATACCTATACGAGGCCTGGACGTTAGTGAGATGACGATAACTCATTGCTGGTGTCCTACTTTATTACCTACATATAACATGAGTTTCACATGATTATCCATCTGTTTTCTTGAGCTAATAGTCGCCTCCAACCTCCCCTTATAGCGACCCCATTCCGCACACTAAGTTTACCTTAAGTTCATATGATGAGTGGTTACACTTTCGCGTAACTACAATGTTTTTTATAATTATAAATGACTAATATCTTGGGACGAAACCCTTCGTATAATTATGATTGAACTTACATTAGCCATCAACAATTCCCTCGGATCACTCTTCACACTGAATACTGATATACGTTAGTCACAATCTACAAGACACCTCATTATTCTAATAACACCAAGAAAATTTTGAATAGATCCAAAAGCAAAATATCACTCTTCCCGTAGATTTGTTCGCACACAACCTACTTTTCATACTGTCGTTCGGGCGTCTACCCTCTTGTCTTCACCCAAAAAATCACAACCACCTAGAGGCGGTTATTTAACTTAAACGTGACTACGAGCGCCATCTTCTCCATGAAGTTGGCAACTATTAACCGATTCGCGATATTCGCGACAAGACGTTCAAAAACCGCAAATTACGACCAGCCAGCAAATTATACCTTGGGTGTAACCAATGTTAAATAAAAAAAATATATAAATAAATATTCATTTATTGTATTTCTAAATAAATATTGGTATTGGCATTCCGTTTCCGAATACGGCCCCAGAATCGAATTGCGCATCCAATATGAGATCGAAATGCATTTTGCATTCGAATAACATTTCACTTATTACGTTTCAGCACAACGTGAATATGTTACCTATATTCTTTTATGATGTTAAGTAATTTGGAAATGGGGAACTATCTGTATTTTAACGGGATCGGAAGATGTGTTGTTTGTTTAAGTGTATAAGCGCTACATCTGGATTCAGCTATTATTTTCTATAACAAGATATAATTTTTCCGCAAAGATATCTAGGACTTTTTCATGTAGAATTTATTAAGCTTTAATGTTGCCTTACACCATATTTTCATAGAGAACGTATATTTAGAGTACAACGCAAATTTTTCTAGGATGGTACACATTTTCCAAGATGGCTGCGATTCCTCGAGGTCCCCAAATGTCAAATAGTGTGGACGAGTTCAGTTTTAACAAGATAATTTTATTCATATAAGTAAATTAATAGCAATAATTATAACATGGAAATATTTACCTAAACATGATCGTAGAACAAAATGTAATAACAGGAGGAAAAACAAGCCTTAATAAACTTTCTACACAATAACACAATTTGACGTAGTTCTATAATATTTCCTCTATCACGAAACCACAAATGAAATATCTGCAATGAATCAAATCAAATCGCGCCATCCTACGAGCGAGGCAGGAAGGAAACTGCGTGAGGGCTTGGGGTTTTCAAATGGAGCGGACGTGGAACGAAGAATGGGCGGAGGCGACGACTGGTAGCCAAAATCCTACTCGGAAGCCGAAGGGCTTCTCACTGCAGAGGAAATACTGGTGCCGCCTCAACAGAATCCATACAGGTCATGGCGACTCTCTTCTCAGTCGGATACTCTTGTCATGGCGACTATATGCGACATAAATGGGGATGGAACGAGAACTTGGAGCATTGAGATCATAACTGTGACAAATTGTTACATCTTCTTCTCGTGTCGATGGTTTCGTGTTTCATATTAAGCAGGACCAGAAGGTAGCGACGCCTTGTCTGTCGCATCCCGTTGATCTTGCTCGGAACAGGTGTGCGGGTTCGTTGGACAGGACACCATGTGCATTATACCTACTCGTAGTTTGTTCCATCTAAATCGGGCTCATGGTCAAACATTTTCACATAAATCAGGAAGTTTGTTTGCCACTTTTCCTTGACTTATTTACTAAATGTCAGCCTACTAATGGGGTAAACTCGGAAACCGGAAGAGGAAACAAAGTTAACTGAAACAAGCTCAACTTTGTGCACAAAGTAAGAACTTTAGGTATGGCGGTGAAATATAACTGTGTTGTAGTTTTTCACCTAATTGAAGTCAGAGATGGAATACGTAAAGGTTACTTTGTAAGAGACAATGCACATGCTGAGATTAAATTCGCCGCAATGCAGTTTCTCAGTCTTTCTCGTGCATTATAGAAACAGCAACACAATGGCAACACAACTAAATACTTAAATGATAAAAATGGAATCCCTGGTAAGAATTATTGACGCCGCGCGCCGTCTTCAAACAAAATCCACCTACTAATAATAAGATCATTTGAGTAAGAAACGCAACAAGGATAAGGTATTTAAAGAGCTCAAACACCAAAGGCCCTTCGCAACATTTTAATTAAGTAAAAGGTTGACCTCTGATAAGTGTGTGCCTTTGTTTTTCTTAGACCCTTCGTAACTTAATGTAATCTGCCCTGGAACTTACCAAGAAATATCCCTACGTTAAACCACGAAATTTATAAGCTTTTAATTCTACTCTGGGAATTCATTAACAGGGCCGAAGTTAGCGGGTAGACCAGTCAATGAGGACCTGATTTTAAC
Source organism: Cydia strobilella (assembly GCF_947568885.1). NCBI lineage: Eukaryota > Metazoa > Arthropoda > Insecta > Lepidoptera > Tortricidae > Cydia > Cydia strobilella. Next base: position 3,751,223 of record NC_086043.1, on the reverse strand, counting down.
ACATTGATTGCCGGGTTCGGCGCGTCCTCTGTTCGTAGTCGCTTTTCTCTACAAAGTGGGCTATGAGCGTAGCGCTACGAACACGTTGGCCGTAAATGTGTTAAATATGCGCACAATTGTGTGAACACGTATGGTGCCTGCAATACGGGTCAGGTTTTAAAAAATCCTAAGGAAGGACTTTTGATGAGAAACATGTTTATAAAATAATCTTTGTCGATCGGGGTACAGTCTGGCGGTAACTATATAGCGACGGCAAAGTGCGTTAAGCCGGAGTTTGATAAAGTTTGCCTGCTATTGTTAGCTATGTCATTTAAATTCCGACTGAAACGGAGGTCGGGGAAGCATTAGACAAAAACACGTGCATGAATAGAAAAAACTTGCGGTAAGGAACTTTTTATCAAGCACGACCTAAATAAATAATGGGTGTGAGAAAATTCAGCTTCTTCTATTGTTATTTCTTGATAAATCATACAAAGTCAAAGCGTATTTTTAGTTTTCCGTACAAAACTTTGTTCGCGGAACACTTATGGGATCACTTCGGTCTTGCAAATCAATTAAATGCGTTTTTCTCAGAGAACGTTTGACGTACATACATACCTAAAATTTGGAACAATTGTAGGAATTATCACCACTAATGTTGTAAATAAGTCAAATCCGCTTATTTATTTATTTTTTAATCGTGGGTTAGTATTTAGATTGTAATAGTAATAGTTGTTTAATGTATATTTAATATCTAATGTAATGTGTAATTGTAAACCGACGGACGTATAAAATGTAAAAGTTTATGAATAAATAATTGAATTGAATTGAATTGCTATAGAGTGGGCTCTGCTTTTGACTACTGGACCTAAAAGCAATCGCTAGGTACGTCTTTATTTTTAAAGTAAAAAATAGTTAAATACTGTTATTTTAAAAACAAGGTCATATACGGAATTACCTCACCTAAATATTGATGATTATCTTATCATAAAAAAAAAACTTGTAACCAAATAAACCAATGCATTCAATAAACTACACTACACATAATACGCATATTTGAGAATACTCTTACATAAGATACACGTATGGAAATACTCGTAGAGATCAATTATTACCAAGGATCATTAATTAAATAGGTACTGAATAGTTACTTGGAGATTCCGTTAAATCCGATCCATAATGTGTCGTCTCTAAGGTAATGGGCGTACAAACCAGAGACCGGTAAATTATAAAGCTAGGTAATCTCCTTATAAAGTTTCGTTTCCTAATACTTTTGTAGATGGCGCCAAGAAAGCGAAATCAAAATGAATCTTTTGAAAAGTACTTCGACCTCCGCTTGACACCGTCGGAATCTAAAGCCTGCAACCTGTTAAAAGTGTCATTTATGGACCAGAAATGTCATTGTAGACAGCTGACCTATAAATCCATAACAGCTTCAGAAAAGTGATTGAAATCAGAATCTAGGTCCTGGTTTAGGCACATTCCACAACAGTGTCTAAACGCGAATTTTTTTGGTGATAATAAGAGGTCAGAGAGGGTGAGGTATTTGCCTTATAATATGGCGTAAGGCATGTAAAGTTATACCTAAAGATAAATAGCTCACCATATCCGACCTCTAGTGATTACAGATAGGTATTAGTTATTGCATATTTTTCTGCGAAAGAGTGCGGCGCACATGCTCCGTCCAAAAATTCCCTTAGCTCGCCTGTATACAATTTTTTTAGATAAGATAAGATAAGATAAGATATTTCTTTATTGTACAACCGTGTTACAGAGGTGTTATGTGGTGTGATACATGTGAGTTTCAACGGTAACCCAATTCGGGTATACAATGGACACTTAAAACTAAATTAAAACTAAGAAACACTTAACTATTATACACGTACATAGCATAGCTATCTGTACAGGGGACACAGTATCATAAAGAATATAATTCAAAGAAATCCTTTAGTGAATAGAATTCATTCATAACAATACTGTTAAAAAAAAAAACATGTAAGTCCTTATTACTTAATTTGTCTCTGACACAAACGTACATGTACAATGGTGTATCATTCTAATTGATATTGGGGCTCAGGGCGTATTAAACAGTCAGTGGAGCCTGACAATCTATTCCGACCAACCACGGCCTCCGGGACATTCGAGATGGGAATGATGAATGTTCTCGATCACAACACTTAGTGTTGCGATGCGTTGTTTTAGCAGTTAATGTGCTTTACAATCTAGTACTTCGAGGTAAGTAGTAACTTAGTAAGTAATTATGAGACCTTTAAGAACTTTTTAGGATTTCGACTAGGAACTATTATAGTTTCGCAATGTCTTTTTGTCTGTCCGTCTGTTCATCCCCGGCTTTGCTGCGTGATTATACTTAAGTTCTAGAAAGCTGCAACTTAACATTAATGTATAAAACAATCACGCCTACAAAGTGGTAAAATAAAACCTAGATAAAAATATATATTATATGAAGTTACCTTTAAGTAATTATTGTTTTTTAGTCATAGTGCATGTCGTCCGTTTATGTGTTACTGGTATTACTTTATTTTGCAGATCTTACTCCTACGCTTATTTAATTCTCCTGCCGCATACTTTAATGTGCTAAGGTCAACTTTACTTAATTCATGTAACAGGACGCCACGTCCACGCTTCGAAACTTCGATGAATAATATAAGGCCGAGTTCGTGATTTATATCCCTGGCCGGGTATTCTCTCTACTGAGTATCTACAGGCGAGTCCAACTCGTGGGCGGACTGAGTTTTCGTTATAAGGCTGTCTTTTTACTGACTTTACAGAGACGAGCGGAGAGTTGTAATTCAGCGAAACGGAGAAGAAATGTGGATTCATGCCAATGCTATTCGTTGATCCCTCTCACAGCCAGTCAAGGAAGAACATATGAAATAAAACTATGTAAACGAATTATATCGCGTCTATCGCGTGTAACGGGAGTCTCCCTTTGACTACGAACGCTGTAAAGGGTTCGCAACGTTGAGATGTATTTTAAATTCATTATAAGCGATATAATCCGTTTACCTATGTATCTGCCTTTATTTCATTAGTAACTATCGCGGTAACCGAAGACATTAAGCCTTAACACTAGTTAACCTCATGAAGAATAAAACTATTATTCTTGATTAATCTTGCTTTTTATTATAATAAATGTTTGTTCATCAGAAGAAAACTAACAATCCTCGTTTTACAGTCTTGCCTCCGAAAAGCTATCTGACAGTTCTCTTAAAAAAGTCATTTGTACCATAGACTACAACCAGAGAGTATAGGCTAGATACACAAGACATGGTATTACATAAAGCTATGAACAGACTATTACGATATGATGCTTATAGCTCGGCCGTCCTTTATATATATAAGTGAGTCCTCTCACTTTTAGTTATATCTATAAATAATTAAACAATCAAAGGTAACAAATCTAACTTTAACAATAGTACTCTACCACAGGCACATTCAGCCGTGTCCTTATAGGATACAGTTTTAAACAACAATAATCTGTTTTAAACTTCTAAACATAATTGTCTATTAAAGCCTCTCACTCTCTATGCAATTTTAATAACATATCACAAGTTTAGTTTACCTTAGCTAGAGATCAATCTTACTCTCTATGCAATTGTAATAACATATCACAAGTTTAGTTTACCTTAGCTAGAGATCAATCTTACTCTCTAAGCAATTGTAATAACATATCACAAGTTTAGTTTACCTTAGCTAGAGATCAATCTTACTCTCTATGCAATTGTAATAACATATCACAAGTTTAATTTACCTTACTATTAACAAGAGATCAATCTAACATTAACAATATTATATAATTATTTTACAATATTGTACCATTTACATACATCATCATCATCATCATTTATATTACTATCATATTACTTAGGTAGGTCTAATGTTATGGTTTAGTCTGATTACCTGTAATCACCTGAATATTTAGGGCCCACTCTAGGCAGTCTGCCAAAATGTTTACCTAATCATCTACATTGTTATGGCCTGCTCTAGACATGCTGCCATGATTCATACCTTATCATTATAATAATTTAATTTGTTATGGCCTGCTCTAGACTAGACTAGTCTAGACAGTCTGCCATCACGGCCTGCTCTAGATGACAAGCTGCTATCAAAACTTGTTCTAGACAGTCTGCCTATTCATACCTAATCGATCAAATAATTTAGTTTGTTATGGCCTGCTCTAGACTAGATTAGTCTAGACAGTCTGCCATCATGGCCTGCTCTAGAAGACGGGCTGTTATCAAAGCCTGTTCCAGATAGTCTGCCAATATTCATACCTAATCAATTTAATAATTTAATTTGTTATGGCCTGCTCTAGACTAGACTAGTCTAGACAGTCTGCCATCACGGCCTGCTCTAGAAGGCAGGCTGTCATCAAAGCCTGTTCTAAACAATCTGCCAAGACTCATACCTAAACATCTAATTTGTAATAGCCTGTTCTGAACAGGCTGCCATCTTGGACCTATATTATCGGTAATCGACTAATCGTATATAACCTACTACCATAACATTGATTATAATCTCAGTTAGCTCAATCTTACAATTAACTGTGACGACATTATTGTCACAACTCTTAGCAAAATCACAACCTTTGTTTGGTACTATCTTAAAATACCATAATTTTTATTTATTTATTTTTATCTCAGTAATTATTATATAATCGAACAAGACCGTGTTATACATTTACATGCAATGATTACTCATCATCACCGCTAGACTTATCGCCGCCACTTATGTCGTTTTCACTGGCCTCACTATCTAAATCTTTAAAATGTAACCAAGGATGAATCTTGTCCACGGCTACGATGTTCTCGTATCGTTTGCTACCCTTTTTTGTAAGTGGGGTATCTTCCACAACAAATCTATCATTAGGCAATATTTTCACTATACGATACGGTCCATGAAATTTTGGTGTTAACTTTTTGGATTTTTCTACAAGATCTTTATCGAACACATTCCTCTCGACCCTAACTAAGTCACCTTCTTTATATTCTGTACTAGTCTTTCTGTTCTTATCGAAAACCTTTTTTGTGGATTCTTGTTGCCTTTGTATAGAATCACCAGCTTCTGATCTCATGGATTGTAGTCGCTCGTCTGTCAGTGGTTCGATTGTATCATTAATTACGTTTCCTAGAATATTTTCCGAAGACGTGACCAATTTAAACCCGAACAAGAGTTCCGAAGGGCTTCTACCCGTTGCCTTGTTCCAAGTAGTATTCATTCCTAATTGTATACTACCTACGTGTTCATCCCAGGAACTATCGCTCTGGTCATGACATTTCGTGCTCAATGCTTCCGTGATTACCCGGTTATACCGTTCCACCTGTCCGTTCGCTCTAGGTGTTGCAACTGCATTTAGTACATGTTTTATGCCTAAACTTTCTGTAAAAGATCTAAATTTAGTACTCGTGAAGCACGACCCTCTATCAGTTATCAGACGGGTGGGCGTACCGAAATAACTGAAATGCTCTTTGAAGACTCGAATGGCAGTTGTCGTCTTTGTATCACGGACAGCTTTGATGTTAATATATTTTGTGAATGCGTCTATTATCACTAAAATATACATGTTGCCTCTCCTTGAACGAACGAACGGCCCTAAATGGTCTGCGTGTAAGGTGTGGAATGGTATTTCCAATTTTGGTATCGGGTGAAGCATACCTTCCTTACATCCTCCAGGTCTCTTATGATGAGCACATTGAAGACAGGCGTCTACGTACTTTTTGACGAAGCGACGCATCTTTGGGAACCAGAATATACCACGGATTCTACTTAGAGTTTTCTCGCACCCAAAGTGCCCCACGTCATCATGGTTCATGCGTAGGACCTGCCACCTCACAGACTTTGGGACTACCCAACGTATTCCGTCTTCAAGAACCTTGTATACATAATTCCCTTTGAGCTGATAGTTCTTATGTATATCAGCAGCACTTTTAGAATTTTTGTCTTGTAATACCTTTCTAATTCTACTTATCTCGTCATCGTTACTTTGAACTGTCGATATCCAGTCTTTTACGTCAACATGTAGAATGTCAATGACATGTGTGTCATCCTCGGGGGCAGGGTCAGTCACAGGACCACGACTGAGAGCATCTACGTGCGCCATTTGGGTACCCGCTCTGTACTCAATCTCGCAGTCGTACTCCTGAAACTGCACCCACCACCGAGAGATTCGAGGAATAAGGTCTCTCTTCGTCAGTGTAGTTCGTAGCGCTCCACAGTCAGTGACTACTTTAAATCGTATGCCTAAGAGATATACACGGAATCTACTCAATGAACTTATAACAGCTAAAGTCTCTAGTTCAAAAGAATGCATTTTCTGTTCGTCTGCTGTCGTCTTACGACTATAGTATGCTACAGGTCTAAGTAATCCATCAGTTCCTCGTTGCATCAAAATTCCAGCTACGCCATATTTGGATGCATCTGTATGTAGTTCTGTCTCTAATGTGGCATCATACAAAGCAAGTATAGGTCGCTCTACTAGTTTTTGTTTCAAGGTCTCAAACGCCCTCGCGTGCCCTTCGTCCCATTTCCACTCAAATTTCGCCTTTAGGAGGTCAGTGAGCGGGCACGCAATAAGCGCGAAACCCTCAACAAATCGTCTAAAGAAACTCGTCAAACCAAGGAAACGTCTCAAATCGTGCACATTCTTTGGTGTTGGGAACTTGGATATTGCGTCAGTTTTCTTTGTACCAGGGCGTATACCCTCGCTGTTAACTCGAAATCCTAGAAAGTCAATTTCAGTGTAAAAGAAGTGACATTTTTTTAACTTAAGAGTCAAACCAGCTCTTTGTAGAAGGTCAAGCACTTCTTCTAAACGACTTATACCCTCTTCAAAAGAGTTTGCTGGGATCAAGATATCGTCCATGTATATTAACGCATACTTAAGTTGTGATTTGGTAAGTATTCTGTTCATTGTTTTCTGGAACACGGACGGCGCGTTGGCTAACCCGAAGGGCATGCGCTTAAAATTATATTGTCCGTCAGGTGTCACAAACGAACTTTTATCCTGCGATGTCTCTGCGATAGGTATCTGATAATAACCGGACGCCAAATCCAGCGTTATAAACAACGAGTGCCCTGACAGCATATCTAGCTGATCGTCGATCAATGGTAGTGGATAATGCTCTTTTTTTGTTATTCTGTTTAATGCACGGTAATCCACACATAGTCTATGTTCGCCTGTTTTCTTCTTCACAAGAAGAATAGGACTCGCGTAGGAAGAGTTAGATTCACAAATAATACCTGCATCGAGCATTTCCTGTACCATTGATCGTACGCGTTCCCTTTCCACATACGAAAGTCTGTAAGGACGATACACGACCGGTTTATCGTCTGTCAATTCTATCTCCATCTGCGTTACGTTCGTGAGCCCAAGATCCTTTAAATTATCTGAAAAACAGGATTCATATTTTTTTAATAAATGTTTAAGCTGAGTCAGTTCATCCTTAGTTAATTGTTCACCGTGATTAAAATTATTTTTGAAATCAGTTCCGTCTATATTTATTAAGTTAACATACAAGGCATTATTCACACATAAGGCACGTGTAATCAAGGACCCTGCCTTAAGGACAATATTATTATCTGAAACGTTTAATAGCAATAATCCACCCCGACCCTCCTTAATACTGTATTCACCAGCCATCAAACAGAATTTATAGCTAGGCGACCCCCGTAGCGAACCATGTACATAAACCTTACCAGAATACTTCTGGTCACATGCAACTGGTGCAACAATTGTCTCATTTGGTTGTATCACTATGTCATCAAGTAAAGTTAAATTTTGTTTTGTTTGATAATCGCGTGTGAAAACCAATGAATCAGATGTTTTAATAATTGTAATACCTGGCTTTTCTGTAAAAGTATGTCCGACCAACATAGGATACTTGATAACACTATCTTCAACTATAATTACCTCAGTGCACTCTGAAATTCCCTGTATTTCTAAAGTTAAATTCACTTTCCCGATCGGAAATATAATGTGATCTTCTACACCTTTTAAAATGGGCAGATTATCAATTTCCCATGTTATGCCTAATTTTACTGCATCACTGTAACGCAAAAGTGTACCCTGGCTTCCTAAATCCACATAGGCATTTGTAGCATTTCCATTAATTTTTAACTGTATTTTATATTTATCATCATTCATATTACCTAAATTTATTTGTAAAACAGTCTTTTCAATAATTTTGTTATTATCTTTAGTATTAGACTCATTATTTACTTTGAGACAATTGGTACTAACATGTCCTAGTAAATTACATAGTGAACACTTCAGTAATTTCTTAGTACAGTTATAGCTGAAATGCCCCGGTTCCCTGCAGTTATAGCACGTCTTAACTGTAGTTCCACTGGCTTGTGGTCTAGTCATTTTGTTATTAGATGTCTGATTGGTGCCCGGGACATTAGACCGTCTTTCATGCATACTTTTACCTTGCTCACGTGATTGCTGTCTTATCGATTGGAAATATTCTAGAAGCTTCTCAGGCTCTTCGCATTTAAGCGCTTTTGCCCCGAGTCTAAGAGAACGGTCTTCTATCCCGTGCAACAAACAGGCAACAGCGCGCTTACCAGTAATCTCACAACGGTGCAATAAGTTAATTTTTTCATAGTAATATAATTCGACTGAGTCATTAAACTTAACCTTTTTTGCCAACATTTCGGATAGAAGTTCCGCATAATCATCACTACTGGGAAATGACTGAATTAGCTTTTTTTTCCACTCAGACCATGAAAACGACATTGTAGGGAGAGCCTGATACCAGGTGCGGGCTACCCCTGTCAATTTTGGCAAAGCATAATGAACTATTTGGTCATCCCCCCATTGGTACAACTTAGCACATTCTTCAACTTTGTTTAACCAAATGTGTATTGTTTGCCCTTTTGCCATTGGGTTAAACTCAGGGATAACATTGCCTAAAATTGGAAATTTGTTACCTTCTGGCCGTTTCCTAGCTAATGTTTTAACTAAGTTCGTTAAAATTTTTACCATGTTAGCTTCATCACCATCAGTTAAATGGACCTGCTGGGACATCTCTCTGTTCTCCACTTCTAGGCTCCTCCTCGCCTTACCCGAATGCTGCCTTCGACTGCGTTTCGACTTCTTGCGGTAATTTCGGCGTTCGACGAGGTCTTGCCGTGGATGCTCTTCCGAATCACCACTCCGTGTACTTTCATTAGAACAGTGTCGTCGATAACTACGGCTCCTTTTACGGCTACGTCGTGAATGGTGCCGCCGACGTTCACAGGATCTGCTGCTCCGCCCACCATCACTCGAAGAGACACGTCGACGATGGCTCCTGCTCCTTATACGCCTGCGACGAGAATGATGCCGTTGACGGTCACGGGATCTGCTCTGCCTTCCTTCAACGCCACTCTCACCATCACATTGGGGTAAACTCGGCGTACGTACACTGAAATCGTGGCGACTTCTTCTCTCGGATTTTCTACTTCGCCTTGAATGTCTTCCCTCGCCTCGGTCATTCCGTTGTCTTTTCCGCGATCGTGACTTCCTAGCCGAGGCAATGTTATCGTATTTCGAGTTATTATCCATATTATCTCACCAGTTGGATGTTTTGCGTATTGGCGTCACACGTATCACAATAGCAAATTGTCCTTCGTCCGAGCAATTTGTGGAGTGAATCTCTTGAATCCCTCTTCTGAGTTGAAGAATAAAACTATTATTCTTGATTAATCTTGCTTTTTATTATAATAAATGTTTGTTCATCAGAAGAAAACTAACAATCCTCGTTTTACAGTCTTGCCTCCGAAAAGCTATCTGACAGTTCTCTTAAAAAAGTCATTTGTACCATAGACTACAACCAGAGAGTATAGGCTAGATACACAAGACATGGTATTACATAAAGCTATGAACAGACTATTACGATATGATGCTTATACTCACTATTAAGTAGACTTGTTTACACTTGTTACGTATTAGGAATATCCTAGACAAGAGGAATCCGTCCTTGTTACCTTACTTGTTTATGTCGGCAGTCATGTGGAAATGGAGAAGGGTGTAAAACATATATGGACTCTTTGTGTAATTACTGTCTCTCACTATTACGGGCTGACATTTGACGATGTTATTGAACTGAAACGCTATTCTATAGCGTTATTGATAGCTAGTGTCACCTTCGAGCAACGCCGGCTTCCGAGATGTCAGAATTGAGGAGCCCAAGCAATATCTTACCGTAAAAATCGTTGTGCCATTTTTTGCGGGGGAAACGTGCACACAGTCGCACTTCTCACCCACTACATACAAAATCCAATCTGTAATGATGACACAAATACATGAAAATCTTGCACACCTCGATCGATCATTATTAAGTCACAAAATTATTTTAAATTTTCCTACTTTTTCCTTTCCACTGCAGAAAGAGTTATTTTTATATTTCTGTAGCAACGAAAAAGATAAGTACCTACCTAGAATTTGTAGCTTTTCAAACCTGGTTTCTGTTAAGATTTGAATATGTAATATAACGGTATAAAGGATGACACGCGCTAGACCGGGCACGGGGGCAGGCCGGATCTTCCGGCGCTTTGTTTTCTATGGAAAGCATCACTTGATCGCCGATCAGCTGTCATAGAAAATTGCGCGTCAGACGCTTAGGCCCGGCCCCGGCCCGGTCTAGCGTGGGTCATCATTAATCTATGTATATCAGAAATACTATTGTTTATTAGAGGTATTCAAATTCTGAATGACTATAAACTGTCGTGAATCGCACTAACATTAAGACGGTTTTACGGTTGAACGCGTATTTGTACAGCGAGCAACAGTACGCGGAGCGTGGTTATTGTGACCGCTGCTCATGCACTGTTAGGGCTAGAAAATTAAGACCTATAAGCTCTCCGACACATGTCGCGCGAGTGATTAAAAAACGCGAGTGAAACCGTGAAGTAAGTTTGTTTAAATTCTGAGATTTAAAAAAATGGGCATTTTTCAAGTCCCAAAATGGAAGCTCGTCTAGCTCAGTAACAACTGTAACAAGGAGGCGAATCGAGAACTACTCAAACAAGCAGACACCTTCAATAAAGATGCCGTCACGCGCAGGTAAACAAATACCATTCTGTTTCAGCGTAGGGCTGTGCCTGATCGCCGAATGTGTTTGATTCTTTTTCAATACTTCTTTAATATAATATAAATAATATAAGTTTAGTTGCTTAAGATAGTATTAAGTACTAACATGTATGGACCATTATGAAGTCTGAAATAAACGATATTTTTTTTTATTTTTTTTTTCGGCGAGAGCTTAAGCGGATAGACGTAGACGAATAAAGATGCCGTCACACGCAGGTAAACAAATACCATTCTGTTTCAGCGTAGGGCTTCTTTAACTAATTTTCGGCGAAAACTTAGCGAATGTGCCTGATCGCCGAATGTGTTGACTTCTGATCTTTCCTTGTATTATACTGCGGCATTTTTACACACTTTTGCCTTCACTGCGTATATGTATGTTCTTTGTTTCTAGTATCTAATATGGTGGAAATTTGGAGTTAATAGTTCCGATGGCAATGCCATTGGCAATAACATGCTAACATGGAGCTGATCTGATGATGTAGTCGGAATGAAACCAAAGGAAATCCTCGATGGAAAAACACAAAAATATAAGAAAGGTCTCGAGAAATAGTAGTAGTAACCGAAATAGCAGTTACATAAACTACTATTTCGGCTAGCCGAATTCCCTGATACCTTGGACATCGATACAGTGAACTAGCAAGCAAACAATACTGTCACATCGCGATGTTTGGCGCCTGCCGACCTTGGAACTTGCAGATAAACAATCCCTCCTAACATTGCCGTATGAGATCTATATAACTATCCGATAAAGGTGTTCTTTATGCCTACTGATGTTATAGATTCATATGACAAACTTGTTTGATCGGCTATAATACATCTCGGAAAGTAGCTTAAGAACATTCACATTAAGAGTAGGTATTCACAATAACAAATAATTATTTAGTCATTGAAGTTACTTTTTATTATCATAAAAAGAGAAAACAAGAACTTAATTTATTTTTTAAGTACGTAAGTTAATATGTCATGATTTTATGATCTTCATTAATTTGCAAATTTATTCCATAAATATGATTACAAAGTGATTTAGTTATTACATCTTATAATAAGACTAAAAATTCACGTCAGAACTTAAAATCTTAAAATTTTAAAATGAAAAATGTATGCACATAAAAGAAAAAAAAAAACATACAAAGACACTAAAACTAACTAAAAGATAAACACATTACTGATATACTAGATGCTTATACTATAAACCCTATTTCAATCCCCACGCAGCTCAAAAGTGCCAAATATACTAGCCGCATTACCGCGCTGGATAGCAAGCGATATCTGTTCCCAGGTAGCAAAATGACGTCCAATGACGTCAGCGACGTCGTAATGACGTAATAATGCCGTCATTATGACGTCGCTGACGTCATTTTACGTCATTTTGCTACCTGGGTTGGACTAGCTGGCCAATTCGAACAATGATCTAGATATCAACTAGATACTCTAGTGGATATCTAGTAATATAAAACAGAAACGATAACGAGATATTTAAGAAAGTCATGTCAAATTTGACATTTCCGCGATTCCGAATGTCCTCTTGAACGATCTCTAAGATTTGCTTAGATATCCAATGGATAGGTATCTAATGGATATTCCAAAACGTCACAATAATTATTGTAGCGTAAAATGTCAATTGGTTTCTCCATGTTTCTCGAATCGAACTGCAAAAAATAACTAGTTGAGAACTAAACTATTAGTACTATTACGACGTAATATGACAACATATGATGATAATATGACGACGAACGAACGTCGTATCTATTAGATGTCGTATTGTTCTCACATCTAGTAATTATCACGTTGTTCGAATTGACCGGTAAGTCAGTTTAGCGTGAAAACAAGTCAGTTTACCGTGAAAATAATGTTTTTAAAATCCATATCGCCGTTCCCTTCCTAATTTCTTTATTCAGGGCACAGACACCCTTTGAATATTAACTAGAGTCAAACAAAATTATTTTGAAGTCAGTGAGCCCCGACATCATATTGAATAACTTGCCGTTGGTTACAAAGTGTTTACACATGTTTATATCTGATCCTATAATATTGGATTACTTATACTGGGTAACATTTTTTAGATGGTCCAAGATATATGTACACGAATCGTCTCATTTCAATAATCAACTATGACTATATAGTCATAAGGGCGCGATTCGCGAAATGAACTACTAGATTCACTACCTAGATATGAAATAGTAAAGATATGTGACGTCCCACGCGTAAAGGTACCTTATGGTGGTTGGAGGTTACGCTATTATTAACGCCGCTCCAATTAATATTGGATGGCGCTTACGTCGCATAGCGCCGCAATAATTTGCGATGTAAGCGCCAGCCGCCATAATGTACCTTTTGCCGTGAAATGTCACATATCTACTATTTCATATCTAGTGAATCTCTAATTCATTTCTCGAATCGCGCCGTATACATCTTGCGCGCCTTCAAGTATGGACTCGCGCGGGAGAACGCAACTCATCCTAGATGGTCTGATATGGTATGAATCTTAGTTATTCGAAATACACTCTTATGAAATACTTAAATTAACAGAATACATTTAACATTTAGTACCTTTTTCTATGATATAACTAGATAGGAGTTTTCTAAAATAAATTTTGAAAACCATCAGGACGACCGGTCTGGCCTAGTGGGTAGTGACCCTGCCTGTGAAGCCGATGGTCCTGGGTTCGAATCCCGGTAAGGGCATTTATTTGTGTGATGAACACAAATATTTGTTCCTGCGTCATGGATGTTTTCTATGTATTTAAGTATTTGTATAGGTATTATATATATCGTTGTCTGAGTACCCACAACACAAGCCTTCTTGAGCTTACCGTGGGACTTAGCCAATTTGTGTAAGAATGTCCCTATAATATTTATTTATTTATTATTTATTTATTTATTATCAGGAACCCAAACATATTTGTGAGAATCATCTTACAGATGTTTTTGGGTTCTTTCAACTCAGAATCACTAGTATATTCAATAGGTACTGATGATAAAAAATTACCCAAAAATTTGTATGAAAATTGTACATTCCACTACGTCACGCACATACAAATAAAAAAAAATTCACACTAAAACGTGACGTAATGGAATGGTCATTTTGGGACATCCTTTTTTAAAGGCAGGATGGAGAATACTGTCGATTCTGAGTAGAATGAGCCCAGAAATGTCCAGATTTGAAAGAATCAGGTTTTCAATGTTTATTTTTAGAAAACGCCCAGATAGCTAAACAGAAAAATTTGCGAATAGGTAACTAGGTACTCAGAATATCTTTACTTTGGCTAGATTTATTAACAACGCTGCGGCTTAGACTGCCATTACAATAAATGGAGAACGTAAGAATTTGCTTAGTTACTCTCCACTGGGAAGGCATAACGCCGAGTACATAGAGCAGTCAAGAAACAGACTGTATCCACATAACGTGTAAGGGAGCCCGATTCAAATTTGACAACTTGGTACGGTTTTGATGTTCTATTGATAAGATTGGCGCGCATCTCACGCACGACTTTTACTTCACTACACATGCACCAAGCCGCATAAGCGATCTTTAAGGACGTTTCAAAACTAGTTCATTAGTCATAACCATAACAAATTGTTAAATTTGAAATCTACCTCAGGGGCTATGACATGTCATAGTAGAATTTGCTTATGAGTAATAAAATGAAACAAAAAAAGATTTTTTTTAAGATACTAAGGTTCACTTAAACTATCTTTTACTGGTCATTAAGAAAAAAATACAATAATGATATTCAACTAAATACTCGTAAACGTACCTATGAAATAATTTTTTTTTTATTCGTTACGTTATAAAAGTTCACTGTATAAAAGTAATACAGTACTAAACGTGACATATCAACAATAATTGCAACTGCCACAAAATGGGGTCAATTTTGCAGCATAACGCTGCTCTCTGAATAACTTTCAAAAATAGCCCTTAAGGCCCACTTGCACCATCCCACTAACCCGGGGTTAAGCGGTTAAACCGTTAACCCAGTGTCAAATTGTACTGGTAACCAAGGTAACTACAGGTGAACTCGGGTTAGTGAAATGGTGCAAGTGGGTCTTAATCAATATCACTGTCATACGTCAGTGTATTTGACGAGCCCATTCATTCATTCATTCATTTCATTCATTCATCATTCATCATTTCATAACCAGGTCTCATTTTCTAACCCGTGCCCTCTCTGAGGTTTTAAACAGTTGAATTGTAAATTTGCTTAGTCTTTGCCATATCCCCGGTGTATTAGTAGGAAAACGGACCATAATGGTGCTGTACGGGATTCTTCGCTAAGTAAGATGAATAATGATGAATAGAGAGTAGAGATTTATGCCAGCCGCACTTGTTGCAGCTGCGCCTTGCGGATTCTCCGAATTGTTTAACTGTTCTCATTTGTTATGAGGATAAATTAAATTTACGTGAGCTGTGCTAGCTTTGCTTCTGAGTGAAATAATGTAAATGCTCTGAAACTCCCCATGCAAAATTTACTATTTCTTTTACAAAAATGTGTTTTTATATAGGTACATAAAAAGCACTTAACTGCTTCTATCCGTATTTTATTATTCGTCTTGCCTACATAAAACTTACAAAAACACGCTTAAAACTTTTTTATATTTCACAGTAGGTACCTACATATGGTACTAGTACTGCTAGTTGACCGCACTAGTGCGATAATTAGCACAGTACGTAACTATATGACGAAAATTTAAAGGGCCATATGTAAGTACTGTAAAACGTTGTACGATACATGTGCGAATAGGTAATTGCCTATTTTTCGCACTTGTATCGTAATGCTCTATTGTTTAATACTTTTAAATAGGTATACATAATTATGTACTGCCAAAACGAAATATATTTTGTAACGAATGTATATTTTGGTGGGTCGAAAACAAAAATCATGTATTGTCACGCAATTTTGGATTATCCCCAGCCATATTTCCACAATAAATTTTCGATATCCATTTATCAACACGAACCAAGTAACAGTCCGCGTCCGCACTAATGCCACATTAACATTCATCGAGTTTAAACACGAGTTTAATCAAAATTTCGTTATCTGCATCTCTATCACTCTTACTCCTATGTCTAGAGAGTACATAACGAGATTTCGAATTCCGATCTTCTTGGTAGGGTCGGGGTTATCATTCGGGGCACGCGCGAAGTTGGCAGAAGTTTTGGTGTCAATAAAATGTTTGGGCACGGCTCCGATTGGTTCATTGAAGCTGGATAGGTTGACAAATTCAACGAAATCATGTTTGGAGTTGGGATTAGCGGTTTGAAGCGACGTGCCTTCATATTTTTGGCAAGCGGCCTGGTTTCATTGATTCTGTGCGTGACACGCTTTGCGCGGTTCGAGTTTGGACATCTTTTATTTTTTTAGGATATTATCTTTTATGTTATAATTTGCGGGCCACGTTGCTCGTAAATCCCATGCCACGACGGTCTACATTGTTGAAGAATGACGGACCATATACGAGGGGTGAGCGGTAAAACCCGATAAGTCGTGCAAATGGGTTTTTGAAATAAGAATTATATGTGACGTGCGTAGAGTTCTCATTTAAGTGAGAAAATATCTAGACTTATCGGGTTTGTCAGCCCACCCCTATTATAGAATTTTATTTACAAGGTCTTACGCCAAATAACGTCAAAATCTCTCACGTCGGTTTCGAAGACGTAGGTATGTATATTGTATATTCAAACATAAAGGTGCCTATACAGGGTGGCTAAAAAATAAGTGCATTCCCGTTGCCAAGGAGGTTTTGGGATTATACCGAGCAATTTTTACTATGGGACCAACAACGAAATCGCGAAAAAAAATTTACCCTGCCATAGAAAATGGACCAGCCAAAATGTATGACACAGCCAAAATTTTTTTTTGCGATTTCGGGATTAGTTCTATAGTAAAAGTTGCTCAGTATAATCCCAAAACCTCCTTGGCAACGGGAATGCACTTATTTTTTAGCCACCGTGTATATGATTCAAAAACATTCGGTTCTTTTTTTGCCAATCGATTAAAAGTATTGTTACCTCTACCTCTTACCTACCTATATCTCTTAAAAAATATTTTCACACACAAACGCAGACTAACACAAACACTTAAACAGGATAAAGTTAGATAAACCATTGAACAGCAGCAGAAAAAACTTGCTTTTTCCCGTAGAAAGAAAGAATAAATAAAGTTGTCGATAAACAGAATTTAGTGTTAGAGTTATCAATATTCCTAGCAAAGTGCTTGTACGTGCGTTTTCTATGCATGCCTCATACTTCTTATAGTCTAAGAGGTCGACGACGAAATTTCTGCATATTTTTTTTATGATGTCAAACGAGCAGACGAAACGCCTGATGGTAAGCGATTACCGTCGTCCATGGGCACCTGCAACAGCAGAGGGATTGTAAGTGCGTTGCCGGCCTTTAAGATGGGGTGTGTACGCCATTTTATTGAAAGTTTGAAGATCGTATAGGTCCGGCATAACCGCAAGGGACAGTTTATTCCACAGTTTAGCTGTGCGAGGCAAGAAGTTTCTGAAGAAACATACAGTTGAGGACTGCCAACCATCGAAGTGGCTTAAGTAAGTAAAATTGCCAGAGTTTTCAGGGATACACTGTGTGTGGCACGTGTAATACCAGCACTGGTCCCATTGTGAATAATGTGAATTTTGGGATGATGATGATGATGACCTATCTATAAAAGGTCGAAAGTGCGCTCTTCTGTTCCTAGCGTACATAATTAAATGCTACTGTAACCACTTTCCATGAAATAAGGTATACTCTTGTTTGCCACCATCGTGGTATTAAAAGCCTTTTGCCAAAAAATATATTATACAAGTAATGTCAATACGTAAGCGTGGCTGTGGGATAAGTGTGGCTGCTTCACGGCCACTAAACGCAAGTATAAAATGTATAGACTCGCAATAAACACTAACGCTGCGTCTTACTTACGTAGGTAAGCGAACAACTCGCGAACGCGAAGGGAAGAGGCGAGGACGCGGCGCGGCGAGCCCACGGCGTTCGCGTTCTCAACGAGATCGCCCACGTAAGACACTTTTATAGGTATCAAAGGATTGATTCACCCCGCGCCGCATCGCTTCGCTTCGCGTTCGCGTGTTGTTCACCTAGGTAGTACCCTGCGTAAGTAATATGTAAACAGGTCCCAATGTGAAGGCCAGTCACACTTACCCGTATGCCACACTTATCGGTATTAGTAATTGCTTGAAACTTGAAAGATATTATAGTAGGTATACACTGCCTCTTAGACTACTGATTTAAGTGCACACAAGAGAATACGAAGAATTGAGTTTGAATTCCAGTTGTTGTGCGGCACTTCGCCTAAGTCAATTTAATGCTTGTTAGATATAGCAGTTGCCCAGTCAGCTTTAAGTGATTTCTAGCATTTGCTAGTATCCCACTGCGCTAGATTTTAGTACTAAACTAAAACAATACAGGTATTTTTCATGCTTAGAATAAATTTAAAAATTGTTTTTGTCGTTTCCGATTATTATCGACATTTACTCCGTTAGTTGTTAATTGTTAATCGTTATCGCCACAAGAAAATCAATAATGTATGAACAGGTAGAATCAATAATGTAGAAGTTTTGTAGATTTTAAACATATACGTGCTCTAATTTCTTTGTATTACAATTTCTAGCAACGAAAACTACCACATAGATATAGTATGTTAGTTGAATGTTGTGAAAAATTTGACATTAAATTTTCAATTACACGAACGGGTCTACCGCGATTTAATTTCATTGTTTTTACCTTAAATTCCGACGTTTCAGCCGAGTTGCACCAGCTGTGGTCACGGAAAGACTGACGTCCTAGCAAAATGTCAACTGAGATCTAAGTAAACAACACTAACAGGTAGGTGCACGACGTACAACCGCCGCGGACACTCGCACCTGAGGATGGATTCCCAAAGAATCCGAAACATGTCGTACTGATAAATTATTTTGAAATATGTCTCACGATAGTTTAAGTGCGAACACTAACAGGTTGTGATTGCGACAATTTCATTATTTGGTATGTCGTCTCTATAGTAATAAATTATTAATAACTCGGTGGGTTATTCATATATATTTATAGGTATATAAGTAGGTACTGCGTATTTTTAGAGTACCTGTTTTATGTATTAGCAGTATTAGCTATTACTTACTGGCCAAATGCCTGATTTTATAACCGTTTGGAACATAAATTCAAGGGAGGGACATTAATAATACTTTTGAAATAGGACTAAGAATTTCGAATCTCTCGAATAGAAGTTGGCACATAAACATGATATATATCGGGTTAGTTTCCATATTGAATATTGCCATTTTGCACGGTGAAAAACTGGCAAAGTTAGCAATGCTTATTGATTTCATAGATCGCGCCGGCGATAACAAAAAGTCATGATTTGGGTTTATTATCTTTCATTCTCGCCTTTAGATTTTTGTTAGAATATTTCATACCGCTTTTATAGAAGGTAAGGTATATAGTTTAAGTTATGTGTTTAATTTGTATGTCATGTTCTTTTTCATATTAGTGAGCAATAATAGTACATTATTGTCGAGGCTCGGAAGTAGCTACTTGCTGGCTGAGGATTCGTTTTAAACGGACGACCTTGGGAGTCCGTTTAATTGAATCCGAAGCCAGCAAGTAGCCTTCCAGCCGAGTCATATATAGTGCTTTTCTCAAAAATGGCGCAAAAAATACAACTATAATAGAAATATTTTACAGAAGCAACGTTTTTATGTATATATTTTCACATAAAAAAGTAAAAGATTTGCTTTGCCGCCGTTTTTTTTTTAATTAAAAATAGAAGTGTATTTTTCTGCTGAAAATACGCCAACCTATTTGAGACACCTAAATAGTCGCGGTACCAACATTATAATAATAAGTACTGATCATCTGTTTGGCTGTTTAATGGACCTATGCCTTCATTTGATATGGCCACTTCAACTTTTAAAAAGTTTGGAACTCGACAAATAATGGAATTTGTATGCAACATTGCAGTCCCGAAATAAAGACTGCAATGTTTTTAACTTTTTAATTTTTTGACTGACCATAAACAACGCACTTCGCGACCAACTTTTTAACCGGCAACGTCGACTTTGCCGTCCAGTTTTGAGAAAATAATATTTGTATTGTATTGTAGATTAATGTGGACATATTTTAATTGAAATATCTTAGAATAATTATGTTTCGTAAAACTTTTAAGAATAACCGTTGTCGTGTGAGAAAACTTTGTTTACAAGCAGGCTCAAATATACTTTTCACCTCAGCAGCTCGAACAAGCCTACTTTCGTCACTCCCTGGAGTGAGGAAAGTGCGACTTTCCTCACTCCAGGGAGTGAAACAATGTAGTTTTTTAATTTAGTGAAGGCCATGAACTTCATACTTTTATTAAAAAATTTTATGGTATGGTACGGTATGGTACGGTACGGTCTGGTCAGGTCTCGTCTCGTCTCGTATCGTATCGTATCTTATCGTATCGTACATATTATAATACTTTTTTTTTCTGTTTATTCTGTGTAATTCGAAATACATTTTAACCTTTAATATGCTCTCACTACTGAGGTGAAAAATTATGTGTGCAACACGAGAGCAAAGTTATTATACATCTCGTGTATAATAACTTTGCTCTCGTGTTGCACACATAATTTTTCACCTCAGTAGTGAGAGCATATTAAAGGTTAAAATGTATTTACAACACAACAAAATAAACAAAATAAACACTTGCAAGAAAAACCAACTTTCCTCTCTTGTTGCACAAATAACTATTGTCACTTTCTTTAACTGCGGCATATTGTTAATAATTTTTAACAGACGTTTGCATTTGAGTATCAAAGCTAAAGGAGAAAAATTTGAAGATAACACATTTTTTTTAATTCAATTATTGTAAATTTAATATTTAGTGACATTTTATAAAAGACGTGTAAGATAAATATTCTTGATTTTTTTTTCGGGCCACTATAATGTAAAAGCCAAGTTGTGATGTAAATACAAAGTATAAACATGATGTGCGACTATGTACCAAAATATTAATTAGAAGAGATCCCGTAGAGGATGAAGTTAACTGTACTAAAGTTTTGTTAATATAAACATCATATAACTAGTCGCTACATAGTATAAAACAAAGTCGCTTCCTGCTGTCTATCTGTCCCTATGTACTTATGCTTAGATCTTTACAACTACGCAACCGATTTTGATGCGGTTTTTTTAATAGATAAAGTGATTCAAGAGGAAGATTTATATGTATAATACATCAGCATTGCGGGGCGGGTCGCTAGTATTTTATAAAAAGCTAACAATGGTGTAGAGGAGCCATTAGACATTAGTTCAAGGAGGAAGGCTTGCCGCCATTGCTATGGCGCATGGGCAGTCATCAAACTATACAAATGGAAAGGATGGCGTGCCGCGCGTAGCAGAATACCGCTAGAGGAATAGTCAAGCGAGCACTCAACCGAATATGCCCGCTGCCTGTCCAACAGGGAGAGTCCTGAAAGAGAGTCTTTCAGAGTGTGCGGGTGGTTTTATGGTAGATAATATGTGTTGCGTTATGCAGCTACCACCACTTAATTACAACATGCCATGTTATAAAAACCGGGCAGTAAGGGAATCCTGACAAAATTGCGAAGTCAGTTTCCCTTATCAGACATTCGCAGAAACATTCCAGACACTAATGAAATTTACGTTCAAATTATTGTTTAAAACGCTACAAGTTGTTGTTCGCATGCTATTCAAGTGGTTTGTAATTACACTGTAAAGTAAAATGGGAGTAGTTCTGTAATGTTTTAATTAGTTGTATTAAAGGTTGCCAATTGCTCACTAGAGTAGACGCTTAGAGTAAGTTCCATCTGAATGGTATAGTCTTTAGTTTATAAGTTGATTTTCACTATCTGTAAATTTTAATAAACCATGTTATATTATTACATAGGATTCAGGTTTAAAAGATATAGCTTATCATTTTTACAATGAACTTTTTTTCGTTGTAGCGAATTCTCATTCTCTTGTGTCATTTGTCATCTCATTCTCGGTTTTCAATTAAATTAGTATTTAAAATATATCTAATTATGAGATGCTTGAGCAAGGATATGTAAAAACACAACTTTTCTTGTTAAATTGTTGCCAGGCAGTTAGCAAGTTCTTAAGTAGCTTTATATCTACGGAAGTAACAAGGGTCCCGTGTTGCATCCCGGTTTTGCAACGAAATGCAATTAGGTCTCGTCGAGTCATACCTATGAGAAAACTGGTGTTGCAGTCAGGAGCGACATTTTTTAAACTTTAAAATATATTATCAACGCGAGGAAAACACCAATTATAAATTTTGCAAACCAAATTCAAACAACGTTATAAAAATTAAATTCTACAAGTGGAAACAAGTCACATTTTTCATCAAATTACGAGTACTTTGCCACTCTTGTGGATAAAATGCAGCGTTCTCATGAACAATAAAGAGAGCCTTTACGAGCTGGTGTGGTGAAAAGTACCTATTTTATTTTATCAGGTTTTAGCGGTTATTATCTTTTGTTTTAAAGTTGTATGTAAGTAGATACCGTAAAATGGGGTGAGTAGGGTTCGCGGGGAGAGTTGGGTTATGAATGGGTTACAAATTATAATCTGTAAGTCGCTTAAATGTTTGGTGGAGAAAATGATTGGAAATATTGTCTTTGTTTGAATTATAAAAATACAAGATTAAATTGGAAATCGTACAAGATTGATTAATCTATTGTTTTATATTTAATTGGTTTACAATAATTCTGGTTATAAAATATTTAGCTTTTAAATGTAATCCATCAAGCATAATGATCAGTACAAGTTTATGAGATTATGGATGATTGATTTTTTGCAAATCAAAACGTGGGTAAATTGCCTAAGAATAGAATAAAGTGTTCAGATAAAGTTTAAAGTAATTCTAGGTGCAGCGACAAGATGTATTAAATATATTAATAACGGGTCACTCACGTATTTTAAGTCGAAAAACGCTCGACATGTTTCACTCCGTTCCGTGTTTTTCGACTTAAAATACGTGAGTGACCCGTTATTAATATATTTAATATGTCTGTGTCTCACGGAAGTTTTGTTATTAAAACAGCGACAAGATGAGTAAAGGGTACCTTTGGCGGGTATACTTATAGCGTTTTCATATTGTCCGATCCAATATCCGATATCAGATAGAAGTACAACGTATGAAATATGTATTTTTACAATAGATAGCGTAGCCCTTGCCGAGGTCTTCATGCTCTGAACTATCTCAAGAAAACTACAAAAAGGTGACTAAAAATCGGTCAGGATCATTATTATTATCACACACAGACAAGAGGTTAAGGGCGTTCGCAACGTCGCGCGTGTGCACGAATATGAATAACTGACGGCCCAGCCACGACATCGCGCGGCGGTGGCAGCGGCGATCGGCGGCCATAGGTGGGAACGAAAGGTCCGATCGCTGTCTCTCGCTCCAACCTATGGCCGCCGCTCGCCGCTGCCGCCGCCGCGCGATGTCGTGGCCGGGCCGTGACGCGGGCGCGTGCGGCGGATTTTACTTACAACTACACCCGCGCGCGTGCGCCCGCTCCATGCAACCGCGCGACGCTGCGGACGCCCTTAACCTCTTGTAAGTGTGTCCTGACCGATTTTTTAGTCACCTTTTTGTAGTGTTTTTAGGGTTCCGTACCCAAAGGGTAAAAACGGGACCCTATTACTGAGACTCCGCTGTCAGTCTGTCCGTCTGTTCGTCTGTCTGTCACCAGGCCTCATGAACCGTGATAGCTAGACAGTTGAAATTTTCACGAATGATGTATTTCTGTTGCCGCTATAGCAACAAATACTAAAAAGTACGGAACCCTCGGTGCGCGAGTCCGACTCGTAGTTGGTCGGTTTTTCAAATAGTTTTTTCTGTTCTGTTCAGCACGACTGAGGTTTGAACTCACGATTTTTGACCACCACGTACATAATTATGCCAAGTTAATAAAACTTTCTCCTTATAGGCTCTCTGGGATACCTTTTTCAGAAAAACTACTAAAACTTATTCGCTTCACATGAATTATAAATTAAGCACGGTTAGATAACTTCAACATTCAAATACAAGTTGAAATAATTTAATTAGTTCGAAAAGCCTGCAAGCATTAATTACTACCTGTCAATTAAATGTCATACATATTCGATTAAAATGATTTATCGAACTAAGAGCGGAATTTTGGCTTTAACATTGATAAATCTAGATTAATTTGATACTTAGCAAAACAGGGCTTACTAAATTTAAATGATACATAAGAATATATAATAATAAATAATTCCATTTTCTCCGTATAGAATCTGTGGGAAATAAATGAGCTCCTATATTTCTGCAATTTAGCGCACAGCATTGAGTCATTTTTGACAAAAAAGACCACGTTTACAATTTCGGGGAAAAATGAGCTTATGGTTGAGTAGCAGGGACGCACACCGCACCGCCTGACATGATAAAATGTCAGGTTTCCTTTTAATTACTGTTCGGAGCAGACGTGAGTAAATACCACAGAAATAAATATACCGTATATATTAAATCTGTGGTAAATACAGATGTAGTGCATAATTGTTTTCCATTGTATGTTCGTATTTGTCATCCTAGTTCAGTCAATGTTAGTACGTTTTGTACCGAGACTGACTGAAATAGCAAGACACGTTCGTAAGTCTCCGTGAAAATGCAATGGAAAATAATTATGCACTACATCTCTAGTGATTTACCACTCGTACTAAATAATAAAATAACCATACCCCGTTATCAGTGGTGAAATTTTAATGAAATGCAAGGGTTGGCACTCACTCCTCCACTTTGCGGGTAAGATTTCGCAAGCTATTGGGTAAAAGTACGCATGTGGGGTAATTGTTCGCATCAAGAAAAATTCAATGGAATTATCAATAAAATAAAGTTTAACGAATATTAATGAAATTGTCTGATGAAAATCCTATCTTCGTACTAATCTAACAATATTGAATACCTAACTATTAATACTTCTTTAAGATATTTATTAGTATATTTATTAAATATCTTTAATAAAGTATTAATAGTTATTCTAACTTACTTAGAATATTAAATAACTATTATTTAATATTGTCTTCGGTTACCGCGATAGTTACTCATGAAATAAAACTATGAAAACGGATTATATCGCGTATATTGAATTTATAATACATCCCGACGTTTCGAACACTTTACAGCGTTCGTGGTCAACGGGTGACAATATACGCGATATAATCCGTTTTCATAGTTTTTTTTTTTTTTTTTTTTTAACTATTATTTAATTGAAATTTTCTTGATGCGAACAATTACGCGACATGCGCACTTTTACCCAATAGCTTGCGGAATCTTACCCGCACGGTGAAGGAGTGAGTGCCAACCCCTGTATTTTATTAAACTTTCACCACTGATAACGGGGTCTGTAAATAACTATACAAGCGTCAATGTGTAGTGCCTCCGCCAAGTTCAAAAAGCTTTCGCATTTATAAGCGTAGTCCGTCGTACAGAAAACTTTTCCGAAATCAACTTATTCTGTTCGGCGAGCCAAGCCCGACTCTCGGCAGTAGACCACTGAAACTGGACTGAATTTTTAGACAAAACAGCACATTTAAAGCTACCAGTAGTCCCAGTATTTTGCTCGGAAAAAGCAACGTTCTATTTATACCTATGTATAAAAAAAATATCATTGTGTTCACGCCAAAATTTACTCTTTTAATATAATTTTTGTATTAAGAATAGGATCTTAACTTAAAATAATTTTTAAGAAAAAAACCGACCGACAATCAAAAAAAGAATTTTCAAAATCGGTCCCGAAATGACGGAGTTATGGAGTAACAAACATTACAAAAAAAAAAACAAAAAAAAACATACAACCGAATTGATAACCTCCTCCTTTTGAAATCTTGAAGTCGGTTAAAAATACTGGTGTGGCTTGTTTTTTATTGTTAAAATATATATTTAACGCATATAATTATACTATAAACTCATAATAATGAAAATTTACTAACTCCAATAAACTTCCAGCTTCAGTGGATTGTAATGCAATGTCCAAATTCAAGATATTGTTGTAATGTACATATAGGTACCTAGGCGGGGAACAGTCAAAACCATCATTTTGGAACTGAAGGCAACATGTGAATTCCCCATCATTGAAAGCCTGATTTTTGGAAGTCAGTATAAAAAGCCCTAAGAACTTGAATAAATTGGTCGTAACAATGTATGCAGGAAACGTACACCCCACGTACATCCAATAAGTTCCGACAAAGTGCTTAAGTTAGAGTGTGCCCTTAGACAATCCTCCGAGTCCTAGGGTGTGCTCCAACTTCAAGTTTGGAGTGCAGTCAGCTGAGAGTGTCAGGTGCTTCATTGTTTAGGGCTGGATTATTCCGTAACTTAGCAACAATATCGCCTCAAGATTTCAAATATATATTATCTGTCACTTTAGTGTTTCAAGCACTTCAACTCCATCATTTTTAACCGAGCCTCCTTACCGTAAAAGGGTAACACTGGGCTCCTTTAGGACTCACCGGCGTAGGGTGCACTCTGTGACCCTGACACTATGATTATGAGGATCCGCTTGACTCTTTTATTGGAGTACAGTCAGCTGCTACGTGGACTGGGCTGCTCCATCGTTTACCAACAATATTGCATCAGTATAACCATTTTAAATCCATTAACTTTCATCTTAGCACAGCTTAACCACCAGTTTTTGACCGATATCCCACCTTTCTTTCCGGTTAAAGTCAACCGGGATAAATACAGCTATGGGATTATTGCGTCTATTTGAGTTATTTAATAAACAACGTGAATTACCAGATCTACCGTCATCTTGTGATAAAAACCTCAGATACTTGCAAAATAAAACGTGACATAGAGGGCGCGCCGAGGGAACGCCCGGGCGTGCTAACCATGATACGTATTCGAAAAATAACGAATAGACTAAGTACCCTTATTTGTCCGTGTTTGGTTTGCTTAGCTTTTCGTTTTCCCTATTACTCGTTCCTTTTGATCTAGTAGGTACTCGACTCGTACATAGCGTCAAGTGGTGCGTGCTTCAAGTTACTTGAAGTGTTCTAAGAAGTGTTCTAAATTGTATGCTCGAAAAGGGTAAAACTGTTGATACTCATCAAAAAATGTACCTAGTTATAATTCTTACACAGTTTACACAATAAATATTTCTGATTTCTGAACCCCGTAACAAAAAATAACTCTGACGAATTTTGGAACTCCTTTGAAGTCTATTAAAAATCTGTAACGACTCAACGTTTAAATTGGTCCATAAGAGACCATAAGCCTGTTATGGATGGTAATAAAAACGGAGTGATTTATGATGCGCTTCGCAACGCGCGTAAACAAGATTTTTCCGACATTGAAGTATGTACTTTGAAACGAAGAATTGCAGTGAGAACTGTGTCACAGTTTTACAATTCTGCAGAGGATATATAAAATAAAGGTTTGCGATGGAAAGTAAGGTTTTCTGAATTCCCGAAAACGCGATGAGGAAATTGTGGTTGGAGGAAAGAAACATTTTCTTTCCAAAAACAACAAGAACAATTCCTTGCAATAATCTTTAAAATTAAAAAAGCCTGACAAAGGTAAAATCTATATTCGGTCAAAAATAACCGCACTCAATAATAATGCTCACGTAAGTAATAAAAATTAGGTATGGAACGTACATCTGAAGTAACTATTTCGGTACCTATGTAAGTTTTCTTTAACGTTTGCATACTACGTTTTAGGTACCTACCAATTTATTAAATATATTAATAACGGGTCACGCACGTATTTTAAGTCGAAAAACCCCACAGCCGCGCCGGTCCGTCACCGTCAACGCAAGCTCCTGATGACACTCCTCCTCGGTACGGAGTGAAACATGTCGAGCGTTTTTCGACTTAAAATACGTGAGTGACCCGTTATTAATATATTTAATATGTCTGTGTCTCACGGAAGTTTTGTTATTAAACCTAAGCTACCAATTTACTTTGAAATGTACCACGACGACTTTTAAAATCTCCGGTATCTCTGATAATAAATACGCTGTGATGAAGCACTACCCCAATTGAAGAGTATTTTTACAGACAATATAGCACTGAGAGCATTGTAGCTAACCATCTTATGCACGGACGTGCATTTGCGTTCCGATGTACGGACGGCACGAAATGGAGTAGACCGGGGCATTTACTATACTGGGAAAAGAAAATCTGAGAGCTATGTACATTTTAGTAGGTAGGTAAAAGATTAATCTATATTCGGTCGAAAATAACCGCACTCAATAATAATGCCCACGTTAGTAATAAACATTAGGTATTTAATGTACATCTGAAGTAACTATTTAGGTACCTATGTAAGTTTCATAATCATAATATAGTTTTCTTTAACGTTTGCATACTACGTTTTAGGTACCTACCAATTTATTTTGAAAAGTATCGCGACGACTTTCAAAATCTCCGGTATCTCTGCTAATAAATACGCTGTGATAAAGCACTACCCCAATTGAAGAGTATTTTTACAGACAATATAGCACTGAAAGCATTGTAGCTAACCATCTTATGCACGGACGTGCATTTGCATTCTGATGTACGGAGGGCACGAAATGGAGTAGACCGTGGCATTTACTATACTGGGAAAAGAAAATCTGAGATCTATGTTCATTTTAGTAGGTAGGTAAAAGATTCATCTTTTAGATAAATCTAGCTACGGCGTACCAAAACGTGCTTATTGTGTAAGGAGATAGAACTAACTAAAATAGAGATCATAAATCACAGCTAAAAAATGTCCATTATTTTCAATTTTTGCTTTCAAGAGTTGCAAAGAAGCTTCGGTTTCGGTTAGGTGCGAACTGTCCCGCTTTTCAGCCAAAAATGTTCAGTGTTCGGGTGCAGTCAAAATGTACCTACGAGTTGTTTAGATTTGGAAAACGGATGGCATAGAAAAGAACATGGTATTCTGCGAGCACTTGAGACACTTAGGTACCTACATAAAAATACTTTATGCAGTTATAGAAATCACATCAGGATAGAGCGTCATGGTACCGCCGTGCAACGAGGCTTGACCCCAGATATAACTGGGACTAAGGCAAAGAGGAAGGAAGGATAGAAATCACATTAGATACTTACTACCTACTGAAAGTAACTGTTACAGCAATTATAACTCAATTGGCTTCTTTCCGCGACTTCGTCTGCGTAGAATGATGATGATGATTGATAAAATTCACTTTATGCCCTTCCCGGACCTCAAACTTTATCTCAATCGGTTCGGCGGTTTAAGCGTGAAAGGGTAACATACAGACTGACAAGCAGATATTAAGTTAGTAGAGATATCCTAGCTTATTTTCAGAAATGGCAAAATTCTAACTAATGTAGCTAAAATCGAATTTAATATAGCTAAAGGCTAAGATGGGATGAAATAGGTTCATAAATATATGTGTATTACCCCGCTATCCATGGAATCCTCTGTGTCAGTATTAGATATTGGTAATGACTCCCCTTGGTACATTCAAATAGAGAAAAGCGACAACACTCAAGATATTTATCGTCCAAATCGCTTGGAAAAGGCAAAGAAAGTCGCACTTTTGGGCGATATCCAAAACTTTGTTTGTGTCTGTAGATTTATGGTGTCAGTGTAAATTGTCCGGAGGAAAATAATATCACAAATATGTTTGAAAGTTTTAAATGAATTTTACTGCGGAAAGTGAGTCGCTACTGTTTTATGAATATCGTTTTATTGAAACGGACTCGAACTTTATTCCATTTATTCTATATTCGTATTGCGTTGTGCTGTTTTGTATAATAAAGGGTTGAAGACACATACATTTTTACTTATTTATATTTATATTTCTAGCTTGGAATAGAAGTATAAGTTATGTATTGTGTAATGTATTGATATAACTCTATTTATATTATATAATTCGTAACTCAGTGATATCTTTTTAATTTTCATTAAAAAAATATGAAATCGTTTTCGTCTATATTTTAATTGACAGCAAAAGCAAGTCAGTAAACAAAATATTCACATAATGTTTCGTCCTTAGAAACCTCAACGGAATAATTGTTCTAGCAATTTATAGTTTTTGGCGTCCCCGCTCGCTATAATGAGCCCCGAACATTCTTACTAATTTCCATCCCAAGCTCTTAATATTTTTAAGGAAATACTTAAGAGTAACCTTTATAATAAGTGTAGAAAAGTCGATTGTTAGTTACAAAATCAGCGTAGATAGGAGGTTCAGAAGGTTAACAAAGGATATTCCTTTCGCGCAAGCAAACGTGCTGAAAGTGTCATCGTAATCACCCTTGGTTGCAGATGAGTCTCCACGTGGAGTCCATGGTGCTATGCAAAATAATAAACGCTGCACTGGCCCTGGGCAGTAATCCCACCGCTTGCCGAACTCACACTTAAAGTAGACCAGTTTATATGTGAGCTCTTGCTTCATAGTAAAAGTTACAGTCCTCGATTTACGCTTAAATCGGTTTGCCTGAGGCAAGTACTCGTTCAGCACAAGTGTTACAAGCATTGGTGCTAAGATTAAGTGTCGACAGACCTTGACAAATACTTGTTACACACGACGGAAAACTTGAATCATTCGTCTTTGCGCACCTGAAGTCGGAACGTGGAGAGGAGGCATTATTCGTGCATACTTTTCTTTGAAGTGAGATAAATAAGTGTGTAGGATTGAAATGTGTTTTTTCCAAAAAAACTTGGAACTTGTTTCAGATAATTTGAGAGGTATTCATTCAATCGCAAGGACTTGTGACGCAAATAATCTTTACAAATAAGTAACGGCGTGATAAGAGCGTTTTAATATTGACCGATCCGATATCGGATGTAGATGTGACCTTTTCTTTCTTCTTTCTTTGTAGAAAAACCTCTGCTAGAAAAAGCTCTAAGCTCATATTTTTCTCTTCTCTTGAATTCGTATCCGACATCCAATATCGGAACAGACAATGTGAAAACGTTCTAAAGGCAACTAAAAGTTTAAAATGTAGGTATAGTACCTATAATGCCCTGCACTTATATACCGTAAACATCGATAAAAAATACTACTAAAACGTGCCATGTACCTTTTATATTAACGAGCGTTCTATTCAAGGATTCATTTTTGTGTTCTTAGTTAATCAATGTCATCTGTAATCTCTCTAAAATAAGTTCTAGTTGCATTTTTTTCTTCCATAATCCAATTTTTATAAGCTGATAGGTTAAGACTTGTAATACTTCTTCATAGTTATTCAATTTATAAAATCAGATATTTTTTTCTAACTCCAATATATCTTCAAAACGCTAAAACAGAAAGATCGCTATTAAGATACCACCTTCAGTTTTATTGGTCCTACCAGACTGCGCCAGTTTCATTTGAAACGGGATCCTTGCATATTGCGCCACCTGTTACCAGCGCTATCCCTAACACTTGTCTGTATGGCACTGGAATGTACAGTGTGAACAAAATGTTACGAAACCAAGTAATATTGCCTAACATTCGCATAAATTAGAAAGTCGTAGGTTCTACAGTCATGCGGTGACATCATCGTGCCATCCATGTCACGATGATTGTATTGGACAAACACGAGGAATGCATTGTTTTTAAATACGTTTCCATTTAAAAAATGTTATCGCAAGGCAGTCTACTTTGTTCTACCAAGTTTAGGTATTTATACTTTTTTTTATACCACGTCGGTGGCAATCAAGCATACGGCCGGCCTGATGGTAAGCAGTTTCCGTAGCCTATGGACGCCTGCAACACCGGAGATATTACACGCGCGTTGCCGACCCTAACACTCCTCTCCCTCGTTGAGCTCTGGCAACCTTACTTACCGGTAGGAACACAACACTATGAGTAGGGTCTAGTGTTATTTGGCTGCGGTTTTCTGTAAGGTGGAGGTACTTCCCCAGTTGGGCGGTATTTATACTCTGCCTATTCCGGTCACTGGTAATTAATTTAATTACCATGTATTTCTTATTTCTGTAAGTAATTAAATGTGCTATAATGTATTTTTTTGTAAACGCACTGTAGTTTATAGCTCCAGATTGTAAGCGATTTGGTTTACCTTTTAAGCTTATAAATAACTAATAAATAAATATTAAAAATAAAAGAGAGTGACGCATAAGGTATGAATGGCAGGGTATCTTAAGCTGCAAACAGTGGTTTCGTTGTAAAATTATTCGAGACAGCCTAGTGATATACAGACAGACAGGCGGACAGCGGAGTCTTAGTAATAGGGTCCAGTTTTTACCCCTTGGGAACGGAACCCTAAAAAAGGTTTACAAATGTATAATAAAATAACTATTGGTTACTTCAAGCATGAGTCACATTTGCTATTATGCTTTAGAAACTGTTTGCTATCGATATCAATAACACTTGAGTCGGTATTTTAGGTACTCAAATGGGGACAGCGGGCGTAAATGAATTAATTAATCAATATATAATCGGCAATGCTTAAGTGGCTCCTGTGATGTTGCTTACGTCCATGGGCGACGATGACTGCTTCCCATCAGGCGGCTCGTCTGCTCGTTTGCTGAATATCACATAAAAAAAAATAAAAAAAAACACGGTATATTTTTGAGCCCGAAAAACCCGGCTATAGGATTATCATTTCTCAATTCTATTATGTTAAATTCACCATTAACCCATTCCAAATTGACGTCGACATACGTAATAAAAAAGTTCGTAATTTAGTTTAACCCTTTTCTTTCACATAATCATAATCATAAATTTTTATTTGCAAGAACATGGTTACAATAAAAGGTCTGAAAAATACAATAGTTCCACATATTAAACCTGCATGCAGGTGTGCAAATTATACATGCAGTGTGCTGCTAAGCATCACTTTTTTTTTCCTACTTAAAATCTAGAATTCTACCTATTTACAAATACATCTCTACAACACAGCTACGCCTCTTCAACATTGTTCTCTGTAAAATATTGCTTGCTACTCTGTTATGTGTTTATTGTTGTTCCGCGAGGATTTACGGAGCCGGTTGGTACAGTGTAGTTTTCACGAGAAATGTGCTGTTAGCAAGTCAGTTTCTCACAAAGAAGACTACATTGTCAGACGATTTAGAAGTTAAATAGTCTAGACTAGAGTATAGTTTTACATGTTATTTCATTTTTTTAGGGTACCGTACTTCAAAAGAAAAAAAATACCCTAAAAAATAAAAAATAACATAATAATAATAAAAAATGCATGCGAAGGCATCTGAGATTGATTCGATTCAGTATACGAACTTGAGTCGATACCTATCTAATTAATATCATATTATAAATACCAGCGTGTATGAGGAATGTTACGAAAGTGAAGGAAGCGAAAGAAGTATGTCAGGATCGTAGCAAGTGGAAATCCGTGGTCTCTGCCTACCCCTCCGGGAAATAGGCGTGATTATATGTATGTATGTATGTATGTATAAATACCATACAACATAAAAGCCATGTCGCTCTGTAGGTAATGCACAACGGATGACGAGTAATATCTTCGTTAATTATCGTACAATGTTCTGAGTGAGATGCGCTAACTCCTACATTAAAGCTAGAGACACGTCATAATTATATGAGCTACGTCGGCATAAGCAAGCCACGATGCTTTTATACCCTTCGACTTCTTGATGTAAGTTTACTTACTCCGTTGGCTCAGCGACCCAAAATGAGGTTTGGCCTCCGACACAAGACAGCGCCAGTTTTCTCGGTCTTGTGCGACCTCTCGCCAATTGGTGACTCGAAGTTCGCGCAGATCCGCTTTCACCATGTCGCACCAGCGATACATGGGGACGTAAGTTTAAAGATTTTTTTTAGAAGCGGAATTAAGCAAGGAAATTTGAAGAGTACAAAAAATACGACGCGACGGAAGATATGACCGTCGCGTGTGTTTAAAAAAAGTTTAAGCTAACGTTAAAGTTAGTAGTAGTTTAGTTTAAAATAGTGGATTTAAAACTAAAATGTAACCAACAAAATATAGATCGCTTTTGGTCAGAAATAATGGTTTTTTTTATCTCCTTTATTTAACTTGGGTCTTAGGTTAGGGTTTCACAATGTGAGTATAAAAGTACAATATAAAAACTTACAAAACATTACAAAAAATATATAAACACATTATAAAAAACCTAACCTATGGTGCACTGTGCACTTTAAATTACTGTCAAGAAAAACATATTTTTGAAATAAAACTATGAAAACGGATTATATCGCGTATATTGAATTTATAATACATCCCGACGTTTCGAACTCTTTACAGCGTTCGTGGTCAACGGGTGACTGAGGTCATATTTTTGAAATGTGCCTCGACAAAATCTTAAGTTTACAAGAAGTTTGAAAATAACGAATCGCGCAATATAAAGAGGACTATCTTAAGTAAAGCATGTCACCTAATGAAGTTTTGAGACGTAGCACTAATTTGTTTCTAATCTCAATAGTGCTTTGTTTGTCACCGAGATGTACAACCTGGGTAACTGAATTTGTCTGGGATTGAGATCCTATCGGGATTATGCAAATTTTGGAGGATCACATCTACTCCTACATTATCAAGTTACAAAATGGAGACGTTTATTTACTGGTAGCAGTATTATGATTTTAAAATCTTAACTTTGATACGATTGAAATGATACAATCTCAAGCGCATTTTGGTGCACGCGAGATGCACTGCGCTTTGTAACAAAGTCGTTACCTAACAATAACAAATCTAGTTGAGATTTTAAAATATGAGTTCCGCTCCAGCCGGGCTAGCACATGATTGGCGCGAGAGTATCTCGCCGCGACATAGACTACCTGTCCCTCTTTAATTCATACAGTTAGTAAAAGACGGGTAGTCTTTCTCGCGGCGAGATACTGTCGCGCCAATCATGTGCTCGGCCTACAGTCGGGCTAGCACATGATTGGCGCGAGAGTATCTCGCCGCGACATAGACTACCTGTCCCTCTTTAATTCATACAGTTAGTAAAAGACGGGTAGTCTATCTCGCGGCGAGATACTGTCGCGCCAATCATGTGCTCGGCCTACAGCCGGGCTAGCACATGATTGGCGCGAGATTATCTCGCCGCGACATAGACTACCTGTCCCTCTTTAATTCATACAGTTAGTAAAAGACGGGTAGTCTATCTCGCGGCGAGATACTGTCGCGCCAATCATGTGCTCGGCCTACAGTCGGGCTAGCACATGATTGGCGCGAGAGTATCTCGCCGTGACATAGACTACCTGTCCCTCTTTAATTCATACAGTTAGTAAAAGACGGGTAGTCAATCTCGCGGCGAGATACTGTCGCGCCAATCATGTGCTCGGCCTACAGCCGGGCTAGCACATGATTGGCGCGAGATTATCTCGCCGCGACATAGACTACCTGTCCCTCTTTAATTCATACAGTTAGTAAAAGACGGGTAGTCTATCTCGCGGCGAGATACTGTCGCGCCAATCATGTGCTCGGCCTACAGCCGGGCTAGCACATGATTGGCGCGAGATTATCTCGCCGCGACATAGACTACCTGTCCCTCTTTAATTCATACAGTTAGTAAAAGACGGGTAGTCTATCTCGCGGCGAGATACTGTCGCGCCAATCATGTGCTCGGCCTACAGTCGGGCTAGCACATGATTGGCGCGAGAGTATCTCGCCGCGACATAGACTACCAGTCCCTCTTTAATTCATACAGTTAGTAAAAGACGGGTAGTCAATCTCGCGGCGAGATACTGTCGCGCCAATCATGTGCTCGGCCTACAGGGGCCATGCCAAGATGACAATGTTAAATGCAACACCTCACTAACCACTCACTGGTGGCCGACAGTACTGGTTTTCGCATCGACCCGTGAGTGGTCGGCCGCCTTTTACTGATTTCCGATCCGACCACTCGCGGGTTGAACGCCACTTGAAGGGATAATAGTATGTGTCTACGTTAAATTGTATTATTGTTTTCTTTTCACTAGACCTTATCGACCGGGATATGAGCCGTGAATAATTCAAAACTGTTATTGTTTTCTTTTATTCAGACAACAACTGTATTTCACGGAGGCGCGAAGCGAGAACGATGTCGCAAAAACAATTTTTATACCCAGTGGTCGGAAAACATTTTCTGAGCCCACAAAAAGATTAATGTGGCTCAGTAAATTAATCGGGAATTTTAAACCGCCAGCCGCCGGGAAACATTGGTCCATTTATTATCAATTTCAATGAATTTTTTAGTGAATGGAAATTTTTAAGACTTTGCTTACGTACTAATCAGGGTTAAGCTGGAGAGTTGCTTACGGGCTTGGGATCGCGAAAATAAATGTTTGTAAAAAAAATTTTATTCGTGTTAGAACAAACATTAGAAATTTTAATAACAAAACTTCCGTGAGACACAGACATATTAAACATTTTAATAACGGGTCACTTACGTATTTTAAGTCGAAAATGCTCGACATGTTGTTGGAGCGTTTTCGACTTAAAATACGTGAGTTACCCGTTATTAATATGTTTAATAAACATTAGAAACCTATGAATCTAAATAACTTATCTTAGATTTGTGTAGGGTAATTTTTATTCTCGGCGCAAGTGTGGCACACTGCATGCCAAACTTTCTAATGTAGACAATTTACCAAAGTTCAATTACGCGAAACTGCGTAGGGGGCGCCACTATCACAACCTGAGGGTCTATCGCGAAACAAGAAAATCGAAATTTCGTTATCCAACGTCTCTGTCACACATGCATATTCGAGCGATAAAGAGGTGAGGTATGTAGACATATTTCAGATTCGCGTTTCCCGGTAGGTCCTCTATAAACAAACCGCCTTGATGCATCAATGACATATTTTATTATCTCTGAATTTTTTTCAAAAACCTGTTAAAGGTACAGTATGTACCTATATAATAAGTTACTCTATGGTTTACTAAAAAGGCTAGTGCTGCACTCTGGTGGCAGAACATTGCAGTAATATCCCCTATTAGGCAAGTGCTACACTTAACATTACTTAGAAGTGCTAGCTTTACCCCCGTATTCATATTTAGCTTTGTTAAATTTTATCCCTTTCTAACAGACGCAAATGTCAAAATAACGGATAAGGATAAACTATTATTAAGGTCTTAGCCCATAAACATGGGCTTGTTAAACAGGCGTTAATGAATAAACTCAATCATAGTTTATAACATAGTTGTTAAAACTCCATGTATTTTGATTTATAATATAGAATAAAGTTTACGTATTTTTTTATACATACGGAGCACTGGGATATTTCACAGCAATTTTTTAGATAATATTATTTAAGCCTGGTGACTGGATGCGTAAAATACAAAACATTTTAAGGTAAACGTCCGAGTGCTCGACGCGGTACTAGTATATGGCATGGCCACTCTATGTCAAAGTGACATGGCTTAAATTCGAATGAAGAGGATTTTTCTTCATTCGAATTTAAGCCATGTCACTTTGACATAGAGTGCCCATGCCATATACTAGTACCACGTCGAGCTCGGACGTTTACCTTATAGAGTATAATATTGTGTCATTTTCAACAAATAGAGAGCAAATAGGGTAGGGTGGTCTAAGACTGCGCACTTAAGGTTTGAGACGTGATAAAATAAAAACAAACGGTATAATTGAAGTCAACTTTTGTTCTTTTCTTCCCGAATAACAAGACAACATAATTTTAAACTCTATTAGTAAATGAGATCAACCAATCTTGATATATTAGAGCATAATTGGAAAACGAGAAATGCGCATTCTTACACTACCCGCGTTGTAAGAATGCGCAGCAGGATGTGTAAGATTGCGCGGGTGGTGTAAGAATGCGCGATACCTAAGGAAACGCGGTAGCATATCCAGCCAAGTTTAATTATATACATAAGTCACAAGCAAAGGCGGCAGCACCCGTGTGCGCTGTGTATTGATCATGCCACCATTCATTACAAGCGATACACGTGATCCAGTCTTCAGTAATTGGATCTTTATAGATTTCGCCACATCACGGGCATGCCCAAGAGGGTCAACATCATTTACAACAACATAGCTTGTATAAATTGTAGATTGCTCTTTGGCTTCAGCAAAATTAGCCTCGTGTTTTCTCGTTCGGTTACAGAACTAGCCAAGAAATCAGCTTCAGTGAATACCTCAGGATTACAAGGTGATATTCCTAAAGGTTTAAAACTTTCAGCAGCGCATGCGGGGTTTGCAGCTTTGGGATAAGCTGGAGTGAAGATTTTAAACATTTGGAATATTTATAGTTTTTCCTGGGTTATTTCTGAGCCATTTTTCACATTCATGTGGAAATGGATGTGTAAGACTGCGCGCGCATTTTTACACATTCGTACCATGCGCATTCTTACACATTCCTCCATTTTCACTAAAACATACTGGTAACGCCACCTATGCAAAATGACGTGAACTAGCGACGGCCGTTCAAACGCGCCATCGCATACGCGATCCAAATTCAAGATCTCATATTTTAATTTACCTAGGTCTTATTAGTGACAATACATTTAAATTGAAGAAAAATAAGATCAAAATGTGATAAAAACTTCAAACTTAACCTAGAGTATCTTATTTTCACAGTAAACTAAATTGATTCCGGGAGCAGTAACAGGTGCTATTACACTTCAAAACAGCACTGAAGTTAGCCACGAACTTCACTTTGTATTTAAATTATGACGTATGCGCATTCTTATCGACCGCGCAGTCTTAGACCACCCTACCCTATGGGGCATTTTCTATGAAAAGGGACCTTATTGTCGATGGCGCTTACGCCGCACAGCGTCGCGCGGCATTGTATTTATATCGGAGTATCGTTAATAATGGCGTAAGCGTCATCGACAATAAGGTCCCTTTTATAGAAAATACCACATATGTAGGTGCTTCAGTGTCATTGACAATGCATGCGTTTGAAGTGTCGTCTAGTGCGTATGTCATGATAGCTATATCAGGTTACGGGATTAAAAATACTTGCAATAGTCAGATGAAATGTTAACGAATGACAATAAAATAGAATGAATTTTGCCATTGTTGCTACAGCTAAGCAAGACTCTACTATTTTAGCTTAACAAGCAAAATCATCTGATAATTAGAGTGCGTATCAAAACCGCAAAAGCTGTACAACACAAGATAATTTCCCCATGGAAGCGTTTTCATGATTTTCACGGTATCCCAAGCAAGATAAAAATGATGGCCTGTCGTTGACGCGCGAAGCTCTTAATGATTGATCGGTCGTTTCGTGTTTTTTTAATTCAACAAAAAGCTGTGGTTTAATGGATTTAGCTGCGTTTTATTTTGGCCGATAAACGAGGAATTAGAATAAATGTTTCATGTAGACTGAATGGCTATAGAATGTGTTAATTGAACAGCATTTTAAAGGCGTATCGTTATCAAAATATTAACCCAATTAACTGATGATGAAAGCAAGCAACGGGTTATACCAATAAAGCAGAAGTTATTGGGCGGCTATGT
This sequence comes from Cydia strobilella, assembly GCF_947568885.1. NCBI lineage: Eukaryota > Metazoa > Arthropoda > Insecta > Lepidoptera > Tortricidae > Cydia > Cydia strobilella. The sequence continues at coordinate 3,711,812 of NC_086043.1, read as the reverse complement.
GATGGAAAAAGAAGATAAAGGGTCATACACATTTTATAGTATGCTTAACTCGTTTATGTCTTTTCTGTAAACACCGTAAAGTTAAGGGAATCTAAATCTGATTTTTAAACTGCCCTTTTTACTGGCGGTTGACCATCGGTTGTGACCCCTTTGTGTTTTGTTTGTGTGTTTTTTGTGGTGTGTGTAATACTTTATTACCAATTATGTCTATTCCAATTGCCAATTGTGTCGACTGGACAGAAACGGCTTTAGATAGAGTAGCATGGCGGTCTTTGGTGTCGGAGGCCAAGATCCACTTCGGGTCGTCGCGCCACAGCAGTAAGTAAGTAAGTTAGTTAGTAATTATGTCTATTGACCTCTTTAGTATGTACACAATTATCAAAATGCCATTCAAATATCCATACATCATTATTGGCCATCTGTTCTCAAATTGTAACCTAAATTGTACATTTTCCGTAGAATCCGTACTCCGGCTCGATCGAAACATTCGAAACCAACAGAGTCGCTAATTAATATTTCGATGGCATGGCTTCTCGAGCCGAGCCTTTGTTACTCGTTCATTATTCAATTCTCCCAACCATAGAGAAATATAAGTAAGGAAAGGGTCACATACATCAGTATACATCAGTTTTCTTACCAAAACGCGAGTTACTTCGCAGTCGATATCTAACATCAAGTAGCGTAATTATCAGTACCGCTACCTAATTGACACTGTCACAAGTGTCGCTACTAATGAAAAATGAACTGTTAAAACAATTTACAACTAATGTTACAAGCAGACAGAGTTGAAAATAGACTTCCGGTTAATCCGGTTATAATATTAGCGAAAATTGTTGAGCATTAGAGTTTTCTTTCGTCGCGACATCTATTGTCAACTAGCAGTACTGATAAATTTCGCTACTTGACGTCGACTACGAAATAACTCGTTTTGCTAAGAAAACTGATGTATGGAACAACTGTTTCTTTACTTATATTTCTCTATGTCGCAACTAAAAATACTTATCTTTATTTACAGACACGTCACTTATGCCTCCTAAAAAAGCACAGCTGTAGTTTTCTACACTCGATAGCCAAAGCTCTTTCGTGAAGGACTGACTTGTGTAGTTACATCGTTATAAGTTTAGTACCAGTAGGACTAATGAACGTTTACTTTTGTGAATCGGGTATTCTTTGACGGATATGGAGAAAGCCTGTTGACCGATTGTCGATGTTTTGAAACGATATGCCGTATTGTGTTGTGTCAGGTATAACGAAACTTAAGTGCGCTCTGTCATTGAAGTGTATTGGCTTCAACAGAACTAACAAAGCTACGGTTTACATTTTCAGTTATTTTTACAATATTACTTACATACATATAGGGATTTAATGTTTTTACATATAATTTACAATTTTCTTCGTTTCAATATAAGTAGGTTTGCTGTCAGCTATGACGACAAATGTAAACAGTTTGACTTGGACCGCCTTCGTGTAGTTTTTATTTCAGACTCAATAGTTTTAGATATCGCTAAACAAGGGATGTTGCCAACGTGGGTGAGCGTGGGGGCTCCCAAATTGTATAATGAGAAAGTCCTACACAATGCCCAGCCAAAGGGAAAATATATGGCATCTTCCCAAAACATTAATGATCTTGATTCCTGTTATGATTGCTAAACAAGATACACAAAATCTTAACAGCTAATAATCACATAAACGATCATATTTCAAACCGCGTATTACGAATTCATAGCGCTATAAGAGTGGAGTAGACCAGTCAACAGCGATTGACCTACGAGTAAATTATTTCTGATGGCTGCAATATTCTGGAGCAGCAAATAAGTAGGTACTTACCTACTTTACTCATTCACTGTTGAGCTAGCTAGTTTTTCTGTATGTACCGAATATTCTTTGATTAATGATAATGTATTGTAATTATTGCTGAATAGGATTACACTAAGTGGAAATTATCACAACGTAATATCATAAATAAGGACTATTTATATACCCTGGGGCAATCATCATCATAAGTAGCGAATGTGTCTGCATGCCATATGTGTCTAACATTCGGTAACTAAAACAGATCGATGATACCGAATAGACATCTGATACATTGGAAATGGAATGTAATTTTTTTTATATACTACGTCGGTGGCAAACAAGCATACGGCCCGCCTGATGTTAAGCAGTCTCCGTAGCCTATGTACGCCGGCAACTCCAGAGGAGTTACATGCGCGTTGCCGACCCTAACACTCCTCTCCCTCGTTGAGCTCTGGCAACCTTACTCACCGGCAGGAACACAACACTATTAGTAGGGTCTAGTGTTATTTGGCTGCGGTTTTCTGTAAGGTGGAGGTACTTCCCCAGCTGGGCTCTGCTCTAGATCTGGAATGACATCCGCTGTCCTGTGCCCTACCACACAAAGCGAGATGTCATTCGCAGTGCCCATACCTCTCTTTTGGACATAGTTTAAGGACACCAGCTGGGTCCGGACGTAGTTAATGGACATACTCGGGTCCAACATTTAAGTTAACATTTCATTCTAATAATCTTAAACTCGTACTTACGCATATTTTATTTGCGGCGTATTGATCAAAAATATCTTAAAATATGAACAAGGGGTCATCCATTAATTACGTCACACGAATTTCTAGGTTCTTTGACCTCTCCCCCTTCCTTGTCACATTTGGTGGTCACCCTGGTGTGACGTCACATTTTTGGCAATTTTGTTTTCGATTAAATTAAATATTATTAACATTTTTTCAAAATATTTTGATAAAAAAAAATTGTAATATTATACCACAAACTCGATTAGTTAGGAAAAAAAAATTAAACGAATAAAAACGATTCTCGTTCCAAAAGCTTGTTATTTAGCTTTACAACGAATATAAAAAAAAACAGTTACCTACTGATGAAGTTAAAGTGACGTCACAAAGTTTGTGACTCCTCCCTCCCCATGTCAAAACATGTCACATTGTCTTGAACCCCTCCCTCCCCTAAACGTGTGATGTAATTAATGGGTGATCCCCAAGGATCATGATGATGATTAAAAATCCTCACTCATTGGAGTTTAATGCATCAAGTACTTGTTGCTACTGGACGGCTGCCAGAGGCGATACATCTGTTAGGTGGACTTCGGGTCGGTTTAGACTGGAAATATATTGGCGGCCACATTTCACGTTTTCTAATACGCCTACTGCGAACTTCGGAGATCGAAGTTTTATGTATATCTTTCTCTATCACACCAATAGAGATAGAGCGACATAGAGGAACATTTTAAACGATTTTCTTTTCAATTATGTGTAAGCCCTGCACGGTAAATCCTTTGTACGCTTGCCCATGCGGCTAGTGATGGGCAGCGGTAACATTCCCGCTACCAGTAAGTTTCCATTTGGGAATGTTACTAGTAAGTTACCAATGTTACCAGTAACATTCCCAAAAGCCGGTAACATACGAAACTGATGATAGTGATGACTTATATGAGATAAAATAAGGTTCAAAACTTATTTTTTTAGTACAACTTACTCAAAAATATGTCCCATAGTTCTTAATTCGCTGACATAAGAGCTATGGGATCAATTTTATAAATTTGGTATACAGATAGTGAGCACCGGGGAAGGACATAGGATATTTTTTATCCCAGAACTCACCCCTTAAGGGTATGAAAAGGGGAGTTGACACTTGTATGGGGAATCAATAACCGCTGGACCGATTTAGATGAAGTTTGGTATGGAGATAATTTGGGTCCTGGGGAAGGACATAGGATAGATATTCGCGGGCTTGGTTTCCGCAACTCGACGTCTTACTATTGCGCCTATTTTGCGTGAGGGACACAGGATAGGTTTTACCCTAGAAATCAACCCTAAAGGGGGTGAAAAGGGGAGTGGAAATTTGTATGGAATCTAAATCGGTTTAGATGAAATTTGATATGGAGATAGTCTTAATTGTTGGGGAGGGTGTAGAGTTTTTATTCCCGAAGTCATCCTGTTCTCTTCTCCACTCTTCTAACACTCACTCAAAGTGCTGCTGGTAATGTATGATGGAGGCAGCTCAAGACCTGGAACACCGGGAGTGCTCCTGGGTGCAACGGGTCAGGGGTAACAATCGCTCAACGTGCTGCTGGTAGTATACGATGGATAAAGCTCAAAACAATGTGGAGTGCTACTGGGAGCAAAGGGTCAGGGGTAACACTCGCTCAACGTGACGCTGGTTGTATATGATGAGGAAAGCTCAAGACCTGGAACACCTGGAGTGCTGCTGGGTGCAACGGATCAGGGGTAACACTCGCTCAACGTACCGCTGGTAGTGTATTATGGGAAAAGCTCAAGATCTGGAACACCTGGAGTACTGCTGGGTACAAAAGGTCAGGGGTAACACTCGCTCAACGTGTCGTTGGTAGTGTATGATGGAGAAAGCTCAAGACCTGGAACACCTGCAAGACTTTGGTGACCAAGTTTCTGCTGGAGACGCTGCTGATCTCCCACCAGGGGGCTACCACAAGCTATTCAGCGGGTAAAATTTAGGTAGTAAAAAGGGGTGGAAGTTTGTATGGGGAAACAATAAATCTAGCTGATTGTTTAAAAATAAGCTACCCAAATTACTAATTCCACGCAGACGAAGTCGCGGGCAAAATTTAGTATTTTGTATAAAACTGTGATCATTATTTATTATCCCTTTACTACTACTACTTTAATTTCAAATTTCATTAATTAATATAAAATCGAAATTCCAACAACTCAAAAATGACGTTTGTCACTTGAAACGTTATACGAAACTAGCTTTTGCCCGCGGCTTGTTGTCTAATGTACAGGGTGCGGGGGAGGCACCGCGCCGCCCGCACTCGCCTAGGTACCGATTGACGACGATCGAGATGGCACCAATACACATTTAAAAATCTATTAGGATAACGTGGGTCTCCATACCTCAATAGCAAAATTAGAACCCTTATAGGATCACGTGTGGCTGTCTGTTGGTCCGTCTATTACAACCGATTTGCTCCGAAACTACTGGACCGTTTGAATTGCAATTTGGCACAAATACGAGTACTTTCAAGAATTTTCATGAGCACATTATTCAATTTCAAAATCGATGCGATTTTCGTAATTAACGTCCCAAAAAACCATAAAAACGATACCCATATTGATATTTAGACATTTCAACCCCATTGCACCCCAACAGGGGAGATGGTTTTTCACGTCCGTCACGTTGGATTTTAAAATCGTTCTTATTGTCCTAATTAGCAACCCAATAAACCATATAAACAATACCCATGTTGATTTTCAGACTTTGTCACCACATTTCCCCTATTAGGGGGGAATTTGCAAAAAAAACCTGTAACACGTGTTTATTCATTTATCGTTAGGAATACTCCTGTGAAGTTTCGAATATAATAGTCTAACTAATCTTGTTTCCCCATACAAACTTTGAACCCCCATTTAACCCCCTTGGGGGGTGAATTTTGAAAAAATCATTTCTTAGTGCACCCCTAGACCTTATAAGAAACCTACGTGCCAAATTTGGAATCTCTAGAACCAGCGGTTTGGGTTGTGTGTTGATATGTCAGTCAGGCAGTCAGTCAATCAGTTTCTTCTTTTATATATTTAGATGTTGATTGGTTTATTCTAATAATTAAACTGATTTATACACATATTTTCTTTTACTTTATTTCCAGTCTTCACTTTTAATCATTATTTCCAGATAGTAATGTTCCCAGTAACTTTGGAAAAATACCTGGTAATATTGGGAATGTTACCGGTAACATTGGGAATTTACTCTTTCAGAGATTCCTTGACTGTTTTATGACTGTAAATAATAGCATTATTATTTTCTTAAGTATTTAACACGAAAAAAGCATATACAATTCTAATAATTTTTTCAAAGTTACTCAATGTTACCGATCTGGGTAATGTTACTGGTAGCATTACCGGGAATATTCCCACTTTTGAGTAAGTTACTGGTAACGACCCATCACTGGCCATGCCCAATAACGTTTCATCACTGGCTTTTGGCTTTTATCAGGCGATTTATACAAAGGTGCTTTTAAAATGTATTACGTTTTAAAGCTGTTTATGCCTTTTGTACTTCTTACACCACTTAATCTTACTGCAGCAAGCTGCGGTTAAAGTATGGACTAGTTAGTGAAGTAGAAGTGAATATAGTTACTGTAAATCAGGGTTTGTTTTTTGATTTTGCACCAAATCGGTAGACGTTTACGAGAAAGTTTTTTTTAAATTCCTAATTTCTAAATGCGAAAGTTTTTAACCAATTTTTTTTTAAATTATGGGTAATTTCTAAATGCGTTTTAAACGGATATGTGGTAAGTAGGCGTATCTAATGTCGTAAGGCGGTTTTCCTCAAACGACTTGATGGATTCAAAGATGGTAAACCGCCAAGATGACCGTTTATGTATGTCGGCGGCCGATCATGCATAAAATCAGGCAGATCGTGAAATTCCTAGGCATATCGTGAAAGGTTTTTTATATTTGTGGCTTTTAAGTACATTACCGTAAGTTGTCCCCTAGGAAACTATTGATATTGGATAGGAATGGAATCGATTGGCATAAAAAAATAGCATGTGAAAAATAAAAGTTCATTTTCATACAAATTGTATGGGAAATTTTTCCTCGATTTGTGGCTTTTCTTGCCGTTAATTTTTTTTGGTCCCATACAAGCTCTTGATCCTGAATAGGAATATGATCGATTGGCACGAAAAAAAAAGTTTGCCAAAAATGGCCTTTTTCTCGCACTATGTTTCTTCCAAATCTTTAAACGCCAATCTTCATTAATTTGAAATTGAAGGAAAGTCTTCTAAGGCCATTTTCGCGTAGCAGCACGGGATCTAATAGCTGCCCTCACTGACCCACTTGGAAAATCCACCCTGTGCGATATCAAAAAATCTTCCGTACCTCGAAAATCTTTTTTAAATCTGACCATTAGTAATGCGGGCTGTTGATTGATCGGTCTGATTGCTTGTCAACAATTCGTTAACGATGTTTAAATTAACCCAGCCACTGCAGACTGCCATTCTCAGACTCGGATTTATGAAACGACTAGCTTCTACCCACGACTTTGTCTGCGTGGGATAATGATGATTGATAAAAAAACCGGACAAGTGCGAGTCGGACTCGCCCACCGAGGGTTCCGTACTTTTTAGTATTTGTTGTTGTAGCGGCAACAGAAATACATCATCTGTGAAAATTTCAACTGTCTAGCTATCACGGTTCCAGAGATACAGCCTGGTGACAGACAGACGGACAGCGGAGTCTTAGTAATAGGGTCCCGTTTTTACCCTTTGGGTACGGAACCCTAAAAACTATCCTATGTCTTACTCGGTAGGTACTCGGGCCTCGAACGATTACCATACTAAATTGCATCTAAATCAGTGAAAAGGTAACAGACTGAGTTAATTGTGTATTTATAATATTAGTAGGGATTACGATGACAGCGTGCCATCTCACATTAAGTGCTCTTTTACATGTAAAACTACACTAATTTTATACGGGTTTTCGGGAGCAAAATAATGTGCTAGTAATTAATATCGAATACATTATCTGTGACGGTACTATCACAGGAGCAAGCAAATAAAACGAAGGAAGACCGTCTTATAGAAAAGTTTTATATAGATGCAAAGCATCGATTGAAAATACTTACTTACTTACTTCACTAGCTCAGTGACCCAAAAAGGACCCTGGCCTCCGACACAAGAGTGCCCTATTCTGCGTCACTTCACGCCAGTTGGGTATTCCGAGGGCGGACAGGTCTTTTAGGGTTTCGTCACTCCAGCGGTATCTGGGACGCTTTCCGCCCGGATGCCCCACATACGCTCTTCTCACAGCACGATCCTCTCCCATCCTCTCCAGGTGACCAAGCCAGCGGAGTCGTGTGGCTTTGATTTCGCCAATTATATTAGGCACCGCAACCAGCTCCTCTAGCTCCCTATTATTCCTACGCCTCCAAGTTCCATTTTCTAAAAAAAAGGACAAAATATTGCATTGAAATAATTGTACACAATTGTATAGTTTTCATTGGGTTTTCCAGTTTTCAAATAATTCCTGCTAGAAAGTAAATAAGTCGGTTTTCGTGTTTTTTTAGAGGCAGCAAGTAAAATTTACACTTAATTTTGAAATAATGTTAAGTACCTAATAATGCAGAAAAATAATAAAAAAAGTTCCAATATGTTTGATTCTTTAATTTACATTTTCACATTGACTGATATTATATTGCACACAGCTGTAAGTGATCTGGAGCCATTACGAATGCTGGTTGCTGGGCATTTTTTTCCGATCGCCCCAATATTTTCCAGCAGGTTGCTCTGAACTGCAATAGGGATATAATTTGTTTTTAATTGGTATCGGTCAATCCATTGTGTTCATGTTTTTTATATCGCAAGTATCGAAATGATGTACCTAGTCTGTAAGAGATAACGACTTATTATTATTGTATTTTTATCATTTGGTTCTCATGATGTGCCTGATGAATGGCGGAGTATTATCCGAGATAAATTAAATTTATAAGATAACCGAGAAGGATTTTTTCTCAAAAATGGACGGCAAAGTCGACGTTGCCGGTTAAAAAGTAGGTCGCGAAGTGTGTAGTTTATGGTCAGTCTAAAAATTAAAAAGTTAAAAACATTGCAGTCTAGATTTCAGGACTGCAATGTTGCCACGGATGTAGATTTGTTGCAAATAAATTCCATTATTTGTCGAGTTCCAAACTTTTTAAAAGTTGAAGTGGCCATATCAAATGAAGGCATAGGTCCATTAAACAGCCAAACAGATGTCCAGTACTTATTATTATAATGTTGGTACCGCAATTATTTAGGTGTCTCAAATAGCTTGGCGTATTTTCAGCAGAAAAATACACTTCTATTTTTAATTAAAAAAATAAAACGGCGGCAAAGCAAATCTTTTTACTTTTTTCTGTGAAAATATGTACATAAGAACGTTGCTTCTGTAAAATATTTCTATTTTATTTGTATTTATTGCGCCATTTTTGAGAAAAGCACTATATATGACTCGGCTGGAAGGCTACTTGTTGGCTTCGGATTCGTTTTAAACGGACTCCCAAGATCGTCAGCAAGTAACTACTTCCGAGCCTCGACAATAATGTACTATTACCTAGCTAGTAAAAACACATTAGAGTCCGTCAAACCTAACTTTGCATTCCCTTGAATAGAACAAAGTGAAGGAGTGGAATAGTCAGGCCGCGGGCGCGTACCCGGGCGCCGTCTTTAGCGGTCACGCACACTACAACAAGCTAACTATTATGCCTACACATACGCACACAAACAATTTATCGCACTTAACCATATTAATAACATAATTATTTATCGCACTTAACTCTATTTATCGCACTTAACCATATTAATAACATAATTTTAGATAATCCCACTCTTGACATATTCTCGCAATCAGAACCGAAATTCCTAGCCACAGCAGCCCGCTACCTAGAATCAATATCCACGCCCACAACTATTAATATTAATTAATTTAGTGATAAGCATATTATTTTAGTTTTAAGTAGATATATGTTTATAACCCATAACTTGCATGTTTGGTTTAACTGTAAATGTAAAGTTGGTTAATAAATAAAATAAATAATAAATAAATAACATTAAACAAATATTATCGGTCCGACAGCTGACGTGGGGCTCCGACATGGCTGAATTTATCGAAAGCGCCTTTCCGATATCGGCTGTCGGAAGGCGCCTATGATAAAAACAGCTGCAGGAGGGTGCCATTGGCATGAAGTTCGCCTTTTTTGCGTTATTTATAGTTTTTTAGTAATAATGATTTATTAGATGCATAAATAAATACAGAAAAACACATATATCTTACATTTTACTTCCTTCCAACATCCGATATCGGATCGGAAAATGTAAAACCGCTCTTCGCTTGGTCTGACTCTACTGTTCTTACTGTAGGATAGGTCGATTTTTTATATAGTTATATGTAAGCTTTTGAGTAATTCAAAATTTAAACATACGAGTACAATAAACGCACAAAAAGGATCCACAAAGTATCAAATAGCATGAATAAAACTAGACAATGAAACCAAAGAATGAACGAATTCATTCGTATATTCTCATCAAGGAAGACTTCCGAAGTAACACAATTGCTATCATAAAACGTCGGAAGTATGTAAGTAAGCATCAATTACAAGCTTTTGTATTCAAGAAAAGTCGTATATTGCTCCCATAACATCGCTGATGCATTTTACAACGCCAACATCAACTCTTCAATTTTATATGTATGCTCAAAGTTGTGCATACTCATAAATCAGTCAAGTAGTAAAAGCGAGATTAAAACCACTTTGTGGCGCTAGTTTTGACGTTCGCCACTTTGTTGCGGATTTAAGTAGCTGTAAACGATATTATTTAATATTACGCGGATTTTGTCTCCTTTTTAACCGACTTTGAAATTCCGAAAATAGGTTCTCAATTCGGTTGTACCTTTCTTTGATTAAAGTAAAACTTCTTTAGGCGCGACTAGAGGGTAACTCAGTTTTTTTTTCTGACAGAAGCAACGCTTAGTAGTAAGTGTAGTAACACACGCACAATAGGACACGTGTCAAAGTGCCAAAATAGCGATAAACGTCATCGTCAAAGAAGTTTTACTTCAATCGCGCGTAAAGATTACACGCACACACTTTTATTTATTTAATGTTTGTTTGAAAGTATTATACGTACTATCCCTTTTTTTTCAAAATCCAGTTCTGAGGATTGGAATCCATCGAACCGTATAGGTCAGTCCACGAAAGCTCACATTACACAGTAAATATATACATAATAAAGTATACATAAAGCCACCAAACCCAAGTAGATATGATAATATTCTCATAGGGTTTGTCCGACTGGCTTGTGATAATAATGAGAGGGGATCCCTTTGTTGGGCCACATACTCTCTTATTCATATCCAAATTTGATTGCAATTTAATCTGATTACATACGCATTGTGCTAGGACACAATACTTCTGGTTTCGCGTTAGGAAAAACCGCTAACGTAAACGGCTGTAATACGTATTTAGCGGATTCCAATGAACCAATAGTACCCACAATACCAATACCAATAGTATGGTACCCACTGAAAATCAGCGTCATGGCTTGCCATGGCATTATGCTATGTGGGGATCCTGTCTTAGCATCTAATTTGTGTATTATGTGTTCTTCATAGTTTTGTCCAATGTTTATGATGTTAAAATAAATGTATTTTCTTTCTTTCTTTCTTTCTTTCAATATTTAAGTACGTGCAATGTTCATATGAAAATGGATTTCTGCAATACCTTTATCTAAAGATAGCTATACATATTTGTTTTAGCTGTCCTCTTCCCTCTACAATATACACTACACCCAGTAGCAAAAGTTCTTTGTTATAAAGTGAATTCGATTCATAATGTGTCCATCAAATTTTGCAGCTACAATGAAATTTTTTTACATGCCTAAGACATAAGGCCTTGTCACACCGCTATATATTTAGCTACACGCTAAAAGCATCATCACATCTCTAATAAGCTACGAGTATCGGCCATGACAAGCCCTAATTTGAAATTCTAATCACCAGCTGTTGCTCCAAAGAAACGGCTGTAAAACATCAATTAGAATGCAGCCTGCAAATTACGATAATTGAGACTTGTTGATATAGAAGGATAAATACGGATAGACGAACTATAATGATGGGCAGTTTGGTTCGTTAAATATTTGTGGGCTTACAAGCTTATAGTTGCGTTTTTTAGGGTTCCGTACCCAAAGGGTAAAACGGGACCCTATTACTAAGACTCCTCTGTCCGTCTGTCCGTCTGTCCGTCTGTCAACAGGCTGTATCTCATGATCCGTGATAGCTAGAGCTAGACAGTTGAAATTTTCACAGATGATGTATTTCTGTTGCCGCTATAACAACAAATACTAAAAATTACGGAACCCTCGGTGCGCGAGTCCGACTCGCACTTGGCCGGTTTTTAGGTTTTTACCCAAAGGGTAAAAACGGGACCCTATTACTAAGACACCGCTATCCGCCGTCAAACTGTCCGTCTTTCCGTCTTTCCGTCTGTCCGTCTGTCCGTCTGTCCGTCTGTCCGTCTGTCCGTCTGTCCGTCTGTCCGTCTGTCCGACTGTCCGTCTGCCCTTCTGTCCGTCTGTCTGTCACCAGGCTGTATCTCATGAACCGTGATAGCTAGAGTTGAAATTTTCACAGATGATGCAAGTATTTCTGTTGTCGCTATAATAAAAAGAAAAAAGTAAAGTAAGTATAAAATAAATATTGAAGTGGGGCTCCCATACAACAAACGTGATTTTTTTGCCGTTTTTTGCGTAATGGTACTGAACTTGGCATCGCACTTGGCCGGTTTTTTATTTTATATTTAAATATAATATTGGTGCACATGCAAGCAGCAAGGAGGTCGATTCTAATTCAACAATTTGTTATGGTTTTGATACAAAATTGGCGATCGTCTTCGTGTTTGGCGAACATCTCACGCACGACTTTCACTTCATTTCGCATGAACCAATCAGCGTGAGCGATCTTCAAGATAATATCAAAATACGATCAAAACCGTAACAAGTTCTCAAATCTGAATCGGGATCACGTAATAAAATAGCAATTATAAATTCGAAATTTATGGCTCTCTCAAAGGTGTATGAAGTATGAAACAAAGAAATGATGCTAGCCAATTTTACATCGCGCCCTAAAAACAATGAAAGAGTGGGAACGTAAAACAAGAAACCGGCCAAGTGCGAGTCGGACTCGCGCACGGAGGGTTCCGTACCATTACGCATAAAACGGCAATAAAACACATTCGTTGTTAAAACTTAAATATTTATTTTATTCTGTTTTTAGTATTTGTTGTTACAGCGGCTATCAAGGTTCAAATCATGAGATACAGCCTGGTGACATGCAGACGGACAGACGGACGGACGAGTGGAGTCTTAGTAATAGTCTCGTTTTTACCCTTTGGGTACGGAACCCTAAAAATGGAAGGGGAAAACTCGATTAATTTTTTACTCCGCGAAATATAATGGCTCTGTGTTGCCAGTCCGCTTATTTCCTCGAAATATCGGAAAAATGCCCTTTGTGGAGGTATTGGGAAACTCATTATTAAAGGACCGATAAATATTGGTAAGGTATTGTCCGCAACTTTAGTTGTTTTCATTTTATTTGGTTTGGTTTCGCAGTGCATTTTTGACGTGATAACGCCTTATAAATCGATAAACACCGGTAGCATGCACGAAAAAGTGTCACGTTGTGGACAAATCTGCATGGTAACGTCTTTTTATCAATGTTTTCTTATGACGTTATCACGCAAAATTATCGTCCGTAAACAGACTTTACAAACAACCATTTTTACAAGTCTGTATGTAATTTGCAGGCCAATTCGAAGCAGGTCAGTAAGACCAAGATAAGTCTGCAACGCAATATTTTCACAGCCAATTAAAAAACTATACATGGCAATGTTTTGTAGCAGTCACTAAACGTCATTCACATGACATGTGTATTATCAGAATCGTTTCAATATTCGTTGTGTTTTGTGATAAACGGGAAAAACATGGTGAAACCTTACAAAAGCGGCGTGCGGGAGTTACTTTTCCGGATGACGAACAATTTTACACTAATAAAAATCAGCACGAGGCGATTCAACTTTATTCAAGCAAAAACGACAATGTTTACAATATTTGGAGTTGATGACGGGTAAGTGGAATGAAACATCTTAATACTTGCACGATATGTAGACGTAATATAATATTGGTTTAGACTAAGGTTTCACAGCTATTTGAACACACCTAATAGGTATAGGCATACTATTAGTTAGTTATCGTGCTTCTCGTCCGCGCCAATACATGTACAGACAAGTACGAGCGAAATATATGTCAGTCTGATATCAATGAGCGTTCAAATTGGCCTATGTAACATGGCATGGTTAGTTGTAATGATTGTAGAGAGGTGAATAAGTCTTCTGTAAAGTTTTTAAATCATCAATAACGCAATGAGTCAAAAAGTGAAACGATTTATTTATTGAATATGTTTGCTACTCGTTCCCATATGTATAGTTTTACTCGTTAAAATCATAGTTTCTAAGTGTAACACAGAATATATAGCCATGACAAGTAACTGTTATTAGAAATAGATTAACCCTTAGACATAAATTTATTTTTCTCAAAAATGGACGGCAAAGTCGACGTTGCCGGTTAAAAAGTAGGTCGCGAAGTGCGTAGTTTATGGTCAGTCATAAAATTAAAAAGTTAAAAACATTGCAGTTTCGATTTCGGGACTGCAATGTTGCATACAAATTCCATTATTTGTCGAGTTCCACTTTTTAAAAGTTGAAGCCAAGCCATATCAAATGAAGGCATAGGTCCATTAAACAGCCAAACAGATAATCAGTACTTGTTGTACCGCGACTATTTAGGTGTCTCAAATAGGTTGGCGTAATTTCAGCAGAAAAATACACTTCTATTTTTAATACAATAAAATAAAAAGGCGGCAAAACAAATCTTTTTACTTTTTTCTGTGAAAATATATACATATAGCTGGTCAAGCAAATCTTTTCAATAGAAAAGGGCGGCAAATTTAAAAAATGGAGGCGCGAAGGGATATCGTCACATAGAAAATTTGAATGTCGCGCCTTTTTCTACTGACAAGATTTGCTTGACCAACTATAAGAACGTTGCTCCTGTAAAATATTTATATTATATTTGTATTTATTGCACCATTTTTGAGAAAAGCACTATATATGACTCGGCTGGAAAGCTACTTGCTGGCTTCAGATTCAATTAAACGGACTCCCAAGGTCGTCCGTTTAAAACGAATCCTCAGCCAGCAAGTAGCTACTTCCGAGCCTCGACAATAATGTACTACAGGGTGGGCCAGTGATAAATGCATTTAATTTTTTTTAATAATTAGTCAATTTTTATGTTTTTAAATAAAAATTATAATTAGAATTTGGGATAAAGAAATAAATTTTACGTTTTAAAAATTAAATCATCAAGATGTCGTCCGTAGCGGTTGCGGCACTCTTCCAGTCTTACTTGTAAATTTTGAAAGACTTTAGAAGTTGCGGAGATATTGATTGGATTTCTTGACGAATATTCTCCTTTAATTCTGCTGTGGTTGTCGGATTATTGGAGTACACTTTACTCTTCAAGTAACCCCACAAAAAGAAGTCTGAAGTTAAGTCAGGGCTCCTGGGAGACCAAGCAATGTTACCTCGCCTCGATATCAATTTTTGAGGAAATATTTCACGCAAAACTTCCACGTCACGTGACTTGGATGGCAGGTGGCCCCGTCTTGCTGAAACCATGTGTTGTTGTTGTAACCATAGGATTTGTGAATCTTCGGAGCCAGGAAATCTCTTAACACGGAAGTCTTGTTAAGTCTTCCAAAATTTACAAGCAAGACTGGAAGAGTGCCGCAACCGCTACGGACGACATCTTGATGATTTAATTTTTAAAACGTAAAATTTATTTCTTTATCCCAAATTCTAATTATAATTTTTATTTAAAAACATAAAAATTGATTATTTATTAAAAAAATTAAATGCATTTATCACTGACCAACGCACCAGCTAGTTAAGGCCCTCTCTATTCCTTAAAAACTGATAAGAAAGTTGTACATTATCCACAAGAGAGGGACAAAATTATTTGATGCAAATTTTAAGTTGTTTCCTCAAGTTTGCGAGTAACTTTTAAGTGATGAATTGATGATTTAGAATGATAAATATTTAATAGCATTAATTTGGATTCCATTTCTAAAATTTTGTGTTCACTCGGTACCTAGCAAAGTTTGTTTAACCTTGAAACCCTCGCCAAGCTCATGATTCCATTTTTAAATTGTGGAATCTTTCGCTTACCCAGGTTAACCTAATACTAGCCCGAGGTGTTAAACAACAACTGTGCCCCCTCGTATAACAAATAACTATTATTGGTTTAAGTAGTGTGCTCTTGACATTTAATGCAAATACATTTACAGAATCCGTAACACGAAAACATGTAGGTACCAGAAACCCATCAATGGAAATTAATATGCTTTATGAGATGTCGAGAAGCAAAATGTAATTATGTGTAACGGAATATTGTATTCCCGGTACCGGTATTATTACCGGTAATAAATTAACTTGTACCAGTTTACAGCGCAAATGGATTTCAATTTAAAATTCGTGTACCGTTTTAATGGCGCCTTGTGATGGATGGAAATGTATGGAATCGTAATCGATTATTATAGTAGTGTCAATATGTTACGTGAATCAAAAATATTTGGTATACAAAACAAATAACTCTCTCGGGAAAACGTCATCGACAGCCGGAACAAACTTGTGTCTGAAATTGAGACTTCCCTAAAAGAAATCTCTGAATGGGGTCGACTAAACTTAGTCCGTTTTAACCCTGCCAAGACAAGGTTTGCGCGTTTACCGCAAAAAAGTTAGAGTTTGTCGTATCACCTCGTTTTGAGAGCACTCCCCTGACTGCCGCAGCCAGTATCGGAATCCTCGGCGTCGACATTTCGAGTGAAGTCCAGTTCCGCGGCCATTTAGAGGGTAAGGCCAAATTAGCCTCAAAAAAGCTCGGTGTGCTCAACAGATCGAGACAGTATTTCACGCCGGCCCACCGCCTACAGCTGTATAAAGCGCAGGTTCGCCCACACATGGAATACTGTTCTCATCTATGGGCAGGGGCACCCCAATACCAGCTTCTCCCTCTGGACCGCATCCAGCGAAGAGCGACTCGAATTGTCGACTGCCAGCGTATTTCGGAACGGCTTGACTCCTTGGCGCTGCGTAGAGATGTGGCCTCGCTCTGCATTTTCTATCGCGTGTATAACGGGGAGTGCTCCGAGGAATTGTTCGGATTAATCCCTGCAGCTTCTTTTCGTTATCGCCCTACGCGACAACATTACCATCCTCACCACTTAGATGGTTGGCAGTCCTCAACTGTGCGTTTCTCTAGAAACTTCCTGCCTCGCACAGCTAAACTGTGGAATGAACTGTCGCCTGCGGTATTTCCGGACCGATATGACCTTCAAACCTTCAAGAAAAGAGCGTATTCCCATCTTAAAGGCCGGCAACGCACTTACAACCCCTCTGGTGTTGCGGGTGTCCATGGGCGGCGGTAATCGCTTACCATCAGGTGATCCGTCTGCTCGTTTGCCTCCTATTTCATAAAAAAAAAAAAAACTACATAAACTAAAACTGATGTAATTTACTAACGCAGCGTATTTAGGCGAACAACACGCGAACGCAATGCAACGCGGGGTGAATCAATTTGATACCTATAGAAGTGTCCCACGTGGGCGATCTCGTTGCGAACGCCGTGGGCCCGCCACGCCGCGCCGCTTCACTTCGCGAGTTGTTCGCTTACGTAAAACGCAGCGCAGCGTGTAAACGGACTAGGGATGGGCACCGCAGTGGCCGGGTAGTCTAGTGGTTAAGACGTTAGCCGCGTAAGCTGAACACGACGGTTTGATTCCAACGTCGGCCACCGGAGGGCTTGGTCCCTTTTAGTTTAGTATATGACATCTATTTCAGTTCATAATTTATTAATGTGACTACTTGAAAATTCAAATCAAATTTTTTTAATAAAATAATCTGATTTGTTCCCTAGTTGTAAGTTATAAAACTTTTAGCCCGAAAGTATCAAGCGGAGTCCTTAGTACTCGTAATTACCTACTAAATACAATAAGGGAAAGGAATTTTCCCTCGGCGGTCTTTTGTTTTCATTTCTACCATCTCCTGAGGATGCCTTTGTGCCTCGTGGAGTCGAAACACGTGTTCAGTTTTGTATTATTCGTGGTGGTTTGTTATATATTTTTTTGGAATAACACGGGACTTAATCGTGTATAAATTAGGTTGAAAATTTATTGCGACGTTTCGAAAACCACTTTTTGTGGTCTCAAAGACTGAATAAATAAATAAATCGTTTATTTTGTTTCACAATGGTACCCCTTTTTTGTGTTAAGAGGCAGCGCTCTTACTTAGAGTTGGTAATTAAACAAAAATAAAGTATGTATTATAAATTAAAAATAAATAAACATAAAATAGAGATTATTAAAAGTAGTTGCAGAATATAATTTAAAGAGAAAATAACATGTATGTGTAGGAAATATTTCAATATTTTGAATTATGTTTTATATAATAGTAATTGTTACATAAAATGAAGAAAGACTGGCTAAAGTTGACATTCAACATCTTCGAGCTGTGCGTGTTTTTCGAACTACGAGCATTTAAACTAGAGATGCACCGGATATTCGGTTACTATTCGGTATCCGGCCTATCCGGCCCTTATTTTAATATCCGGCTGGATACCGGATAATGACCTACAATCCGGCCGGATACCGGATAGTAACTGCTTGATTTCGGAATAAACAAATTGGATTTAAGAGTCACGGTCATAATCGTACTCGTGTATTATTTTAAAACAATTTAAAAACATTCCACTCACTTGCACGCGCACTCATTTCGAACCTAGAAATAGAGTCCGCGGGAACGTTTACTACGGAACAGGTCAGAAGTTCAAAACCTGCACAATATGCGCACCCGAAAGACCGAAATGTGAGTATAGTACCGCCGGCCGAATATTCGGCGGCCGGATACCGAATATTTGGCCGATGGTCAGGCCGAACATCCGGTATCCGGTATCCGGCCAAACAACTATCCGTTGCATCTCTAATTTAAACTCTTGAGAAAGCACGGGTTTAAGTTAATATTAGTACCTGTGTACAAATAGTTCATTTTATTTCCTGCTCCTCCCACGCAACTATCAACACATCCCTAACAACTTTTCACGTATTTATTTTTCGGAATAGCTCAAGTTTCAAAATTAATAAAACTGCCAGCGAGTCCGCCAGATGTTGCCGGCTCTCTAAAGAGGAATTATTACGAAATTTATACAACGGGTGGCTGTCTGCCGGCCGGTGTCAAATTGGATCTGACAAAGGTCGAATCGTAAAGAGATATCGAAGGACCATCGGCGTAAGAAAGCTAGTCAGTAAAAGCTGACATACAATGAGACAACTCGTTTTAAATACATTAATTAGTACCTATGTTTTTGTTTAAATGTATTTATATTGTTTGGAATTTTCTCGTTAAGAGTCGATTTTTATATCGATAATTATAAGCCCGCGTATGAAAATTTATGGGCAGTAAAATCAAACGTAACGAACGTTATGTTTCGTGCGCAATTTATAATACTTCGTAAGAAGTAAACTCCGGTTGGAGCTGACACACACTTTTATTAATTTTTTTATTGTACTTTCGTATATTATTGACAGTGCGCAAATACTAAAGGCGCCAGACAGTTGATACCCTATTCACTTTTTCCTTATTATATGATATTTATTTATTTTTTTATTTTTATTTCATACATGGAAAACCAACAGCTATAAACATTTTTAAAGCTACAATAGAATTACAGAGCCAATTACAGGTTCTCACTTATAAAAATTAAATATACAAAAATCAAATATAACTAAAATTCAGTTCAACACACAAGTACCGACAGCACAAGCCAAGGTTAGTGTGTACTGCCAGCTGCAAAACCGCATAGACACATCAGGAATGGAATTCATTCATAAAGTAACCATGCACTTCAACCGCTGACTGCACAAAACTTTAAAGATTAAACAAAAAATAAATAAAAAAACAAAAAGCAAATACACCTATAAAGGACAACTTTAGTAAGCCGAGCCCGAACCTGCGCTAGAAGTATCACCCATATAAAATTCAATTAATTTCTTTCTTATTACAGATATGCTATCATTGAATATATCGAAGTCTAAATTAAGCAAAACTTTAAATTTTAAAGTCTTGCCTGCCCTGCACAAAAAACTGTTTTTTCTATATTTAGTGGAAGCCTCGTTAGTACTAATGGGACGTAAGTGCCTTAACCTTCTCGATGGAACAGTGAAAGAGATTTTACTAAGTAAACTATTTAGGACAATCAACATGGCTTTTAATAATGTTTATTAAATACAAAATATCCGCAATTTCCCGGCGTTTAACAAGTGGGATTAAGTGATGTTTTTTACACAGACTAAAATAATTAGCAGAATTATAATTTACATGCATTTTAAAGCAGAGGAATTTTATGAATTTAGTTTGTAATCGCTCAATCCTATCAACATAAATTTGATATTGAGGATTCCAAATCTGAGATGCATATTCCAGCTTGCTCCTTACATAAGCACAATACAGGATTTTAAGGGTCTTAGGACGAGTAAAACAAGCTGAACTACGCATTATAAACCCAAGTGACTTAGCTGCTTTACCCACTATACTGTCAATATGGTCATTGAAAATAAGCTTGGAGTCATGAATAACACCTAAATCCCTCATGCTCTCTACTTGCTGTAGAATGTCACCTTTTAACGAATATGAAGCAGGAATTATGTCACGTTTACGAGAAAAAGTTACAGTGAAACATTTGGAGGGGTTTAAATCTAGCTTGTTTCTTATACAATAGCTATCTAGCCGGCTTAGATCGGATTGCAATGCATATGTATCGGCAAGCGTATCAATTTTAGCAAAAATTTTCATATCATCAGCAAAACTAAGTAATTTTGAAAACTGGAAACAGGTACTAATGTCATTTATAAATATGTTAAATAGAAGTGGACCTAATAAAGAGCCTTGGGGCACTCCGCTTGGTATAGCTACCCAGCTTGACATATAATTATTGATCACCACCGACTGGCATCGATTTTTTATATAAGATATGAACCATCTTAAAAGATCACCCCTTATACCAATTAAGTAAAGCTTAGATATTAGAATATCATGATCAATTCGATCAAAAGCTTTACTATAATCAGTATAGATTACATCCACTTGACGGCCATTGTCCATTGCCTCTGAGACAAAGTCATTAAGTAAAGCAAGATTAGACACAGTTGACCTACGTTGGACAAACCCGTGTTGAGAGTTATCTATGGAATTTTTGAGTACAGATGAAACCTGTATGTGGACTATTTTTTCTAATAATTTAGCTATAATACACAATTTGGAAATGGGCCTATAATTAGTCACATCCGTTTTAGGACCTTTCTTTATAACAGGAGTAATAAAAGCCGATTTCCAGATCGCGGGAACGGTACATTCGGCAAACGAACGGCGGAACAATAAGGAAACAGGTTTGGTTAGGGTTTTAGCACAGTTAATATAATACAAGGCTGGCACTTGATCGGGACCCGATAATATATAGGTATCTGTTTTATATTTTATGTTTGATGAAATATAATAATATACTCATAACAAACTAGGCACTTAACGTTATTTTTTTTTTCATTCTGATAAAAATACACCTATTTATCACCAGAATTTTATTTGAAGGCGAATTGTAAGCGGAAGTAACATTTTATTGTATTTTGTATAATTATGAAATTAAATATTTGGTATCCAGTAACTTACTCTTCCATATTTATTATTTCAAAGGGAAGGACTGCTTATTTTCGCAAAAAGCGTTGTTATTTTCTTGCGAAGGGCCTCATAATTTAAATTTTAAAGATAATAAATGTCTTCACATTGCTAAAGCATTAATTCTATTTTATTGACGTTCGGTTTTGGTTGACAACTGTAGCTGCATTACTGTTGGGACACTACGGCGTGGGCGTTGATGCCACCGTTGAATCTGTCAATTTCCTTGATTAGGTAAGTTTTTTTATACCACGTCGGTGCCAAACAAACATACAGCCCGCCTGATGGTAAGCAGTCACCGTACCTATGGACGCCTGCAACACCAGAGATATTACATGCGCGTTGCTGACCCTTTAAAAACCTGTACACTCCTTTTTTGAAGAACATACAGCCCCTCGGGAAAACCTCGGCAGGGAGCTCATTCCACAGCCGAAGCGTCCGCGGTAGGAAATTCCTCTTAAACCGCACAGTACGCAACCATTTAGGTTCTAGGGTGTGAGGATGTATGATGGATACGTCATATACGCGGCAGTGAACGTCGTATACGTAGCATTGAGTGGTGTAATCCGCCTAATTAGTAGAGGGTAGTGAAGAGTATTGGTTGAATCCTCTTAGCCGTAAGAGCCCAATTAAAAAAAATCGCAAATCAATTTTCAAATTTTCAAAATTGCTTTCTTTTAGGGTATCACGTATCATTTGTGGTACATTGTAAAAAAAAACAGCCATATCGTATCTAGAGGACCTGAACTTGGTGTTTTGAAAATTATTTTTGTTTTAATAAAAAAAATGCTGAAATGTAATGATGTGGTATATTTTTAGAATTGCCCCAAAAACTCAAACTGCCACGAGAATTCCGGCCTCTGTTAATAATTATGGGTGTCTATCTTTCCTCCTATTGCTTTAAAATAGACAAACTGTTCCTTAGACCTACTACGGGTCAGACACCCACTATAAATACTATACAAGAGCAATCTGGTATCTGTCTAAGCTAGCTTTGTACCTACTTGAACAGAACAAAGTGAGGCAGTGTCATAATACACGTCATATTTCATGAAAAATTGACATTAATGATAGCACAAGCCCTACACTTGCAGAATACACTTTTGAATTTGGAACATATTTAGATGTTTGTATATAACGGTTTCATGGTATTTTACGCTTGCCAACCAGTCCAAATGCAAACTAAACACTTTAAAATGCGCCGGTTAATTCCACGGGCGTATGCAAACGAGCTTAGCAAGCTAATTGACAGGCATGAGTCTAGCTGCGACACAGAATGGAAAATGGAACTGGTCACGTGCCCCTCCATAAATTTAGGTTTCTAATGAAACAGATCGACTCTCCTAACTGCAACATCTGTTGATCAGTAGATGTCTATCACATTCTTGTAGAGTGTAGTGGAAATCGCGCCCTTAGGGAGGCGCTCATAACTTCAGCCAATCTAATGCCATACCTATGACATCGGTGCCTTCATACACATTCTTAGTAACCCAACATCGGACATAGCACAAACGGTGGCGATTGGCTGAAGAGCTTAATAAATAGATTATAATCATTTTTGAATATTCACTTAAGTATATGGATGTTGTTGTTGTAATTTTTGAAACTATAAGAAGCGGACTTGATAGGGCCGATATAGTACAACAGTATAAAGTTCCTGTAAAATAATAATAAAAAAATTGGAAAGTTTTTTTCTGGTACTAAATAATTATTGATGTTTATAATTTTCGTCGTCGCTGTGAGAAGAGGGTATATAGAGCATCCAGGCCCCTATTTCACCACGCCGACATTTGTCAGTGACATAAGTCGAATGACAATTGTCAAGTGACAGGTGACAAGTGACAATTTCGTAAACTGTTTTTGTAAAGAAGTGCTTATAAACAGGACAAAAATTACTCTTGTTTCACCAAATCATTGTCATTAGATGAAAGATGGACAATTGTACCAAAATGCCTGTCATGTTTATATGCACTTCTATACAAAGTAATCTACGAAATTGTCATCTGTCACTCGACATATGTCACTGACAAATGTCGGCGTGGTAAAACAGGAGTCTGTAATTTTTTTGACAATTGTCGCATCTGTCAGCTTAGTGACATAGGAGCCAGGTGGAAATCCGGACGTACTAGATACCGCTAGAGTGATACGAAGCCCTAAAAGAGCTGGTCGCCCTCGGAGTACCCAACTTCTCTTGTGTCGGAGGCCAAGATCCTTTTTGGGTCACTGAGCCAGTGAAGTAAGTAATTTTCCTTACATGGTACATCTGGGCAAATCCAGTTGCGACACAGAATAAAAAGAATGAGTATATTATTTTTATTTTCTGGTACTCTGGTACAGGCATACTGTCTGGCCAAGTAAAGCTATACAGACATAAACGGTATGAATCACGGCATTCAGGACTAAACTTATCGAATGAAAATTGTTTGCTGGCAACTGATCGGCATCGACGGCTCCCAAACGTAATATCCGGCTCAACATCGATGTTCCAATATCTAATGCACAAATATATATTATAGGGAGTTTTGAATGATAGTTGAAGAATTTGAATCACTATTTTTGCTAGCCGTATTGAATTACCATTAGCTTATGGAGGCTTAATATTATAACATTAGGTACATTGCTTATACAGCCCTTTAGTTTTATTTTAATAAAAACTACCCTAAGACATAGACCTATTAAATATTAAAATGGTTGCTCGACATAGATGCAACGGGAGCACGCGCTTGTGGACCGACGCAGACATGAAACACGAACATGTCAAGCGATCTTCGACTTAAAATACGTGAGTGACCCGTTTTAATAATAAAACGCCTAATTCTGCCTATTTGTGGTGTTTTCTATAAAAAGGGACCTTATTGTCGATGGCGCTTACGCCATTATTAACGACGCTCCTATATAAATACAATGCCCCGCGACGCTGTGCAGCGTAAGCGCCATCGACAATAAGGTCCCATAGAAAATGCCCCATTTTACTATCATATTTGAACTACATTAAAAACAGTTTTTTTTTGCAGAAATTAAGTGCTGGTTGTAAGAAAAGTTTTTTCTAAAATCGTCCCAGTGGCAAATTCCCTCATCTGAAATCTCCCGTCGCATTAAACACCCTTCATATCACTGAGATTATTGTCTTCGGTTACCGCGATAGTTACTCATGAAATAAAACTATGAAAACGGATTATATCGCGTATATTGAATTTATAATACATCCCGACGTTTCGAACTCTTTACAGCGTTCGTGGTCAACGGGTGACTGAGGAAAAATTACAAAGTGCAAAAATGCCCACATACTAAAATAATGAACAATCATAGACTACAAACTTTAAGGCTGGTTGTACATGCAAAATCGGTTGTATTTACAACAAATTTTTATATTAAAATACTGTCACAAAAATACTAACCGACCTAAACCCCTACGGACATACCCAACGCCTTGATTAAGTAAATAAATTTAAAAAGTTAGATAACGCCAGTCAATTTAACTTTGCCCGCAATTAACTACTTGTATATTATATACTATGTCTATGCCCGCAATGGACTTGGGTCGAATTTCGAACTGGCCAATTCATCAACTATTAAATTTGCACTTTTTGAGGTTGTTTTGGGATCACAGATTTACACCCTTTGAGTTGGCTTATTTCGATGCCCTGGGACTATTTACCCGTAAAACTACTACGCAATCAATAATAGCAGCATAAGTATAATGACATGCCATCGCTATAATTATGGTCGTTTGATTAAATTTCATTCTGGCTTATTAATTAGATAGATAGATTAAACGCACTTTTTAAAGTTAATGTTTTGGGTACATATAAATAAATCACTATTATTACGTAGGCTTATTTGGATCCCTTGCTTTAAGGCTAAATCACAAACTTTAAGGTTGTTTTTTTATATCATGGCTATCATATATTAGTTGTATGTTTCAGCATTGTAGCCACAAGCGTTTTGAATTAGCAATCAATGCTATATTTTTTGCTTTGGTAGCACGACCACTCGACCACTACGTATTAAGTACATCGTATCGTGAGTACCATGACAACAGTATTTATTCATATCATTCATTGACCTTCACTGACCTCCATTAGTACCTTGCAACCCTCAAACAGCGTTCTTCTTTCGATAGGACAGGTTGTAGGATCTAGGGGAGAGCAATCCATGCCCGGGACTACTTATATTGGAACGGACAGTTCGGTCAAACGTGTTAATAGTTAACTAGGTCCAAATTGAAGTGCGGGATGAACGCTTTGGATTTTATTTAAGCGTATTGGATGTAAAACGATCGTTTAGGGGTGTTCTCTCTGGCTTACAGTAAATAATTAAAGCTTTTACAATTAGGGTAGACTCAAGCAAATCGAATAACACAACACAAATGAGATCAAACGAAAAAAAGAGAAAAGAAGAGAGATGTGCAGTGCAATTTCAGTGTATTTATATCAATGCAATATTTGAAATACCCATGGATTTTTCATCTTTATCCGATTCAGACTGTACCTCTCGGTTTACCGTATCTATTAGTTGATTTATGAAACGGCGTTAGCGTTTTAAAAAAACCGGCCAAGTGCGAGTCGGACTCGCGCACGAAGGGTTCCGTACCATTACGGAAAAAACAGCAAAAAAATCACGTTTGTTGTATGGGAGCCCATTTAAATATATTTATATTATTCTGTTTTTAGTATTTGTTGTTATAGCGGCAACAGAAATACATCATCTGTGAAAATTTCAATTGTCTAGCTATCACGGTTCATGAGATACAGCCTGGTGACAGACAGACAGACAGACGGACAGCGGAGTCTTAGTAATAAGGTCCCGTTTTTACCCTTTGGGTACGGAACCCTAAAAACGGTCCAACCATTGTAAAGTTAGGAAATTTACATTAAAAAAAGGCATTTTTCAGGACAAGACAAATTGATTGCCTCCTTCGAAATTTTAAAGTTGGTTAACTAAAGATTCAGTATCAGTCAAACAAAACGACTATACCGATTCCAATCAATTTTTATTACGTAGGCGAACAACACGCGAACGCGAAGCGAAACGATGCGGCGCGAGGTGAATCAATCCTTTGATCTATCTATTGAAGTGTCCTACGTGGGCGATCACGTTGCGAACGCGAACGCCGTGGGCCCGCCGCGCCGCGCCGAGCCGCTTCGCTTCGCGTTCGCGAGTTGTTCGCTTACGTAAGACGCTGCGTAAGTAAGTAGTCGGTAGTTAGTGACCTTGCCTACGAAGCAGAGGGCCTACCGCGAACCACGTTCGACGTGTTGCCTCCCTGTCGCACTTGTAGATTCGTACGTAAGTGTGACAGGGAGGCAACACGTCGAACGTGGTTCGCAGTAGGCCCTCAGGAGGTCCCGGGTTTAAATCCTGGTAAGGACATTTTGTGTGTTTATCAGAAATATTTGTTACGGAGTTATAGTAATTTTATACGTAGGTTAATATTATATTTAATTATATAAACATTTTGAAATATATGTCTCACGACAGTTTAATTTCGATTATTTTGTACGTATTTATCTACTTCTGGGCACGGCAGTGCCCCCGCCAAGTCGAGCAAAACAATGAGGCACGGCCGTAACATCCTTTTCTCGAAGCCATTCAGGCAATTTTCGTTGTGTAATTTTGTGCTGGCTAAAGCTAGAACCCTGAATTTTGAGTACCTATATACACTTTCACAGTTTGGGCGATGGTAGTCACAACACAAACCTTATTTAGCTTATTTATGCAAGATTGACAAGTAATATTTATTATTTATTTATGTATTCAAAGGCATCTCAGAAAGTCTAGACAGAACATCAAGAACATTCTGGAGCCAGAATCGTAAATTAGACAAATTAATTACTATCACGAAGAGTAGACGAGTGTCAATGCAAATTGCCAGTCGTCCTAACTGTGTATTCTAATCAATTCACAAACACAAGCTTTTAAGACGAAACAGGAGGTAAGCCCGTTCTCAATTTTGAGATTTGAAGGTGAATATCGCCGTCGCGCTGACGGGGGCGGCGCCGCGTAGCTAGTGTGTGTGGTGCACGCACACAGACGCGCACGTTATTTGCGCCGAGGCCCACGCGCCGTTGTGCGGCAAGTCGCGGTCGATAGTTCGGTTAATATTCGGTTCATAAACGGGCTCCAGGTAGACCAATATAATAGTTTGGGATCAACATGCCGTTGATATATGACGAGATATGAATATATGAACATTGACCGGCTCCCAGCCTATTCGGTATTGACCCGGCCTACTAAGCAGGAAGTACCGGTTTCGAATCCTGGTAAGGGCACAGAATAAATGATAGTACTAGGTACAGAACAAGGGCCTGACACTCTTTGATAGAGAAAGATAGTCTTATTGCGATTCCTATAAGAGGAAAGAGAAAATAGTGCCATGCTTTTCGCTTTATCACCGACCGGGCATTTTTCATGGTCGGGTTATGGGATCATAGGAAGGAGGCGATGGCAAAATACCGAAATTTATAAGAGTGATAGAGAAAAAGGATTATGCTGCCATACATGAAACTGTCAATACATGAATATGTGTTTCTCATACCCCTGGTCGCTCGGTTTCATGTCTATGGTACAGAACGTTCACTCTCTAACAAAACGCGTCTATTGCGAGAGATAAGCGCAAGCGCAAGTGCGAGCAGGCGTCCGTTCCGTAGCGGTGCGCGGCAACTACAACTACTATTGCTAGACACCAAAATTGGTGTGGACCGCATATAGGTACTTGTAGCGACGCGACGAAATCGCGGAGTGAGCCACGCCTGGTAAGGGCATTAATTTTTGTGTTTATTACGTCCCGCAGCCACACTTACTCGTATTGGTACTTACTTGTTATACCTCACGCGTCGAATATTGATCGCTATGACAGTTCTTCCGATTCCCATTTGGTTAAGCTTAATTTAAAAAATAATTGAAGAAATATGTATTTATGATTATAATAAAAACAGGTAAAATTCAATGCGTGAATTTTAGTTTTTTTAATTTGGATATTTTTCATGAAGGTCAAGTATCACTGGACGTACGTCAAAGACGAGTACAAAATGTTTAGTGGATAGACAGACAGCTGACTTGCATTGCAAACAAAACCAAAGATTGATCACCCCTGGAATCTACTTAACGACAAAGCTATTTGATTAAGTAGTTTACCTTTTTTTAAAGCCGGCGAAGTGTAGGTAAGAATGGTTTTAAAACTTGATTATCGTTGAAGTTTAAAGAAATAATTGCGATAAGATGTGCTAGCCGTGCAGCTCGATAACCCATAGTAGCAGTAAAAGTTTTAAATGACCACTGGTAGGCTTAGAGGATATAACCAAACGGAGACGCCTTGTCTGTAATTTTCTGTACAAAACAGTCTACCGATTTTTGCGGGGGAGGGGCACGTCAAATGTCAAGACGTCAACGTCAGTCCATACATTGTGTATGACCATTGGCCGCCTATTTTCGACAGAAGGGAACGCCTGTTAATGGCTACTCCGTTTGGTTATGTCCTCTAAGCTGGTAGGTCTTATGACTACAAATTATTAGATGTGGAGTTTATCAAAGTAAAGAGTGTTAGTAACAGTAAGATCTGGCCAGTGACGGATTCTGATATACCAATTTGTTATGGTTATGATCTTGTTTTGATATGAATTTGACAATCACTCACACTAACACTGCAAGTGCGTTGCCATGCAGCCTTTTTGGGGGAATACGCTCTTTTCTTGAAGGTTTCTTTTTTGGAAGGCTATACAATAGTCTTCAGACATTTGAATGACGTGACGGTTTTATTAATAACAATTTGTATCTACGACACACAAAAAGCCCGAATGAATTACGATCCTGATCCTCATAGTTAATCTTTAACTTCGGTGTGTCATCCATCGTGTTTTGTGCTCGGATTACAATTCAGGCAAATTGCCTTCAAAGGGTACCTAGTTGTATGGAGGACAATACTGTCGCTAGCCTCGAGTCTTGATCGATGCGTAGTCATGGGGCTAATTTTGTGCTACGACACGAATTCGGCACGAATTTGTTGATTGATTGAGTTTTGTAAATTCGAAATAACCAAAATACTGACGGCCAGTGGGTTTTGTTTTCTAATAAAAGAAAGGCTTGAAAGCGAAAACCAAAATCAACAGCAGCCTAAATTACGTTCCACTACCAGGGAATAAATAAATAATTCAAAAAATTAATCTGACTCGTGCACGCGTCTATCTGCGTCTATCTCAAATGAGAATTGCATACTAAATTGGTGTATTTGGACTATTTTATTTAAAATTATACACTCTTGCAGAACTTAATTTGTATCAAATGATATTCAAACACTTAAATAATAAAAATATTTTTAAGTTTTGTAAGTATATTACACTTACAAAGTCATTCTGCTACTTAAAACGTAGCGATTTAAGTGTACTTTTAAGTTGTTGTCTAAACAAACGAATGTATGTTAGGTTGGGAAATAATACGAATTATTGTTTGTGGCTGAACTCTTTGCAAAGTGTCGTGGTCAACTGCTGACATCAGGCACAGATGTCGCTTGCCGTACGATTTCTCGCCATTTTCCGCGGTTGGAGGTCATTCTGGCAAATGCGTTCAGGGCCCTTCAGGGGCATTTGATTTGGTCAGTCCATCGCATAGGTAGCCTTTTACGCGGTCTTGTTCCGTTTGCTCTAGCCTGCACCACTAGACGCTCTATGGAGTCATTAGTTCGCCTTGAGACGTGACCGAAGAGACGAGCATGCGGGTCAAATTATACACTACACCAACATTTCCACATATTTTTCGTGTCTTCCATTTCGTTACCGTCATACGAAGTCTATGAAAAATGATAATAATGAATGGAAATAAAAATCTTGTGTCATTTTTAGGGTTCCGTACCCAAAGGGTAAAAACGGGGCACAATTATAAGACTCCGCTGTCTGTCTGTCCGTCTGTCTGTCAGCAGGCTGTATCTCATGAACCGTGATAGCTAGACAGTTTAAATTTTCACACATGATGTAGGTATTTCTGTTGCCGCTATAACAACAAATACTTTATTTTATTTAATCGAATGGCATAAAAAGTCACAAATAAATCGAAAATATAACAATTACAACAAATACTAAAAAGTACGGAACCCTCGGTGGGCGAGTCGAACTCGCACTTGGCCGTTTTTTTGTTCTCCTATTAGGATCAAAAGAGCTCGCGATTCTGAGTAGAAATAGCAGAGAATTTTCCACATTTAAAATAAAAGGTACAATTACAATTTGCAACACACACAACAACATTTTGTACTTAGTGTAAAATTTTATAAAATGAATTTGGCTTTACGTTGTCGTCACGGATCCGTCGACTCTAATCCGGTTCCCCAGGTCACGTCAATTGGGCCGATATTAAAACGCCGCTTGATTGATAGTTCCACAAGAATAGTGCCAGTACTTTTGAGACGACTTGTATACGGTTATTATAGAGGACGGTACACTTGCCAAGTTAGTTCAAACATGTTTTATAGACTTTAATTCACCGATATAAGGTTTAATTTTCAATAATAACCGCTTCGACATGCATAACAACCCTACATTTTACATTGAAACCCTAATTTCATACCTAAAATTTATTTGATCAATAAAATACCTACACGATTTGTCAGTACATTCAATCACATAATAAATAACATTAGTAGTACAGATGGGTTACTCGCGTTGAACGTCACTCTTACTACAAAAAAAACAAGGATTGGACATGGACAATAATCGGGTAGTTGACACATGTTGAATTTTATAACTAAATCTAGTTAAATAATAAAAAATGAACAATTTATCATAATAAATCGGAAACTTAAAAAATATATGGGAATAATAAAAAAATACAAGACCTGAGTTTCGAAAAAAAAAACTTTTTTTTAACTTTCAAATAGGATAAAAATAACGGTACCATTCGATTTCTTACATTAAATAAAAAATATATAAAAATATTGTACAGCAACAATATACATAAACGCAACATTTCACGAACAAAATCGCAATTTCCTCGTTTTCCATACATAGAAACGGCTTCTAAAGCGAGGTTTAGACTAGCAAGAACTTGCATGCAATTTTCGTTACATTGCGGTATCTGATCAACCTTTTGAATACAGTTTACTTTAGTAGTCGGCAATGTTACTTAAATTACATGCATGTTCTTGCTAGTCTAAACCTCGCTTTAGTAAAGCGGCTTCTAAGCAAAGTGACACAATGACGTCACGACACGATGTGTTGCCATTTATGTTAGAGCGTTTGCTCAGTTAAGTGGCTTTGCCAGACTTTGACCATCATTTGTGACTTTTGTAAATGGGTCCCATACATACATTTGATCCTCAAAACAAACCTGATCGACTGATACCATTAAAAAAATGTCAACTACCCTATTTAATTGTACATAGAAAAAAACATAGAAAACGGAACTATGTTGAATTTGAATTAATTTTTAACAAGCAGAAACGTCTGCGATCGATACGATGTTAATTTAGAATGGGTAGCACATCGTAACTGGTGAATTTCCAATATGACTTGGAACTCCGGTGGCCGTTTAAGAAGTGTAACACTCTTACGGTAGATGTCGCTAGGGTCCCCTAGACCCATATAGTGGGAAGATTTGCTGACTATGGATGAGGTCTTGGTGGCTCAGTTGGCAGAGCGCTGGAGTATCGATCCAGAGGCCGTGAGTTCAAGTCTCACCCAAGGCAGTAATTTTTCCACTTTTAAATTTATGTTGAATTTGGCTCGCGATCTGCATTTTTAAACCCTTGCCCTAAAGTATATAACAACATATACACATTATCTATTCTCTTATTTATAAAAACATGCAAAAGAACTTATTTATCAAAAAAAAACACAAATCATTGCTTACTTATTATTTTAATAGTCATCTTTTTTCAAAATCTACTGAATAAAAAATGCTTTATTAAATGCTGAATTAAAATTTCTCGTGAAAGATAAAATGAAAAATACCTAATTACTCGAAAAGTAAAACAAACAAAACCTCTAAGCTGCTGAAAAAGCGTAACCTCGAGACCTCGCAAATGGGAAAAAAACTGAAAAAGGGATTTCATGACATAATCACTGAAAACCTAACAGCGAAATGGGGGCTTACATCTGAATAAAGTAATTTAGAGCGAGACAAAGACGGCATTCGGCCTCGATAAATCTTGCGGAAGGAGTAGCAAGTCGCAGTATATTAGTACCTACAGCAGAATCGAAATGTAAAGCCTGACCAGGAATATACAGAATGTTTCTGACCATGGGGCTTTAAATTCAGGGCTCGATTCTACCAGCTAAACTGAGCTACTTTTATTATGGGACCAACCCCGAAATCGCGAAAAAACACTTGGCTTTTTCATACATTTTGGCTGATCAGATGTCGACGTTTTCTATGAAAAAGCTAAAAAAAATTCGCGATATTAGGGTTGGTCCCATAATATACAGAATGTTTCTGACCATGGGGCTTTAAATTCAGGGCTCGATTCTACCAGCTAAACTGAGCTACTTTTATTATGGGACCAACCCCGAAATCGCGAAAAAACACGACTTTTTCATACATTTTGGCTGATCAGATGTCGACGTTTTCTATGAAAAAGCTAAAAAAAATTCGCGATATTAGAGTTGGTCCCATAATAAAAGTAGCTCAGTTTACCGAGTAGAATCGAGCCCTGAATTTAAAGCCCCATGGTCAGAGACATACTGTATGATCACGCGCCATGTTGCGGAATTTCACTGGAACCTATTTTTTCATACTATATGAACTGTCACCCTATACATGAGAATGAACAGCGCCCCCTTGACAATTATCATATATTACTGGTCAGGCTTTACCATCATATTGTTTTGGATCTTTTGGCTACTCTCAGTAGGAAGGTTTTATAGATACCCAATAGGTTTATAGGTTCCAATTCCTTTTAATAGTAATTAAGTAGGTGTAGTTGTTTTTAATGTTGGAAAGTACTAGGCAGCTCTCTGGGTAAGGTAATGTAAAAAATTCTTACCAACGCGTGCTCTTGTTAAAATTCCTCGTTATGGAACGAAACATGTTGAGCAATCTTTGACTTAGAAAACGTGAGGGTTTTAATATTATTATAAAACGGGTCACACTCATGGGTCGGGTCTTTTGTTAATTATATGTCTGAAATAATATTTTCTGGACTTAAGGGGCCCACTGACTATCAGTCCGCCGGACGATATCGGCCTGTCAGTTAGAACAAAAATTTGACAGTTCCGAACAACTGATAGGCCGATATCAGACAGGTCAGTGGGCCCCTTTAGAATGCCTACCCACTTTCTTAGATTTGATTTAAAGCCAAATAACACTTTCTAAGCCGTGTTGTAATACTGTGCCTTCGTATACTGCGCTTCAACTCGGTGAGTTAGAGTTTCCTTTACAGGAAGTTTTATTTTGATTCAAACGACGGAAATTGAAATATTACTGGCTAAATGTTTCCTCCGATCTTCAGCGGGTTGACAAACACGTAGGCTAGATAATAAACGTTGATGGTCGTCCGTTTTGATAGGTTTTTTGTTTAATTATAATATTGAAGAAAAGAGGTGTTTATTTGTAAGTATATACCCTGTCGTGACGTCTATATCTATGCAAGGCTGGCAACTAGAGTAATATTCTTTATTACCCTAATATCAAACCGTGCCTGAGTTCTAACAAGACATAACGACAAGATACATCTGAAAATATACCACTAAAGAGTGAGAGATGAAGTGATTTTTAGATTTTTATACTGATCTAGATTCTAGTACAATTTACGTTCTATTCCAGTTTCTATTCTGATTGTTTGGCAGAGATTCTTTCTCCGCCGCGGGCCTCCACAACTCCCCTTATAGCCCGACCCTGTCCACTCACAACCATTTGGCTTATTCTTGGCTGTTTCTGTTCCAATTCTTTCTTCATTCTTGTATATCCCTTCATCTCTCTACTACAAATAATGATGATACTATATTTCTAACACTCACCAATTAAAACCCGCAGGTCTTCTTTCTTTCTACACTACTTACTTCCCGCCCCACGCGAACATATTGTTCCGTTGGGAAAAAAGTATTTTACCTCCTACTGTCAAAGATTTGTTAAACCCTTTAATATTCTGTCAGTGCTGCCAGTATAAACAATTAAAACTGTTTAAGGCATACACTTACCTGCTATTTTGTTGAGGATCGCGTTCGACGCGACACACCCCTTTAATTATAAAACTTACAAGCATAGAGACTGTATAAAGGAGCCAAATCTCTATGTATGAAAAGTGACCATCAAAAAACAGTAATTAGGCGGCGCCACCATACACCGAAATACTACCAAAAACAACCTACGTAATTTGGTCGGGTTATTTGTTGCCTTATATGGTCCATATTATACTCATGTCCCAGAGCCTAACTAGCGCCACCGGAGAGATTGGGAACTATTATTTAAAGCTGAAAGCGGCACAGATTAATAAATAGTTACTACGTAACAGATACATCATTCCGATACAAAAGCGAAAATACCTACGCTATAATAGCCTACAAAATCTTAATAATAATACCTGCTGCTCAGGACGAGAAGAAATGTACCATAAGTACGCGCACAAAGAGTCGAGACTGCCTTGCTCGCCGTGCGAGCCACGTGCCAACGCGTCATCGTAAGAATGCGCTAGGGTTGTACTGTTACTTATGTTATTATTGTAATAAAACGAATGTTCCGAATCAACCATATTTTATATTAGTCAATCAAATATTTAAAAACAACACTTATAATACCTGACTCAAAAAACTCCTTAATTTACGATTTATCTACTTATGTTCAAAGAAATAAATAGTGAAAAATTCATAAAGATAGATTTAAAATACTACTCATCTTTCTTCGTCTCTCGGAAATGAAAAACCGGCCAAGTGCGAGTCGGACTCGCCCTCCGAGTACTTTTTAGTATTTGTTGTTATAGCGGCAACAGAAATACATCATCTGTGAAAATTTCAACTGTCTAGTTATCACGGTTCATGAGATACAGTCTGGTGACATACGGACAGCGGAGTCTTAGTAATAGGGTCCCGTTTTTACCCTTTGGGTACGGAACCCTAAAAAAACGACAAATTTTCTTTTGTTTTTGACTTTTACACCCATCTACTGCACAATAATTACGTGGTTTCGGCATTTCGAAGCGTAAGCGCGGGAAACGTGCGGTGCGAGCGCTCAGGCGGGCGTTCGGCGGCCCTCTGTCGATTATATCGTCGACGATACGCCGAGCGGTAGGCATATAGCACGTGGCCTTGAGCGAGTGAAGGAGGCCTGAAAGCGGTCACTTTTGTAACAATTCTGCCATAAGAGATTGGCATCCTTTCTATACCATCCATACTTACAAGCCTCAATTTAATTAATTTGTTTGTATTTTATCCCTTTCTTACTAATACATAAGTCAGAATGACAGATTGAGACAAGCGATTAATAGTTAATTGAAGTTTGTAGCGCGTTTATGAATAATGTAGGTAATTGAGACATTTTTAAACTAAAAGAGAAAAACTGACAAACCCTTACCTTATTTTAGAAATCAGCTAAGTGTGTGTCGAAGCCACGGTTGATTTCATATCATTACACAATTTGGCAGTTTTTAAACGGGTTTATTTAGCTTGACCCCGTATATACTTACCTTTGTATGTATATATATTTTAATTATAACCAGGCATCGTAAACTGCGAGCGAAATCCATTGAAGTACTAGGGTTGTTGTCAAGTAAACATCCTAGTTCGGAAGGTTCAATGGATTTCGGCGCAGTTTACGATGCCTGATTATAACAATGAGTGTAACACAGTTAAATGATATGCGAAAATGAATCAACAAACACAGATTCATTCTTAGGTAATGAAATAAATATGGAAATATTTTTTGTGCTCTTTATGTATGAATATAACCTATCTATAGTTATATAATATCATTGGTGTAGAAGTGTAAAAAATCCAAAAGTTAACCCTAAATCCTTTCATAAACTTTAACCACGTAGCGTAACCCCGCGGGGCTATTACTAACCTTTCAAACTGCAGGCATAATGTCAGCCCCGATATACCTGGAAAACCTTTGGGATCGAGTTTAAGCCCCGGCTGTCACTATTACCATTGCGTTATCGAAGAGATGGGTCACTTCTTAATATTAACAGCAAAGGCGAAATATACAGTTGATTCTGGAAATTGTGATACCTATATTGACTCCTTGTTTAGTTTTATGTCAGAGTTTTGAATGATTCACGGTTAGTTTCACTAGACTTATATTGACCGGGATATAGACCGTGATTACCTTTTGTATTATTTGTGAGCTCCCGATATTTCGACGCAGTTAAAAAAAAATGTAATCACGGTCTATATCCCGGTCAATATAAGTCTAGTTTTATGTCAATGTCACTCAGTTATGATTTAAACAGAATAAAATATCAAAACTTCCGTGAGACATAGACATATTAAATATATTAATAACGGGTCACTCACGTGTTTTAAGTCGAAAACGCTCGACATGTTTCACTCCGTACCGAGGAGCGTCACCGTCGACGCAAGCTCCTGATGACGCTCCTCGGTACGGAGTGAAACATGTCGAGCGTTTTCGACTTAAAACACGTAAGTGAGCCGTTATTAATATATTTAATAAGAATAAAATATGTTGCACAGATTATTAGTTTAATTTACTTTATAAATATACAGCAAAAATGCCCAACGGGAGAACTGGAATTTTCATACGTAGATGTATTTTGCAGCTAATAATTTACTCAAGAAGTGTGATTCGCTATTCACTTTTCTGGCACGATACCTAACTAAATAGTTATGCAAGAAGTTACATTTCACGCTGTATAACTTTTCACGCAGTATCGAATTATTGACACTGAATGGACTATAATTACTAAATCACTTAATATTTTTTTCACCTCAGCAGCTCGAACAAGCCTTAAGTGCGACTTTCCTCACTCCAGGGAGTGAAACAATGTAGCTTTTTAATTTAGTGAAGGCCATGAAATTCATACTTTTATTACTTTTTTTATGGTATGGTACGGTACGGTACGGTACGGTCCGGTCCGGTCCGGGCCGGTCCCGTCCGGTCCGGTCCGGTCCCGTCCCGTCCCGTATCGTATCGTATCGTACATATTATAATACTTTTTTTTTCTGTTTATTCTGTGTAATTCGAAATACATTTTAACCTTTAATATGTTCTCACTACTGAGGTGAAAAATTATGTGTGCAACACGAGAGCAAACGCTATCGCTACGCTCAAGATTCTACCTTAGAATCACTCGCTTCGCTCGTGATTTAATTATAGAATCTTTCCCTTTCTCGGGACTCAAAATAAACACTCGCAAGAAAAACCAACTTTCCTCTCTTGTTGCACAAATAACTATTTCCTTCCCCGCCAGCTAAATGATTATAATAATGTTTGAAGCATCAAAGAATATCTCATTAAAATAAAATATATAATTTGTTCCTTGTGGTATCGCAAAACCAGGTAAAAAATAAGCCTTACATAATAAAAAACTTAGCCATTAGTTTAAATATTTGATCAAGTCCCTGTGATTAAGAACCATCCTAGCCAATCTACATTCTATGTATTTCGTAAGATGTATTATATCTCATTCTGCCATAGAAGGCGTATAAATTTCCTAAAATATATAAATATATATGTTTTTCAGTAAAATAGACGAAACAAATTGCTTCTCAACTAGATACTAGTTGAGAATGGCAGTGATAATAAAAATTAAATTTCTTGTTGGAATTGGGGCACTGCAACTGCAATAAATTTTCTAAAATAAATTCACTACACTTACGCTGCGTCTTACGTAAGCGAACAGCTCGCGAACGCGAAGCAAAGCGGCGCGGCGCGACGGGCCCACGGCATTCGCGTTCGCAACGAGATCGCCCACGTATGAGTTAGACACTTCTATAGGTATCAAAGGATTGATTCACCCCGCGCGGCATCGTTCGCTTTGCGTTCGCATGTTGTTCGCCTACGTAGTACGCTGCGTCAGCTGGACTCTAGATATCGTCGATATGGTTCAAACTGTTAACTGGCAATTCGAAAACCTTAAAACAAATATAAGGTTACACAATAACAAGTTAGTACGTAAACGTGGATAGGCCCCAAATTCCCTAAATCCCTACAATACAGTATTACTTCACAATATTTGGGGCTGGGCACTAAGCCACAATTACTAGTGTGATCCTCAGAGGCGGGGCGAGTCGGGAACGAAATAAGAGGAGTTTTGGCTGTAATGGAACGTCAATGGAAAGATTTATTGGCGATGTGTTATGAAATTTGATCGTGTGTTATGATTATTGTGCAATGAAACTTAATTACTTGCTTAGAAAGCTCACGTTTTTAACTAAATAGTATTTAAATAAGAATTAAACAATCGAAATACTTCTAATTTGTATTATGCATTTCATCATCATCATCATCATCATCCTATCAGCCCTTTATCGCCTACTGCTGAGCATAGACCTCTCTTCCAGTAAGCCACTTGTCCCGGTCCTGAGCTAATCTCATCCAGAAGTGACCCGCAATCTTCCGGATGTCGTCCACCCAACGAGCCAACTGACGCCAGGGGCTTCTTTCATTCGAAAGCGGCCACCATTCCGTTAACATTTTAGTTCATGTGCCATCGTGCCATCACTCTGCCTAGCAACATTATGTATTTATAAATTGTTTATCTACTTACGCGTTATTTTAATATATCTGCATAAAAACTCTATTTACAATATACTTACTAGTGGCGCTGTGAGCTGAGCTCGCGAGCATAGATACAACTGAATAAATGTATAACTGCGCCATTTTGAAAAATCTTCAAAAACTAAATCTACATAAAAATCTATTTAACCATTTGAACCTGCTCATAAAATTTCACGAGAATCGGTTGAGTTTGAGACCTGTAGAGAACATCCGGACATACGGAAAGCATTTTTGACCAAGTTGAAACGGAGACCTTAGCTAATGCTCGGTCAATAAAATCGAGATATCAAACCTCATTTTCTTCATGACAAGATTTCTATTCAGAAAGTGACCTTACACACGAGCGTTTTTTTAACGCGCTTGAATCTGCCCGCACGCAAAATTCGATCAACCTTGTCTTTAAGGTAAGCGTGTTTTTCTTTTAGGAAACGATGGATAACGCTTAGGGCGTCCGCTAGCTGGCGCGGTTACACGGAGCGGGTGAGCGGTAACCAAAAATTGTTAGTAGTTAGTAGCACTAGTATGAGTAACGCTAACTGGCACGGACGCGTGAGGCGGATTTTACCTACAATGGCACCCGCTTACGTGCGCCCTAAAGGAGAATGAAGAAGCATCTTGTACCTGCACTACATACCTCGTTTCGAATTCCGCGTCGGCACATGGTTAAATGAAATACGCCATGATGCTCTCAATATAATTCAGCCATTCCGAACATTACTGTCGAGCGACGTCGCGCAATTCAGGGCTGATATTCCGATTGCAGACAAGATGTACGGTGTACGCTCGGCTGAGCGCATCTGAGAGCTCTAACACTGAAAAAAATAATTTGCCGAACTTATTTAGTAATTTAAAATAACAACTTAAGTAATGAAGAAAGAAATTTTGATAAATTTCCTAACCGATTTTGTTACAAACCGTCCAAACCGACTGCCAGCTGTCACATATAGTTAGCAAAGCCCAATTTTTGTGAATTAAGTTTGCTCCCTTGTAAAACAAATAGTTATTCGTTTTACAAGGGAGCAAAGTTGTTGTTTAACCCCTCGAGCTAATATTGATGTCCGAGCAAGCGAAAGATTCCACAATTGAATCATCAAGACATCGACTGTTGAAAGTGTTGAAACCTCTGTGCTACCAACATTCAGCAACATTTTTGAAAAATTAGTTCTCCCTTATTGAAATTACTACACTATTTGATTTTGGTGGATTATTTGAGTCTCCTGAATTTTTAATTTTTAATAAATAAAAAAAATCTATTGTTCTGTTGTAACCCAATGTTTAAAAATAAGTACCTAAATACTTGCTCATTCTGATTACGCAAAATATCTACGGATCTCGCAGTACAGTCGAAGTCACACACACGTTTACACGTTTGCACCTTACTCCCTTGTAGAGATAGAGATCTTTATTTGCATACCAGTATGTTTACATAATGGACCCTGGAAGGGTATAGCAAAAACATGTTATTCACTATGATATATACTACTTATTTTATTAAGTACTAATTTTCTAAATTACAATTCCAACCAAGTAAAAAAATTGTTTTAATAACAACATAGATAGACTCTTTTAATAACTATATCTATACACTTTTTTACCTATACACTAGGATAGAACTATACCAGTTAAAGTAATATACTTAAAGTATAAGTTATATAATATTATCGTCCTCCATAAATTCAGCTATTGAGTAGTAACATTTATCCACCAGCTTACATCTTAGACGGTTTATAAAGTTTGAATCTCTTTGTTCGGATTTTATTATAAATTTT
Organism: Cydia strobilella; assembly: GCF_947568885.1. Lineage (NCBI taxonomy): Eukaryota > Metazoa > Arthropoda > Insecta > Lepidoptera > Tortricidae > Cydia > Cydia strobilella. The sequence goes on along the minus strand of NC_086043.1, from coordinate 3,671,025 downwards.
TATGGCTCTGTAATACGCCATTCTTATTTATTTCCAATTTAGGCTCCGGGAGTTCTATATAATGAAGGCGTCGACGGTTTTGGCGAAATTTAAATATATATAGATTTTTACGGACAAATGTAGCTATTTCCAAAATGTATAGGGAGGGGAGGGTAAGTAGGTTTAGGTTTTTGAAGTGGGGTCTGCAGCTCTGGGGTTGGTGTATGTTTGCTAGGATCCTAATACATTTCTTTTGCATGACAAAAACGTTTTGGATGTCAGTGATGTGGCCCCACAAGAGGAGTCCGTAGCGTAGCCACGCGACTGCTTGCGAGTGGTACGCTGCCAGCTGCACTCTAAGGTAGTGCTACTTGTAATAAGGCGAAAAATTTAAACATCTTTGAATCCGACTGTACTTATTCGGAGTTTGAATCAGCGTTTGAACTGCTCGGTAAGGAATAGGAATACATGACCAAAGGGAATGTAGTTTATGCCGATGGTACGCATCACGAAAGTGTACTAGATACAAAGACGTAATAAAATATTGTTGATTTCCTCACAAAGTTGCGATTTTTCGAATGAAATTTCTTCGCTCTTATTAACATTTTTTAAATTCTCTCGTTATTATCTTAGCAAGATAAGGATGCCTATTAAATATAATTATAAGGAGGACAACCTGACTGGTCATTTACTTGTACAAAGAGTACCTAAACGTATATTTGTATAAACCCGTGACCCGTTTGCATTGCTTAATCGTGTAATTGTTGTTTGTTATAAAATAAATATTATCATAAATGTTGCGCGTCCAAATTATAATCCAATAAAGTAATATGTATGGATATTGTCGTGCATTTTATTCATGTGACAAACTGTGGTCTGCCACGGGATGATGAGATTAAAATGATTGTAAACATCAATATAAAATTTAATATTCGCGAAACCATTGAATAATATAAATTAATTGAACTCATCAAATTAAACAATTTAGTCTGCATTCAGGAGCAAAGGGGCACTAGTTAAATTATGTTAGGTGATTCACATTTTGACATTTTTTCTAGCGGCTGCGTTCCAATTCGTAACAACACCAAACACCTGTAGTTCTAAAAAAAAACAATTAAAGCAGGCGATTAGTGAGTAGCAATGAAGCCACTACAAATTATATTATCCAGTCCATTCAAGTGTGAACAGTGGACATTGAGTAAGTATGCATATAATATCTTATAGGTACACTAAATCTACATCCACGCGTAAGATTTTGGTGTGTATATAGGTAGTCAAAGGCTACACGCGTTTTCGCCGACTAATATAAAAAAACTGTATTTCGGAACGTTCAAAATTCAATACAATATTGTTAGTATCATCGTTATATAGCCGAACAATCAAATATACTGATATCCAGAATAAAAAACTGGCAGAAGATTAACAAAATATTTGGCTGTATTGTAAAAATATGATTCAGGACAGGACAAATGGAGCCACGAATTATACGAACGAGCGATATTATCATTAAATACACGCCAGAATATCAGTTTACTCTCTTTAATTCTGGATATAAATAAAATGGTTGTAAATATAATAATTTTAAGATGAAAGAAATGTTGGACGAAGGAGAATATTATTCTTGATTTAGAAAACTAATCAAGCACTACGGCACTTTTCAGTTACTGTGTCATAGGTTGAAATGATGAAAGAAATGTTGGACGAAGGAGAATATTATTCTTGATTTAGAAAACTAATCAAGCACTACAGCACTTTTCAGTTACTGTGTCATAGGTTGAAATAGCTATTGCCAGACTGTGATAGCAGGCGGCACCCGAGGAAGAAGAATTTTGCATAACGAGTATAACCCGCGTCATTTGAGCGAATGGAATATTACCTTTAATTGGATTAGGCATCCGGCCCACGCATTTATTCTGTTAAATTCTAATTGACGAGGAAATCAGCCAAATAAAATCTGATCGGGGCCATTTATTGAGGGATCTTATTAAAAATGTAGCGTTGAATTGTTTCGTCCGTGCAGCCATTGCCGGGCCTTTATTTATATAGAAGGAATAGGAATTTATAGACGTATTTATGAACTTATCATTTTTATACCACGCTCGATAGGATTCACATGCTTTCGTATTTATTTTATTAAACTATATTTAAGTGTGGAATTATCTGCAAAAAGCACTTTGATGTTGTACGGGGAAGCGACTTGAGCCTGGAAATATAATCAGTCGATTTCGGTTACGGTATTAGCACGATACCGGTATTTTTTAACGATACCGATTCCTTTTAAAGGTAGAGCTATAGCGGTTGAAGTATTAAGGTACGGTACCGGTATAAAATAGCGCTACCACTATTTTTCATAGGTATACTCAAACCTTTATTATGGCTGTATTTAACCGGTATTATTTCCGATCGTAGCCTTGTCGATGTAAGTAGTTGTTAGTACTCAGCGGCAGGAGCGGCGAAAAAGCTGCGCCGCGTAATACGTAAGGTCCGGCACTTGTCCCAATACACCTTATTGAGAAATTATTTAATAAATAAATAAATAAAAATAAAATTCATTTATTTCAAGCTATTTAGCTCATACAATTACAATTACAATTTAAAAATACAATTAACATTACAATTTAAAATAATAATAATAATAATACAATTTACATTAAAATAATAAATACCACATTAAGATAATAACATTCCAAATCATGGAATCGTTGTTGAAATGAAAAAGTTGACATAATATCCTTAAAAACCGATAGAACTGGTACTAGTTGCTTAAAGCATTTGGCTGTAGTGTACAGTAGACAACACAGCATCTGTTGGTCCCTTTGAGCAGAACATGGTTAAACAAGGACTGCGCTGTATCTGCTGGACCCAATGTGTCCGTGTCACAGCTCCGAAAACCACACACTGGAACTTTGCTCCTCAGTCATTCAGACCGGCTAGCATGACTGGCATTCTCGCTCGCATCTCTATACTTGTACCTACTCTTCGCACGCTTGGAGTCTCACGTGAGACGCAACTCATGCTAGCCGTTCAGAGTGGGAGCCAGTAGATGTGTTACCTACTTTGAATGTGTTTTTCATTCTGAAAGGCTGTTGGTTATCTGGCTGAGACGGAAATGCCAGTAGTATAAGTTACCAGGATCTAGAATCTAAAATAAGCATGTTAAAAGTTTTAAAACTTTTAGCTAAGTACCTACGGTTTTTTTCCTAGAGAATCTCCTCTTTGAAAGTAGATTAGTTTATACATACAATCTGTTGTGTTTCAAATGGGGCTGTAAGGGAAAATCAAAGAGCTTACTGTTTTCTTTACAAGACGCTTTTTATGTGCGATATAAATGACGTCATTTTTTTAACTTATCATGCCTTAGGACACGTGTATATAATTATATATCCCATCGACGGCCCGGCTAGCACGACACCTCAATTTGGATGACTGATGGTTGCAATGACATGGATTAAGCCTGTAGGAATATGATTGATCAGCCTAGAACATGCCGGAGAGCGTTTAAAGTGATGTAATATCGAATAAATATAAGGTAAATTTCCCAGTTTTCGACAGTACCTCATTGCTTACGCAGCGTACTACGTAGGCGAACACGAACGCAAGCGAAGCGGTGCGGTGCGGGGTGAATCAATCCTTTGATAATTGATACTTATAGAAGTGTCCTACGTCGGCGATCTCGTCGCGAACGTCGTGGGCCGCAGCGTTAGTTGGCACGTTAAAGGCCCGATAATAAGGTTGAATAAAGTTTTGGACTTCCTATTATACCTGTATCAGGAAGCCCCGCTCCTCCTGGAGCCTGTCGTGGCGTAATACTGGGCCAATAATAACAGATTTTCCGAAACATGTTACAACATCCTAATTTATCTTCTATATATATAAATGTAAAAGTCCTGACTGACTGACTCACTTAAATCAACGCCCAGCCCAAACCGCTAAAGAGCTGAATTTTACACAATAGGTAGCTTTTATAACGTTAGTATCCACTAAGAAGGGGTTTTTTCAAAATTCATACCCTAAGGTGGTGAAAAAGGGGTTGAAAGTTTGTATGGAGATCATAATTTTTTTTGAGTGCGGAACTTGAAACTTTGTATAAAGGCATATTATTAAAATACAAGAAAAGTGGTTTCAGCGTTTTTAAAAATTCATCCCCTTAATGGGTTAAAAAGGGGTTGAAAGTTTGAATCCATTAGAAATACATTGAAACTTCCTAGAAAGGCATAATAGCCGATTACAAAAAAAAAAATATTGACGTTTTTGAAAATTCAATCCCTAAGGGGGTTAAAAAGGGGATGAAAGTTTGTCTTGGGGTTCAAATTTTATAATATACATGTTTATTAATTATAATAAAAAAACAAGAAAACTCATTTCAGCGTTTTTAAAAATTCATCCCCAAAGGTGGTGAAAAAGGGGTTGAAAGTTTGTATGGAGATCAAATATTTTTGTGAGTGTGGGACTTGAATCTATGTATAAAGGCATATTATTAGAATAAAAGTAAAGTAATTTTAGCGTTTTTAAAAATTCATTTCTTAAAAGGGTTAAAAAGGGGTTGAAAGTTTGTATAGGGTCCAAATTATATTTTAAGCTAAGAGTTTGAAACTTCCTAAAAAGGTATTTCATTAAAAGGGAAGAAAGTTAATTTCGGCGTTTTTGAAAATTCATCCCTTAAGGTGGTGTAAAGGGGGTAGAAAGTTTGTATGGTCAAACATTTTTTTAAGTGCGCGACTTGAATTTTTGCATAAAGGCATGTTATTAGAATACAACAAAAGTGATTTCAGCGTTTTTAAAAATTCATCCCCTAAAAAGGGGTTGAAAGTTTGTCGTGGTCCTAATTTTATTTTAAGCTCATGTAGTATATATAACCACCAACATACAAATCCACGCGTACGAAGTCGCGGGCAACAGCTAGTATACTATATTTGCCTTTCCTGTAGACAATTTGTACAACAAACTAATACAAGACGTGTACGTTACTTTAGTATACTTTCCAAGTTTCTTGTTAATTCAGCATGTCGCCTTAAGATCAGAGCGTAATTTCAAATATATGGCGGTGTGGCCGGTGTGGCTCTGTTTTTGTGACCCTTGACAATTTAAAACATGTTTAAACGGTCAATAAACTGGCTAAAAGTACATACTCGGAATACTAACTCAATAAAGGTTAACCGGCTGCAACGCATCGAAAATACGAATAGATTCCAACGAAACTAAAACCGCTTGTTTTCCGGTGCGACCTAACTTAAAACATTGATATTCAGAGCAAAATATTGTCAAGCAAACGAAATACTCCAACTAAAAGAAATAAACAAGTAGTTCGCCCCGAACTGAGAACTCGCGGTTTGCCAAATACTATATAAGTAGAGCGATTTAATTTGTTGCACTTACTTATTCGGCAATGGATCGAAAATCACGTACGATTTATTGCAAGGTATGTGTAACCCTTAACTGATAGATTTAAATCACCATAGAGATTAAAATAAACTGTAAGTATATGTGGTAAGCCGTAATGTTTCTTGTAAAATGTCAAATACCTATATTATGTTTATTTTAATTCGTTTTTATGTTGCTAGTTATTTTAAAATAATAAATTAAAAAAAAATATTATACTCGTATGTCGTGTAATGTGTAAGCCGAGTACTTTCATTTGATACCAAACTCGACCATACTACATAAGACGACCAGAATAGCAAGACCCCTTAGTCCACTCACAAATCATCTCAATAACCCCTTGATCGAGCCTGCTCATAATCAACTACACCTTTAGCCAATGAGGGCTAACGCGTATGAATTCGCCGCTAGGGGCGCTAGTGTATGGTGGTATGGCGGTCAGCAAAATATTATCGGCGCGTGTCGATAACTTAGTATAGGTTAGAGCACGCGCTGATTGGATTAAGATAATGTCTGTACCGCCGTAGATTAGAGATGTATAAAACACTTGATTATGATTTAATAAATCAGTCTAAGTCTACCCGTCAACGGTACCTTTTTCTCACCCAACTACGTTCTTCTAAAGTGGTGACCCCGAGTGGGGTCCCTACGGGGACCGACGTGCACGGGTGCCACTTCCCTACAGTGGTAACCCGCCGAAGGAACACGCACCTACTGAGATGTCTACACGAAGAGCTCCAGTGAAGAAGCCTCGGAAGTAAGTGACTGCGACATTCAATTGCTGGTCGAGAAGGACTGACAAAGTGATCTCGTCTCAATTTGATTTCGCCACCCTTCCATCAAATGACATCACCGACACTACCAAATAACATCGCAGGAAAAGAGCGGCTACTCCCATTATATTCCGGTTTCCGGATTCTTGGACCACAGAATATCTTCAGAAGGAAGAAGAGATAATTACAACGAGCCTAACATGACCTCACCATGACATCAGATATCCACCAACGCTTTATGGCAAGAGGATCCTGATTAATCCTGATGTGACACGCAGCAAACCTATTTAGTGACCCGACTACTCTACTCAACGCTCCACTACTAGTCGTCGCCCTCAACGCTCGCCTTGTCGGCTCCGAGCACCCCGCTCGCCACAATGGCTCGAGATTCTCCGCTCGCCACCCTGGCTCGAGCATTTCCGCTCGCCACGCTGGCTCTGAGCACTCTGGCTGCACTCTTCATACGTCCGCCCAGACGTATTAGAAGACATAGGCACGTCTCCGTTTCTTCCAAGAACGACAAGTTTAAGGAAATGATGCAACGGGGAGGACTGTCACAACGCATCAGGAATATATTCAAGGGAATTCACGCCGAATTGCAAATTAATTAAATGAAGTCATGCCAGCTACATATTATAATTGTTTTGAAGCCGCACTCAAGAATGCAAGCAAGCACAATACGCGACACGCACGAAAAAAATTATTGTGTCAACGCAGCACGCGTCGAGACATGCCGCAGCAATTCATTTTCAAGTTCACGGTCGCGGAGCCGGGATTGAAGCTATAACGTCGTGGAAGTGAAATAATCGTATCGTAATCGTAGGCAATAATCGTATCCTGTTCAGGACAGCTCCTACGAAGGACCTGGTCGTCAACCCTACCGGTTGACTAAGGGGGGAGTACTATGGCGGTCAGCAAAATATTATCGGCGCGTGTCGATAACTTAGTATAGGTTAGAGCACGCGCTGATTGGATTAAGATAATGTCTGTACCGCCGTAGATTAGAGATGTATAAAACACTTGATTATGATTTAATAAATCAGTCTAAGTCTACCCGTCAACGGTACCTTTTTCTCACCCAACTACGTTCCTCTAAAGGTGGTATTTTCCATAGTTCGAAATGTCAAATGTCACTTGTCACTTCAATGACTGACAGCTGTTCTTTAGTCTTTTGGACCACCATCAACAGAGGCGCCAACTGGTGAGCAAAAAAACGATAGCCCTCATTTCATTCAAGTTATTGTCCATCAAACTATCCTCTGCTGCTTAAAAACATCGAAACGCCGGGACGCGCCTTTAGGCAGCCGCGTGTTACAAGTTGCATGTAAGAATAAGAACTTCGCTTCGCTTCGCTCGCTCGTTCGAAAATACTCAAAGCACTAACTGGATAAATGAACGAGAATTGGACCAATCTAGTTAGGTGCACGGACTTTGCAATTTTTAACAAAGTGTGTGAAATGTCATTTTTCAAATACAAATACAAAATACAAAATACAAATAGTTTATTTCCAGAAACATTAGAGCATTTACAGTCTATACTGACCCCCACACTAGGCAAAGCCTGTCCCGCGAGGGAAATCATACGATTTACTTAAAGATATACATAAAATATACAGCAAACATATATAGCAGCAGCAGATATAGTTTTTTATGAAAACATTACATTTATAATGACACTTTCACACTTTTCATTATTAAAGTCGGTGCAGAGTTAACTTAGACGACAACTAACTCAACAAAAAATAACTGCATGCAACCCCATCTGCAACACGAATAAACGCCAACGTAACCAAACCGCTACTACTAAATCTCATGTAATTTGTTTTCCGCTGCGACCCGCCGAGTTGGCCGGGCGTTAGCCGAACAAGTGAACAGGGATAAATTCGGGGCACCGCACAGGATTTACGGGTGCTTGAGGATTAGATGTAGTTCGGAGACGGGTTACCAAGCTGGTTGAACTATTTCAGTTGGTTTAGCTTGAAATACCGTTAAATATAAAACATTGTCTACCTAGGTACTACTCATTTTAAACTTATGTTATATGCAACTGCGAAAATGTTTACTGGTTTTGTACATTATGTCGTATTAAAACCTACTTAATAAATTTAATTTAGACAGACCTAATCCCATCAAAAACATTACATGTAAAAAGATGCAAGTCTCGCAGCGCAATTCTTCTACTACAAAAATGTTTTGAGATGTAATGTGTGCCAGGGGGTGTTAAAACCGTATCGATATAAGATATCTTTAATTTTTAATGCATATAATGACTTGGCAATACTAGTCAAATTGTGACTATTTTTTATTGCTATTATTTGCTCGTGTTACAGGCCACACCTGTCCTGATATAACGATGCATCGTAGGAGCTTGTTTAAACCTAGTCGATTAGACATGGGTATTTTTAGTTTTCCAAAAAATCGCACTCGGCACTTGCAATATTAACAAGCACTTTGTTTACGACTTATCCACGCTGTGTTAAAATACAACTCGGCGATACAGTCTTATCTAATTCGAATTCCCTACAAAGATTCCCCCTTTTATTTATGCGGGGCAAAACGGATCTGTTGACCCTTTTCACCGAGATTGGGGACTGCCACCTGGGGGCCTGGATTCGGGTTCGGCTGATTATAGTTTTGTGGAAATTTAGGGTAGTACTTATAATAATGAAGGCATGGGGATAAAACTACACCCTATGGGAATTTTTAAGTGAATAATGTGAGTAAATTTAACCTGTTTCTAAGACAAATTCACAATTAACTTCCAAGTAGGGGACTTTCGGTTCGAGCGCCATCTTAATAGTCACGCCTCGTGATTGATTCCTTTGCTTTTCGCTCACTAATACTGTTCCTAGTGTAATACCGATAGCTTATTATACAGTAAACTAATGTGGTAATGTGCAGTTAATGGAAAATTGATCTTGAAACGCGTTTAACCACCATTTTGGAGTCAACGGCCGTTAGTCCACGTGCTACTTGTAAAGTCCAGCTATCGCTTTACAAGAGCTAATAAATCACCGTACACTGTCTTGTAATAACCGTACAAAGTCGTATTTAAAGCTCCTAATACATTGACACTAGTGAAATAGTCCCACCGGACCAAGGGCTTGACACTCTTTGATAGAGAAAGATAGTCTTATTGCGATTCCTATAAGAGGAAAGAGAAAATAGTGCCATGCTTTGTCTTTATCACCGACCGGGCATTTTTCATGGTCGGGTTATAGCATCATATAGCAAGAAGGCGATGGCGAAATACCGAAATTTAAAAGAGAAAAACCGGCCAAGTGCGTGTCGGACTCGCGCACCGAGGGATCCGCTTTTTTAGTATTTGTTGTTATAGCGGCAACAGAAATACATCATCTGTGAAAATTTAAACTGTCTAGCTATCACGGTTCATGAGATACAGCCTGGTGACAGACGGACAGACGGACAGCGGAGTCTTAGTAATAGGGTCCCGTTTTTACCCTTTGGGTACGGAACCCTAAAAAAGGATTATGCTGCCATGAAACTGTCAATACATGAATATGTCTTTCCCTTCCCCCTAGTCGCTCGGTTTCATGTCTATAACTACTTGTACCTACTATGTCTATGATTTTTTTTTCCATTATAAGAGTCATTTATCAATGTCGAAGAACTGTAAGTACATAAATTCACATTACATAATATTTAAATCACGGTAGGTAACCGAATACAATCTTTATATTGTTATTTCTTATTGTGTTACCAAAAAAAAAACAGTGTGTGATTTTTATACTTTTCGTCGGTATGTAAAGCGACGTTAAAACCTTAAGAAATTATTCTGATTGAACCAACTGTTTATGATTTTGGTTGGAGAAATATCACTATTGACCGCTAACAAATCATAGATATCCATAACAAATTCAGTTCAAATTCAAAACTGGTAATTACAATCTGAATAAGCCTCCCGATTTGAAACATACTCTTAGGAATATTATCAACAATTTTAAGTTGATTGCCTTTTTTTTTAACTTCCATAAATCTCTCTTTTTCGGGTTGCAAAATTTCGTAAAAGCTGTTTATTTTTTATTCTAAGCCATGTTTGTTCACCTTAAACTTGCTCCTATATTTTTCTGGACGTTGTAATGCGTCAAATCGCTTTATCATTATCACAAGACATAGTATGTTTTCCTTCCCGCCACATCCATCATGTACGAGCGCCTACCGCGAACTACGTTCGATGTGTTGCCTCTCTGTCGCACTTGTAAATTCGTACGTAAATGTGACAGGGAGGCAACAGATCGAATGTTTTATGAAATACTAAGCTGCCCAATATACTAGCTAATCTGCTAATCTTAAACTCGGCCAGTGACCCGCGGCCCGAAACTGTACCTACAGACTGATCTGTCTGATGTCTCATATACGTAATTATGTGTATTTTCAATTGTATGGAAGCGGCTTTTGGGCGGCGGGTTTGTATGTTTAATGATCCAAAAGAAAAAAAAAAATTATAAAACTACTATTATATTTAAACGAAACCGGTTCGTAGAATATTAATTTTCAATCATAAAATGCAAAGATTTTTTGGCAAACATATTTCACCCATAAATCCGTGCTAATAAAACGAAATTTAATACGTAGGTTGGCTTCGAATATGATGGACTATTAAGATTAGGCCTCTAATAATAATTAAACCCCTTGTTTATGGTGGGAAGCTTATTTAATAATAATTGCGGTTCCGGGTCGTAAAATAAATGTTACTAGACAATACTAAGCTATACATAGGTTTTCACTGAAACAGTTTTTAATAAGCTAGCTAGGCAGTTTCAAAAGCAAACAGATTATTACTGTCTTTGGTTACCGCGATACTAGTAGTTTCTCATGAAAGTCATAAAATAAAACTATGTAAGTAAACGGATTATAAGGCGAATAATAAATTTAAAATACGCCCCGACGTACGTTTATACGTTTCGAAACCCTTTACCTACAGCGTTTGCGGTTAACGGGAAACCCGTGGATCCCGGGTTGTGTTTTAAGTCCCCTTCACCTTCCTATACAAACGGAGTTTCGTTCTCATTTTAAAACTACGTGTTGGATTGTAATGAAACTTTGCACATGACATGAGGTATGTAATTCTGTAATTAGTTTATATAGCTCTAGTATATAAAACAAATGAAATAGAGCAAAAACAAGTTTTGTATGAAAAACTTAAACTCGCTGTATATTTCTTTTTACTATTGCATCTGAAGCTACATAAACTGATTACAGACCTGGAAATACCTTATCTTATGGTCAGTACGAAGTTTCAGAGCAATCTAGCTAGTCGTTTTTAAATGAAAGCGTAACTACGTTTGTATGGAAAACCAAGCTTGCCGGGGACAATATAATCCGTTTACAAAGTTTTATTTAAGAAAAAAAATTATTTCGAAATCTAAGCGGTGTCGTCTATTTTGTAGGTAAATTATGAAAAGATTTGGCGGGTCCGGGTAAGGTCCGATAACTGACTTAAAGTGGCTGGGCCGGCAACCCTGAAGGCCCTGATTTCCAATCTCCAATATTATTTCAAAAATTTCAACATGTTTTTGGGCCAGCCTGTGTTTATTATAAACAACTCACTCGTATTTAGAACGCGTCGTAAAAATTCAAGTATTACACTCAATTCAAAAGATTTTCAAGTCATTAATTTAGAATTTATCGGTACATATTTAATAAGCCTGATTTATTTCAGTTTTCGCAGACATCAATCAAAGAAACATTGATTAATCGCGGGCCTGACGCTGCGTCTTACGTAAGCGAACAACTCGCGAACGCGAAACGAAGCGGCGCGGCGGGCCCACGGCGTTCGCGTTCGCAACGAGATCGGCCACGTAGGACACTTCTATGGGTATCAAAGGATTGATTTACCCCGCGCCGCATCGCTTCGCTTCGCGTTCGCGTTTTGTTCGCCTACGTAATACTGCGTGACAAATGGTTCAGCCGTGAACGCTGCAGAATCTATAGGCTTGAATAGCTTTGACAAACTTTAGGTACAGACAACGAACAATAATCGGTATTTTTTTTTTCATTAAACTTTTTGGTTTCAATGGATGCAAATCACCTATTTTCACTTGAGGTGTTTTGATACGGGTAGGTACAAGTACATAATAAATCTAAAACCTACAAATAATTATGTACCTATGGTATATGTAAAGGTATAATTTTAGAATTAATAGCGATACCAGGCCTGAAGTCTAAGTATATATTTTAATTATAAGACCACACAGCTAAGGAATATGTTTTCCCATTAGTTCATTTTAAACCTTATTGCAATCACCATAGAGTGGTAATTGAATAACCGGTTAAAACGGCCATACCATTTTTTTATGCTAGTAAGTAGCACGTGCGGTTTCATTTAACAATAGACAAAGGATAAGCCGAAAGGGGACTGTTTGAAATCTACGAACTTTACCATACTGTCCTGTCACTTTCACCGGCCAAAACGATTCATTTTCTTCAGCAGGACGGTGCATGGACAAGTGGACAAGCATATTTGACTTATACTTGCTTGCTTCCATTTTGTAACAATTTAGTTTAAGGTAACATCTGTATGTGCCATGGAATGCAATAAATAAATGAAAATGAAAATATAACAACAAAATCAACTATTAATTATAAAATTGTTATTGGACCAATTTATATTTCAAACGCTTATATCGCTTACGCAGTGACAATTTGTAATCCTTATTTCAAAGGTCCATGACACAATTAACAATGTTGCCATTTGTAGAAGTTGCAATCAGGAACTAAAATACCTAGTATTCGTACTGCGACGAAGACGAAAGTTGGAATTGAGACAAGAAACAAGGGTTGTGATTGTTACTGTGTGACTGGACCGCTAACACGCGCAAAAAAATAGAACAGAGACAGAGAGAAACAAAATAACTTATTTAAACGTCTTTCTTAAAACCTGTTACTGTTACATCGAATCGCATGAAGCCTTGTGTGGGATGACTCTTTATTGTGAGACAAATAGTCTGACACATGGACAAACTGGTATACACGCAAAAAGTTGCTGAACAAATGTTGGTCAGTTTGAGGCGTACAGCCTCCAGTTTAATTTATTGCTCCTGTTACAGGAAACACCCGGTATATACTTACTTTTCCGGTATAGGTAAATGGTATACCGATAAATAGTATCTGCTTAGTACAGGAGCGCCGCGATAGTATTTCAGCTGAGAGATAGAATACCCGACCCTCTATTATTATGTATTAATACCGACCCTGTATTAAGAGGCCGTAGTCGATTTTGGAGCAAAAATGTAAAATTGATAGATTTAGTCGTTGAAATTATACACGTTTTGTTACGTAATATCTAAATAACAAGTATTGATTTCTATTAGCACGTCTTCTCATCTTGCCTTTTAATAATGAGGTCGCGAGCGTGCGTCACCGGTAATGCATGAAGAGAAGGGGCAGTTTTTAAAAAATCATCAAAAAATCATGGTGGTAAATTATACAAATTGATGTACAAGAATAGTTTCAGCAAATGTTGTAGATTGTTTAAGTATCAAAATTACTTTGAAATTAAGTCGATTGTTAGAGAAATTGTCACTTGTTTTGATGTAATTTCTGGAGAAAATTGATTTCGTCTAACTTTCATTTACACTACTTCAAAGTCATAATAATAAAAATGTGGTCTGATAAACGAAAAGTACAGGATATGTGTAATACAAAATTACCATGTTTAGCCGTCCAAACTTTACGAAATTTACAAATAAGAGCGACAAAATCAGTGATTTACGCGCGTTTACCTAAACGTCCATCAGAAAAGCAAAACATTACTAATTTTGTGAGTCTGTTTTCAAAAAATTGATCTGATAAAAGGTAAGATAAGAAGACGTGCTAATAGAAACCAGTACTTGTTATTTCAATTAGGTAACAAAAGGTGTAAAATTTCACGGACTAAATCTATCAATTTTACATTTTTGCGACTAAAATCGACACCGGCCTCTTAATTACACAATTAGAAAAAGACGTGTAGGTGATCTATCTCGCGCGCGGGATACCGCGGCGCTCCGATGCTTACCCACTGGTGGTAAGAGAACAGACTGACATAGCAACTCGCCGATTATAAGACAAATTTTCAAAGATTAATCTAGCAAGCTCCCGCGGTGTCTGCGTCGGTCCGCTAACGCGTGCTTCCGTTGAAACTGCTCGTTATGGAGCGAAATATATTGAGCAATATTCGACTTAAAATATGTGAGTGACTCATTTTAATATATTGAATTGTCTGTGTCTCGCAGAAGTTTTGTGAATTTTTAATAATTAAAATATTTTTCAAGAACTTTCGCTCAAATCACGTACATATTAGTTAGAATACATTTTAATGCTCTAAGAGTCTAAGATCCAAAAATGAAATACACAACAATCATTTCGTCTTCGGTTACCGCGATTAATTTTCATACAGAACAATCCTTAAAAACATTTCCATACCAAGATCCATGAATGGCATCAGAGCCCGCCCGGAGGGAAATTAAGCACTCCTTTCGACCGATGAATGGAAAATTAGCGTACTACAAGCGGGCCAGGGAGATTTTTCCAACAACGGGATATTGGATTATTGAATATTTACGTGTAAGCCCGAAAGCTTTTAGCTTTTAGTTCGGCTTGCTTTTAATATTGAGCAGGTTTTCATGGAATACATTTTGACAGATTGCGCCGTATCAAATAAGCGTTTCTGTGATCAATGACGAAGCGGTCGCCAAAATGTGGGGTATATTCATTATGATCATTTCGGACTTATATTCTTATAATATTTAGGAGAGCGTGTGAGCTTACTATAGTATTTTGTGCAACAGGTACATAATAAGGGTTCTTAAAATTCAAGGGCCGAAGTTATAAAACGAAACCAAGTTGAGTTTTGTAAAGACAGGCCCGAGAATTTTAAGACCTATTTATGTACCGTTGCACAGAATATTTTTTGTAAGAGAGCGGCAATAAATCAAAGTAAATATTGGTAAGTACCGGACTATTATATTTGGATAGTTTTACGGCAATGTATTTTTTTTTGTTTTACTCAAAGATAATATTTCTTATGATAATGAGGGTTTAGAATGTTTTAACTGAAATTGTTAAAAGCAACTGTCTCCAAGTGGATTTTTAAAAGTAATAAATTTAGCATTTAATTCGAGCTTAGCCAGCCATAAATCATCTAAGCCATCCCTTAAATTCATTATTAAATTGCACGAAGGCTTAAAAAAGTCTTTTATTTATTGCGTGGACTCCAGGAATATTGAGTTACTTTCCATATAATTCAAACATTTGAACCTTATTATAAACCGATAAGGCTTACAGTTGAATGATTGATAATAAAAAAGTCTTTTATTTATTGCGTGGACTCCAGGAATATTGAGTTACTTTCCATATAATTCAAACATTTGAACCTTATTATAAACCGATAAGGCTTACAGTTGAATGATTGATAATAAAAAAGTCTTTTATTTATTGCGTGGACTCCAGGAATATTGAGTTACTTTCCATATAATTCAAACATTTGAACCTTATTATAAACCGATAAGGCTTACAGTTGAATGATTGATAATAAAAAAGTCTTTTATTTATTGCGTGGACTCCAGGAATATTGAGTTACTTTCCATATAATTCAAACATTTGAACCTTATTATAAACCGATAAGGCTTACAGTTGAATGATTGATAATTGATGATGATATGTGGGTGACACAGAAGACAGAATGTGAATTCTCAATACATGTTTATTCACCCTGCCAATTTGACGCTCATATTAAAACAATCATCATATCTATTATTATTTTTAACGTTTACGAATCATATTTTACATTTTAGAATTCATCCATTCACGTGTCAGATAGAAGTCCGGCGATAACGAGGTTACAACCACGTCCAAACGCATTAGCAGCTTTTACCGCTACGTGTTAGCGCGCTAAGCACCCTTTTTTCGGAATCTAATGGAATTTCAGCTTTTTGTGTTTAACTTACACTTTGAATTAGTACGTGTTTAGTAGCGTTTCAAGAAGGAAAACTGTTATATAGGCTGTGACAGACGGACAGACAGACACAGACAAACAGACGCACGATTGATCCTATAAGGGTTCCGGTTTTTCCTTTTGAGGTACGGAACCCTAACAACATACGGTCGAATTGGTAACCTCCTTTTTTGAAGTCGGTAAAAAATAGCTAGTGATATAGCCCAGGGATTAGATACGCTAAATTTTAAACAAAAATTAAAACTTTTCCGAGTTATTGAAAAAAGCCCGCGCAATCGCTAAACCTTCCGTCACAAGTTTCGCGGGGCATATCTTTTGTTTATTTATTTCTAATTTCCTGGTTTTATTTAATCTCTCCTCTTAAGTAATGGCATAAAAAAAGACAATCAGACAATTTATGATCTACAAGACAATCAATTACACTCCTGACCAACAAAAACGAGTCACTTTATATTCATACTTTTCATTGTTCATGGGTGTATTTTTTTAAATAATATTTCTTTAAGAGGGCCCGGCAAGTTCGGTTCTCCATACAAACGTAGTTCCGCTCTCATTTTAAAATTACTAGCATGATTGCTCTGAAACTTTGTATTTACAAGAGAATAAGGTATATCAAGGTCTGTAATTTATTATATATTAATTTATGTAGCCTCAGATACAATAAAAAATACAGCGAATTTAAGTTTTCATACAAAATTTGTTTTTGCTCTATTTTGTTTGTTTTATACACTAGAGCTATATAAACTAATTAAGGACATAGATATACCTCAAGTCATTGTATGTGCAAAGTTTCATTACAATCCAACACGTAGTTTTAAAATGAGAACGAAACTCCGTTTGTATGGGAAGGTGAAATTCGGCCGAGCTTGCCGGGGACTCTTAATGCATATACCTGTTAAGCAGCATTTCCCACCGATTACAACGTCCTAATACATTACGAATGGTAGTCTATCCACCTGCCTGATTTCCCGAGGGACTGGTGTTCGATTACCATGTTAGATGGATATTCCCGATAGGTACTTTGGTGGAAACGGTGCAGAAAATAAGCGATATTTCAATTTATTCTATTATAATGTTATATACATAACAAAGATATAAACTTTAAGTATAATGTTAAAAATATTATTAAAAAACCGGACAAGTGCGAGTCGGAACACAACAACTACAACACAACTACAAAATTCCTAACTTAAAGTTATTGATTTTAATAATACCTATTAATACACAAGTAGTTAGCATAATGCTAAATCGTAATCAACAGACCTTCCGATTGAATCCTCGCTACAGAACAATAGTCCTTAAAACAAAGCTTTTTGAATATTTTTCAAAGCAAAGGAAACAAAAGGAACCGACGAGCCGTATCTCATTTAAATATCTCTTGTTTTATGAAAATACGCGCTTAAATGAAAATGTTAAGGCTTTATGTATATAATTAAGTACAGTCAGGCGGTCGGTATCCCGGGGCTAGCCAATCCGGTACGTCCAGTAATCGGGCAAGTAGATACTCAGGTGACCTTCTCTAAAATCCGGCAGTTTACACATGAACGAATTTAAACTATCGTGAGACATATTAACTTAACTAACTTAGCGGTTAGAGACAAACCTAGGCTCTCCGGAACATGTCGCGCGAGTGACTAAATATACGTGAGTGAAACCGCTAAGTTAGTTAAGTTTACACATGCAAACGCGGATTACAGAGCGGTTGCATTGCGGATTTTATTTGCTATTTAAAGCTCTTATTTTCCATACAAATCCAAAATTCCAGCAGTTCCAATAATCCGGCACTGTCGACTTACAATCAACATTGCTTGAAAACAGCGATTTTCTATGAAATAGCTATTATGTATGTCGTATCGAATTCCTCTTTTATTATTATTCTCTTATTCTCTCTTCTATTATTATTCTTTTTCTCCCAAGAACCACTGGGAAGTAGGCGTTGGCGTTTTAAAATAAACTGTTTATCACAGCATTTAAGGCCTAGGCCATAAATAAGAATCGAGAAGGAATGCAAAGTTTCGTCGCTAATAACGGAATGGCCGCAGTTTTCATGCAAATTGTAGTTTCCAGTCTTAAGACCATTTAATTTATGGCTCGGAATATAAAATAGGTTCCGCACTTGTGTTAGATAACGAACGTTTTTATAAAGCGTTTTTTTTAAACAGTCTTGCATTTTAACAGTCGAAGCCTTCATGTCTCATGTTCTGAAAGAGGGTCATTGTTGTTCTAAAAGGTGTGCAGAAAATGATACGTGTCTGCACTAGAGCATTTTACGTTCGAAGTACGATTTTGTTTTGTTAATTTTTTACGATAAGCAATTGAAATTTGAGTTTAAATGGATTTGTTATACAATTTCCATTCTGATATTTGACTCTCCATTCCATAAAATAATGATACTTTTGCCTAAATTATTAATTGAAAATACCCTCAAAAATACTTTAAAAATGTATACTTAGTGTTTTAAAAATAACACATTCATTTTACTTTCCTCGTATTCGAATCGAAATGAAAAGTAGAGTGTTTAACTCGGGTGAAAGTCATCATTTCAGCCTCGAACTATTGGCGCTCTCACTGCGTTCGAGCGCCAAAATACCTCGACGGGATTGAGTCCCTTTCATCCCTTGGTTAACAATCCACTATTGTTTGGTTTTATGCGTGTCTTTAATTCAAATTTAGCCACTAAATTCGAACCAGTACTTACTCGATATTTGAATTAAAACTAACCTACCTACATACTCGTATACTTACATTTTCTACGAAAAATATTGATGAGCTGCTCTTCAAGAGCATTTAAAGCTATTTATTTACACATTTATTTATCTTAATAATAAGAGAACAGTGTAAATAAATCTAAATTTGCATGCATTTTGTATCTTTCATGTGTTACATTTTAAATACAAAGTATTATATAAAATGATACCAAAAAAGAAAAAATAGTTATTTGTTATACAAGGGTGCAAAGTTGTATTTTACCCGCGAGTGTGGAATTGAAACACGAGCAAGCGAAAGGATTTTATAGTTGAACCACGAGCGAAGCGAGTGGTTCTAAAAAAGAATCCTGAGCGTAGCGAGTGTTTTAACACACGAGAAGTAAAATACATTTGCACCCGTGTGTAACACAAAACTTTTCCCCTCACTATAGCGAGGAAAGTGCAACATCCGCAGGCGTTAGATCATCTTCATCAACTGGAATCACTCATTTTTTTATGATATTATAAACAAAAAACTGGAAATTCTGTACTTTTACGTGAGAAGTTTTTAAGTAAAATTTTTGTTGACAATGTTGACATTTCTGACGTATGAAATGTCAATGATGCGTTTTGAAATTGCATCGACTTAACTTGTGCGTTCAGAATTATATTTAACATAATTATTAAAAAACAAACGTTTATTATGGAATTTTAAGGTTTATGACTTAAAATCATTAAATAGAGCTAAATCTGGTATTTTTTATTAAATTCTCAAACCATTTATTTAATGATAATTAATATCGAACGAACCATTATTATGAGCGTTTTGCGTTTTGTTATCTGTCAAGCTACTTAAACACTCTCCATCCAAGGTCAAATTACTTTCCCCACTAGTGGATAAAATGCGTTTTTCCCCGCTTGTTTTAAAGGATAAAAGACGGCTTTCCGAGCTAGTGAGGGGAAAATACATTTTATTCTGTTTCAAAACTTCGTGGTTCTAAATAGAAATAACGTAGGACATATCTACTAAAGTAGTTTACAAACTTCTTGGGAAATGCTGATAAGCGTTCCAAAAGACGTTACCTATTGCGAAAATAAACTTACAACGCAGTGCGTCCTTCACCATTTTTATACGACTAAGTCCGCCATTAACATACATAATTTAAATTTACGCCAGACAAATTGCAGTATTAGCTGGACCAGTGCATTGTTGGTTTTGAGACAAATGTATGATAATTAAAACAATCCCAAATCACCTAGAATATTCCTGGAGCGGCATAGAGAACGGTATAATTAGATATTGATATGATATTAGCATTCCTTGGTTTGACGGGGGCGATTTAGATTGAGTTTTAAAAAGTGCGAGGACAAGTGAAACTTGCTGTCAAGTCGATATCGATCTAATTATACGATGTAAGACAGTACCGTTATGTAATTTCCCCCCCTCACTATATACCTTAGCTCGGAAAGCCGTCCTTTATTCTTTAAAACAAGCGCGTAAAAACGCATTTTATCCCCTAGTGGGGAAAGTAATTTGACCTTGGATGGAGCGTGTTTAAGTAGCTTTTGACGTAGACGAATAGCTCTAGATTATGACACCGAAAAATCGGGCTTTGGATACTAGTCTCTAAGCCTCGCGATCGCAGCAAGCATTAAGCGCAAAAGAAATGCACTGCGAGTCGTATTTATCTTCCATCCAATTTTTTTACCTTTTTTACCATTTCCTATTATACATTGAATTTAAAATGTGACACATGATAGGTACAAAATGCATGAAAATTTAGATACAATGTTTTATCTTATTATTATTAAGAACAAGAAAGAGATTTTTTACCAAGAATAGGTAGCTTAGTTTTTAACTCAAATTTAATATCGACTACTAGTTCCAATTCAGGTGGCTAGATTTGACTCAAAGACACACATACAAACCAAACAAGTAAAAAAAATTTTGGCAATTAAAGTGAAAGTGAATTAAGCTTCGGCTGTCAATATCAAATCTATATTTGTTTTTTAAAGTGTGAACGTCGCTCTTGTTCGTGTTTGAGCCAATGAATTATGCATTTGGTAAGAACACTTCGCTTCATTTTATCCGAACCGATATCGTCACGCAATTAGTAGGGCTTTGATTTTATGTGCTTTTTGATTTTATCTGTATTTTAAAAGGATAAAACTCGTTTACGCTTGTAAATTGTGAAAATAACTTGGCACCTTGTGGCTGGAAGACTAATAAAATTCAGGAGTAAAAGCATCGATTTTATATAAGAATATTAGCTTAGGATATTACTTTTGCACGGAAAGCTTTAAATTAATTTTTAAACTACCTACGTGATAAAGAGCGTTTCATTTATAAAAAAATCGTTAGGACCTATGGTTTGGAACTAGTTTTGATGCGATGTTGACGATGGTTTGGCGATTGTCGAATCAGGGTGAGCGATCTTTAAGTTCGTATCAAAATAATCGAGTTCATGGTTTTTAATTTCTAACAATTAGCATTAGCAATTTAGCATTAGGTGTTTCAGGAAATTATATCATTCCAACAAACATTTATCTCAAAATTATACCTGTCATCAATAACGTTGTTATCATGCAATATTCATTAACTGAAATTGAAAGCACACTTTAATAAAATAAGCAATTTGCGCGACCCTATTGAATTCACGCGTCAGAAGATACGACGTCTTCGCCAGACGTACCCCCTGATCGGGCCTTTACCACTACTTTGGTAATCTATATCTATCTAATAGAGAGTAATCTATCTCCGTTTGTGTAGAAATTCAAGAATAAATAGAATAAAAATAAAATAAAATTCAAGAATACAAGATATTTATTCATAAACAATGTCAATTGTACCGGTGGACTTTTTCTTTAGTATTTGATATCTATTTCAGTTTATAATGTCAATTGTATTTGAATATTGAATATAGAAGATAACCACAATTCAATAAAAGCATAACATGAAATAAATTCAAAAAGTACAATGTCCATTTAACTCAAACAATAAAAGGAAAGAATTGGTCATTTCAAAAATCGTCAATATCATATTCTCGACATTTACCCGGAATTATGGATGCACTCTAAATTTCAACTGAATCAGATAGTACCAGGAAATGAAAAGCTACTTTGGTCGGCTCAAATCTAGCTATCCATAAGGAAAAGCGACGTAATATAATACTGAAAACACACAGCGTAGCTACTTGAAATTAATGAGAGAAAAGTTATGGCGGCACGGTGGCAGTTCGCTTCGTATAAAACAGAGACCATTAGGCAAATAAAGACTAACACTAAGCTAATTTTGTAGTTTAACACATATGTTTTAGTCACTTGTGTGTGACTCGTAGAAGTCTTAGTCATGTGTAAGTTAAACCGTATATAAAATTAGCTTACACGAAAGAGGAAGACCCGCGCGAAATCGGCTCTTCATACAAACGGACTACGTTTATTTTCCTTTCTGGATATATTAACATTATTGAAAATATTTTGACACAAGTTGTTGTATATCAACCACAGTTGGTAATATTACCATCTTCATGAAGGTATTTAAAATTATAGTTATAAACGATGCATTGTTATGAGCAAAACTGTCCCTACGGTTCAAAACCTTAACAATAATTCTCTAAGAACAAATTAAATTATTTTCTATGAAAATATTTTAATTTGTGGTTTTTCAAGTAGACACACTACTATTCAAACTATAAACTGAAATAAATATCATATACGAAGGAAAAAATGACCAAAGCCTCCAGTGTCCAGAGCTGGAATCGAACCAGCGTACCCCGTTTACCGGACAGGTGCCTGAACCGCTCGGCTATCCGGCCACGGTGGCATGGGTCGAAATTTCCAAGTATATGACAATTCCCGAAGGCTTATGGCTTTGGTCATTTTTTCCTTCGTATATGATATTTATTTCAGTTAACAATAATTACTGCTATTCGTGATATTTTATACGGCCTAATGTATTTTTTTTATCTATTGACAATAAATGTACCTCAATTTTATAACATGCAGATACGTCTGCGAGCGATACGCCACCCCAAAGGCGTGTATACATAAGGGAAGGAATGGAAAGATTTGCAAGGTTCTGGCAGGCTTCCGGTTGCGGGTGCAAATCCTGCCGGAAGTGTAACTTTTTTCAATTTTTTCCTTTAATATAAAATAAATGTACCTACTGAAAATTCACTATTTAACAATATACTCAAGGAGTAGACCTCAAGAAGTCAGTAAAAAATTTCAGTTACATGAATTTACACGTAATATGAAACATATTAACCTACTCACATTTCTACATGAGGCTTTTTAATAAAATGTTCTCTCATGTATGTATGTATGTATGTCACTTTATTGCACATAAACAAGTTTACACAAAATAGACATAACAAAATAAAATATGTAAGTTTGTATATGTACAAAGGCGAACTTATACCTAATAGAGATCTCTTACAGCTAACCTTTAGAAATGTGAGAGGAACAAACACTAAAAGGTGAAAGACAACTAGAAATAAACATATATAATATTAAAATTTTCTTTCATATTACCTACTCCACCTTCTGTAATTTCTGATAAGCCAAAAAGGCCTATCTTTATTATTGTCCTATCTTTGGTACAAAATGTTGTTAGTGCTTGAAGCGAATTTGTGTTGGAAACTACTTAGTCGAGACTGGCGGGCAGGTGGAAAAATCCGCGCACGGCAATAAAAGGGTTAAAATAAGCTGCTTTATATGTTTGAAATAGGGTTGCGACGTTAACAGTTATGCCAAACAAGACTTGATATTTTATTACTCTATGTACTTTTATATCCAACTAATAAGTATTATTAGTTGGATATAGTATATTTAATTATGTTCGCTACATTTAAACGATTTATTTTTGGTCTAAAACCATTTATATATAGGTAATTATGTTTCAAAATAAATCATAAGGTACTGTGTTTTTTCCTTGCCAAGTCTTCTTCTGAGCGATTAGATATTATGTTTTAGGCAGATAAAGTACAAATTAAAATACTTAATTCATTTTTATTCAAAATCGTGTTTGAATGGAACCACAAAGAATATTAATAATCCTTTTCAATTAGGAACCTCTTTTCCTTTCTCGTTTAAATACAAAAAATTTTAGTTGACTAAAGAATATTAAACGCTACTAACTCTTTTAAATTTTTTTAAATTTTATCCTCTGCCTATTAAATCAGTTTAACAGAGCTACCGAATTCGGCCCAATGTTCTTAATGAAGAACATGTTCTGTTGGTTTCGTAAGTGTGTTCTTTAGTAAGAATATTGGGTAGGACTAAGAACCTTTTTTCCGAATTTAGAAGCACTAATTATTTTGTATAACGACACTATGGTTTTCAATGAGCGGTATATGTAAATCCATTCTTAGTGAAGATATACAATATTTGAATATATATCTATCATGTATTTTAGGAGGTATTTTAGGTATATTATTTAGGTATTAGGTATTGAAATTGAAATTTTTTTGAAATTAGAATTTAGATTTAGTTTTAGTTTTTGTGTATCTTTAACAATATTTACTTGTTTAACTTGTAATTAATACATTAATACAATAGTGAGCAAATAAAACTAATTCCTCGCTCAAAAAATCTAATTAATTTTGCCAATAATTATAAAATATTAGTTATATTATGTGTCGGGTCGCAGCTGGCGTACATTTTGTTGTTCCGAAGTAATCTTAGCGTAGCGAAAACTGTCACTGTGAAATATTGAGTTACTCGATACGTAGGCTAGGAGATGACGTCTTTTATATGCCAACAATATTCATCAGTTCTCTTTCTCTTACTCTTACAAAGAAGCTGTTCTACTGCTAGCAATTCACGAGAAGTTGGCAGTGATAAGCTAGTTATGGGTGAGTATTTTATCGTGTTTTCTCTTAGAAAATAATTACTCTATGCTGGATTTATTAAAAGGGCTTACAACGTGTGTCCGTGATCGCATGAAAAAATAGTCGATAGTTAGTTATGCCACTAGTTGGACTAAGGCCTATTAGAAGCCCCGGTTATTGTCACCGTGTGAAGTGCGCTGTAAGGAAATTATTCGATACACAACAACAAAATATCTGTAATATCCCATTAGTATCCTCTTATTTCAAACTACCTAGTTTATCTAGGAGCGGATGATCCTGACAAGGCCGTCATTTGCGAACAGCGTTAGGGATAGGGAAGCAACAGCTTCGATGATCCCAGCTAACACAGCGTACTACTTAGGCGAACAACAAGCGAACGCGAAGCGAAGCGATGCGGCCCGGGGTGAATCAATTATTTGATACCTATAGAAGTGTCCGTGGGCGATCTCGTTGCGAACGCGAACTACGTGGGCCCGCCGTGCCGCTTCGCTTTGCGTTCGCGATTTGTTCGCTTACATAAGACGCAGCGTAATATTCCAGTTAGCTCTCGGCCTATGCAAGCACCTGGCGGAGGTAAATGCAACAGGTTACTTAATTACGACGGTGTTGAGATCGCATCTGTATATAGTTTGTATATATTATCGTTTATTGTCTATGTTTTAAAGTTCTTTTTCTATTCCATATTTAAGTATTGAAGCTTGTTTGTTTATTTATCTTTGTAACGTCAGTTCGTCATTATATCTGGTGCAATTAAGTCAACTGCTTGTGTTGTTCATTCATATTTCCACTTATCTAAAACTATCGAAACCCCTCTTCTTCACCTGGCTTAAGTCGAGGCGGTAATCCGTCAAGCAGGATCCTATTTTGAAGTAAAACGTGGGCTAATACTAAGTAGGCCAGGAATACAGAGTTCAAGGTTAATAGGATTTTGCCATATTGCTATAGTATGAATATTCTAGGGGCTATTAGGAGTAAAGTGTAACCACTGCATTAAGGAAACAATACCTTTTTCACTTCTCATGCTCGTAAAGTTCTCCTTTGTGCTAGATGTAGACTGCACAAAATGCTACTTTTATGCTCTAGTGCACAAAGTAATTTTTTTTAAGACTAAGACAATCAAATCACTGCCATAGTACACAATAAAACATAATCGGATAATATTGTTATTCCACTTAATTTGGCCCGTTTTTTTAATAATCCGTTTTTTATATATTACTAAATCATTAAAATCTTACAATACAGCATAGTTATTATAGAAATAAACTACAAAATGTAGTTATAATTTGGCAGTATGAACAAAGACTTAAAGCCCCCTCCACACGAATTGCGGCGCGAAGCCGTGAACGCGAGTGTGGACAGTTCGCTAATCAGCGAAATCGACACCACACTCACGTTCGCGGCTTTGCGCCGCGATTCGCGCACGAGTGTGCAGTGGCCTTAAGGTAAATATGACGTGTTAAAAATAAAAAAAAAATAAAAAAAATGTATTTTATTTGTTTGCCATTGTTTTGTTTTACTCACAATCGAAGTGAAAAGCAGTGTGTATACTCAGGCACCAGAGATGGGCATTAATCGATTAATCTTTTAGTTAACTAATCAATCGATTAAAAATATCAATCGTCATTTTTTAATCGCGATTAATTTAGTTGCGATTAAATTAGTTGTGAGAATGTTCGACTAACAACTAAATTAGTTTTAGTTTCAATCGACTAAATTTCACGATTAAATCTATATTAAAACTACGTAGTCGCCCGTTGTTGCATTTTTTATCTTGCAATATGTAACTACAAGTACTCGTATGTTGTAACTATGTTAGTTTGGGTTCCCCAGTTCTTATTTACCCATAGATAAGATAAATTTAATTCAATTTCAGAGAGATGCATTACTTTAGTAGCAAAATAATAGTGAGAACAGATCTCACTCCTTAGAAACGGTCAAAATATCGTAAGTAATACATGACTATTTTATTTTTAAACATCCGTTAAGATGTCCTAATCAGTCTGTCAACATAGCCATACCGAGGTATTCTATTCAATTTGCTTCTAACATTAGTCGCGAGAAAATAGTCTAACTAATTAGTCGATTTCAAAATTTAGTTGTCCGAAATCAATCGGCAACTAATTTAGTTGCAACTAAATTAGTTGCACTCTATACAACTAAGATTGATCAATCGTCGTTTTCAATCGTCAGTTGCAATTAATTCTTGTAATCTTAATCGTTAATCGTTAGTCGATTACATTTTGCCCATCTCTGTCAGGCACAAACGCCTATTTTTATCCTCGGCTATATTGGTTGTTGCTTCGTATGAAATTAAATCGCTTTGTGCCCTTGTTGTACAATCTACTATTGTTTAACAGATTAGGGGCCGAGCCCGAAAAAATCATCTGAGATAATTCATACCATAGTAATTAAGTCGTGTGGCGAGTATTTCGAATACTAAAAACTGCAGACGAGCTTGTTACAAGTGAGTAGGCAGAGTTTCAAAATGAAGGGCTGGTTCGAACTACAGTAATTTAGTCGAATAGCGAGTATAATAGTTACTAAACGTGTGAACACCAAAAATTTAGTCAAGTAGATTAGTAAGTGGCGCCAGAAAAAACAGAATAAAATGGACCCACTCTAATTCACTGACACAATTTTTGGTGTTCAGTCACGTATTCGACTAAATTACTAACTTAGTCCGAACTAGGCTTTGCTTAAAGTGTCTGTATGACTCACGATAATTTAAATCTAATAATTAGACATAAATGCTCAAAACTCGCGCTATCCTGAGCAAAGAGGATTCAACGCTAACCGCGTTACTCAGTTTACGCATCACTATCATTCTCGCCATGAATCATGTCACTTGTCTTGTAGTTTATTCTATTATGCCCCGTGTTCTGAACTGCCGTGACGTGTGGCACATCTCAGGAACAGTAGCGGAGGAAACCGCTTTTGTCATTGGTAGGTATATTGACCGACGACCGGTCTGGCCTAAGTAGTAGGTAGTGATCCTGCCTGTGAAGCTGATGGTCCTGGGTTCGAATCCCGGTAAGGGCATTTATTTGTGTGATGAGCACACATATTTGTTCCTGAGTCATGGATGTTTCCTATGTATTTAAGTATTTGTATAAGTATTATATATATCGTTGTCTGAGTACCCATCACAACACAAGCCTTCTTGAGCTTGCCGAGGGACTTAGTCAGTTTGTGTAAAAACGTCCCTTTAACTAATATTTATTTATTTAGCAGTTTATGTGAAGATATAGCGTCCGACCAAGCTAACTTGGCCGCGATTTTGATAGCACAGAATGTGCAAGTCTGCAAGTGTTATTTTAAACGTCAAACTTCTATGAAATTATGACGTTTACTTAACACTTGCATAGTCTGTGCTATCAAAATCGCTTTTTTTATTAGCAAAAGTTTTTATACTGTATTTCAGACTATCTCTGGCTAAGGTCCTGGTAGACTGGTGTTTTGCGGGAAACGGTTGAAGTGTTAGACAGTAAAATGGACTACACAATAACAACTTTTCGCACCGCAGTGGCAGCCATTTTAATGACGTCATAACGGCCCACGACTTTGCGCGACCGGCGGCGGCGGCCGCAACCATAGGTGGGGACGGAAGGTCCGATCGCTATATCTCGCTCCAACCTATGGTTGCCGTAGCTGCCGCCGCCAGTCTTATTGTAACCCGTTCGAATTAAAAAACCGCAAATCGATATACAGGTTAGCCGTTTGGCACACGCATACGCATTTTTAGGTCAAAACAATTTAAAAAAATGGCCGAAATGTAATGATGTTATATATTTTTAGAATCGCCTCAAAAAGCCCTTTCGTATGATACCACACACGAAAGGTTTTGGTTTTTTTTCCATCCCTGGGGAATTTTTTTTAGGAACTGCTGGTCAAAAATTGCATGTGCCAAACGGCTAACCTGTACATCGATTTGCGGTATTTCTTTGTAATTGGGGTCGAGCGGCTTCCGCTATCGCGCAATGTCATGGCCGAGCCGTTACGCGGGATATGTTTACCTCCGCCACTGTCTCCTGGCAGTTGTTGGGGTCCTAACACCACGCCCAACACCATAGTTGACACCATCGTCTGAACTATGTTCCAAAAGGGAGCGTATTCTCGAGGCCGCGGTATTTCTTTGTAATTGAGGTCGAGCGGCTTCCGCTATCGCGCAATGTCATGGCGAGCCGTTACGCAGGATGTTTACCTCCGCCACTGTCTCCTGGCAGTTGTTGGGGTCCTAACACCACGCCCAACACCATAGTTGACACCATCGTCTGAACTATGTTCCACAAGGGAGCGTATTCTCGAGGCCGCTATTTGCACAGAACATCTCGTCTCTCATGTCTCGAGTCCCGGCGATAAATTCGGACAGGTAATGGGGTGTCAGACGCCAGCTAACGAGATTCAGACTCACGTGAGGTGTTTCACTATTTCTTCACACGACTCAGTCTAATGCGGCCGATTAGTGTCATAACTTTGCGATAAATCTTTTTTTATCCTACGAGGCAGAGCGCTTAGGCTAGCTTTGCTACTCTCTTAAGGGGCCCACTGACTATCAGTCTGCCGGACGATATCGGCCTGTCAGTTGTTCGGAACTGTCAAATTTTTGTTCTCACTGATAGGCTGATATAGTCCGGCGGACTGATAGTCAGTGGGCCCCTTTAGTTTGCGTCTACTCCTTTGTCAACGGTGTGTGAATAAAATGGTATTTTGTACAATTGATTCTAGACCGATTTAAATTAAGGTTTGTTGAATTTGTTATGAAAATAGCTTGAGTCGCAAGGAATTACATAGGTTAGGTTGATCACGAAATTAATCATTACGCGCGGTCGAAGTAGCGGGGAGAATCTATAAAACCAACTAAAAAATATGATTTATATATAACATAAGAACTAAAAACAAAATATATAATCGATTATTAACACAATAATGCAGTGGTCGAAAATTAGCTTTGCAAATTATGTATTTTATAAATTAACTCGTAAATATTATTTATGGTTAAGTAATATTAACCTAAAATAGACAATATGAGCAATAGGTACAAACACATAATAATACATACATTTAAGTAAAAACACTGATTTTTTTTTCGCATTTCAAAGTTGGCAACTCCTATAATTGGACAAAATATAACGCACGCACCCTAATTGTTTTACAAAGAGAATATTCATGTAAAATTTCACGTTTATTTCAAAATGTCGTTTTTAAAATGTGAGCGTATCTTTGATTGTAAGGCTGCTAGGTTCGTAGGACATTCGCTTATTATATAAACATAATCCTCCTCCGGGCATTCCACAATCTAACTTTTCAGCATTTTAGCTAAAACATTTACGGTTGAATCCTAAAGGATCCCATGGTTCGCTTTATTAATAACCTAATCAGAAGACGCA
Source organism: Cydia strobilella (assembly GCF_947568885.1). Taxonomy (NCBI): domain Eukaryota; kingdom Metazoa; phylum Arthropoda; class Insecta; order Lepidoptera; family Tortricidae; genus Cydia; species Cydia strobilella. Next base: position 3,641,010 of record NC_086043.1, on the reverse strand, counting down.
GGTTTTTGCAAACTCGTTACCATGGCCCATTTTTTTGTTTAGTTCGAATAACATTTTAATTTAAAAAAAACTCTTTTTAAATCAGATCAACTGGTTGACTCAAATTGGCACTAATTTGCTGATAAAATACTCCAGTGCAATAAAATTGGTCGTATCAGTAGTGGCTATCAGCTCATAATTCATTGCATTTATGTATTTATCAAAATTTGTCGAGGATTTGAAATGTACTCGCAACATGTTTTATTGTTAAGGGCCCTCAACACTCATGCGCGAATCACGGCACGAAGCCGCGAATACCTATAAGTGTGGCGTCGATTTCGCAGATTGTTCACACCATCACGCCTTGTTCCCCGTTTTTTGTCGGTTTTTTTGCCCGCGTCAAAGGAGAAGCGAAGCGCGAACTTGTAAGACTCCACATTACACACTATTTTTGCTCAGCTGTGGCAAAATAAATAATAATGATATTATAATAAGCTGCTATATTTTACAGGCGTACATAGGCTGCGGAGACTGCTTAACATCAGGCGGGCTGTATGCTTGTTTGCCACCGACGTAGTATAAAAAAAGGTATGCAGGCGACGCAGCGATACAAAGAAGTGTAAATGTGTAGTTGCGTCCTTGTTGCCAGTCATTAAAATACATTTTTTTTAATGATCATTCTAATTTTATTTCATTCAAACATAATTAAATTATACAAAAAGGTAATCCGCACAAGCATTGTCCTGAACCTATTCTACATTAAATAATAATTTAGTTTCTAAGTACTTACATTATTTTTGTTGAAGAGTACCTACTTACATTATTTTTACTTACTATAATAAGATCAATGTTATCAATGAAAATAAATGAAATTAATTGATTGATTTACTGAATTAAATAAGATGTGTAAAGCGTTTTAATGCGGTAATTTTTCCCATTACCTATCAATTCATATATTGCTATTTCCTTAATATACAGGTAAGTATGGTAACATGGGGCATGGGGCATGGGGCATTGTGCAACATGGGGCGAAAGTTAAATATTGCAAACGAGAGTATAGTTAAATCGCGACGGCTTGCTGGAGCGATTTATAGACTCGAGTTTGCAATATTATTACGCCCCGAGTTACACACAATGTTTTTCATCACACTTGCGATACAAAATGAATAAAGACAAAAAACTGTTAATTATAATACTAGAAACTTCATAACTCCCCAGGGAAAACGCTTTTTCTATAGTTCCCGCTAAGCCTGCGTGACATTTACTGAGCGAGTGTGATGAAAAAATAATAATTATGTTTTGGTGGTGGTCAGTTTCCCTTAAATAAACACCGTGCTACGGCTAACCGCGAAATGTAGGTAGATTTACGTGTGGGCGTGTGGCGTCTCTAGCATTCCCTGACGCATAGCTGTGGTCCCTGTAATGGTGCTATAGCGGTTGTATTGTGGCACAGTAGTGTAAGACATGCTTAAATTACGTTAAACTTGACATGAACATTTAGTTATGTAACATTTATCTATGTCTGGTTCTAGTTTTCGTTACTAGCAATTAAAATACAAAGAAAGTAGGGCGAGTAGAAATTATAAATAAGTACATAAAAAATAATTCTATTAAACCTCTGGCATTCCTATACGCATAGGTGAACACTGTTATGGTGCTATAGCGGTTGTATTGCACAGTCTAGTGTGAGTCAGTAGTCTGGTAGGCATTTGGGTCACACATATTTTATAGCAAACTCGTTCGCGTCTTTCCTGTAGACATCGCAAATTTAAGGGAATCTTAGGTAATTTTTACGCCGCACCTTAACAGGCGGGATACATTCTTCAGTACTTGAGTTTCTATAAGATGAACACCGTCACAGAATAAGTAATAGTAATATCATACAGAACGGCCACGCACCGCCCCGCCCCGACTCGAATTACCTCGCCCCGCGACAGCAGATTGACGGCCGTTTGCCGGCCGCACAGTACTATTTTTAAGCAACTTACTCACACAATGACGCATGCCGCGTGTACAGACGTGCCGTTCACACATAGAAATGCAAGTGATTTTTGATGTATAGCGTGTCCGCCCTGTGACACCGTCCTACGGCTCGCGCGGCATGTAGGTAGATTACGTGTGGCGTCTCTGGCATTCCTAGGCGCATAGGACGGTGGCAGCCCGCAAGGCGGAGTTAGCGGGATTATATCTAGTTAATACTAGTTCTAACCATTAAATAAGATATCAATCTGGTTTAAGTTTATAACATAGAAGGTAGGATCCTATAGAAGTGGCCTACCGCATGCGCACGTGAGGGACAGAACATATGCAATGCGACAATATGATTTGGTCGAGTAGATTTGTAGCCCATCATAAACCATACTACGGTGGGGAATAAAAAAACAAGTGAGACTGTAACAAGGACAAACAATAATAACGCTTTCCTGCTACTCCTACTGAAAGATACATAAGACTATCACGTTCTGACAGTTCCCCACCACTCATGCCTAATCCAGTTTTATACTAGATTCATGGTTTATAAGGAGCAGCTCCAAACTTTAATATGATCATGGTTTGGTATTGGCATGGTTTGGTGCAGTCAGATGCACTGAGAGAAATCGACTTATAAGTGTCAAAAATGTTAGGGAAAACTGGCGTCTTTTCTGTAGACAATACGAAATTGGGACGTTCCAATAACAAACATATACCTACGTGAAGCACAAGTTTACTATAACAATAGTTTGTCAAGGGACTGTCTCATTTCAAACATAGACAGAAAGAACCATACTATCTTTGTCTTACACTAGTACTAGCACCCAAAAGAAAAGGATGAGTATAGTTTTTTTGTTCCTATTTACTGACAAGATTTGCTTGACCAACTATAGGTACGTATTAAACAATTTTTAATCTCTGTATTACTATTTTCACGTTATACGTGCTTCATTTTCTTGAAAGAATGTTTCCATATAGGTAGGTACCTATTAGTAGGTACAGGTACTAAGCTAAGGTGGGTAACCTAAGGCTAAGGTGGGTTACCTTAGTAACTTTCGTTTCTTACACGAATACTTAAAGCGTATAGGCACAGGTATAGGTAACGTACCTACCATGTAGCCCATGGAGACTATATAAAGGAGCCAAATCTCTATGTATGAAAAGTGTCCATCAAAAAACAGTAATTAGGCGGCGCCACCATACACCGAAATACTACCAAAAACAACCTACGTAATTTGGTCGGGTTATTTGTTGCCTTATATGGTTCATCCGGAGAGATTAGGAACTATTATTTAAAGCTGAAAGCGATCACTTTTGCAACAATTCTGCCATAAGAGATTGGCATCCTTTCTATACCATCCATAATGTAGCCTACATACAATAAAAGAGCTCACGTGCGAACAGTTTTCAATTCGAAATCGGAACGTTAGTAATCTCTATCCACACCGCAATGCGATACATTTAATCGGCAAGACTGCAATGTAAATCCATTGTAAAATGTACGGAATTGGTTAGCGGCGGAGTTCGTTCATGGAATAATAGTGCCTATTGAGTTATTCCATTCCGATAGTGGACCGAGAGGTGGATGGATTTGCGTCATTATTTTTGTTTTTTTAATGATTAATAGGCAGGCGTTGGACCACGATCCCACCTGATGGTAAGTGATGATGCGGTCTACGGTGGAGCACGCTTACCTATGAGATACCTATTAACTCTTGCCTTGAAGAGCCCCAGACTGTACTCATGCGGAAACACAGACTCGGGCAGGGCGTTCCACTCCTTGGCAGTTCGCATAAGAAATGTGGAAGCGAAACGCTTCGTGCGTATTTTTGGAGTTCCTACCATGAAGCGATGCCGGAGTGCCGTTTGTCTTGTAGTCCGATGGTAAAAATGGGACGGAGGAATAAGGTTGTGCAGTTCCTCGGCACACTCTCCGAAATGTATCATATAAAAGATCGACAGGCTGGCAACCTTGCGACGATGCTCCTGACTTTGGAGTCTTGGTTGGTTTGGTTTGGGTTTTGGTTTTTTTTGGAGAAAGAGTTTGTATTGGACGTTAGACGTGTTGTCAGAGGTTAGGTTAGGGTTCATATTTTTAGCCAAAACGGCTGCAAATGTCCATTTGACCAAGCACTGATAGAATGTTTGCATAACAGTGACAAAATATTTTGTTACTATAATACATATACAAAATTTGGGACTTGTGAACTATATATTACACCAGCAAACAAGTTCAGTTTAAGGATCGGTCTTTAACAACGATTGCTTTAGAGAATTGTTTAGTGCATAACTGAATTGTTGAGTGAAATTTACAATGTATCTAATATGAATACATATTATAACAAGTACATCAAGTTTCAAATATTTGATAATATAGACAAATATTACAGATAAATAATTTTGAACCAAAACATCTAAAGATTATTCCCGTCATATAAATAAAATTTAAGAAAAAAAATTTTTTTGAATTGCCATTTATGCCCATTTACGATTTACTTTTTTAGGGTCCCGTACCCAAAGGGTAAAAACGGGACCCTATTACTAAGACTCCGCCGTCCGTCTGTCTGTCACCAGGCTGTATCTCATGAGCCGTGATAGCTAGACAGTTGAAATTTTCACAGATGATGTATGTCTGTTGCCGCTACAACAACAAATACTAAAAAGTACGGAACCCTCGCACTTGTCCGGTTTTTTTTTATATATATTTTGCTGACTGTTATTTACTGCTATCTCCCGGTAAAAGCTGAGAGTAAGTACCTTAAAAGCATACCCGCTGCCGAGAGCACAGAATATTGACCCCTCTGCATAGCGGATGCGGCCTTTTAGCGCAAGGTAGGCTGGTACTTATTAAACTGTTGGAACATACTCCATAATCTAGGCCTTCCTTTTCCTAAAGCCATTATGGGCCTGTGAGTTGTTCGGAACTGTCAAATTTTTGTTCTAACTGACAGGCCGATATCATCCGGCGGACTGGTAATGGGTGGCCCCCTTTATGGTGTTTACCAGAGCTCGAATTTTTAGTGCCAATAACGCTTTGGTTTCATTGTACATGCACCTAATTATCATAATGCAATTGTCTGTATAGGTCCTAGATTTCAAAACAAACTGGTCCGAAATGCTTCAATGTTAAATTGTTTCTTTCTTGTATTTTTACAACTATTGCATTTACTTTTATTACGGTTACAAAGACAGTGTACCTATTTATAAATTATAAACTAAAACACAAATTAATTAAATAATCGTACCTTACGGTTACGGAACCCTTCATGCGCGAGTCCGACTCGCACTTGGCCGGTTTTTTTTCGACTTGTATTACGAGTAATTGGTCCTACATTGACCTTTCATTTGGATAAGTTTGTTTCCGATCAGTTAGTGCGGATGGCTAATGTATTTGCAAATTCGTGCTACCCCTACCACGTAAAATAATCTGAACAGCCAATGGAATTAACCAGTTTAAATTTGAAAATTGTTGCGCGAGAATACGTTAATCAATAGTGTTACCAAACCCCTTTGTCAACGTTGTAGGTAGTTCATTGAAAATTACGATTGGAAAAAATACGTATGGATAACTTTGCCTTAAGAGCCCGGTATCGATTTTAGTCGCAAAAATGTAAAATTGATAGATTTAGTCGGTGAAATTGTACACCTTTTGTTACGTAATAGAAATCATCATTGGCCACAGCATCTTTACAGATGATAGTTGCAGCGACTAGAGGTATTTGAGAATACCTCTAGTAATAGAAATAACAAGTAGGTTTCTATTAGCACTCCGTACCCAAAGGGTGAAAACGGGACCCTATTACTAAGACTCCACTGTCCGTCTGTCCGTCTGTCTGTCTGTCATCAGGCTGTATCTCATAAACCGTGATAGACAATTGAAATTTTCACAGATGATGTATTTCTGTTGCCTCTATAGGTAAGTAACAACAAATACTAAAAAGGTACGGAACCCTCGGTACGCGAGTCCGACTCGCACTTGGCCGGTTTTTACTTACGACGCTATCATAGGATCAAATAAATAGAATCTTGTCAGGGTTTAACTTACAAATGGTTTTGCAAATTACCATTCTGGTCAGACAACTCATAAAGCAGACAAATTAGACTAATGTAACGGTTTCTTATTTGCACGTTTAACCCAGTCTGCATGTTTGCACGGTGCATATGATCCTAACAAGTAGGTAACGACGTTTGAATAGAAAGCCGGCCTAGCACGGCGGCGAGTGCAAAGGCCTGATTATTCCCTACAATTACTGCGGACTGCACCGGCCTTCTGCACTTCAGGCGGAGCGTAGCAAGCGACAAACTTTCGGGTCAAAATAATTTTTACATAGTATGAGGTAAGGTTATGCATTTTTCCTGTTGACGTCATATTAATAAAAGGAAAAGCCTAATTTTCTTGCCGGACCCTTATCTGTAGATCTGTCCCTTTTACGAACAAAAGGAATTTATAGTCTATACTCTACATATATGTAATGTTCGTGCCGGACTCTTAACTATAGCCCTGTCCCTACCTTATAGTTACTTCTTAAAAGCTGAAAGATTAAAGATTTAGTAAATTGTAATTGTATTGGCAGTGGGCGGGGCACATTGCTCGCAGAACTGATGGCCGGTGGGGCCGGAAGGTTCTGGAGTGGCGTCCGCGTACCGGAAGACGAACTGCTGGTAGGCCTCCAACGAGATGGAGCGACGACCTGGTGAAGGTCGCGGGAATTCGGTGGATGCGAGCGGCACAGGTGCGGTCGGAATGGCGAGCCTTGGGGGAGGCCTATGTCTATCGGCTGACATGATGATGATGATGATGAAATTGTACCCACATCGTTAACTTGCGTGTCCTCAGGAAATACGCCACTTTTCTTGATCGTTTTTTACCCTTTCTTCTTAATAAGTATAGTTAATATTTGTCTCAGGCGGTTAGCAATGAATTTGCGCGGTAATATTGTTAGAAAGTAGCTGTTTTGGCGCACAACTAGTTTATACGAGTACATCGCATTTTTAGTTACCTACATAATATACTTAATACAAAAAAATCTTGATGTAGCCAAGCAGTCAGTAGGGGACCATAATAACTCCTTACCAACCGCCACAGTAGACATATTAGCGGATATAGAAGTAGTCAGTAGAACCCTTGATCTTTGAGAGAAACGTCCTAGACATAGGTCCAAAAGACATTTTTCAGCTGATATATAATATTACATGAGACATACAGTCCTGCACTCATGGTGAAGTGAGCGGAATTGTTTGGTCTGATACCGGTAAATCTTTAAGCGAAGCCATGAAATATCATCAGACTAATTTTAAGTACCTCACTCACAGTAGTCATAGAATAATCTAGGTTTGGTTTTTATGGGATTTTAAATTAAATCAAATGGCCTTCTTTGGATTGTACCACACCACATGTTGTAGAATCGGCGGAGCGTATGTTTAATCAGCATCCCTCTGAGTCGGGGCCATAAAACAAGCAATATGGACTATAGCGCTTTGTGTGGGCTTTTTATCGTGCGGTTTTGTCCCATTACTGGCCAAAGACCTTTTCTTGTGACAAAAATTCCGGCGTAAACTACCGTTTTCCACAACAATTAGTAAAAAAAAAACTCGCGCACCGAGGGTTCCGTACTTTTTAGTATTTGTTGTTATAGCGGCAACAGAAATACATCATCTGTGAAAATTTCATCTGTCTAGCTATCACGGTTCATGAGATACAGCCTGGTGACAGACAGACGGACAGACGGACAGACGGCCAGACGGACAGACGGACAGCGGAGTCTTAGTAATAGGGTCCCGTTTTTACCCTTTGGGTACGGAACCCTAAAAAAGATATATTATTGTAATCATGCTGCATCAATGGCATGTCATGGATATTGGCAAGACGAAACAGATATTTTATCCGATTCTACGAGTATTACTTAGGTATGATGGTAAATCAAAGGGTTCGAAGTATTTCAAACAAGGCAATAGAAAATAAAGTGTTTATTTACATTAGTATCACTCGGCACAGTTTACAGCCACTGCGGCAAGGTAAAAGGATCTAACACTTTTTTACTTAAACAACAACTCTTCTGTGCTTAATTAAGGATGTCGGGGAGGGTGATCACGGGGGCGACCTCGACGGGAGCGGGTAGCACGGGGGTGGGCAGCTCGATGGGCTGGGGCTCAATCACGATGGGTGCCTCGATTGGGGTATCGACGACCTGGACCGGCTCAGGGGCCACGACGGGGGTATCGACGACCAGGACGGGCTCAGGGGCCACGACGGGAGTATCGACCACGACGGGGAGCTCGGCAAGGATGGGAGACTCCTCGACGATGATGGGAGAGGGCACGACAGCGGGGGCCTCAGGGGCGGCAGCCTGGTTGATGTTCAGGATGATCTGAACCAGGGGAGCAGCGGCAGAGGAGACGGACTCGGCCTCGATGGCAGCAACACCAGCGGGACTGGGGTTCACGATGGGGGCGTCAACAACAATGGGGACCTCGGCGAAGACGGGGCTTTCAGCGACGATGGGTGTGTCGACGACGACGGGGCTCTCAACAACGATGGGGTGCTCGACGAAGACGGGGCTCACACCGACGATGGGGGTATCAACGACGACGGGGCTCTCAACAATGGGGCTCTCAACCAAGGCGGGTCCAACGGAAATGGGGCTCTCAACCAGAGCGGGTCCAACAGAGATGGGGCTCTCAATCAGGGCAGGTCCGACAGAGATGGGGCTCTCAACCACGACGGGTCCAGCGATGATGGGGGATTCGGCATCCACGATGGGCGCGGAGCCACTGCCGGGGGTGACAATGGCGCGGGTCGGGCCAGCGACGGCCACGGCGATGACCGAAGCGACGATCAGCAGAAATTTCATGGTTGCTGCGAACAAAAGTATCTTTTAGTGAGTTTTAATTGCACCGTAATTATCCCATAACAATCTTGTAATTGTGTTTTAGGAAAAAATCCTTATAAAACAGTTACTGAGTATAGCAGCGAGCTCAATCATTTAAATTGATTGCTAAAATTAACGAATTAATTGCAAGTGTTAAATTTTCATTACAGTATTTTTCTGATATCACGTGGATGGTTTGATGGCAGGAGATTGTAAAACATGAATAATTAATTCAATAAATAATAACTTGTATTTGAACTTACCTGTTTGGTTTGATGTTTCAAACTATGCTTTTCTTTAAAAAATCTTGAGTTTTTATACCAATGTTTTATCTTCGTATGACGGTATAACTACCGTACATATATCATATTTATCGGTAGGTAATCTTAATATACTTTAATCCAATCGTAAATATTATGGTTCGTTTTGAGGTGAAGATTAAACTATGGCGATTCATATAAATAATAAGCTGCTTTCTTTTTCTGATCCCTAGATTAATAAGGAATGAAGGAACATTTGAAGAATAGTATGACTTGACTTATATTGACCGGGATATAGACCGTGACCGTGACGTGATAGTATGACTTATTCGGTCCACAAGTTCTGTCACAAAGGAGACTCTGAGAACAAAATAAATTATTTTCTATAAAAATAATATATATTAAATTGTTTTTATTTCAGTTTACAAAGGTAACTGATTAAAATGTAATACAAAGGTAACTGACAAAAATGTAGCCATGATTTGAAAGGTTGTATTATACTATCAAAACGTAATGTAATTAGTTTAAAATTTAGATCGCGTCTTTCTTTGATTTGTCTATTGTTTGTTTGTTGTTTGGGATTGTCGAGACGTGAGCACGCGGCTGGATCGTGAAAAAAAATCTTAACAATAAAATTAATTAATTAAAAAATTAAAACCACGACTGCGGAGTTTTAAGCGAACTGAAAAGCTAAAAATAATTTTGATGTTACTTACATAACTTTATAAATTTAAATTGGAATATAAATGTAAACTTACGGTCATTTATAGTTAATACAAAGGTTTATGCACATTTATGACGTGACTGTACCTGTGTATTTTATTTCGATTGCAGTCGGGGGACCTTGATGTAGTGCATTTTCCCATTCAAAAGGTCCCCCGACTGCAATCGAAATAAAATACACAGGTACAGTTACGTCATAAATGTGCATAAACCTTTGTATTAACTATAAATAACCGTAAGTGTACATTTATATTCCAATTTAAATTTATAAAGTTATGTAAGTAACATCAAAATTATTTTTAGCTTTTCAGTTCGCTTAAAACTCCGCAGTCGTGGTTTTAATTTTTTAATTAATTAATTTTATTTTATTCATTTTAGTGACACAACGAACTAAAACTATGATTTAAAAAAAACCAGGGAATTTTGGACCTTTTAATTAGCTCAACGTTCCGGAATCGAAATACGGTCATCTTTTCTGTGGGCAATATGTTCACGGTTTGGGACATTTCACATCTTTATCTTTACATATAGGTACAGCTTTTAAGAAGTAGTAGTAGTTTTGAATGTTTGAGGCTCAGGAAAGACTCTAAAAGTGTCATTAATTTAATTTTTACTTAAAAGAGATTTTTATTAAATTATCTTTGACGCGACTTTGGTACGGCCCACGCATGGCCTTTGGCAAAATAGCAGGTTGATAGAGTTAGACAAAGATAGGTCTGCAGCGATTTTGATTGTCCAGACTGTGCAAGTATTTTTTTAAATAGGAAATTTCTATGAATTTATGACGTATAAGTAATACTTGCACACTTGCACAAGCCAGAAGCTCAGCGTAGTGCCGAAGGCCCAAAACGTCCAAGAGAGACGCGCTTCTATGAAAAGCCTAAGGCCAAGCTGCAGGAGGTAAGTGCTGAAACACAAAACCATTGTGCAAGTATCGAAATGCGTAGTAATTATAACTATGCCAAGGCCGAAGGCCGAGCTTCACGAGTCCCGCAGCTCGGTCTTTAAGCGCGCCTTCGTTATTAAGATACTAGGGGAAATCGCAGGAAGCGTGTACCTCTTGGACACTCCGGGCCTTCGGCCCTAGGTAGAGCGCGGCCTACGGCCCTCGCATTTAGACACTTATAACATTGTTCTGTGTTTGAATACTAAAAGTGCGCTACTATCGAACACGAACGCTTCGGGCCTGCGGCCTCCGCATTTAGATACTTGTACTATAAGATTGTTCTATGTCTGAATACTAAATAAAAGAAAGGCGCGTCTTTTTCGGACTCTTCGGGCTTTCGGCTATGTGCGTAGGATAAATTACAGGAAGCTCGCATAGTGGATTAACTGGGGACAGGTGGGATAACATTACTAACTTACTTACTACTTGCTTGGTTGGCGCGATGACCCAAAATGAGTCTTGGCCTCCGACACAAGAGCAAGCTATTTTTGCCCTGTCCTGTGCGGATTCACGACAGCTTTCACTGACGCCGAGCTATAACATTAGAGAAAGTAAAAATGTCCCAATTATAGTTTACTTTTACATTCTTTGAGTCATGTTTTAACAGTCTCAGGGTAGATTTTTTTATCTAATTCAATTAGAACATATTAATATTGTCTTCGATTACCGCGATATACATAGTTACTCATGAAATAAAATTATGAAAACGGATTATATCATATATAAAAAAATGTCTACAATAGTTACCCCATCTGTCCTCAGTTACCCTACTTGACTTTCGGCTCTACGTGGAGCTCGGTTTTCGCATTTAGACAATTTTAATATTGTTGTGTTTGAGCCAGAGATGGGCAAAATGTAATCGACTAACGATTAACGATTAAGATTACAAGAATTAATTGCGACTGACGATTGAAAACGACGATTGATTAATCTTAGTTGCATAGAGTGCAACTAATTTAGTTGCAACTAAATTAGTTGCCGATTGATTTCGGACAACTAAATTTTGTAATCGACTAATTAGTTAGACTATTTTCTCGCGACTAATGTTAGAAGCAAATTGAATAGAATACCTCGGTATGACTATGTTGACAGACTGATTAGGACATCTTAACGGATGTTTAAAAATAAAATAGTCATGTATTATGAATTAAAACTATGAAAACGGATTATATCGCGTATATTGAATTTATAATACATCCCGACGGTTCGAACCCTTTACAGCGTTCGTGGTACCCACATACTAAAATAATGAACAATCATAGACTATAAACTTTAAGGCTGGTTGTACATGCAAAACCAGCCTTAAAGTTTATAGTCTATGATTGTTCATTATTTTAGTATGTGGGTATTTTTGCACTTTGTAATTTTTCCTCAGTCACCCGTTGACCACGAACGCTGTAAAGGGTTCGAAACGTCGGGATGTATTATAAATTCAATATACGCGATATAATCCGTTTTCATAGTTTTATTTCATGAGTAACTATCGCGGTAACCAAAGACAATATTAGTCATGTATTACTTACGATATTTTGACCGTTTCTAAGGAGTGAGATCTGTTCTCACTATTATTTTGCTACTAAAGTAAGTAAGTTTAATGACCACACGTTGAAAACAAAATAGACCGCGTAGATAATAAACAACATGCAGATGTGTCATTCAATAGAACGTGTTATTTTTAGAAGATGCGTCGGCACTTGCACCAAAATGCAACAAACAACTTCCAGTTCCAGGTAAGTAGGATTATCCCATTGTTTTGTCACCGCGTGACACTAAAAAGAGTTTTACTATTGTCAGAGACAGCAAAATATTGATAGTTTCTATGTCTAAGATTTACTCAGTATCGTATAATTCAAAGTATTAATAATGCACCAACCTACTTTATTGTTTGCGATTTGTAAACAATGCAGTTTTTCGCTATTTGTCGTTATTACCAATATATCGTTATAATAATATTATGGCATTATTTGCATTGTCATTCAAGCATTTCAAATTAAACGTGTATACATAATTTTAGGTCAATCGGATGAAGACATCTGCTTCAAATAAGTCGCAAAATTCCACCCAAACTAACATAGTTACAACATACGAGTACCTCCGTATGTTACATACATACGTACTTGTAGTTACATATTGCAAGATAAAAAATGCAAAAACGGGCGACTACGTAGTTTTAATATAGATTTAATCGTGAAATTTAGTCGATTGAAACTAAAACTAATTTAGTTGTTAGTCGAACATTCTCACAACTAATTTAATCGCAACTAAATTAATCGCGATTAAAAAATGACGATTGATATTTTTAATCGATTGATTAGTTAACTAAAAGATTAATCGATTAATGCCCATCTCTGGTTTGAGCACTACACTTGGTCTTCGGCCTTTGCATTTCAGATACTAGGGGCAAGTTGCGGAAAACGCGCACTCCGGGCCTCAGCGGCCCTACGGGGAATTCCTTACTATCGTTCTGTGTCTGAACACCAAATTATTAAAGGCGCACCTCTCTCGGACGCTTCGGGCCTGCTTTTATTTAGTCCTTGATTAATACATCATGTCGCGAGCTTTCTACATGTTAAATCAACATACACATAGTATAAACATTGTGACTTAAACACTTTTCACAATCATGAAAATTCGGTTAGTACTAAAGCTAATATGAAATGGAGTTAGTAGGTACCTATGCACGAGTTCAAACAAAATCTCTTTTTTTTTTCCTTTACAACCGGGTTAAATCAGTAGACAAGTACAAATTTACAATACAATATGAATATCATCGTTTAAATCGAAGTTCATACAAATTTTAGATTTCAAATATTTCAATAGCGCGATTTTAAAATCTTTGTGTTTAGTTTCAAAATTTACACTATACCATGTTATCTTTTTATGTACATATATTTTTATGATCAGCGGTAAAAGTCTTTTAAATTTAAGTCGTCACTAAATAAGATAGAAGGATTTAATTTCTTAACATATTTTAAAAATCCTTATTGTACTAAATTAAGAATCAAACGCATATGTTGCATATATATTTTGAATCGTCTCTCAACGCTCTTCATTTTGATACCCCACTCGATAAGTTTGCAAGATTTTTTTTTCCAAACGTCGCGCGTTATTGTGTATTACGTCCGCCATGTTGTTTTTATAATGACGTCACATAGCCTATGTCACCCGGGATGACGTAAGGATTCGAATGATATATCATACGTCTAAATCGGTTAAGGCATTCAGAAGTTATGGTGGAATAAAGAAACTCACATACATACAAACATGAACGCTGAAAACAATACACTCCTTTTTTTGGGCAGTCGTGTAAAAAGAAGTAGAACTCAGTGTCACATTTTAACATAATAATTACAATTGTTTATTTCTAAGAACTTTATGAGAGCATATTTCATTACCAGCTATTAGTTCTCCGACAAGTGTGTAATATTACTCTTCAAACTTAGGGTACTTTTGAGTAACACGCTTAGATTTGACTGCCATACAGCAAGTGGATATGGTAAAACATGTGGGTGCAACAGCAACTTTTTCAGTCCAACTTACATTAACTTTGGGTGTGGCCTGTAACATGATCAAAAACTTTTAAAAATAACTTGTATTTTGATTTTACTCAACAGAATGGAACTCTTTAATGGAAGAGTTCCATTTTGATCATCATCAGCAGTTCTACTTCATCAAATGTCACTTATTTAAATGGAAATGCGGGAAACCTGAACTATGCTTCATTGAAGAGTGCCGTTCTGATCATCATCAGCAGTTCCACTTCATCAAATGTCACTTTTTTAAATGTAAATGCTTGATTTGTTGATGAAAGTATTAAAATCACTATATGTATGCCTTTAACATTTGAGGAGTTCCCTCGATTCCTCATGGATCCCATCATCAGAACTGCGTTTGACAAAAACGGGACCAATCTGTATGTATATACTTACAATCAAATAATAATTTTCAAAATCGGTCCAGAAATGACGGAGTTATGGAGTAACAAACAAAAAAAAGCATACAACCTAACTATTTATTAATCTGTGATACAACCGAATTGAGAACCTCCTTTTGAAATCTGCTGCATTGCTGACGTTGGCGAAAAAACCGCCAGGCTCAAATGGGACTGGGCCGGCCACGTGTATCGTACGCATCCGGATAGGTGGGCTAACGTAGCAACGAAATGGATGCCGACGAAGAAGCGTGGGCGGGGCAGGCCCAGGCGGAGATGGCGGGACGACTTTGACGCCTTCCTTAACAACTGGCCGGAAGAAGCGCTTAATCGGGAGTTATGGAGAATCAGGGGAGACACTCAAGTAGGCTAAGAAAAAATGTAAGAGCCTCGATAGGCAGTTCTATTTTGTAACATTTGGCGTTGAAACTCTAAATCAACGGGGTTCCAACGCGCACAAGTTTTTTGCAGAAATCGCTAAGCGTCTGGTTGACGTAACTGGTGACAGAAGAGCTGGCGGCTTCCTCCAACCTCCAACGTATCAGCATTGCGATACAACGAGGAAATGCCGTCAGCATCTTTGGTACAATGCCTCAAATGCCTATTTGAGATTTAAGCTAGTTAATAATTTAGTTTAGTATTTGTGCAGTTATTGTAATACCAAAGTAATGTTAATATTTGGCAAATATTTATTTGTAGCTTGTTTTAAAAAGGTGCAGCTATTCTTTTACATTTTGTATGACGTATGACATACATTCACAATAAAATATAATTTGACGCTAAAATATGCTCTTTCTTAGTTGGTGCAGGCCAAGGCAAGCCAGAGGCAGAGAATCCGTTATTACCCACCCACCTTCGGCTCACAGAACTCCCCAGGTGCACTCTGGTACGTGGGGTTGCTACTTCCCAATAGCTCCTTATTATTATTATGCTCTTTCTGTGCAACTATAATGCTTGATTGTAATAAATATACAAAAGATATTTATTAGGAGTATTAGGACAAAAAGAACAACGCGCATAAATAGAAGGGATTTTCTGAGCAATTTCTTTTCTATATTAATATCATAGCATGTCAGTTTGATATTCTGTACTTAACTTTTTCCTTATGTTTTTGTTTTTCTCATTTTCTTAGGCTTAGGATGTGATATGAGTTTAATAAAACCGACGGCCTCCTAGCCTAGTCCCTGCTTACGAAGCCGGAGGACCCGGGTTCGTATCCTGATAAGGATATTTATTTGTGTTTTTAATTTGTTCCTGAGTTATGGATGTTATGTATGTATATAAGTATTTATAAATAACTTTATATGAAATATATCGTCTTCTAGTAGGTACCTACAAGACAAGCCTTACTGAGCTTATTATGGGGCTAGGCCGGCCTGTGTTAAATTGTCAAAAAATGTATATAACAGTCGATAACAGTTGTTAGGGTTCCGTACCCAAAAGGTAAAAACGGGACCCTATTACTAAGACTCCGCTGTCCGTCTGTCCGTCTGTCTGTCTGTCACCAGGCTGTATCTCATGAACCGTGATAGCTAGACAGTTGAAATTTTCACAGATGATGTATTTCTGTTGCCGCTATAACAACAAATACTAAAAAGTACGGAACCCTCGGTGCGCGAGTCCGACTCGCACTTGGCCTGTTTTTTTTCGACACACTTGCTCCTTATAGTGACTTTTGCCGTAGCATAAGTAGAAATTATTTTCAAAATCCGAAATGGATCCCAAATTTCATGGTTTTTCAAGTATTTCACAATAACCCGGAGGGTTTTCAAGGTCAACTTGAATTTGATAAGAGCATTTTGGTCACTATTAACAGGTAAAAAATTAAGCCGACCCTTATTTATTGCAATGTGAATAGTAGCAATTTAATGGAATAATATAGAGCATCATTAAAATTATTTATATAACTACCTATGTTGCCAAATTAAACGTAAGTAATATAATATCCTAATTTTGCTGAGTGCTACTTTAATTTAATTGGAACAACAAATACATTAACGATGATACGAAACATAATACCTACGCTTAAATTATACACTACTTGCATTCTGTAGAGGGGCATTTTACAGGCCTCAGAAATTGAGACCGTTTCTAAACCGGCTTGATATATATCGCGTATACATAATGAATTTTAAAAACATTCCAACGTTTCGAACTCTCTTTATAGGTATTGAAATGTGCTTCTATTAAAAGTTAAAACCTATTTCAAGCCGGTTAAGAAAAGGTCCCAATTTCTGAGGCCTGTAAAATGTAATACCTACCCCTCTACAGAATGCAAGGGTATACAAGCACTGTGAATGTGCTCTTTCGCATGTGGGCCAGACGAAACGAAGCATTTCTACTCGGATACAGGAACACATAGCTGATGTTAAGCGCCGTCGACCAAAGTCTGCAGTCTGGGAGCACGTCATGGACAAAGCCAATCACTCACTAATAATTTGATGTCTCTAGTTCTCCCCAAGGAGAAGCGATATATTACTTATATTCCCAGAATGTTGCATGTGGCTATTGAGATTGTTATATCCAAACTTTAATAAAGGGAGGACGGCTTTCCTCTACCACCAGCTTGAATCCAGTCGCCTTTTTTTGGCCTATTTGTATGTCCCACTGCTGAGCAAAGGCCTCCCCTCTCCCTTTCCAATCTTCCCTGTACCGAGCAAGATCCGGCCAATCCGCTGAGACGCATATTCAAGTCGTCCCGCCATATTTTTCTCGGTCTACCTCTGCTACGGATACTCTGGGGATTATAAACTCAAATAGATGTAAGCCTTTAGTAATCCGGGCTAACGCCTTGAACCACTTGGCCACCCCGCCACGGCGAAACCGGTCCCAATTTCTCGACTATATGCCATCTTACTAAGACTAGGCGTCTTTGGCCAACTAAGTATACTCTTTAGTAGTGTGACTACTTAAAACACAAATCAAAAACATTTAATCAAATTAAATTAAATTTAAAAAAAGTTGTGTATGCCAGCTAGTGGCTATTAATTTTGGCCCATCTGTCATCATTCATCCGGCAGACATGTTCAGCCCAGCCCCACTTTAGCCTGGCCGCCAGTGGGCCCTGGCGGTCTTCATCCCAACATCGACGACTCGGGTTTTGGAGCGAAGCTCTGTGTTCCTCACCCTGTCAGATCTTCGGACACCCAGGATACTCCGCTCCATTGCCCTTTGGCAAACCTTGAGCCGGGATTTCTGCTCCTCAGTTAGTGACCTCCTAACCCTTATGATCATAGGGTCAACAAAATAGTTTGTATGTAACTAAATGATTATTCGATATAATTCTAATTCTGTCAGATTGATTCGTCAATATCAGATTTTGACAGTTGCAATAAGAATAAATCAAAAAGTTTTTAAATATGTAGATAACAAAATAACTAATTCATTATAATACTGACACTTTTTTGTCTACGAAAAACCGGGCTAAGTTAGTTACTTTGTCACTATTATAGGGAAAGCTCGGGTTCAAATTATATACTCTCTTTAGGATCCTTGGTTTATTGGTTTTTCATTATCAATTCCGCTTCACACAATATCCATCCATCCATATATAGTTTACAGCTAATGCCGGCATAAGATAAATCACAAATCTCTTTTTAATTAAGTAAATATCACAGCGTCGTCTACGTCCTCCGTTGTTTTTTTCATGACCTCTTCAGTTCTGCCATCTGTCACATTTTTCCCGCGCATCGCGCGTAAGTTTTTTTTAAAAAAAGCCTCCCACTAATAAGGCGCGTTCATATTTACATACAATTTGACATAAAGATAAAACAAAAACTAAAATTAACCGCGAACGCGATGTCGGAACCTAACAGCTTCGGCCATCCTCTTTAAGCGAGTCCCTTCGCTTAGATTGCTGGCACAACGCAATACTATCTATAATACTATTTTTAGAGATCAACGATGACAAATTCAACATAGGTATAATCATTGAACTTTGCTTCTAATGACAACAATATCAATATAAGTTAAAACAACTGAAACAAAAGTATAAATTATCAATGAACAAAAACATGACGTCTGTTTCAGACGATAATCATTGGATTATACGACAGGTAGTACAATAAACACATCGGCCATCCTCTTTAAGCGAGTCCCTTCGCTTAGATTGCCTTTTCTAAAACTACCTATAATGAAATCAATGAAAACAAATTCACTATACTATAAACATTAAACTTTGCGTCTAATGACAACATAACATCAACATACAATTTATAAGTTATAACAAATGAAAACAAAAATATAAATTTATCATTAAACAGAAGCGATGTCTATTTCAGACGATAATCATAACGACGATTATATAACAGGTGAATACAATAGAAAATAACATATAAGACATGCAGTCTATGATATCTTGCAAATGTTACAAACATGTATTATTAATAGTAGTTAGTAGATACTAAAATGCAAACGTATTTTTGCTAATAACCTATCTTCATGTGCAAACATGCTTACTCGCTTTTAGTAGTGCTATGATTTGATGCATTTGATTCTAAATCTCGAGAAAACACCACACACGTTTGTATTTTGTCAATAGATGTAATAGCCTGATACTTCCTACCGTTCCTTCGGATCAGAAACCTATCGTTAGGAAGAACTTTCATAATACGGTAGGGACTCTGGTACTTCACCACGAGTTTTTGCGATTTTCCATTGTGTGGGCCCTGTCGCACTACCCGTATCAAAGAGAATACATAGCATAGAGGGTTATTGTCATAGTAAATTTTGTAGTCACAGGAAACCCACCGCCATCCATCGACACAGGATCAAAACCAAAAATGAAATTGTTTAAAACATCAAAAATAATATATATATATAATGGATAAATGATTTTTATTATTATTCATGGAACGCCATATGACTGACCCACGCTCCCCCACCGATACGTGCCAAAACTGTCAAATATCAAACGGTGTCGCCAACGCCATCTGCTCTCAGCGTACAGGCCACAGGTGTGGCGCCATCTATTCGAGTAGGTATAATTTCTTCCTGATATTCGAGGCACGCTCCCTCTCCAGACCCTACCCATCCTACCTATGAAATAACATGTGTATATCTTTGCCCGTTCTAAATCACCCTCTTTATGTTGCCTTGATGGTTTCCTGTTTATTGAATTAACAACGTCTTTCGATTGCTGCTCTTTAATTTTATCACCAGCGCCTAGAGCCTAACATTTGATAACTTGGGGATTTTGGATGTATCATTAATAATAGTCCAATATACTTTCTTCCAGTGATGTCTAACTCTATTTAATTATTAATAGTTTCCAAGGGACTATTTTGTGCAGTCTTATGTTTGGTTGTGTATACGTACCAGTATATCGGTGATATGTGCCTCCCAAGCTTTATCGAC
Source organism: Cydia strobilella (assembly GCF_947568885.1). Lineage (NCBI taxonomy): Eukaryota > Metazoa > Arthropoda > Insecta > Lepidoptera > Tortricidae > Cydia > Cydia strobilella. Next base: position 3,620,976 of record NC_086043.1, on the reverse strand, counting down.
GTAGCCAACGCGTCCCAAAATGGTCTTGTTGAATCTCTCAACCTCTCCCTAGGCTCTCGGGGCTGCTACCGCTTTAACAATGAGCGTCATACCGAATGATGATTTAAACTCTCGAAAGGACTTACTTGTCAAACCCGAAAAATCATCGGTGATGAGTGGCGAACTGGAAAACCGAAGCAACTTATGTGCTCTCTTATGACTCGAACGGTTGTCCCAGGCTTGGTGTCCCTTACAGCTGTTATAATCACAAATTTAGTGGATCCATCAGACTAACCATAACAAATACCTATTAGCTTTCTTGTCCTTCACAAAAAGCCCCAAGCGGTCTGCATCAGCCGTGTGGAAAGGTTTACTTTGGGTTTACTCACCATCGCGCTTTGTGGAGCTTTGTGATGAGCCCACTCGAGACAAGTCGATAATATTTTGTACAAGGCGACGTATTTTTGTTGACCCCAAAAAAATGGTATCTGATCCCCTAAATGCCCTAGAAACTAGCGTTGTTCAGGTTGGTTAGGCGGTTTGGGAAACTCAGAGATTACCTACATCTGTCTTCCTGTCATCTGGTTTCCCTGAGTACTCACCCCAAAACCTAGGAAGTCTATTTGTTGACAAAGAAATAACATTTACTCAATTTAGAATGAGACCCCCCCCTTCTCTCTAAATACCTTCGGTATAGTACCTACTTGGGATTCACAGTAATCCACATGAACTAAAAATATCTATATAAACTATTGCACATTTTACCTGGGCTTCTCGGAGTATCTTGTGAATAGTTCTTTTCAAGATCCAGTCAAGTCCTAATACAATAGGGCCACTAGGGCCAGCATAAGACGAGAATTCTCTGACAATACCTCTGTCGACCATTTTCCTGAACCATATCTCTTGATAATTGTCGTTCAGTATGTGACATACGGTAGGGCCTTTATACAACTGGTTGGGAGTCTTCTATATAGATTACCATCTCGGCACTGTCAGTGAACTCTAGGTCTTTAAGCCAAATAGAAAAGCCATTCCTATGCTGTACAATACAGTACAATACAATACAAATTATTTATTGTTTGTACAAGTACCTGTTCCAATTTTGAGCTGCCTTAATGTCCGTGCGACTTCGACGCTAAAGGCGTCCAGGGTCGTTATCTGATTTGATGAAAGGAGTAAACTCTTGGATAAGGATCTCATTAATACATCATCTCATCTCATCATTATTAGTGTTACTAATAAAATATGTGTCTTGGTTACATGAAATAAATGTACGGAATTGAATTAATAAGGTTCCCTTTTTGGTACCTAGTATAGCTAGTATATTTGGTAGTTACAAACTAAGAGAGCGCCACGTTCGTTTCCAATTTCATACATACCTACCAGGTACCTACAAGGTAATATCGACTGTCTTTTTCACCCCCGCAGCGAGCCGTTCACGTATATCTACATTGTATTTACTTTAAATTCGTAGTAACTGTTACCAGCCACAAGATACAATACATTAACCGTTTATCTTAGTGCCCTTTTATACTACAAGATTTAAGCGGTCTTGTTCTTGTATAAATTAATTCGGTGTTTTAGTGATATTGATATCCGATTTTCCGTAAGAGTGCACTAATTAAGTTGAATGGCTGAAATGTAATCATCTACACTTTGTACTTCATTTGTTTCCTGGATTCCTTGAACCTCAGCGTTTACAATAGAGATGTCTATAAGCGTCAAACTCTTTTCTACTACTCCTCTCTACAAAGGCAATTTATCCAGAGAATTTATTTATTATTAGAATTAGGATTCCTAGAACTTTTGTTGTAATAACTAATAAAGAAGCACTCCCTTTCCTGATCGATGAGACATGTTTTTTTTTCTTTTTGGGTCATCACGTTACTAGTCACTATGCAAACTTAACGTTTTTGTCTTTAGTAGCTGTTTGTATGTTTTCACATGTTATTAGTATTTTTATTTCCAACAAAAAAAAGTTCAGTTGCCAAATGTCCTGAGCAATCACATAGTGTGTATTTTACCATAGATTTATTGTCATTTGAGGCGACCTATTTCTTTGTAGATGAAGCAAGTTATGCTAGAGTTAAAATTGCTGGATCAAGTAGCCCCAGGGTGATTGAATGTAGAAGTAGTATTTATATTAATGCTACGAACATTCGCCATATTGACAGTACTAAAATACTTGAGCACTTTCACTGTCCTGCCTGTGCACCTACTGTACTTTAATTGACCAAACCTCAATTCCATAAATAATGTAGTCTGCCTACATCTTCCTTATCTTTCATCTTACACCGATTTAACAAATTAAATAAAAGAGTATGTAACCTCTGGTACCAAGTATTAGCTACCCCGCTTAGTTTGGGTAACGCACAGTCAACTGTAGCCTTATTTATCATTCCAACCATATATGTCGGCACATTTCACTCTCGTTAACCAAACTAACACAGTCTGTACTTTTGTCATCGGATCAAACTCTATCACATTGGTATTATATGGTAACTTATATTTATCCGGATCCCTGACTTTGTTAAGAATACTTATAATCTAATACAGCACAAGTCTCTAATTGTTTACTTATTCCTCAATGTATTCTCTTAGGTAGTGATGATCCTCCTTCAGATCCTCATGATAATCTTCAATAGTCCCTGAACCTTGTTACTTGAGTTGCTCTGATGGCACTGCAGCGACTGACTACTCCTTGAATCCTCATCCATATCCATCAGTACTGGGTTCTCCATCCTCGAACCCGTTGGACTCCGCATTATCTGAAAATTAGATTCATGGCCAAGACCTTGGCCTCCCTGATGTCTTAGCCCTTCCCCTGGACTAAGTCCATCCTTATCCAAATCCATTAGTGTCGGGTTCTCCATCCTTGAACCCAATGCACTCCGGATTGAATGTTCATGGCCTAGTCCTTGGCCTCCCTTCCCTTCAACTAAGTCCATCCTTATCCATATCCAATAGTGCCGGATTCTCCATCCTTGAACCCAATGCACTCCGGATTGAAAGTTCATGGCCTAGTCCTTGGCCTCCCTGATGTCTTAGCCCTTCCCTTCGACTAAGTCCATCCTTATCCATATCCAATAGTGCCGGATTCTCCATCCTTGAACCCAATGCACTCCGGATTGAATGTTCATGGCCTAGTCCTTGGCCTCACTGACGTCTTAGCCCTTTCCCTCGACTAAGTCCATCAATATCCAATCCTTGACATACTGACCCTCCTCCTTGGTCAGTTCCGTCATCCATCCTGAAACTTCCAATCATATGTTAATCTCTAGTATTTTGTTTTTGCACTTTCTAGTCTTTTACTCTTTTTACATAAATACATACAACCATTATATACATATATTCCTATAACATATTACTCATATACATTTCAAACAAAAGACTAATACCTTTTGACAGATATAAACAAAGAAACAAATAATAATCACTAGTATTCACATGAACACCAACATACAAATATCACTTCTTCAGTCAGGGGAGTCACTAGTGTTCACATGAACACCAACATACAAAGTTCACTTCTTCAGTCAGGGGCTGTCACTTACTATGTTTTACTTATTTATTACAAACCCTTTTCCTTGACTATTCTTTTGTTTAATTCATTTTCAATGGCATCTTTCTTGCCAATGCAGCATTATCAAATTTTAAATAAATATGGCAACTTAAGACTCAATCCAACACCGGACAACTGGTTTTAAACTGGCAATGTTAGAAGTGTTAGAACAAATTTGTAGTAATGTACCATTACCAGAAATAATCTGTAACACACACACACACATACATTGTACACATGTTATCATAATATATTAAGTATCTTTTATGGAACAGAAGAATCTCAACTGTGTGAACCTGGATGTTGGATGCTTGGACGGTATGAAATTTAATCAGCTAGACTAGGTAGTACTTCAAATAGATTGTAACATGGGTGGGTAACTTGTACCTGACTCATTGCACGTTTTAATTAAGCAATAACAACAAATAATGTCAATCATGAAGTTACAATAATTTACTTTCCTTTTGTTTTTTTGCTAAAATATGGGAACACCAAAGCACCTTGTGATATGTTTACCTCTGATTGAAATGTGGAGCCAAAACAGCTTTTGCTGTAACTGAGCAAGTTAGACAACAAGACTCTTTGTCCCAAAATAAATTATCTTCATCTTTTATAAGACAATGTTATGCATGCAGGCATGTCATGTGTGGAAATTGTTGACATGAGATAAAACTTATTAATTCTACAAAATGAATGAAATAACACACAAAACAAGTACAATTTTAGTTGCCAATTTTTCCACAGTCCCAATGACAGGTACAAGTTATAATGCATGATTGGAATGTAAGAAAATGCAGTAAGGAAAAAAAAAACTATTTCTTGCAATTAACAGACTAAAACACTAGTACAAGCCTGCACCTCAATCTGTTATATTGATAAAAGCACTCAAAACAATCAGTAGTCTGTCTTATAATCACTTTTCTTTCCATTAGTTGTTCCCAATATCCAATATCTAAGAATCATTATCATCTTGAATCGTTACACTCCATTACAAAGTATCCCAAAATAAATACCGTTTACCTGTTATTCTCCGGGATGTGGACGTGATTTAGGCGATTTACATCAGAGTAGCCTTACGATCCCCACTTGCTGAACTATAGGGAAAGCTCGGGTTCAAATTATATACTCTCTTTAGGATCCTTGGTTTATTGGTTTTTCATTATCAATTCCGCTTCACACAATATCCATCCATCCATATATAGTTTACAGCTAATGCCGGCATAAGATAAATCACAAATCTCTTTTTAATTAAGTAAATATCACAGCGTCGTCTACGTCCTCCGTTGTTTTTTTCATGACCTCTTCAGTTCTGCCATCTGTCACATTTTTCCCGCGCATCGCGCGTAAGTTTTTTTTAAAAAAAGCCTCCCACTAATAAGGCGCGTTCATATTTACATACAATTTGACATAAAGATAAAACAAAAACTAAAATTAACCGCGAACGCGATGTCGGAACCTAACACTATGCTGACAGTAAATTGGTAACTCGTATTAGAGCTTTCATAATCTTCAATGCTATAGGTACTATAATATCTCAGAATACCATAAAGTCGATGTTTAATCAAGTACAGTCAGAGTAAACGGACTCAAATTATTCATGGATAAAGAAAAGGTTACCTTATAATTTGATAAATTAAACGAAGTACGAGTACTATTTAATAATTAATTTATTCAGAACGTGTATCACTTATAACAGTTTATTGCCACTGTATTAAAAGGTAAAGCGATGGTTAGCCTATACAGAAGTTAAAATAAAGTGAGGTTTTTTGTTCAGTTCAGGATGTCGGGAAGGGTGATCACGGGGGCAACCTCGACGGGAGCGGGTAGCACGGGAGTGGGGAGCTCGATGGGCTGGGGCTCAATGGGTGAGGGCACGACGATGGGGGCCTCGACGGGGGTGTCGACAATCTGGACAGGCTCAGGGGCCACGATAGGGGTGTCGACGACCTGGACGGGCTCAGGGGCCACGATGGGGGTGTCGACGACCTGGACGGGCTCAGGGGCCACGATAATGGGAGACGGCACGATAGCGGGAGTCTCTGGCACGACGACAGCGGGAGCCCCGGGGGCGGCAGCCTGGTTGATGTTCAGGATGATCTGAACCAGAGGAGCGGCACCAGAGGAGGCGGACTCAGCCTCGACGGGAGCAACAGCAGCGGGACTGGGGTTCACGATGGGGGCGTCAACAACAATGGGGAGCTCGGCGACGACGACTGGGCTTTCAGCGACGATGGGGGTGTCGACGACGACGGGGCTATCAACAACGATTGGGTGCTCGACGAAGACGGGGCTCACACCGACGATGGGGGTGTCAACGACGACGGGGCTCTCAACAATAGGGCTCTCAACCAAGGCGGGTCCAACAGAGATGGGGCTCTCAACCAGGGCGGGTCCAACGGAGATAGGGCTCTCAATCAGGGCAGGTCCGACAGAGATGGGGCTCTCAACCAGCACGGGTCCAGCGATGATGGGGGATTCGGCATCCACGATGGGCGCGGAACCACTACCAGGGGTCACGATGGCGCGGGTCGGGCCAGCGACGGCTACGGCGACGACGGAAGCGACGATCAACAAGAATTTCATGGTTGCTGCAAATAAAAGTGGCTTTTGATTATAACAATAACAATATTGTTATTGTATTTTAGCAAGAACAATTCCTTTTAAATGCTAACAATATCTAAAATACAGTTTTAAACAATATCTGAAATACAACTGAAAACTCAAAATGCCAAGACTTTTTATGCAATTACTGAAATTAGCAGAAAGCATACTCATTTTTAAAATGATTGCAAATATTATTGAATTGGTTTCGAGTGTAAAGTTTAACAACAATAACTATTTTCCTGATATCAACTAAAACACGAATAATTCGTTCAATAAATATTAATTAATATTTAAAGCTTACCTGTTTGGTTTTATGTTTCAAACTATGCTTTCACTGAAAGATCCAGGAGTTTTTATACCAAATTTTATCTTCGATTGACAGCACAACTACCTCATATCGTAATTATCAACAGATAATTTTAATATACCTACTCTCGCCAAACGAAAACCAAAAATTGCAAATCGGGGGAAATAATTCGTGTATAAGCGTATTTTGGCATAGTTGTAGGGAAAGTTGAAAGTACCAGAGGGTGAGAGTGAAGCTAAAGGGTTTCTGTTTATATTAGTCTTATTTAGACGACTGGTCTGGCCTAGTGGGTAGTGACCCTGCCTGTGAAGCCGATGGTCCTGGGTTCGAATCCCGGTAAGGGCATTTATTTGTGTGATGAGCACAGATATTTGGTTCTGAGTCTTGGGTGTTTTCTATGTATTTATATATTATATATATCGTTGTCTGAGTACCCATAACACAAGCCTTCTTGAGCTTACTGTGGGACTTAGTCAATCTGTGTAAGAATGTCCTATAATATTTATTTGTACGTCACTGGTTCTTGTAACTAAATGAGGCTTGGGCTAGGTTCCGACCCGAAATCTAAGAATCTTTTGGATTAAAACTGAAGCTGCTTATTTTCTGGATATTCGCTCCTGAAGCTTATATAGTCTCCATGCCTGAAGCTTTTATCTGCTTGTTTTCATTCATTTTCATTTTCTACTGCTCTAGTTAGCCGGCTACAATTTTGAAACAAAAAAGTGCGAAACAAAACATTCAAATCGCGAGATAACGATTGCATCGGACTTAAGTAAACTCGTTTATTGAGGTTGTAAATAAATGTAAAACCGTAATAAAACGAAATTATTCGGCAGCCGATAGACAAAGGCTGATAACTTGTGTTTTGACACGTGACCCTGATAATACATTGTAAAGTGCACTGTTTTAAATGTTTAAAGACTGTAAAAACGAAAAAACAGAAAGAGTCACTAGATAAGTATTATGCTACAGTCTATGACAAAGCGCTACAAGAACAGCATAGCAATTTAAGTCACACATATCCCATACAATAGAAATTAGGGTCTCAATTTTGTTTAATGGCTCTATACGATGGCTCAGCGCTAGACCAACGAGATAGCCATACGATGGTTGAAAGCACGCACTATGGGCTACGTGTAGATGCTTACGCACCATCGCTGGCCCACTAACGATGTGTGGACGTTAAACCGACACCGCGGTCATCCCATCGCCATCCCGCCGCGCCATAAGCCATCCGACACCACTACCTAGTACCTTCTCTACACGCTGGCCTATCTTAGTGGGCCGAACTTGTCGGGGTCTGTATGACTCTTAAGAGTCCCCGGCAAGCTCGGTTCTCCATACAAACGTAGTTCCGCTCTCATTTTAAAACGAGTGGCTGTTTGCTCTGAAACTTTGTACTTACAATAGGATAAGGATTATCTATGTCTAAAATTAGTTTATGTCGCTTCAGATACCATAGTTAAAAAAATACAGCGAATTTACGTTTTTCATACAAAACCTGTTTATGCTCTATTTCGTTTGTTATAAACTGGAGCTATATAAACTAATTTCATACCTAGATATACCTCATGTCATTGTAATTGCCGTGAACCGTGGCTTCGGCGGCTTTGCCGTGAGGCCCATTTAAAAGGCCCTAATTCACTAGCTTTCCTGGGTGTCATGCTTCAAAACTTGTATCACCGAATTAGGCGTGTCACCAAATAATGCGAGTCCTTAAATGAGAAGGGAACTCCGTTTGTATGGGAAGGTGAAATTCGGCCGAGCTTGCCGACCGACCGACCGACTCTTAAGGGGGTAAAAGGTCTTTAAATTTTCTTATAAAAACAGGCATCTATTTTCATCTAAGTTTGTTCAGAAAAGTAAAGAGGCTAGACGAAGAATAATTTTATGCAAAGAAATTTCAAAGGCCACTTCCCTAAGCAGTTTCAGGCACTGGTCATTTGCATGGAAAAGTGCATCTAAGAGATTGTTTTTGTGTTACATATTTAATGTACTTTATGGGAGTTTGGTTTTCGTCAAACTAACAACTCTTGGGTTATTCCAGCTCAGAATCATGAGGACTAATAATTAAAACACAGACAAAAAGTGTGTGGGTGCCAGTTTTGTAACGGTCCATACAAAACGTAAGTAAAGGATGACTCACGTTAGACCGGGCCGTGTCCGGGCCGGAGCTTCCGGCGCTTACTTTTACATGACATGACAGGTGATCACGTGATGCTTTCCATAGAAAACGAAGCGCCGGAATCTCCGGCCCGGACACGGCCCGGTCTAACGTGAGTCATCCTTAAGTAAGTAAACACTTTATTGTACGAAAAAGAAAGGAATCAAGCTGTGGAATCAAGGTTACATCAGATAAAAGTAGTAAGGCGAATTTTTGTTGAATGTATGTGAAAATGCTTAACAAAACTGTCAACAATTTTTATGGCACTTTTTTTTCCTTTTTAAATCGATAGATCTCGCGATTCTGAATATATATAACCCAAAAGTTAGTGGTTTTTCGAAAAAAAAGTAAGTTACATTTGTCTAAAAATGCCTTCTGAACTTGAAAGGCTGCTTGATTCAGAGTCTTTCAAATGGCTAAAAATAGTCAAAAACATGATCTCGTGAAAACTTTATTCATAAAACCGTAAAGCATAAAAAACTGCAGTTCATACTTCATTGCAACCGCGTTTTAAGAGCAACAAAAACAAAAGACGGATGCCTTGCAAACCGAGCCCCTTGTTCCCAATGCACACCAAGATTTAATCTCATAGGTAATGAGCCCAGAGATAAGCGCTTATGGCCTAGCGGTAAGAGCGTGCGACTTTCAATCCGGAGGTCGCGAGTTCAAACCCCGGCTCGTACCAATGAGTTTGATAATAAAGTACCAGTTGCTTTTCGGTGAAGAAAAACATCGTGAGGAAACAGGACTAATCCCAATAAGGCCTAGTTTCCCCTCTGGGTTGGAAAGTCAGATGGCAGTCGCTTTCGTTAAAACTAGTGCCTACGTCCATTCTTGGAATTAGGTGTCAAGCGGTGTCACGTTACTCCCTCCTCCACGTATATTGGAGGAGTGAGTAACGGAGCTAGGAGTGAGGAGGTAGAAGGAAAAGATAGATATAACAGGGGTAGGTTCTTTATTTAACGGCTATTGTCTAAATATGACACGCTACAGATGGTTTAAATTACAAAAAGAATAAAATAAAGTTTATAGTCGCGCTAATAGCACGTGCAAGGCAGGAGCACGCACACGGATAGGCGCGCTGATAGCACGCGCAAGGTGAGGCGCGCTGGTAGCACGCGCACAGTAAGGCGCGCAGATAGCACGCGCAAAGGTAAGGCGCGCAGATAGCACGCGCAAGGTGAGGCGCGCTGGTAGCACGCGCACAGTAAGGCGCGCAGATAGCACGCGCAAGAGTAAGGCACGCAGATAGCACGCGCAAAGGTAAGGCGCGCAGATAGCACGCGCAAGGGTGAGGCGTGCTGGCAGCACGCGCACAGTAAGGCGCGCTGGTAGCACGCGCACGGTAAGGCTCGCTGGGTAAGGCGCGCTGATAGCGCGCGCACGGTAAGGCGCGCTGGGTAAGGCGCGCTGATAAGCACGCTCTTCAAAGAGGCGAGGCGCAGTGACAACACGCGCCTGTTGAGGCGAGGCGCGCCGATAGCGGGCGAGGCGCGGTGACAGCACGCGCCTGTTGAGGCGAGGCGCGCCGATAGCGCGCGCCTAGGAGACGAGGCGCTCCGCTAGAGCAACTGCAAAGCACCACCGGACTTGGGTGCGTGCAGAGAGCGCCAGACTTCGCCAGGAACACAGGTAACCTTCTAAGGAGCGCGATCGAGGGTTTCTTGATGGTGCGGGGCCTGGCTTGGCCCCGCACGGACCCTTACAACTGATGTTCCTTTGTTGGGAACTAGAAGCAAACTGAATTCAGATGTCCGCTGGGCCGCTTATATAGCTAGCAATAACATTTTCTAGAATTCTTCTTTACTTCGTTATTAATTTTGAAAATATTTGAAAATATTTGTTCACTAGTAACAATTTTTAGATAAAATTTAGAACAAACTACTTGAAAACTATACGACCTAAACTTCATGCTAAAGAATTTTGAGTAAATTATTAGTTTGACGGATAATGTCAAAACAAAGAAACAAATATGTCAATGGAAAATTTATAGTGAATTTTAGGTCGATTAGCTTCGAAATTATTATAAAAACATGAAATGATTAGAAAAACAGCAAGGTAAGTAACCGGACGGGTCAGGGCCGTATTAGGGTAGAAGGAGTTTAGGGAGAATTGGAAATGGTAGCCAGAAAGTAAAACATTTTAAATCAAAAGTTTCAGAGAGTAATTTGGAAGACGAGAATCAGACAGGAAGACAAGGCAAAAGCGTTAAGGAATTATAGCCGATTGGAGAATCCAGAGCATCAGCCCGTGGGAGTAAGGACTGGGAGTTAGGACCCAGGTATGAGATGCTACATTACCCCAAAAACCACGGAAAAAAAAACTTTGTCGTAATCTTAAACGGAAAAGTTTTTTTTTGTGAAGAGTTAAGTTTAGGGGAAAGTAAAGGAAGTAAGGTAAGTAGGTAAGTAAGTAAGTAAGTAGGTAAGTAATTAAGTGGGTAGGTAAGTCAGTAAGTCAGAAGAAAGAAAGAGCAAGCTCGTTAATGGGGATGAATAAATGGAACGAGAGGATGAGTGATATAATGGAGAAGAAGATGAATAGATCGAGGAACTTCCCTGCACTCATACATCTCCTGTCATAATCACGCATTCATAAGTCTCTGGCAAAGGAAGGGGATGTGGTTCACGCTCTATGACGCACACTCCTAAGAAGTCCTCGCTATGACCTGAGGCTTCTTTATAGAAGGGAGTAGTCAGCCGCTCCACTGGAAAAGATAATAAGATAATAATGAACGACCTAAGGCTTATTTTAAGGGAGTAGTCAGCCGCTCCGCGAAGATAAGTTTATGTACAAGTTCTAGTCGGTTTAGAGCCGACGAGAGAATAGAGAGTAGGGGTAGAACCTACTTCTAGGTTGTGGTAGGGGTAGACCTACCACAGTAGAGTAAAAAAAAGTAGTGTTTGACCATAAGGCTTATTTTTTTCTTCAGAGTTGGACTACCGCTCTGCAGGGTGAAGAAAAGAAAAAGAAGGGCACCTGGCTTATTAAGCCACCCGAGAATGAAGAAATATTTACAGATGAATACAATCACACAAAATGAAAGAAATGGAAAATGACAGTTAATGAAGAATGAAAACGAGCTTGAAGAAGGACAAAGGGGAGGAGGAGGACGGGCTGAGCTGAAGAGTAAAAGAAGTACAATTATTATAAAGTTAAAGACCTATAAAAAATACATCATTAGAAATAAAAGTGATAAAAAAAGTAGCTATCTAGTCTGATTGCTATAATAAGATAATCTAAAAAACGTGCCATATTGACTAAGGAAATAGAAAATTAAACAGAAAAAGGCCGAAAAGTTATTTAAGATTTAAAGACACGGATTCTGTCTATAATTTAGAATTTAGAGGGTTAAGAAAGCCGGTAAATTTAAAAGTTGGGCGCCAAAACTGTCACGTTACTCCCTCCTCCACGTATATTGGAGGAGTGAGTAACGGAGCTAGGAGTGAGGAGGTAGAAAGGAAAAGATAGATATAACAGGGGTAGGTTCTTTATTTAACGGCTATTGTCTAAATATGACACGCTACAGATGGTTTAAATTACAAAAAGAATAAAATAAAGTTTATAGTCGCGCTAATAGCACGTGCAAGGCAGGAGCACGCACACGGATAGGCGCGCTGATAGCACGCGCAAGGTGAGGCGCGCTGGTAGCACGCGCACAGTAAGGCGCGCAGATAGCACGCGCAAAGGTAAGGCGCGCAGATAGCACGCGCAAGGTGAGGCGCGCTGGTAGCACGCGCACAGTAAGGCGCGCAGATAGCACGCGCAAGAGTAAGGCACGCAGATAGCACGCGCAAAGGTAAGGCGCGCAGATAGCACGCGCAAAGGTGAGGCGTGCTGGCAGCACGCGCACAGTAAGGCGCGCTGGTAGCACGCGCACGGTAAGGCTCGCTGGGTAAGGCGCGCTGATAGCGCGCGCACGGTAAGGCGCGCTGGGTAAGGCGCGCTGATAAGCACGCTCTTCAAAGAGGCGAGGCGCAGTGACAACACGCGCCTGTTGAGGCGAGGCGCGCCGATAGCGGGCGAGGCGCGGTGACAGCACGCGCCTGTTGAGGCGAGGCGCGCCGATAGCGCGCGCCTAGGAGACGAGGCGCTCCGCTAGAGCAACTGCAAAGCACCACCGGACTTGGGTGCGTGCAGAGAGCGCCAGACTTCGCCAGGAACACAGGTAACCTTCTAAGGAGCGCGATCGAGGGTTTCTTGATGGTGCGGGGCCTGGCTTGGCCCCGCACGGACCCTTACAACTGATGTTCCTTTGTTGGGAACTAGAAGCAAACTGAATTCAGATGTCCGCTGGGCCGCTTATATAGCTAGCAATAACATTTTCTAGAATTCTTCTTTACTTCGTTATTAATTTTGAAAATATTTGAAAATATTTGTTCACTAGTAACAATTTTTAGATAAAATTTAGAACAAACTACTTGAAAACTATACGACCTAAACTTCATGCTAAAGAATTTTGAGTAAATTATTAGTTTGACGGATAATGTCAAAACAAAGAAACAAATATGTCAATGGAAAATTTATAGTGAATTTTAGGTCGATTAGCTTCGAAATTATTATAAAAACATGAAATGATTAGAAAAACAGCAAGGTAAGTAACCGGACGGGTCAGGGCCGTATTAGGGTAGAAGGAGTTTAGGGAGAATTGGAAATGGTAGCCAGAAAGTAAAACATTTTAAATCAAAAGTTTCAGAGAGTAATTTGGAAGACGAGAATCAGACAGGAAGACAAGGCAAAAGCGTTAAGGAATTATAGCCGATTGGAGAATCCAGAGCATCAGCCCGTGGGAGTAAGGACTGGGAGTTAGGACCCAGGTATGAGATGCTACAGCGGACCCCAGGCTCCCATGAGCCGTGGCAATATGCCGGGATAATGCTCCGTAGCGAACGAAACGTAACTGCCACTGTCGCACTAGTGGGGAAGAGTGATAGAGAGAGATGACTACGATACGCTACAGACCGTTAACGAAGCACTTGAGTCACCTGCCGGCCTAGCCAGGGTGACAATCGCTATCGCTTCGACAACGAAACACTGTGTCTCTCTATCACTCTTCCATATTAGTGCGATAGTGACAGTTGCGTTTCGTTCGCTACGGAGCGTAACCGATTGGCACGTTGGCTACGCACCCTGTACGGCTACCACCAGTTTTACACTAACATGTTCGCTAGCGTGAGCGTAAGTTTTATGCATCTCGCTCGTACTGGCATACCTATTAGTGCGAGCGACGTTAGCGAGTATGTCAGTTGGATACTGCTAAGGCAGTCGTGGCAAGGCTACTGTGGTTGGTAAGCATTAGTAACAACATCACAGAAGTTTGTAGCCGCTCTGAGTTCTAAAGTACGCATCAATCATAGCCGACTAGAAAATGTTACTTTAAACATTTTATACCGGGTGGTGCTTGAGATAGGAGCAAATATTTAAACGGGTAGATTATTTCACCTATAGGATAACGGCACCAATCATGGGACATTTATATAGGAGAAAATTTGGAGCATGTTCTATGAAAAGGGATGTTCTATTGTCGATAACGCTTACGCCGCACAGCGTCGCCGGGCATTGTATTTATATCGGAGCATCGTTAATAATGGCGTAAGCGCCATCGTCAATAAGGTCCCTTTTTATAGAAAATACCACATTTGGAGTATTTTGATATTCTACCCCTTTATGTTTTTGCTCCTGTCATGGGCAGTATGTCGCCATTAATTGTAAAACTAACAAACATTTATGAAAAATTAAACTTAAGCAACTCTATGGCTCTTTGTTTATGGTAAAATGTTGCCAGTGTTTAAAACCTGATGATAAATACTTATTTTACAGTATTTGTCTATACCATCCCATTACTGGTGCCAGTCCCATTATAGAGGTACTATAATGGTTTAGTGCTTAAGTTCTCCAGGACCGTTGATATATTATTTAAAGTTACGGTCTACAAACAATAGATAAATAAAAAAATAAAAAAATAAAATAAAATAAAAAAATAAAAATAAAAATAAAAATCATTTAATTCGGACGATAGTACAATCCATATTTTGTTAGTTACAATTATACTTAAATTACTATGTTAGTACCTAAACTAAGATGTTGGGAGGTCCAGTGCCTAATAAGTGCACTGTCCCATCTCCCTGCCACGACGGTCAGGAGACTGTGGCGGCTGTCGCGCACCCTTATAAAGCAAAAGCCTAACTCGCTAGTGATTAAACATCTCAAATTATGTTTTACATACAAGACTTCTCGCTCTATTATGAACCAAACATAGATATATTATGTCACGTTAATGATCATGCCAAGTTTTATGTAATTTAAGCGTTTCGTTTTAAAATGAGAGGGTAATTTAGATTGTATGGGAGAGGCTATTAGGCGGCAGGTTCGTGTGACTCTTAAACATGTCTAGCATTGATGACTCATCAGACACTAAGGCAGAAAGGGCGGATAAAAATGAAGTAATAATTTAGATTTTCACTATCTCTGAAACTACTAAGAATCGGTTTCGCGTAACACAATAATTTAAGAACTGCTCTGACACCTTAGAAGTTCTTGACGTATTGGCAAAGGTCCCAGTTTCAAGTATGAATATTATTCGAATGTCGCAGTTCTAAAGCACACCAATATTACAAGAAGAAATTCGGATAGCACAAACACGAATTTGGTAGATACTGTACTCGCACTTAAACTATCGTGAGACATATTTCAAAATATTTATCAGTACGGTTTTTACTCACTATTATTTTTAGTCGCTTTTGGCGACATGTTTCGGAACGAGCGACGAGGCGGGCGGCGCGGGCAGTGCACGACGAACAACCGCCGCGGACACTCGTGCCTGAGGATGGATTCCCAAAGAATACGAAACATGTCGCCAAAAGCGACTAAAAATAATAGTGAGTAAAAACCGTACTGATAAATATTTTGATACTGTACTCAATTACTATTGAACATGTGGACCAAAGGTAGACTTTAGTTAGGTGGTTTTACGGTTTCGATTTCGGAACACCGTGTAAGGCGGACAATCCTTAGTTTGAAATAAGGGATGCGGCTCACCGATACCTATCACTGTCTGTAAATAGGACAGGAATCGATTACGTGCAGTACAAACTGACCAGTAGGTCCCTATACCACGAGCTACTACGGAAACTCGGTACATTATAAATAAACGAGTTTCGATAGACCGATAGAAGTTTGAAAACTAAATGTCTTAATTGAACACTGTTTTGTCAAAATATAAATGACAATAGATTTACATTATTAATATTGTCTTCGGTTACCGCGATAGTTATTCATGAAATAAAACTGACTGTCACCCGTTGACCACGAACGCTGTAAAGGGTTCGAAACGTCGGGATGTATTATAAATTCAATATACGCGATATAATCCGTTTTCATAGTTTTATTTCATTTACATTATTATATAAAAATATAATACATAGTTTTCCGTACCTATAACGTTAGTGATGGGTGGACGACATCCGGAAGATTGCAGGTTGCAGGTCACTTCTGGATGAGATTTTCAGGACCGGGACAAGTGGTGTACTAGAAGCGAGGCCTATGCTCAGCAGTGGACGATAAAGGGCCGATATGATGATGAACCTTAGTGATACACGGTACATGTCTAGTCAAAAGTAGTTTTCACTGAAATTAATTTTGAACAATTAATCAAAACAAGTAATCACCTTATCCTTATCCTTTCCACTGCGCAATTCGCCACACGACTGAGCGCGCTGGTGTAACTAAATGCGATTTGGACTCCAATGTATCGGCATTCATAGTGCTCGTAAGGCCAGTCTTTACGAAGTAATATATATGTCTATGGCACGGACCTTATAAACTCATGGTAAGGGCCCAGTTGGTTCGGTGAAAGAAGCTTTCAAATAAATGGGGTTTTTCCTGTTTTTTTTTTCTGCCCGTATCTGCAATCTGAGTTCGGAGTTCAACACATTCCTCGTATTTGTAAGTATCTTATTTGTAAAACCGCATTACAAATAAGTTCACAACCAACCTAACTATGAAAGTTTATTTTTTCCAAAGGGGTATGTACTTCTTTGTATAGAATTTAATTAGTTTTAATGTTGCCCTAAGCGAGGTTTAGACTAGCAAGAACTTGCATGCAATTTACGTTACATTGCTGACTACTAAGGTAAACTGCATTCAAAATGTTTATCACATACCGCAATGTAATGAAAATTGCATGGAAGTTCTTGCTAGTCTAAACCTCGCAGTAGACCATATTTTCATAGAGTTCATAGAATCAGAATAATAGGCCCAATTTCTATAGGATGAGACACGTTTTCCAAGATGGCGGCGGTTCCTCCGGGTCCCTAAACATCAGATGGCTTGGACATGAACACACATGAGAGCATGGGAATTTTTTGAAACTAAAACTAACTTGGAGAGTTATAAAACTTTCTATACCAGGAAAAGTTCACGCTAGATTTACAATAAAAGACGATTGAATCTAACAAATATTTTGAGAGTAGGTAGCTACAATCTCCGTTAACTCCGTACACAAAATACAAAAGAAACCTACTACTCCAGTACCTAACCAGGCGGCTAGGTAAGTTGAAAGCTCAACTAAAAACTAAAACCCTATTTCCACTTAACCTGTGAGGCGCGACTCTCGCCCACAACCACGTTAAACCTCGCGGGATTCGCCGTTTTCTCGAGTTTTGCTGGCGTACTGCAGAGCGCGGATTACGAGATTTCTGGCCGGCTCGAGAACTGCCCGACGAAATTAGCCACCATTCTTGGGCTCGTTTAGGCCGAGAGCAGATGATGTTTTTTTTGGTTAGATTGCACTTTCCTTTTCATCACATCGCTATCTATAAGCAACAACTTCTGCCTGACTAACCCATTTTTTTATTACAAGCTTTTTATTAACTTGCAATGTACCTATGTAAGTAAGTATGTAACTATGTTTGTACGGGTCAAATCTTGCAAGTTAAATTTGACCCACTTCCCGGCTTCCGATGAAGCTGAAAATTTGCATACATATGTAAGTCGGGTGAAAATGCAATATTATGGTACCATCGAGCTGATCGGATGATGGAGACGGGAGGTGGTCATAGGGACTCTGTGATAAAACAACGCAACCTGTGTTTGGGATTTTTAGAATTGTCTCGATGAGTATTAGTTGTCTGTGGAAAGAAAAGTACAGTCAGCGATAAAAGCTTGTACCAAATATTAAATTTTTGCCAAAACTTATTTCGTTTTTGGTGTCCATAAAGCCAGTTTTTAGAGATAGTTAATAGAAAGTTAATACTTTCAAAGTGACGTTCGAATGTCAACTGCATCTGCATTACTGTTGCGACGTCGTTGTTGCCGCCGCTGTATCTGTCAATTTCCTTGATGACTATAATATATAATCCGCAGCGAGCTCTCACACTACAAGGACCATGTTAGTTGGAAAACTTGTGCGCTTACCACTTAGTAGTTGCCGGCAATATTGCCGAGCCACATGTGCGAATCGCCACATTGTCGCTTTTACTTTAAAACTTGTTTCTTGTTTTACAACTATCGCTTTTACTGCATGTTGTAGCCCGAAAGTCAGTGCATTCTCTGGCTGTTGAATGAGGTTGTTGTATTAAAGTGACAAAAGTACATGTTTAGGGTCTCGAGGATCTTGAATATTTTAATTTTTTTATGTTGAAAGTTTATATCTGATTAATGATTGCAATTTAGGTAGCTAAGTTATTAGCACTGTATAGCTAATTCTTTACCTATTACAGAACAAATGGTGTTCCAGACATTTGGGAGGCGTGCGCGGAGCCCAAGCCAACACGTAGAGACTTGAATATAATAAGTTACGTTACGGGTATGTTTCGTGCGCAACTTATCTTGCGCATCCCCTAGCAACGGCTGCATGCTGCCACAGAATATTAATTAATAGTACGACCTGTTCTACCGTACAGAAAGGACACTTCCTACAAACCCGAAGTTTGACAGCATGCAATGCAATCATGCATGTCTTTCTAATGTATGGCACTATCCCTTCGGCTATTTAGGGTTGTCAAAATTCAAGTCATTATCTTATCGGTGGTCGTGCACGCAAAGGGACGTCAAGTTATGTCAACCCTAATAATTGCTCGGAGCAATGCTGAGCCGAGCGATGCCGAGTTTGCCCGAAAGGAGGAGTGTCCAACTACTGATGCTGCATGGAATCAGTTTATTTATTCAATGTCAACAAATAACAACTGTCAATTTGCGGAGTTTTGATATTTTTATAATGTATTTTACAGTACATCTAGTGCTCCATTACGACACCCTGTGCTATAATAAGCACAATAATTACGTAACTACTAACTGAAGTAGCATGACAAATACGATCGTTTCCTATAAAATACGATGGAAATTGATAATAAATACATAAAACATTCGGCCTGACGCCCACACATGTTTATTATAGAAACTAGCGCGACCAAAGTTTGTTCCACCTGATTTATATACATAGTCTGTTACACGGACAACTTCCCTTCGCATTGTGAGAGCTAATATTTGAATTTAGAAATCAATTGGCGGCCATTTTGTTAAGGGGAAGCCGATTTATCTTTGCGAAGATTTATTGTCTGGCGCAGCTGGTTAACATATTTTCGTACTATTCTGAACAATGGGAATAGACTTTTCTTTGAAATAAATTCTCGAACAGCTGAAACGAATGTGTTTCTGGAATGGATTCAAGCTTGTTAAGATTTCTCAATTTAAGATAAATGTGTCTTAGATTAAAAATGTTAATCTTGTCTAAGAAACCCGATCGCTCTTTCGTGACAAGACAGCTTTAAATTTTCTGGTAGTTCATCTTTTTTAACGTGTACAATAAAAAGTATTATAATTGAAATTAAATCAATAGATTATCTTGGAATTCTTAAACATATTATTAATGATCATAATAATGCTTCATTTGGCATTAAAAATTCTCATCTTGAATATATATTACTAGCAATGCATCTCGCTTATTTATGTTTATTGATGTCACCGAGATGCACTGGAACGAAATAATGCCATATATCAGTATTAACTTTTTATTTTATTTTATTAGGTAGCCTATAAGAGTGTCCCACTGCTGGACAAAGGCCTCTCCTCTTTCCCGCCATTTGGTCCTATCCAATGCACAATTGAACACACTCTTGACAAAATGTGTCAAGGTCAGAATCAGAATCAGGGTTTTATTTGCATAACATAGGTATATACAGGTGGTAATTTTAAATACATTTTGATAACTACGCTTTATCCACAAATGCGAATGTACAAATTCAAATATCATGCCTAGCCTGAATAATAACATGCTACATGCATACTTTGACATTAATAATATCACAATCAAACTTGCAAAACAATACAATAAACTAATTAATTAAAAAAAAATCGTGTGATGTGATGTCATAACATATGCAATTTATATAAAATAAAAATAAATTATAAAAAAATTATATAACAGTAAAAATGTGAAAAATAATTAATATAGGTAAGGAAATGCATTTTAAATATTAATTATCTATGTCGTTTAGGAAATCATTGATTGAGAAATAACATTTACGAATTAGTAATTTTGTCAACTTTTTTTCTGAAATATTTAGTATCTATAGGTAGATTTAAAATGTCACTAGGTATCTTATTATAGATAATAGGGGCCATTTTAAGAATGTTATTATTGAACGGCTGTATTTATATTGTGCTCTCACTCGCAACATGCGCCCTTGAGATGCGAGTACAAACAGTTGTGGGTTACTCTACAAAAAGAGCTATTTCTAGGATGTATATTGAAGGAAAAGTTAAGGGCTTTAAATATTTGAAGGCGGGAACACAACTTTCCCTGTATTTCATGTTGAGTATTGCACGAATGCATTTTTTGCGCTTTAAAAATATGCTCCGTATTACTTGAGTGACCCCAAAAAATAACACCATAACGCAACTTGGATGCTACGAGGCCATGATAAGCACTAATTAAGGTCTTTCTATTTATAAGTTTTGAGAGGTTTCGTAAAGCATATACTGCTTTGTTGACTGCTTTGCAAATTTTTATGCCATTTTAAATGGCTAACTATGGTAATGCCTAGGAATTTACAAACTTGAACCCGTCATTTCATTCCCACAGGTATATTTAACATAAAAAACGTATTCTTTTTGTGAATACCCCATTTTACACATTCTCGTCGTTTTCAGGAAAAAGGACAAAATAAACAGTCGTAACTTACGCCCACCGAGCAATCCACGCCTTTTGTAATCAAAATTAAATCTGCGGGCAATTTACTAGAGGATATTACCTCATATTGCCTCATATCACTTAAATTGTTACGCTTCCCGAATGCATACATTCTTTCTTTATTTGGCTAGGTTCGTGTGATAAGAGTGGCTATTTAGTAGAAGTTTTACATACAACATTTTTTTTTATATTTATTGGTTCACCAACAATTGTTTACACTTTGTTAAGTATAACTACAAACGTTTTAACTATTATCGCTTAGCGTAACAATTACTTAAAGGTAAACACCACTTGCATTTAATGAAGTAAGAAAACTGCATCTACGTGACATACTTTATACAATAATAATGCAGGCATTAATTATAACATTTATAACAGGGACTAATACTGTTTACAATCGAAATTAAACTATCGTGAGACATATTTCAAAATATTTATATCAGTACGGTTTCACTCACTACTTCATCAACTTCTTTGTAAGAACAAAAATTTTTAGCAATGAAAATTAGTACCTGACAAAAATGTATGTTACGTAAATGTTCATGCCAAGTTTCATGTAACTTATTAGCATGTCATTTTAAAATGTGAGCGTGACTTCGATTGTATGGGAGCGGCTTTGGCGGCGAGTTCGTGTGATTCTTAACACAGTTAAGTACAGCAGAGTAAAGACAGCGAATGCATAGTTGCATACTCATTCGCATCCACAGCTTTGGTTTTCTTCCATTCCTCCAGTTTTTGTATGTAATTTATTTCATGTTATAACCGCTCCAAATATCTATCCGACTGCTTCAAAGTCGTGTTATAATATTATGACAGGCTAATTATTTTATTTGATAGATAAGATAAGGATAAAAGACTTTTATTTGTGTCTATCACAAATCATGTACGAACATGAACAGACAGCTTTAGCAAACAAAAACAGAACATTAGGTACCTAAGTGTCCATCACGAAATGGACCCAAGCATAAGCTATGAAACCAGCGCTGGTCTTCCGTAGGGTTCATTTGGGTAGGGTTGGTTGGGTTTTGCCATGACAGATAACAAATAAAGACGCAGTGTGCCGTGTGGTTTCCGGCTAATAAGAATAGCGCCAACCTATCTCTTCCTTGGGTGTCGTAAATGCCGACTAAGGGACTACCGTGACAGATCTAAATAAAAGCCGTTGATCAATCACTGCATTCCTTATACCCATCAGTCGTATCGATCACACGGTCCACTGGTGCCAGGGGGTTAGGAACGAGCGTGGGTTTGCAAAAGCGCAACTGTTCACTCACTATGAACACTATTTGCAAAATAAAATTGTAAAGGTCGCCGTTGTCGGATACGACATGGAGGACTATAGGGACCGTGCGCGTTGAAGGGTCTGCCATCTTGTGGCCTGAATCGGAACCATAAATATGTACATCACATGTACATTGACACTTCACGCCAAAGCAAGTGCTGCCATCTTGTGGGCTACTTTGGAAGCATATACTACACATTTACGCCTCGCGCCAAAAATCTGACGTTTCCTGTGCTGCCCCCTACAGTTTATGCACGCTCCCTATAATAAAGACGCAAGTTAAAACATTGAAAACTTCCCCTTAACAAAACTATCCTGCCCGTTAGCAGTGCAAACGTACAAGTGTTCAATAATTCGCTTCGCAGCAGACCGGATCTCAATTATTCTGTTGAACTTGTTTCAAATTGCCGGGTTGATACGTTCCTTGGATTTATCTAGACCGAATCCAATCAGGATTTAAAATTTACAGGTTTCGT
Source organism: Cydia strobilella (assembly GCF_947568885.1). Classification (NCBI taxonomy): domain Eukaryota; kingdom Metazoa; phylum Arthropoda; class Insecta; order Lepidoptera; family Tortricidae; genus Cydia; species Cydia strobilella. The sequence continues at coordinate 3,598,412 of NC_086043.1, read as the reverse complement.
TCCAGTCTATTCTACCTACTTATATACACTAGCCAGAGCTTTAGAGCGGAGCCTATTGTCAAACAAAAGTTTTACTGGCGTCCATGGAGAAGATTTTGATGTTACACGTTACGATAAATGGAAAATACTTACTCGAAGTTAAAAAATAATTACATGTGGCGTTTTCAACCAAAAGGTATCACATTGTCGCTTGTTGATAAGGTTGATTTTTAATCTGAAACTATATAGAAATAAACTTATATTGACCGGGATATAGACCGTGATTACCTTTTGTATTATTTGTGAGCTCCCGATATTTCGACGCAGTTACATGCATCATGTTCACGGGTGATGCATGTAACTGCGTCGAAATATCGGGAGCTCACAAATAATACAAAAGGTAATCACGGTCTATATCCCGGTCAATATAAGTCTAGTGAAACTAACCGTGAATCATTCAAAACTCTAATTATATAGAAATAAACTGAAATAAATGTCATATACTAAGAAAAAATGACCAAGGCCTCCAGTGCCCCAGGCTGGAATCGAACCAGCGTCCTCTGCTATCGCGGCAGGTGCCTGTGCCATTCGGCACACTCTTAGTATATAACATTTAGTTCAGTTTATAATTTATATAGTAGTGTTTCTACTTAAAAAAAAAAAACAAATTAAAGTATTTTCTGTAAATAATTTAATTTGTTCTAATACTTCTAACAGTATATGGAAATAGCGCCCTACTGACAAGCGGCAATAAGTACCCTTTTGGTTGAAATTGGCACATATTGTTATAAAAAGCATTTCATTCAACCTATCAAATTAACCTATCAACTTTTATTAGCCGAATTTTGCACCAAATATTACGCACCAAAGTTATCCTTAACCAACAAGGAAGCTAATATTATATTACATTGACCGAAAACTGGTTTATTGGTTAGAATTATTTATAAAACAAGTTTCTTGCCGCCCTGTTGTCATTATTTGCAACGCTGATTTCCCCTGGGCTGCGGGAAATACAGCCTTTGGCTTAGTTAATATTATGTTGTTCATTAAGAATATTGTCTTCGGTTACCGCGATAGTTACTCATGAAATAAAACTATGAAAACGGATTATATCGCGTATATTGAATTTATAATACATCCCGACGTTACGAACCCTTTACAGCGTTCGTGGTCAACGGGTGACTGAGGAAAAGCTACAAAGTGCAAAAATACGCACATACAAAAATAATGAACCATCATAAACTATAAACTTTAAGGATGGTTGTACATGTAAAATCGGTTCATAAGGCTAGTTATACAATACAACTATTTTCAAGTAAAGATATATATATATATACGCGATAAAGCTACGACGGCTCCAACCCACCTCTGACCCGAGAAGATTTAATTCCCTCCTAAATTGTATCCTAAATTGTAGGAGGGTATCCCAATATGGGAGTTATGGGACCGGCAACAAACTCGGCGAGACACATCTTTTCAAAACATATTATATTCAGAATGTCCACCATCATCCAACATTCAACACAAAGTTCTCACAGTCTATGTCTCGTTTGTTCCTTTATCAGATGGACTACTGGATCCCAAGCTGGTGGTAGTGAAAAGCCATTTACCCTATTAAAGTTTGGATATTTCTTAATCTCAATGGACTTACGCAGCGATATAATTCTAATATATTAATCCGCGATATAATCCGTGCAACCGGATTCTTGCCGTGCATCTCACGCTTATAAACTCCAATCTAAGTTAACCTGTATTTAGAAAAATCGTACAACCCACTTTTAGCTATCCGTAAATATGATTACCTGCCCAGAACGTGCCGTGCAACGAAATTCAATTTGCTTACTTATAAACAAACAGAAACACGTTTCAACTTTTGACAGTTGTTAAACGCTACACTGCTCAAAGTGAAATAGAAGTAGAAATGTACGGGACGGTGTTGTGGGCGAACGCGCTGCGTTATGACTTAGTTCTCAATCGTGACCATCATATCAGCCGAAAAACTTTCACTACTGGAAATAGGCCTTTCTGAAGACCACAACCCCAAACCCAGACAGACATATTATTTTCACAGAAGGAGCCGAGATTCCTAGCCACTGCATGTCGGTATCTGGAGTCAATTTCTTATATACCCACGACTATATAGCGTGAAAACATTAGAATTATTAATTATGTACACAGTTTAGTATGTAATACAATAATTACTTAATTTACTTAATTATATTTATACAGTTAAATGAGTTTAATCATTAAGTCTAGTCTTATTTACTTAATTTTAATGCATAGGTAGCTTACTACAATTGCAATTAATGGCAATAAACAATAAACTAATTTAACTTAATGTTTGGTTAATAAATAAACAATAAACAACAGCCGGCCATGCGTTACCTTCCTCCTATAGTTCCCTGTAATGTCGTTCTATTAGGGCTTTCTCTTACAATGCAGCCATCTCATTTGTGAACGTTACTCAAAATTCTTCCCGATACACCCGAATCCTACGTGTAGGTACCACTCTCACTGTGGCGAAAATTCTTCTCTTTGATGCCTGTAAGTAATAGAACGGTCATCGCAGTATTAAATACTTAACCAACATGTTATGTTTAAATAGCTTGACTAGGGATTACAAAAATCTTCTACATTTTGACATTTTAAGATAATATTTACGGCGAGGGTAAGTAAGTAAGGTGCATTGGAGTAAAGGATGACTCACGCTAGACCGGGCCGTGCCCGGGTCGAGGCGTCCGACATGTCATTTTCTATGACGGCTGATCGGTGGTCACGTGGTGCATTCCATAGAAAACGAAGCTACGGAAGCTCCGGCGCGGCCCCGGCCCGGTCTAACGTGAGTCATCCTTAACTTCGAACGCGGGGTAATTCAGAAAATGGCAGAAAATCGCATTTTCGAAGTTACTTTGTTACTACTATACTTACATACTAAAAATAAAAATTCTAAATGGAAAACAAAAACTAAGATGCCTACTAAATAGTATTATAAATTTAATTTGTGCTAAGATCTATGTACTACCTAACTTTTTACGATTACCTACTTAGAATGAATGGTAAATCTTGAAATGGAATAGGTAAGTTTAGTAAAAATCTAATATTGCAATCATAGTTAACCAAAGTATTCATTAACACCAGTTAATCATACATACATCACAAAGACTGTGACTTCAGGCAAACTATCCGTTTCTAGAATTAATAACTACTACGGGGTTTTGCGGGGCTACAGCTATATTAAGAATACTGTATTTTATTAAATAAATAAATAAATAATAAACAAACATCCGTATGAGTTCACCGCAAGAAAAATAAGCTGCCGGCTATGAAATAGCCTGCGAGCGTTTTATGAATTCATACCGTCTAAATGACATTTTTATAGGTATTTTGTCTCTTAAACGGGAAATTTGAGTTCGTTAGCTAAGGCCTTAAAGAGATTGAACGGCAGCATTTTTGTATAAAAGGGTACACCGGTACAGTATTTGTACGTCTAGAATTTTGTTACCTCAGACGTGTACGGAATGTTTACTGCATTATTTTCTTATTTAAAGTAAGATAATTACTTTCGAGACACCGTAAAATTGCATGCAAGTTCTTGCTAGTCTAAACCTCGCTTAACATTGCAGAAATTATCTTTGCGCTTTTATCACTAATGAGCGTTATTACACTGATAGGTGCGACAGATGTGTAGGTGCGAGAGTGACTTTGTCTTATATACCTACAGCAATGATAAAAATTACCACAATAGTTTTTCAGAAGCTAAGGTTGGTATTCCAACTGTCCAATTTCATGGTCCAATGTGGCGTCACACTCTCTAACCACAGAATAAGTAATAGTATTATCATACAGAACGGCCACGCACCGCCCCGCCCCGAATCGAATTACCTCGCCCCCGCGACAGCAGATTGACGGCCGTTTGCCGGCCGCTCAGTACTATTTTTAAGCAACTTACTCACACTATGACGCATGACGCGTGTACAGACGTGCCGTTCACACAGAAACGCAAGTGATTTTTGATGTATAGCGTGTCCGCCCTGTGCTCTAACTAAGCAAAATGTAAGACGCGAATGTCGCGAATACACTTTGGACAAAGAAATTGAACGGGTGTCGTTGTGTGAAATTGAAACAACTTTGTCAGTAGAAAAAGGCGCGAAATTCCAATTTTCTATGGTACGATAACCCTTCGCACCTACATTTTTTTAAATTTGCCGCTTTTTACTGACGGAAATGGCTTGACAGACTATACCTACCTACCAGACTACAGACTACAGACTAGACCTTTGTGAACAACGAACCTTCAGTTCGAAGCTCTATATATCAGCAAGGGTCCAAATTTAAGACGATCCAATCCCGAAACAAATGCCTAGGTTTTGCATATAAATACGCTCACACTTTTAGGTTTAGGAAGACAATCGAATGTTATAAATCGCAACTTCATTCGATTTCCACTCGACATTTCTCGCAAAGCAACTAGCTTGATGTGCACGAGCATAGACATAGTATAGTAGTTATAGACATGAAACCGAGCGACCAGGGGTAAGAGAAAGACATATTCATGTATTGACAGGTTAATGTATGTAGCAGCATAATCCTTTTTCTCTTTCACTCTTATCAATTTCGGTATTTCGCCATCGCCTCCTACCTATGCTGCCATAACCCGACCATGAAAAAAAACCCGGTCGGTGATAAGGACAAAGCATGGCACTATTTTCTGTTTCCTCTTATAGGAATCGCAATAAGACTATCTTTCTCTATCAAAAAGTGTCAGGCCCTTGTGCGCGAGGGGTATACTGTGTGTAATATTTTTATTTTATTTATTTGGGGTATCAACAGCAATTAGAGAACAAATCAAATTATTGGATTTGTGTATTTTTAAGTAGTCACACTGCTATATATAAATTTCTAGGTACTATACATTAATTACGTCATTACCAAGCTTAAATGGAGGTGAGCGGGACATGTTGCCAGGCAGAGTGATGGCAGGTGAACCAAAATGTTGACAGATTGGTGGCCGCTTTCAGATGACAGAAGCGCCTGGCGTCCGTTGGCTCTTTGGGTGGACAGGATGACGTTCGAAAAATCGCGGGGCACTTTTGTATGAGACTAGTCCAGGACCGGGATAAGTGGCGTACACGAAGAGAAGCCTATGCTCAGCAGTGGGCGATTGAAGGCTAGAATGATGATGATGATGACGCCGGTTCGAATCCGGCCTCCGCCACTAGGCTTGGGCACTTTTTCTTTAGTATATGACATATCTTTCAGTTTATAATTTGCGTGTACCTAAAGATAAATAAATATTTAATCAGGTTATGATATTTAAAGTACGAATAGGCATTTAGGTGATCCTGTAGCCTTACCACGAGTTTGACTCTGACATATTCGCTAGCGTGTGCGTAACTTAGTTTCTATATTTCTCACTCGTACTGGCATATTAGTGCGAGCGAGGTGTATAGTCAGTGTCAGGTCAGTGTCAAACTCGTGGTAATGCTACTGATCTCGAACGTAGTTTTCTACCCAAGTTACTTTTCGTCCCAAAGAATTAGGTTTATTGTTTTATTGATAACAAATAGAGAACTATAAAATAAAATAAAAGCAAGAATATCCTCACTTCAAGTACGGAACCCTCGGTGAGCGAGTCCTACTCGCACTTGTCCGGTTTTTTAATGTTTTGGCAATCGCACTGCTCGCGCCTGCTCCGAGCAGTGACATACAGGTCAATTCGAAACTACACTGGTATTAAAATAATATCTATATGTGGCATTTATTATCGTGCATTTTACTCTTACTTGTCCGTACGATGTACTGGTGCAAGATAACATTTTGATGGCCTGTAAGGCACAGTCTAAAGATTAAGAAAGAAAACGTGTCAAGAGTTTTTGGGACAGGCAGAATGAATCCAACTAAATAGAAAGAAATGAGTTTTCGCTAAAATACCTATTCATGGAACCTGTGCTGCATAGAAATCATTCAGTCACGTCACGCGTATGCCGTCGTAAAACCAGGAATACCAGGAGGCTCGCCTTCAGTAGATACCCACACTAAAGCAGTAACTGAACTTATACAGAATGTACCAAAAATAGTAGGAATCCGTTTAAGGGCGTATTCGGTATTGTGTTCTGATTAGGAGAAAGTTGAAGAAACATTTTTTTGACGCAAAAAACATTTTTTTTATGGGGCAGGGCGTCCAATTCGGCCAATCCTTCATACAATGGCAATAATTTTTCGCGTCAAAATTTTTGTTACATCCTGTATATCCATGTAACCGTAAAAACGCGTTTTTTTTATATTAAAAAAAACTTATTTTGTGTTGTGTTCAACGGTTCAAAAAATTATTTCAGTCAAGTTAGTTAGTTTTCACCAAGGCACTGCGTGAATCGCCATGGTCGTGTCAAAGCTGTAAGATTTTTTAAATCAGAATTGGCCTCTTTGCCGTAAGTAAATAAGTAAATATTCTTTATTTCACCATTTGCACCACAAACAAAACAAATTCAACACAGATTTACAATGTACCTAATAAATAAGGGTAGCAACAGGAAGGTGGTAAGGTAGGTAAATAAAGGACAGGTAGTCGTATTCGGTTACATAAATGTTTTTTTAATTCCTTTTAACTATAGTTAGAATACTGCTTTGCACATATATTCCTCTATGGCACAGCTCAGCAATAATAAAGATATATGGGCAGCACTGCCGCTCTGAACGGTATTGAATCATGGCTAACGGTGCGGATGGCCTTACGAATAATCCTTACTATTTCTCACTATTTTGACCCGAAGGAAGATGGTATTGATGGTAAGAGTATTAAATTGTTTTATATTGTACTTAAGTAGTAGCCATTGGCCAATTTGTGTAACAATTTGTGTATTTAAAGGATTTGTGATTCACCAAACAGGAGGCAATTTAACAACACTTACGTAGAAAATCTGACAAAGTCTATCGTAAAACAATAATTACTTACAATTATTAAACGATTTAATAAACTTGGAACAATTTATACGAAAACAATAAATAATAGTACACTGTGATACAAGTGTGCTGCGTTGGTCATTACACACGAGGCGATATTGAATAAGAAAGCCAATGTGTGTAATGACCAATGCACACGCGTCTCATACGACTTTTTCAAATGCGACAAAAAAACGAAATGTACATATTAGTAATAATATTAAGAATATTTACATATAACATACTAAAAGCGGTTCAATAAGTTTCAACGTTACAAGCAAGGTGTGTTGAAAAGGTCATTACTGTTACCTTTTATTTGCTTCGCCTACTTTTTCACCTCATTGATCTCCGTTAAGAAAATTACGCCCCCTTAATTAAAGGCTGAAGGAAAAAACCAGATCATCTAATTTCCTCGATGCTTAGCTAAAATCTCACGTTACATTGGAAATTAATCCTTATTACCAAGTAATAAGATACCGTGTGCGTAAGACGAAACTTTAGAAAAATCGCTGGGAGTAGAAATCTGACAATATTTACTTCTTAAATGTTGCATAAAATCTGCCATTTGTGTCATTTTGACCAACGATACTTAAAAACGCATCTTAGACACGAAGGAATTATTATTATGTACAATTCGTATTTTTTAATACCACGAACAGTTAGCCAGACTTTAACAACTAAATTGTATTTTTATACTTTGAAACTTGTCACGCCACTTTTTTTTTAATTCTTAAAATTCGAAAACCAATCAACGCAAGGAATAAATAATAAATAAATAAAATTAATTTATCATTTATTATATATTTATTTATTACAAGTATATTTATTTTACTGCCTACAGACTTCTCAGTCCCTTCCGTTTTATTTATTGCTGTGTTTCCCTCAAAGCAGACTAAATCAAGAGTATGAAAAATACGTGTAAATCACAAGAACTGCTTACAGGCAAAATGCCATAAGGTCTTTGACCTCCATATAAAATACTTATGCTACTATTGTCTGCTATGCTACATGTGAGACGAATCTAACAACACCACATACCTATATACGTTGAAAGCCTAATTTGAAGAAAAATACCTGGTATAGATCTCTTAAAGCGATAAATATATAGGTATACCTTCAAGAAAAGAGCGTACTCCCATCTTAACGCAACGGCAACGCACTTGTAATCCCTATGGTGTTGTGAGCGCAATTTTCGACAAAATATTTTGTAATCGTCCCTCAAAAAAAAGTCCTTTAAAAAATTTTGCCCCCAAAAACCAGGCTATTGTCATTAACGACAATTAGAAAAAAATTCGTTATTATTATCTATGACTATCATCGTGAGCGACATCTACAATTAGATTTCACCGTTCCTATTAAAGTCACAAGCTCATAGCAAAAATAGTTTTCGAAATTCTTAATCCGGCATTTGAACGAGCCTCCAGGCATCGCTTGTCAGATTTTAGCCGGCGGAAATATGACTGACATGGAAATCGGGATCAACTGGGTGCAAAGGATTTTAGTTCCGGTGAGCATAAAACTATTATGGACGAAGTTATATTGAAGCCGGTAAAGTCGGTGCAATTTGATTAGATTTGGCTTGTGTGGTTGCTGTGTGTGTGTGTGTGTGTGTGTGTGTGTGTGTGTGTGTGTGTGTGTGTGTGTGTGTGTGTGTGTGTGTGTACAGGTAAATCAATCACGAGGCCTTTAACATCTTGACAGATGATAAGCAGCGTATGTATAAGCGCTTTAAGAGCTGTATCCAAGAAATAAAACTATGAAAACGGATTATATCGCGTATATTGAATTTATAATACATCCCGACGTTTCGAACTCTTTACAGCGTTCGTGGTCAACGGGTCACCCGTTGACCACGAACGCTGTAAAGAGTTCGAAACGTCGGGATGTATTATAAATTCAATATACGCGATATAATCCGTTTTCATAGTTTTATTTCAGCTGTATCCAAGTTTGTTTTGTATTGTTTTTTGTCATTTTATTTATGGAACTTGACATTATATTAACTAGGGAAGCCCTAGTATTATACAGTGTGGAAAAAAATTATGGTCCCTGGGAGAGAGAGTCCCGTAAAACCTTAAGTTAGCTTATTTTACCTAAAGGAAACATTATTTTATTCTTAAATAGAAACAAATCATTGAATGAAAATTATTTTTTTAAATTTGCTTGTCTCGCGATAAAATAGTGTGTTTATTTTTCGAAATTTGACCGGGAATCAAACAGACTAAAAATTTCGAAAAATAAACACACTATTTTATTGAAGGTATACCTTCTTTTATTTTTAAAAAGAAACAAAACTGCATTCAGATTTTTCCTTTGTTTTAAATTTCGCTAGTCTAAAAATATTCTTGAGTACTAAATATTCGATTTTATGGATATTTTGTACGACAGACGAGTGTAAGACCTAAGGTTTCTTGCAGAAATGTTATCATTATCCTTCCCTCTACCTTCCCTACCTTCTCTACCTCTATAGAATCTTCTTTTTCTACCTACGTACCCAATACATTTATATACATATACCCAATACATATACATTATACTCGTAGTCATACTCAGAATTAACAGCAACTGATAAAGTTTCCAATCCAATGATAGTTAAATCACTCGCCGCTGCAATTTAAACTTTATCTCCTTCTCTCAAAGTTAGTTTTAGTTGGTACGTAAAAAAACTGTAACAAAGAACTGTGCGGAAAAGTGGATCGGACAAATAGGGAACAAATTAAACAGTATAGGATTGAATCTCTGTTTGCTCGGTGTTTTCAGGCAGGCTTCCAGGGCTTGTCGTGAAAACTGACCCGAGATTTACCTGCGCTGCGTACTTGTATATATGTACATGTGTGTGTTACCTATTCTTTTTTACCTTGTCCTTTTTTATATTTTATTATATTGATAGAATAAGATAATATTATAACCAGCATTTACGCTTTTATACTCCATTCCAGATTAGATGGGACACAAGGAAAAATGGTTTTTAAGGTTCCGTACCCAAAGGGTAAAAACGGGACTCTATTACTGACTCCGCTGTCTGTCTGTCTGTCAGTCAGTCTGTCTGTCTGTCCACCTGTCAGATGATGTATTTCTGTTGCCGCTATAACAACAAATACTAAAAACAGAATGAAATAAATATTTAAGTGGGGCCCATACAACAAACGTGTTTTTTTTTTGTCGTTTTTGAGCGTAATCGTACGGAACCCTTCGTGCGCGTTTCCGACTCGCACTTGGCCGGTTTAAAAAAATGCTATTTTATAATGTCATTCAATAAGTATCATTTCTCAATCATACACTCCTTAAATAAAATGTGGAAGACGAAAATATTTTCACCCAATTTTACACTTAATCATTTTAGCAACGTTCGCATCATAACACGCATCATAACAATATTCTTATAATAAATAAAGAGAGGTAACTAAATAAATAAAATTTCCGTATAAAATAAAACAATGAAGCAGCAGAATCTACAATTTACTTTTGTATTCGTTCTGATTGTATCGAAATCGAAGTTGTTTGCTGTGATCTGCCGCTAAATTCTCACAGAAAAGGTTTAAGTTCTCTGATTCTGTGATTTTCTAAAATCTAAATGTTATCTGAAATAGACTATATTACTATGTACTTATGTAGGTAACTTATTATTCGTAGTTAGTTTAGGGCCTAATGAACGCACTTTCATACTTAACATAGACTTAATTTAAAAAAATATTCAGAATCATTTTGTAGCACTAAAACCTATGTCTAATTTAAGTTTGCGGTTATATCAAAAACAATCTGTAAAAAATCTTGCACTTAAAAGTATTACAAGGTATTGTTATCATTTCCTTATAATGCACGAATTAAGATAAAAACCAATTAAAGAAATAAATTTAGCATTACCTTAGGTATCTTTTAACTGCACGTATTAATACTAGATAAGCTTGTACAAACTCATTATCTCAATATATTATTGGGATCAAAAGATTTTATATATGCATTATTTATGATAGTATCGATAATTTTCATGAATTTGATACGAGTTGATAACTATTATTTGATACTATTCATTGATTCATCATTCAGGTATGAAATCGACGTGTTAATTAAGTCCATTTTTATTTATTTTTAAATTTTAACGTATTTAATCATATTCGGCATTTATTTACATACAAGATATATACAGTGGTACTACGTAAACGAAATTAATAACTAGCTTAAATCTAAAATAGGCCCTTGAGGCATTGTACCAAGGATGCTGGCGGCATTTCCCCGCTGTATCGCAATGCTGATACGTTGTGCGAGAAAGCCGCCAGCTCTTCGGTCACCAGTTACGTATCATATTCTATGTTATTAATAATACAATGAATATTTCCTGTAGGTATACAAAGTTAAATGAAAAACACTAAGTATCCAATTTTTATATCACATAAAAATATATTATCTATAGGGGAGATTAGTCCAAAACCATGACAAAGGGTAAAACAAGGACACAGCAGTATGGCTACGCCTGATTTAGTTAAATTATGTTTTATACCTTTCTTACAAATACGTAAGTCAAAATGACAGATAAAGATTCATAGCTAATTCAGCGGGCATGGAGACTATATAAAGGAGCCAAATCTCTATGTATGAAAAGTGTCCATCAAAAAACAGTAATTAGGCGGCGCCACCATACACCGAAATACTACCAAAAACAACCTACGTAATTTGGTCGGGTTATTTGTTGCCTTATATGATTCATGTTATACTCATGTACCAGAGCCTAACTAGCGCCACCGGAGAGATTAGGATCTATTATTTAAAGCTGAAAGCGGTCACTTTTGCAACGATTCTGCCATAAGAGATTGGCATCCTTTCTATACCATCCATATCAGCGGGGCTAAGATGGACGGCTGTCTATCATTTGTCACCATACCTGTCACGCTCTAACAAGTACCTACGTAAGTGCGAAAGTGACGCATGATATGACAAGTGACAAAAACGCGACCATGATACCGGTGCAGGTCAACGCATTTATTTATTTATTTATTTTATTTAGAAAATATCAATAACAAATAAAAACAAATTGTAAGAAAACACACAAATGCCCTTACCAGGAAAACGAAAAACTCCAACACTAATAATTCTCAATCTGTCAACAACTGTGTTAACACTAAACCAGAATCCTAACTGCAAATAGAATATTCCCAGCTTAAACATGGTAAACATTTGCTAAACCAAATAGTCCCAAAGAGTAATCAGATGCATGCTTGCTTCAAACAAATGCAGTACGGAATATACTGTTTGGTGTAATAGGAAAGCAAAACATTAACAGAGGAGTGTCTTTTCAAAAGGGTTTATTTCTGCAAAACTGCTCTATCTTTGCAAAAAATTTTTCTGGGGAAAATTGGTTATAATAACGCCATTAGAAAATATCCATAACAAATAAAAACAAATTGTGAGAAAACACACAAATGCCCTTACCAGGAAAACGAAAAACTCCAACACTAATAATTCTCAATCTGTCAACAACTGTGTTAACACTAAACCAGAATCCTAACTGCAAATAGAATATTCCCAGCTTAAACATGGTAAACATTTGCTAAACCAAATAGTCCCAAAGAGTAATCAGATGCATGCTTGCTTCAAACAAATGCAGTACGGAATATACTGTTTGGTGTAATAGGAAAGCAAAACATTAACAGAGGAGTGTCTTTTCAAAAGGGTTTATTTCTGCAAAACTGCTCTATCTTTGCAAAAAAATTTTCTGGGGAAAATTGGTTATAATAACGCCATTAGAAAATATCCATAACAAATAAAAACAAATTGTGAGAAAACACACAAATACCCTTACCAGGAAAACGAAAAACTCCAACACTAATAATTCTCAATCTGTTAACAACTGTGTTAACACTAAACCAGAATCCTAACTGCAAATAGAATATTCCCAGCTTAAACATGGTAAACATTTGCTAAACCAAATAGTCCCAAAGAGTAATCAGATGCATGCTTGCTTCAAACAAATGCAGTACGGAATATACTGTTTGGTGTAATAGGAAAGCAAAACATTAACAGAGGAGTGTCTTTTCAAAAGGGTTTATTTCTGCAAAACTGCTCTATCTTTGCAAAAAAATTTTCTGGGGAAAATTGGTTATAATAACGCCATTAGAAAATATCCATAACAAATAAAAACAAATTGTGAGAAAACACACAAATGCCCTTACCAGGAAAACGAAAAACTCCAACACTAATAATTCTCAATCTGTTAACAACTGTGTTAACACTAAACCAGAATCCTAACTGCAAATAGAATATTCCCAGCTTAAACATGGTAAACATTTGCTAAACCAAATAGTCCCAAAGAGTAATCAGATGCATGCTTGCTTCAAACAAATGCAGTACGGAATATACTGTTTGGTGTAATAGGAAAGCAAAACATTAACAGAGGAGTGTCTTTTCAAAAGGGTTTATTTCTGCAAAACTGCTCTATCTTTGCAAAAAAAATTTCTGGGGAAAATTGGTTATAATAACGCCATTAGAAAATATCCATAACAAATAAAAACAAATTGTGAGAAAACACACAAATACCCTTACCAGGAAAACGAAAAACTCCAACACTAATAATTCTCAATCTGTTAACAACTGTGTTAACACTAAACCAGAATCCTAACTGCAAATAGAATATTCCCAGCTTAAACATGGTAAACATTTGCTAAACCAAATAGTCCCAAAGAGTAATCAGATGCATGCTTGCTTCGAACAAATGCAGTACGGAATATACTGTTTGGTGTAATAGGAAAGCAAAACATTAACAGAGGAGTGTCTTTTCAAAAGGGTTTATTTCTGCAAAACTGCTCTATCTTTGCAAAAAAAATTTCTGGGGAAAATTGGTTATAATAACGCCATTAGAAAATATCCATAACAAATAAAAACAAATTGTGAGAAAACACACAAATACCCTTACCAGGAAAACGAAAAACTCCAACACTAATAATTCTCAATCTGTTAACAACTGTGTTAACACTAAACCAGAATCCTAACTGCAAATAGAATATTCCCAGCTTAAACATGGTAAACATTTGCTAAACCAAATAGTCCCAAAGAGTAATCAGATGCATGCTTGCTTCAAACAAATGCAGTACGGAATATACTGTTTGGTGTAATAGGAAAGCAAAACATTAACAGAGGAGTGTCTTTTCAAAAGGGTTTATTTCTGCAAAACTGCTCTATCTTTGCAAAAAAATTTTCTGGGGAAAATTGGTTATAATAACGCCATTAGAAAATATCCATAACAAATAAAAACAAATTGTGAGAAAACACACAAATGCCCTTACCAGGAAAACGAAAAACTCCAACACTAATAATTCTCAATCTGTCAACAACTGTGTTAACACTAAACCAGAATCCTAACTGCAAATAGAATATTCCCAGCTTAAACATGGTAAACATTTGCTAAACCAAATAGTCCCAAAGAGTAATCAGATGCATGCTTGCTTCAAACAAATGCAGTACGGAATATACTGTTTGGTGTAATAGGAAAGCAAAACATTAACAGAGGAGTGTCTTTTCAAAAGGGTTTATTTCTGCAAAACTGCTCTATCTTTGCAAAAAAATTTTCTGGGGAAAATTGGTTATAATAACGCCATTAGAAAATATCCATAACAAATAAAAACAAATTGTGAGAAAACACACAAATACCCTTACCAGGAAAACGAAAAACTCCAACACTAATAATTCTCAATCTGTCAACAACTGTGTTAACACTAAACCAGAATCCTAACTGCAAATAGAATATTCCCAGCTTAAACATGGTAAACATTTGCTAAACCAAATAGTCCCAAAGAGTAATCAGATGCATGCTTGCTTCAAACAAATGCAGTACGGAATATACTGTTTGGTGTAATAGGAAAGCAAAACATTAACAGAGGAGTGTCTTTTCAAAAGGGTTTATTTCTGCAAAACTGCTCTATCTTTGCAAAAAAATTTTCTGGGGAAAATTGGTTATAATAACGCCATTAGAAAATATCCATAACAAATAAAAACAAATTGTGAGAAAACACACAAATGCCCTTACCAGGAAAACGAAAAACTCCAACACTAATAATTCTCAATCTGTCAACAACTGTGTTAACACTAAACCAGAATCCTTACTGCAAATAGAATATTCCCAGCTTAAACATGGTAAACATTTGCTAAACCAAATAGTCCCAAAGAGTAATCAGATGCATGCTTGCTTCAAACAAATGCAGTACGGAATATACTGTTTGGTGTAATAGGAAAGCAAAACATTAACAGAGGAGTGTCTTTTCAAAAGGGTTTATTTCTGCAAAACTGCTCTATCTTTGCAAAAAAATTTTCTGGGGAAAATTGGTTATAATAACGCCATTAGAAAATATCCATAACAAATAAAAACAAATTGTGAGAAAACACACAAATACCCTTACCAGGAAAACGAAAAACTCCAACACTAATAATTCTCAATCTGTCAACAACTGTGTTAACACTAAACCAGAATCCTAACTGCAAATAGAATATTCCCAGCTTAAACATGGTAAACATTTGCTAAACCAAATAGTCCCAAAGAGTAATCAGATGCATGCTTGCTTCAAACAAATGCAGTACGGAATATACTGTTTGGTGTAATAGGAAAGCAAAACATTAACAGAGGAGTGTCTTTTCAAAAGGGTTTATTTCTGCAAAACTGCTCTATCTTTGCAAAAAAATTTTCTGGGGAAAATTGGTTATAATAACGCCATTAGAAAATATCCATAACAAATAAAAACAAATTGTGAGAAAACACACAAATACCCTTACCAGGAAAACGAAAAACTCCAACACTAATAATTCTCAATCTGTTAACAACTGTGTTAACACTAAACCAGAATCCTAACTGCAAATAGAATATTCCCAGCTTAAACATGGTAAACATTTGCTAAACCAAATAGTCCCAAAGAGTAATCAGATGCATGCTTGCTTCAAACAAATGCAGTACGGAATATACTGTTTGGTGTAATAGGAAAGCAAAACATTAACAGAGGAGTGTCTTTTCAAAAGGGTTTATTTCTGCAAAACTGCTCTATCTTTGCAAAAAATTTTTCTGGGGAAAATTGGTTATAATAACGCCATTAGAAAATATCCATAACAAATAAAAACAAATTGTGAGAAAACACACAAATGCCCTTACCAGGAAAACGAAAAACTCCAACACTAATAATTCTCAATCTGTCAACAACTGTGTTAACACTAAACCAGAATCCTTACTGCAAATAGAATATTCCCAGCTTAAACATGGTAAACATTTGCTAAACCAAATAGTCCCAAAGAGTAATCAGATGCATGCTTGCTTCAAACAATACAGTACGGAATATACTGTTTGGTGTAATAGGAAAGCAAAACATTAACAGAGGAGTGTCTTTTCAAAAGGGTTTATTTCTGCAAAACTGCTCTATCTTTGCAAAAAATTTTTCTGGGGAAAATTGGTTATAATTTTAATAAATGTACCTATGTACCTATATAATTGCAGTATAGTCGTGGACTCATTTGGTTTGTCTAACTGAATGCTTTTTAGGGTTCCGTACCCAAAGGGTAAAAACGGGACCCTATTACTAAGACTTCACTGTCCGTCTGTCTGTCACCAAGCTGTATCTCATGAAACGTGACAGCTAGGCAGTTGAAATTTTCACAGATGATGTATTTCTGTTGCCGCTATAACAACAAATACTAAAAAGTACGAAACCCTCGGTGGGCGAGTCCGATTCGCACTTGTCCGGTTTTCTATTCCAGAAACTATGCTTATTTTGAAATTCATCAAAGTTCTGCTCAGTAACACCTAAAAACTGCGATAATAAAGTTGAAAGCAACGCAACTCTCATAGATACCGTGGCCCGACTTAAACTTTTATCATTACCTTCTTTTTTACTAGAAAATAATTAAAAGCTTAAGCCACAGAACCCGGTTTAAGTAAGTTTTTCCCTGATTTCCGTTTTCCATCGTAATTCTATCCTTTCGCAAGTTTCTGTTAATTAAAGGATTCCTTTTGTCCTTACAGCCTATTATGTTAAAGATTTGAGAAATCAAATAGCCGGGGAGATGATTCAATGTAGTCGTGCTTTAAATTTTAAAAGATTTTTACGTTTTTGTTCCGGACTGAGGGTTGATGAAGATGGTTTTTCAGCTAATTAAATATAGGTACATTTTAGATAGTTTTGTCTTTCAAAAGTTTCAAATAACTTTACAAAAATATGTATGACTATATTAAACCTTTGAATGCTTTGAATGCGAACGAATACTTTTGAATGCGAACCGTAGAGATATATCTATTTGTAAAAGTATTCCAGGTAGGTAGATACTTTTGGAGTGTTGTTTTATACGCTGATATTGATACTGACTATACAAACAGCATTTTTCTCTCTTTCTAGTAATTCATTATCATGAATGAAGACTTGGGAATTAATTGTATCGAGCGAAGTGTCATACTCATAATTAGCTATGTTGTTAAAGATAATATAGTCAAGAACTACATATATTTTTTCCACGTCTACGAATATCAATGCCTCTTAGAAAAACATGATCATATAAGGAGATTTTTCGCCTTCTGGCTCAGGGAACCGCCTTAAGTACCTAAGTGTTCTCTATATCCTCGTAAGACCAACCATAGAAAGTTTTTCAATTTTTAATTTGAACCTCGTTCTATCGGAATGAATTTCGTTTGTTTTACAACGCAATGAAACAAAAGAAATGCTACTTTACTTGTTTCATGAAAGCCTGACCAAGAGCTATTGTCAAGAGGGCGCTGTTATTCTCATGTATAGGGTGACAGTTCAGTATAGTATGAAAAAATTAGTTCCAGTGAAATTCCGCAACATGGCTCGTGATCATATATTCCTGGTCAGGCTTTAGATTGTAATGAATATGTACATTTTAATGTAAATTTAGACTCACGAGGATAGAGAAATCGTGATAAATGTCACCATTCATATTTAGCGATATCATTTTTAGCCGATACGTCGATTTGACTTCAACTAGACATTGTCGGCTGAGTGGTCGCAAGTGATGTCGGCTGAAACGTCAATAATCGATCCGGAAGTTGTCGTCGGCCATCGCAGCTCCATTAGTGATGTGTCGACAAAGATCTGGTGCGCTGGATATGATATGCTTGAAACATGAGGCTAATTACGAGAGCCTAGGTCTCCTTTCTCAAGCACTAATAGTGCGAGCAGCGTTCACGACGACCGTGTATCGTGTCTCCGAAACATGTCGCGCGAGTGACTAAAACAAGTGAGTCTAAACCGCGATATTATTTAATGTTAGTATGTCTCACAACAGTTTAAATTCGATTAATATACTACAGTCGAATTCAGGGTACGTATTTTAATGACCATGATTTTCAATGGACTGCAACATTGTCCTATAATATTAATAACGTGGGTACACAACAAAATGGAAATCAAATCAGCGTATGCAAGGTATTATCACATTGGTGTGTATATTTTTAGAAGGATTTCCAAAGTTGTTATTTTGTATAAAGGGAGCGTGCATGAACTAGGGGGCAGCACAGGAGCCGTCAGAGTTTTGACGCGAGGCGTAAATGTAAAGTTTATGCTTCCAATGTAGCCCACCAGCTGGTATAGAACCTACTATGTACAAAAAACGGTACGAGAACGGTAGATGGCAGCACTTGTTTTGGCAATGTACATGTTTATAGTTTGTCAAGGTACTGTCTCATTTCGGGCGTAGACGGAGATAGTCATACTGTCTTTGTCTTGCACTGTTCCTGGCGCCCAGAAGAAGGAGATGAGTGTAGTTTTTTGTTTGTTAGGGTTCCGTACCCAAAGGGTAAAAACGGGACCCTATTACTAAGACTCCGCTGTCCGTCTGTCCGTCCGTCTGTCCGTCTGTCTGTCACCAGGCTGTATCTCATGAACCGTGATAGCTAGACAGTTGAAATTTTCACAGATGATGTATTTCTGTTGCCGCTATAACAACAAATACTAAAAACAAAATAATATAAATATTTAAATGGGGCTCCCATACAACAAACGTGATTTTTTTGCTGTTTTTTCCGTAATGGTACGGAACCCTTCGTGCGCGAGTCCGACTCGCACTTGGCCGGTTTTTTTTCTTATTTACTGACAAGATTTGCATGACCAACTATATATTTCCGATTCAGGCCACAATATGGCAGACCCTCCAGCGTGCACGGTCCCTATTCCACAATCTTTAGATCTCGGGCTCTTCCGCCGGTCGTCCGCACCAATTACTCTCGACGGACTCGATAGAATAACCAAATTACACACTTTTCGCGTCACACCCCTTAGTTGGAAGCTGACTGAAAGGAAATTAAAAAATTAGAAGTGTCATCTATGGACTCTATGGTGAATCTCGGCACAGTCGATGGCTTAGGCAAAAAGTAGTATCTAATTACGCAAAAGTGTTTAATAACTGCATCTGTATTAGGCACTGTTGCGGCGTCGTTTTTGTAGCCGCTATATTTATCTATTTCTATAGAATTATCATATAAAAATTGTGAATTTAATTGCTGCTATTGCAGATTAAAGGTGATAATAATATTATTAATAAGCCCATATAAGCCCCACTTCTGGACAGGCCTCCTGTCGTACGCGAGAGGGTTTGGGGTATATTCCCAATACGGGTTCGGGACTACGCATGCACCTTTGAATTTCTTCGCAGACTGCTATAGAGGTTCACTAGACTTATATTGACCGGGATATAGACCGTGATTACCTTTTGTATTATTTGTGAGCTCCCGATATTTACCTATTTGCTATAGAGGTTACCTTACGATGTTTTGTTTTACCGAAAAGCTAGTTGTAAATTTAAAATGACATTCCGTTCATTGGTACGAGCCAGATTTTGAACCCACGAGCTCTCGAGTCAGATCTACTCAGCCTCCACCGCTTAACGACGCTTAACTGCTTAAATAGATGGCTAAAATCATATAATCCATTCTGTAACAAAGAATATAATACTCACTAGGAGTTCTGTAACGTAAAATTACAAAATGCAAAGTGCAAATGTGACGTGTAAAAATATTACTTTATAAATAAATAAATTGAATTAAATTGTAGTCGAGTAAAAACTGTCTTACTGAAAAACCTCTAAATTAGACGTCCTTGAAAAAAGGAGCAAAATAACGAAAGCATCCTTTACACAAAATCAAAAGTGCTGAAGTAGGTAACATTTGCAAAATAGCGCTCGTGGCAATATCACTTCAAACATTCCTTGCCTCTTTAAATCCATGTTTTAAACGTTCAGTTGCAAATGGAAACTTGCATCTTTAAATTCGTATGAGCTCCTTTACCCTTCCACCGCCAAAGACGTCCGCAGACGCGCGCGGCTACAACCCAATATCAGTCTTCTTGCATTCCGACAAGATTCACGGTGACGCGCCGCGCAGGATACGCGTGGCGTACAACGGGTTAGGATTTGCTAAAGAGAAATACATGTGTGGTTTGGCGTGAGACGTCTCCATAAAGATTGCTGAATTCGGGCAAAAAGCTGTGCGACTTTTCGTGTTCACCTCTTTTTAACTTGGGCAATGGCAAAAGTAAAAACATATTTACTTTCAGCTGCTTGTAAATAAACATTCGTCGTATTTATTACCGTTACATCGTATTTTACCTTGCCGAAGGCCCATTTTAGTTCGGTGTCCAACCTCTGTATGTTTTCCTAGTTTTATTTGCAAGGAGTTAATTTCAGTCGTCAAATTACCTAGATCTCGCTGTATCGTGCGTGAAAAATCTTACACCGATGATGAGGTTTTGTTCTGGAAACATGACCTCTGACCTCTGACCAGGGGGCCTAGCCAATATGCCAATCGTTTGCGTTATAGCGAACGAAACGCTAATGTCTGCCCGTTGCACTTATATGGAAGAGTGGTAGAGAGACATTACCGTTTGGTTCACTACTTAGTACTTAGAGGCCAATTCGGACATAGGTACACTGACATCAGAATAATATCTGAATGATGTCATGTAGTTATCGAGCATCTCGTTCGCGCCAATACATGTACAGAGTACAAGCGAAATGCCGGGACAACACGTGGACGATGATGATTGTATGGACAACATAAGTGCTTTTAAATTAATTTTTAACAAGCAGAAACGTCTGCGATCAATGCTATTAAAAGTGGAAAAATTACTGCCTTGGGTGAGACTTGAACTCACGGCCTCTGGATCGATACTCCAGCGCTCTGCCAACTGAGCCACCAAGACCTCATCCATAGTCAGCAAATCTTCCCACTATATGGGTCTAGACCCATCGCCTAGGCGACCCTAGCGACATCTACCGTAAGAGTGTTACACTTCTTAAACGGCCACCGGAGTTCCAAGTCATATTGGAAATTCACCAGTTACGATGTGCTACCCATTCTAAATTAATTTTTAACAAGCAGAAACGTCTGCGATCGATGCTATCAGTTGGCAGAGCGCTGGAGTATCGATCTAGAGGCCGTGAGTTCAAGTCTCACCCAAGGCAGTAATTTTTCCACTTTTAAAGTTATTCTAAGCTTAATAAGTGCTTTTACTTTTGGAAATTATTAAGCAGCAATGATTTATATGACTTTAAAATATTTACGAGTAGGTATCACATTAGCTTTATTTGACGTTCATAAGCGCATCGTAATATGCCTACTTGAATAATAAACTATCTTTATCTTATCTTTATCAGTATTTTAGACACAAAATTATTACCTAGTCATTATTTTTGAAAGACCCATCTTGTCCCATAACTTCTAAACAAAACAAATCTAACTTTCTTTACAACGTTCCCAAAATATAAGTTAAGATTATAAATGTTTAAGCTAACTCAAGCTCTCAAGCACATCCCCCCCATTTATCAAGAAACGGCAAAAACTTATAATTTATGCAGCCCCCTAATTTCCTTCAAGGAGTCCATTCAAGCTGAGAGGAACGAGAGACAATTTACTTGAAAAATGTCTCTGCAAGAGTAAGTAGCTTTTAATAATACCTAATAATAAAATAAGAGAAATTTAAGTACCATGGTCGAAGTCACGGACAGAAAAACATGACTGTCATTTAATAATTACCTAGAATTTAAAATTAGTGTTCTTTTTGAGCTCTTAATTAAATAGAGAGTAGGTCACACATAACAAAATAACTGTATAAAATTATGGTTTTGCTTCGAACACAAACTTTATTTTCTTCTATTAAATAACGAAAATCTAAATCTATACACAATCAAAGCTAAATTCATCTTTATGGCCGCTACAGACAGGCCAATTCGAACCTGACACCAAAACGATATTTGAATCAACACTTTAAACTCTCGCGTTATGTACACATAACTAACATTTTGCTGGGACGTCAGTATTCCGTGACCACAGCTAGTGCAACCTGAAGCTGAAACGTCGGAAAAAAATTAATCGCGTTAGACCCGGTAATGACATTAATTATGGATATTTGAATCATATTGGAATCATATCAGTTAGAATTCAAACAAACTTGTCCGTACATGTATTAGTGCGAACGAGACGCCCGCATGAATGATAGCTAACTGATATGATTCACAACACAATATGATTCACAAAGACTGGACTTAATCGCGTAAAATTAAGCTCTAAATTTACCTCCGACGTTTCGACAGTTGTCCCCGTGGTCTCGGAGAAGACTGGCTAAAATTGACATCAACATCTAGGCGCGCGAGTTTTTCGAACTACCCGCACTTGGTCTTGTTTATTAACTTGAACTTTTTGCGCACTAGGGTTGTCACCGTATCGACACAATACACTCACGATGTTCGATTTTTCAACCTGCGATATTTGTTTTCGCTTACATTTACTAATGACTGGGTTCTATGTGGTATAAAATCTTAAAACCTTAATCTCGATTGAAATTTCTGTTTTTTTATTTTAATTGCTTCACGGATTTTTCAACTATAAAACCCACGACCTGTAGAAAGTATTCTAGGGTTGTGAAGCTCAATCCAGTGGTTTGGCCCTGACTAGTAAATGCTCAGCAACGGCAGACTTGTTCACCTGACGATTCTTGGTAGCTGCGATATGCTCCTGGCTTCCGCTATGGTACGTTTCATTTCCCCGATGTGTATGTGATGTGATATGTTGTGAATAATAATGAATAAAGATCCTGAAAGTTTAATCAGTGAACTGATATAATTCAAATAAAGTTTTGATATCAGGTGCACGTGACGTTTTAGGTTGAAAAAATGTCACTTTTGACACTAACAGATCCGATCCATATCTATTCTAGATCGAATTCATATCCTATAATTAAAGTTAGAATACGCCTGTTGAGACTCGCCTCCCCGTAAAGCCACTACCCTCGTAAATTCGTAGCAATTCTCGTAGCGCTTGGCCTTACGACTCTTTAAAATAAATGTTCAAGCTGTTTCAAACAATTGAATTCGGACTTTTAGAGCCTAACCTGAAACCTAAACTAGTAAAGTCAAAATTATTACCTTTTTGCAACTTGCAAGTCCTCTACTCTATTTTTTCTATCACAATTTTTTACATTACGAAAAATAAATCGATTGAAACCTCAAAATTACATTTTGATGTTGAAATGATGTCTAAATGACGTCCATTTTGTTATCATTCGCGCGTGCATTATGCTCGTACTTGTTCGTTGATTTATTGGCGCAAACGAGATGGACGAGCGAATGATAACACAGTGTCATTTTTTAGATATCATTTTGATGTCACAATGTGAGTTTGAATTAGCCTCTTGGACTCGTACTGCTAAAATCATAAATTTACCTTTTGGCTAAGACGAAGTCGGGTAAATTGTGTTTTTATAATAATGCTCTCGTATTCTTCAACATTTTCAACACCTTGCAACATCATTTTCATTTTATCTCCAGGCTCCATATACAGATGGTCACAACTGCAAATAATTTCATAAAAAGATAAGCTGTTTCATAAAAAGAAGAGATTAGACCACAACGGGTATTTTGCCCTGCGTCAGGGCATAGTGCTAAGACATTGACAGTAAAATATCTCAGAGTATTTAATTTTAAGAATAAGTAAGACATTTAAATCACTGTTTGTACCTAATCTCCTTCTCTCCCTTCTTCTTCTTTCCCTGTTCCCTTTATTTGGGGTCGGGCCTCCTCACTCTTCTGCGTCAAGCTACTCTGTTTCTGTTCTTATGTGTTCTGTTGTTGTGTCTGTGTGTACCTAATTTTTTTATTTTTATGAAGCAGAAACGTCTGTGAGCGTTACTCCAAATTTTTAGATTAAAGGAAAAATGGAAGAAAGGGATGGAGGGAAGGGAATGGAAGGGATGGAAAAATTCGCACACATCTGGTAGGCCTCCGTGGCTCAGTTGGCAGAAGCGATTGGACCGGTGTTCCAATGATCGCAGGTTCGAATCATGCCGGAGGTGTAAATATTTCAATTTTTCCTTTAATTTAAAAAATTGTTTTTACCTACCTACTTACTAAACGAGATTATCCCGAATGTGTTAATTTTTAGGAGCCTAATAAGGCTCTGATTCAACGTTTCATTTTTTAATTGTGTCTTTATTAAGTATTCCTAATCTAGCCGTTTATGTAGGGTTGTTAAAAAGATAATAATCATGTAAGTAAACAAATTTCCTAAACTTCAATAAGTACCTACAATTAAGTGGCACTGTCGTGCGTGGCTCATTTGATAATATGTATGTATGTGAGGTTTTCAACCAAAAGGTACCACATTGTCGCTTGTCAATAAGGTTGATTTCAAATAGAAGCTATATGGAAATACCGCCTTATTGACAACCGACAATAAGTACCCTTTTGATCGAGAAGGGCACATATAATTGATTTATCATAAATCTGCCCTCTGACTTGAAAACATTTATTTTGTTTAAAGAAAACTATTTTAATGTCAAATAACGCTCGCTGGATTCATCAGTTTCATCATAATTCTTGACCAGTCACGGTCCTTGTAACGTGCACATGTGAGTCGCTTAACTTCAACTCGGGTAAAACCAACTGTCGGATTTAGCGATTTTGGTATTAAGACAAGGTAATAGGGTAGTTATTTCCTAAGAGGGTCGAATGGATTTACCCGAGTTTGAAGATAAGCGACAAATGTTGCAGTATTTTAACTATAAAACTCCCGTGGGTCTCAAACATATTAAATTATTTTAAAACGAGTCACTCACGTATTATTAAGTCGAATAGCTTGACATGTTTCGATCAAATTTACGAGGATCGTCTTCACGGAGCAACGACACGTATTCACTGGTAGAGGGCGCGCCGTATACTTCGGGCCAAAGCCCGACTCGCACGGTCGCTCACGAGCTATTCGACTTAATAATATGTGTGACCCGTTTTAAAATAATTTAATATGTTGCAGTATTTGTTGAGATACTTGAGATATACTACTCTTTTATATATGTACTCTGACCAGACACCCTGAGGACAACAATTCCGCAATGTTGCTATCGGTAGACGGTGTTTGCACTTTAAGAGTTCCTTTGAAACTTGGTATAAAACCCCCCTATATTCTAGGTACACCTAGCTCGAGTAAAATAGGTTCAGAGAAATATGTAAATTTTCACGTATGTAAGTTAGAAATGGAAGCTTATTCTCATTATACAGGTTATGATTTTGACTTAGTTTTTGTTTGGTTGAAGAAGAACTGGTCATATCAAAAACAAATTCAGATCAAGTTCATAACAAATTACATATTACAATAAAAAAGGCTCATGGTAACAGAGTTTATCCACGCTAAGTCACTCACCAAGTTTTTCTAACAGCCACTTCACCACGTAGAAAAACATCGTGTAGAAACTGAATTATTATACATTCCGCTGGCATTTTTTTCGAAGGCTTATACAGCCTTGACGGTAAACCGCGCACAAACTATTGCGAAATTCAGTTCAACCCCTAATCTCTCCCTTCTTCGAGGAGGTAGCTAATATAAGTACACGCAGAGGTTGCAGTTTGAAGGAGATTTTGGAAATTAATCTTTAAATCAGTTTTATAAGTAAGGCACATAACGTAAGTAAGAACATAGAGTAACTTATACTAGAGCGGTACTGTCATAGTAAATTTTGTAACCCCAGTAAATTCACTGCCATCTGTCGACACACTTTAAAACTAAAAATGAAGATTTATAAAAATACGATAAAATGTATTTAAATATGGATAAATGATTTTTTTTTATTTGCATTGATTATTTTTATGATTTTGACCCATGTTCTTTCACTGGTATGCGTTAAAATTATAAATAACAAACGAAACAGTCAACGCCCTCTATACCAGAGTAGGCCAAAACTAGTGGCGCCATCTGATCGAGAATCAAATTTTCGTGATTTTCGAGGCACGTTTTTTCCTTAGACTGTATCCATCTATTACGGAGTTATATCTATCTTTGGTAAGAAGTACCTAAAAGGGTATAAAATAATTTTTGGCTAATGTTGTTGTCTTCCTTCATTTTACAGGCTGACCCTTAAATACATTGACAGTTTTTTGCGAGTACATATTGTTGATAATTTAGCGTCCCACTGCTGATCCTAGGCCTTACCTAGTTTTCCATTCGACCCTGTCGTTTGCATTTTCCCACCATTTTTAAAATGCGTCCAAATTGTCCCGCCATCTTCTTTTACGGTGTGCTTGCGCTACGGCCTGCACCATCTATTGTTTATTTATTTATATCAATCAGCCGGGCTAGCACATGATTGGCGCGAGAGTATCTCGCCGCGACATAGACTACCCGTCCCCCTTTAATTCATAGTTAGTAAAAGACGGGTAGTCTATCTCGCGGCGAGATACTGTCGCGCCAATCATGTGCTCGGCCTACTGACAGCACTAACAGATAAACCTTACGTGCTATTTAGCATTATATTACTTATTATCTAACATGCATTAATTACTTTTAAATAGAAGGAAAAAATACAATAATTGTCAAGACGAATCTATGGTGTTCCGTGGGTCCCACTCAGTAACTATTTTGGCTCACCTTTCCGGATATCTACGGTTACTTTCCGTGTCCATATCCCCCGCAAAAAAAGGCATATTTACGTTGATGAATGTAACCTACCTACTTGATTCATTTAAACCGGCACAAACATTTTGCTATGTCGAAGATATTCACGATCTAAAGCTACCAATTTGTTTAGCTGTGACTTCAGAATACAGAGCGACATAGCTGAATGCCGAATCTTGTCAAAACAGCAACTTGCTGCGCCGAATAGAGATAAGCCGGTGTTCCGCAGATTGGGTGAATTTGTTCAAGAATATTTACGATTGAATTGCTATCATAGGTCACATTGAACTTTAGCTACCTCCTGTACTTACCAGGAGGTATCCACTACAATATTGTCTTTATAAAAATAAAACGCGCACGAAGGGTTCCGTACCACTACGCGAAAAACTGCAAAAAAATCACGTTTGTTGTATGGGAGCCCCACTTAAATATTTATTTTATTCTGTTTTTAGTATTTGCTGTTATAGCGGCAACAGAAATACATCATCTGTGAAATTTTCAACTGTCTAGTTATCAGGGTTCATGAGATACAGCCTGTTGACAGACGGACAGAAAGACGGACGCACGTAACTTGATAGTTAATAAACAGCAACAACGACGAACGGTTTCACTACCTAGTAGCGTTATCGCTAGTTTTCAGAACCCTTGAGTTTCCAAAACGTCCCGCTTGGCTCGCTGTTCAAAATCCCATACAAGATGAGACTTAACGCAAATGCGTACGTCACGTCACTGTATCGAATGAAATTTACATTTGAGGTACAGGCAGATAATTCAATCATTTGACTTGACCGAAACTCACCGAAGACTGAACTAGATATGTCGGTATAGTTTTTGTTACACGCTCAGGGCAATTCAAACGTACACTGATATCTGAATAATATTTGAATGATGTTCGCCCGCCTCAATATAGTCATGTACGGACAAGTACGAGCGAAATGACATCAGTTAGACGTCATTCTGACGTCAGTGTACCTTCGAATTAGCCTGTATGCTCGATTAACAAAGTTTCTACATTGATATTGACAGTGCATATTATTCGCTGGTCTCTGATTTAACATTTATTTATTTAAACTTTATTGCACAATATAAATAAGTACAAATGACGGACTTAATGATTTAAGGCATTCTCTGCCAGTCAACCATTGGGCAAAACAGAAATTCTCGAACGTGGGTGTTAGTGAGAAAAATATTTCAGAAAACAACAACTATGAACAATTTTATAATTTACTTACTGCGATTTCTATCCCACGACGACGTCGTCTATCCCTTGGGGATGATTCTCAACTTCTCAGCTGTATGAAAACGTGTGGGAGGTTACAATTTGAACGAAAATTAACAAGAAATTGCATGCTGTGCCGTTAAATGGTGCTACTTTGCTTAAAATATATGTTCTTAATTAAATATGAGGCGTATTTTAAAGATTTGGCGCCCCGGGCCAGTTAGATTCTCCGCCCCATTCTAACTCGATTATCTTCGTTCAAGCGTGAATATAATTTCAATGTATGCTTGAACCTAGCAGCACTTTCAGCCGCTGCACCTGCCTTGTTCACCGTGCGCGCGAGATGAGTTGGAGCAAAAGTACTCACACGTGTCATCCCAAAGCATGCTGCGACCCTTCGCCCAAGGAACAAGTGTAAGACCATTCGGTCTCTTACCGTCCAAACGCCTTAGGCCACGGGGCTTACTTGGCTGGGGAATACTTAATTACAAGTTGAACTTTGTGGACCAAAGCTGGATAGTTTACGGTAGATATAAGAAGATATACTTATAGGTATTATTAGTTGGGTATAATTTTAAATGACACTCCGAGTACGACTAGTTCTTTATTCCTTGACAAGTCAACAGCCAAAAGCCTGTGATCCCAAGTGACCGCTGCTTATATAACTTTACAGAATAAATAACTGGTTTGAATGAATGATGGAATGATGTCACTTGAAATATCAATCACATTACTAATTATTTAAATTACGAGTTTTATAAATTGAAAATGATAATTAACGTCATCAGAATTATTTAATTCTGACAACACTAACGGCAAGTGACATCATTCGACATAATAACAACAAACTTAATAATATTTTTCTTATAACTAACAGTATATATAAGATCATAAAGAACATGCTCGGCTCAGGCGAGGATATTTCCCCACCACTCCATACAATACATAATTATCAAAGCTTGAGCCGATAACGCTTTAAAATTCTCGGTACATTCATGGTTTCCAAACAATATAACTTTAATCATTTCACTGTTACTATACTCGTACAGAAGCCCGGTTTCTTTCAAATTAAACTTGGGCTTTTTTGTTTCTTTTAACTTCACCTATTTAGCAAATCATTTGCAACATTTCCATTTCCCTTGCCCCGGAATCTTAATGACTTCAAGAAACAAATCCCAACTCATCTCGCCGGTACCCTGCGCTGATAACTTGCTCAAACAGTAACTTGACAGATTAGCCGAGGGCCCTCCGACTTTCGAGGCCCTCTAAGTCCAAGTAGGAGGTTACAAAGGGCTTGGGAACTGATCTCAAACGAGTAGAATTGTTATGTAATCCTAGAATGGTTATGGAAGTCCTTTTGAGCGTTTTTACAGTTTGTAAATGACTGCCGTAGAAATAAGTAATGTTTTTAGTTTATGCGTAGATATGTTTGAAAGTGACGCACAAATAACGTAAAAATAAGGTAAGTGCGACTATATGTATAACTACGGTTATTGGCCAACCCAGGAAACAACTTTAATAAAGGATTAGAGGCTCTACCCCCTTGACCGCACTTTTCCCAGTAAGTAGGTAAAGATTGTTCACGATAGAAAAGGCGTCTAACCCTTTATTTGCGGTTATAAATAGGGTGAGCTTAGACGGTTATCGCACTGCTCCACACTTCCAAAAACTTAAAAGAAAATAGAGCATAATGTAAAATTTCTATCGCTTTATGCGTTAAAAGTTGAATGTCCTATTCGTCCTTTACGTTCATGTAGTTCCATAAACAGTACTGCAATTGGTTTTAATATTATTATCAAATTAAAACTTATGTGTTTTTCTCCGGTCATGGGATTTATGGCGCCATTAAAAAACTAACAAAAATCAATGAAAAATAAAACTTAAGCATCTCTATGATGGCTCTTATTTATGGCACATCATAAATACTTTTTTTACAGGATTTGTCTATACTATCCCATTACTGGTGTCAGTCCCATTATAGGGGTGGTTACTATACTCTGTCAAGCCATTTCCGTCACTAGAAAAGAGCAGCAAATTAAAAATTGTAGGCGCGAAGGGTAATCGTCCCGTAGAAAATTTTAATTTCCCGCCTTTTTCTACTGACAAACTTGTTTGACCGGCTATATAAATATCAATGGTCGTACGATCGTGTCACGAGGTTTATTTACATTTAACATCCGAATGACATAAGGTATATGGTATATCAGACTGCGCCGGAGTTCTCAGAGCCTATCGAGTCAACATGAAAATCGAAAAGCAAATAGGCCCGCACCAAATGACATAACCTCGAATTAGGCTTGCAAGATTGCGATGCAGCAGGAATGCCGACCGCGAGCTGTTTGCAGTGGCATGCCGCGACAGATTGGGATCCGCATTGTCTAGGGCAGATCCACCTAGTCAATACATGGAGCTAGGTTTTGAGGGAGAAGGCGTGGAAACAAAAATCAAAATTTAGTTAATTGATACAGGAATAGCTGTAAGAATGTCTGTTAGTGCTGTGGCAATACCGCTAGCTTCGTCACAACCATGTCACAACCAATGATATCTGGAAACGCAGCCCTGCAACTCCAAGATGCCAACATAGACGGCGGGATCGGTGTCCAACCAGGCCGCGTAGCCAACACGCCAATCGCTAACGCTCCGTAGCGATCGAAACGCAACTGTCACTGTCGCACTAATATGGAAGAGTGATAGAGAGACACAAAGCGATTCGATGGGGAAGCGATAGCGATTGTTACCTTGGCTAGGCCGGCAGAAAGCGCGATGCTAGCGCCAGTTTCGCACATACCTACATCTTCTCACACATCTTCGGGCAGCGCTGCGAGATCATCACTCTCTTGCAATCTAATCCTCATTCAGATCGCGTGTGTCCTAGACAAACTAAAGAACCTATACCTATATACGTTGTAAATCCACCATTAAAAGAATGGTATATTTTAATGTTTTATTTAAATAGCGCCATAAGCGCTAACAATGTCTACACGAATTGTTTGCAGTGACATGCCGCAACAGATTGAGATCCACATTGTCTAGAGGATCAATCTACTAAGTCAATACTAAGGCTAGGTCATGAGGGGAGGGCATGTACAATATTGTGTATGCAGTTAGTGGGATGGTGCAAGAGGCCCTTAGTGACCAACTATTTGGATGCTATTATGAAAGTACCTAACTACCTACCGCCTTCAACCGGTAATTTCTACTTCGCCCTAGCTCCCAGTACCGATGAATAATGTGCCCGCACGGCTCCCAGCCGATCCACGATTTGTTTACGATATGGAATTAAGCTCCTGCAGAGATCGTCATCCAATCATCCGTGTCACCCGATCCAAAATAGCCTAACCACCTAGACAAATGTATACCCTTTAGTCGTTTTGGATATGTGGTTTTAGTACAGTCGAGATTGAAAGAGCACACGTGACTTGAGGGTGTATTTGCGATTGTGCTGACTGAGATACTGAAATTATATTCAAGTCGTATTGGTTCGCGCGTAGGTATTCAGCGTAGGGTTCATCCAATAATTACGTCACACGAATTTCGAGGTTTTTTGACCCCTCCCCCCTCCTTGTCACACTTGGTCACATTTGGTAAACCCTTCCCCCCTGGTGTGACGTCACATTTTTTCAATGAAATCGGCAAATACAATTAAGTATTATTAATATTTAATCAAAATATTTTTGACAAAAGAAATATTAGTAATTTTATAACCCGAAACAGATTAGAAAGATTATCGTTCCAAAAACTAGTTATTGAACTGTACATCGAATAAAATAATTTAAAGAAGTTAATGTGACGTCACAAACTTTGTGACTCCCCCCTCCCCCTTTTCACAACATGCCACATTTTCTTGACCCTCCTAAACGTGTGATTTAATTAATGGATGACCCCGTAGGGGATTTCACTTAGACTTTCTATGTACCTACTGAAAATGCTAATTTCATTTTCAAAAACTTGGAAGATTTGACCCGTACACACATACATACGTACATTGCAAGTTAGTAAAAAGCTTGTAAAAAATCCCTCTACCTCCTAGCATGAGGCATTGTTTAAGATAAAATTAAATTAAATATTAGATTGGATTGACAGTGGCTGAATGCCTAAATTTTGTGTGCCGGATGCCTATAGTAACGTCTAGTGGAACTCGTATCGTTGCATGGAAATTGACTTTAGGATTTAAGTGCTTTGCGGTAGTCTAGATAATTGCTGCATTACCTATCTGTCTGGCTGTGTAGGAGTCTGAAACGTAGACAACCACGTTTTAGTTGGTTGTAGGGGAGACCGAGGTGAGTTAAAACATAGGTAATAGATTGAAACAACTTCTGCCGGGCTATGATGCTCGACTGTATAAATGATATAGCTGTATAAATGATGATAAAACTGACATTTTATCCAGTTTTGACGTCTTATCCACTTTTGACAACGATAGCCGTTAAATGATATACTGCATAACATGGTCGTTGGATAATATGTCATTTGTCCACATTTCCACCTTAAAATTTGATGATAAGTGGATAAGTTAAATGATATATATGACACTTGTCCAGATTTATACATTTTTATACACTTTTGTCCACTTTGACAGCAATAGCCGGTAAATGGCTACGATTGTTGGATAAATAGATATATAGTCGATTTTTGACGGCTAGCCTTTGATTAATTTATCGTAGTGCTCACTGGGCACGATAAGTGGAAACACATAGACTTGAATACTAGAAGGGGATTTGAAATGAAATGAAATGTAATTAAAAGTATTTATTTGTCAGAATATGGTACATTGATGTGATCTTAAGTTAGAATTAATGCAAGTTCCATCATATTCTACCGTGAAGTTTGGTTTAAGGTCTTTTTGTGAGGATAGTACATCTTTCGTTTGTTCTGCTAAGATTAGCGAAAAAGACTTGTGGAATATAAATTGTGAAATATACCAGTTTTTGGAGTTAAATATCAGTAAGTATCTGTTTTTTTTTTCACTATAATATATACAATTTGGATTCCATTTATTTACATATAATATTATCAATACATTCTTTGTAGGGATGACAAGACACCATTTCTTCTTGGCAGCTGCTGCTATTAAAAAAAGAGGAAAGAAAACTGCAACGACGGGCCATAAGGGATGCATGCAACCCATTCGATATGCCTAACAAGGAGTTTCGTCACATATATACATATACCTATAGAGTGCGCAAAAAATTGGCACTCTATTTGTGTGGCGAACTCGACGCCGACCTCAAACCTCAACATGGCGATGGATTGCCGGCACATCTTAAAGTAAAGATATAATGTTGCACTATTCCTCAAATCTTTCTTGTCACCTTTACCACCACCTTGATCTTAATACTTGTTTAATAATGACATACCAACTTACAACTCTTTATTTTAGGTTCTAACATCACTGCACCTATTAACTGACGGTAGTTACCAAAGGGGAACTGGACAAGACCATGGCTTGTCCATTGCTCAATCTACCGTCAGCAAGTCCCTAGATCAATTTGGGACTGCGGTGAATAGAAGGTATGTCCATTTTGGTACTGAACACCACTGACGCAGGTGATAAGAACTATAATGATGTTCCTTTTATACGGCGTAATCACATACATAGTCAGTAACATTATATTTATACATTTTTCCTAATACATACTTACGTAGAATTTTGAGGACTATGAAATAGAAATAAGGCTTGAATGTGTATTTTTGAAAATTAAAAGTAATTTGAAGTGTTTCTAAATATTTCAATGCATATTCATATTCATATGTACCTAACTTTTGTTATTAAATGCAACTTCTTTAGGACTCTTCGAAGCTTGTACTTCCATATTTATGGAAGTATTATTCAATATTAGCTACGTGTAGCTAAGGTACCAAATCATAAAAGTGGTGGGTTGTTTACAGACTTAAGGACAAATGGATATCTCTTCCCAGGAGACGAGCGGTCCCGGCAATCCATCGCCAGAGGTTTACCCGGGTACCTGTCGAGTCGACCCTAGTATATAGTATCCATAATTTTTAGATGTAGGTTTTAAGTTTGTAAATTTCTGTATACTTTTTAATATTTGTTATATAAATAAATACACATATAGCTAATAAATTTTTTGATATTTTTTTGTATTAATATAAATAAATGTGGAACTTAAAAATGAAGTTCATAAGATAAGTATGCATAAAGCTGATGAAAGTAATTAATATGTACTTTATATCAATAATAAATTATGAATAAATAATGGGCTTGAAAAATTAGGTAGGTATATGCAACCTTCTCAATGTTACTTCATACAACCAAGTATTGTGTATACGCGAGTCAATGGCTAAAGAAATCGGTATAAGTAAGCTCCGATTACGCATAGGTTGTTACGAATCTCACGGTCACGTTATACTGGGGTTTCCGAGATGTCTACATGCTTGCGAGTAGCCTATCGTTGGGAATTAGGATTTTTCTTTTTTAGGGTTCCGTAGTCAACTAGGAACCCTTATAGTTTCGCCATGTCCGTTCGTCTGTCTGTCTGTCCGAGGCTTTGCTCCGTGATCGTTAGTGCTAGAAAGCTGAAATTTGGCATGGATATATAAAATATAAATCAAAATAATCAATCGAAAAAAATGATATGAGGTTTTTAAACAGTTTCTGACATTTCCTGCGATAAATCGAGGATTGAAAACATTTTAACAAAAATACTGATGATCTTAGATTTTTCTCATGGGCTGTATTGTCATCGAATAATAAAAGTTATCGAACTATAATAGAAGTGGCCTACCGCGTGCGCCCGTGAGGGATAGAACATACGCAATGCGACAATATGATTGGTCGAGTAGCCCACCATAAACCATTCAAATTTACGATGGGGAATAAAAAAAACCGGCCAAGTGCGAGTCGGACTCGCGTTCCTAGGGTTCCGTACATTACACAATTTAACAATTTAAGCAATGTATTTTTTATGTGAAACGTGAGTGAAATGTCTTTAAAAAACCCGTAGGGGTAGGATCAAAAACTAAGTAATTAAGCCCAATTCACGCTTGACTGCACATTTTTAGTAGGTTTTTCTGTAATCTATATGTAAAGATCTATTTTGTGTGTTTTTTTTTAAATTTAAGACCCAGTAGTATCGGAGATAAAGGGGGGGAATGGTAATTTTTTGTCTATTTTCTTGAATAACTTCTAAATTGTTTATCCTAAAATTATAAAAAATATATATTTGAGATTCTCACAATGAGCTCTTTCATTTGATGACCTTCCAACCCAGAGGGGGAACTAGGCATTGTTAGGATCAGTCCGGTTTCCTCACGATGTTTTCCTTCACCGAAAAGCGACTGGTAAACATCAAATTATATGTCGTACAAAGTCTATCATTTGAACCATGGGTTCAAAACAAAAAAAAAAAGTGAATGTAGAGCTGTAGAAAGACATTCAATGAAAAGTCGTTTTTGACTTATCGCTAAAACTTCCCTTCTTAGTAAAAAGACGTACCTATGTACAAAGCGTTGCGAAGGTATGCACCTACTCCCTTTTGCCTGTTATGTTATGTTGTTACTTACTAATAGGTTCCATTCAAGGCAGCCTATTGTGACGGACGGGTAACTACGGAGCCCTACAATGAGCATGGCCCGACATGCTCTATGCCTTTTTTTCAGATATTCAGCACTTGAACCTCTTATGGTCACGGAATTAATTTAGATATTGTCTATGTCACCTATTTTGTGTGTTTTTTTTACTAGCCTATACATATATAATAGAAGGAAGAATAGAAAAAAGGAGAGGCAGAGGAAGATCGAGACGTGCGTTTTTGGACCAAGCCAAAGAGAAAATCAACGTAGTGACGTATCAGGAGCTCAAAACAGTGGCAGAAAGAAGAACGGAGTGGCGTGGCGGTTACTCCACCGACAAGAGCCATCAGGCTCTTAAGAGTTATGATGATGACATATACATATAAGAGTGTTCCACTGCTCGGCAAAGGCCTTCCCTCTCACCGCTATTTAGTCCTATCCAAATTGTCCAATGTACACTCCCACTTCTTTTCTAAATAAGTGTCCTGCCATCTCTATTTTGGTCTTTCTCTGCTCCGAGGTCCATCCTGTGGGATCCAGTATGTGGCTAGTTCGTTAATTCGGCCAACGTGCCCTGCCCAGCCCCATTTAGCCCACTTATAGCTTTGCGACCTTCATGCCCACATCCACAATACCGGTTTTGGATCGCAGTGCGGTGTTTATATGTAATATGCTCGGTTGGTCGGTTCTACGAACATCCAGCATGCTGCGTTCCATTGCTCTCTGACAAACCTTGAGTCTGGACTTTTCAGTTTCAGTTTAAGACAAAGTTTATGAATAGGTAGGATAAACATTCCGACCAGTTTATTTGACAAAGAATATCTGAATTTATACCAAATTGACCTGAATATCTATTCAGGTGCTGAATTTCTTAAAAAACAAGCGCACGTGTTGTCATCACGGTTTATGACATACAGCCTGGTGACAGAACAGACGGACAGTAGAGTCTTAGCAATAGAGTCCCGTTTTTACACTTTGGGTACGGAAACCTAAAAAGTAACCAAGGAACCATATACATTGGACACACGTAGGGAGCTTTTGAAATGTTTACGTTTCCCATTCGTAAAGTGTCCTAACAGCAAAATCCAACTATCTATATCTCTTTCGCTCATTACTTTTCATATGTAAATGTGGTGGTCGAAAATCGTGGGTTCACCCTCGGGTTGTGCTTTAGCTATGAATTTCGGTTAGGGTCCGTTTCATACAGACAAGTGGTTAATAAGGATATTCGCTGACTTTGAATCTGTTTGACGAGGATGTATTTTCAAAATGGCATAAAATCGTCAAATGAAGGAGTTTAATAATAAATAATACTTAGTTTTAAAGAACATATTAACTATTTACTTAAATAAAACCAAAATTGGGCGATATCGTGAGAATTTTTTGAGAAAAGTTATCTTAAAAAAGAAAAAAACGTTAAATGCTAAAAAATTTGCATCTGGTGACAGATTGCACAAAAACTATAAGTGATAGCACTGTAGTGTGTATAAGAGATTAATAGCAAATTTATTAAGGATCACTTCGTTCCTACACACTTTTTCTGTATCTTGAACGGTTTCCTTAAAAATTGAGAAAACCCGGGTTTCAGGCCCTTTGCGGGGGGGGGGGGTGACGCAGAGGGGGGAGGGATGGGGAGGGTTGATGAAAAATAACCTCGGTCCATAACGTACATATCCCAATTTAAAAAAGTCTTCCATTAATTATGCCGTAATTTTAGCTAATTTCCCTTACCTAATGATTGACGCGACAGTATCTCGCCGCGAGATAGACTACCCGTCTTTCTGTATGAATTAAAGGGGGTCGGGTAGTCTATGTCGTGACGAAATACTCTCGCGCCAAACATGTGCTAGCCCGGCTATAATTAGTTTATGTAGCTTCAGATACCATAGTAAAAAAAATACAGCGAATATAAGTTTTTATAGAAAACTTGTTTTTGCTCTATTTCGTTTACGTTTACGAGAGCTATATAAACTAATTACAGACCTAGATATACCTCATGTTATCGTATATGCAAGGTTTCATTAAAATCCAACACGTAGTTTTAAAATGAGAACGAAACTCCGTTTGTATGGGAAGGTGAAATTCGGCCGAGCTTGCCCGGGACTCTTACATGAAGATTACTGTTTACATGGCGGAACAAAAAGTATCATTCATAAGATTAACATATAGGATAGCGTTTACCCCTAAAAGCATCTGCTAATAGGATCAGAGTCACATGGAAAAGCTAGTTACTAAATAAAATACCTAATTCATGCATGTTTGAGAAAGATAGACGCATTTAAAATGGCATGGCGGTAAGAAATTCTGCTTCTTCTGATACAGGCGTTCGTAGGGCTCTGTAGGAAAAAGATAGGAGGGCGAACCATTCGTTCAATCCATTAATTGTAATGCAATTATCAATGATACTACATCAGTTACTAGCGGCGATACTCCTCGCCCCTTTTGGAATGTGGCGAAAATCTCGCACTGACCCTTAATGAAACAAGTTGGTCCAGGCTACAGCTATGTGTTTGTGAAGCTGGAGCTGGTGATGGTGGTGTGATATTAAAGCGAACAGAGGCCTCGCCGGCGAGTTGCGGAGGCATGAGGCGGGGAACATCTTTGTGTTAACGAGTAATATGCGACTTAAGACCTCGGGACGTGAACACTCGCGACGAGTCAAGACAGTAAGGGGCACGACGACTCAGACAGAGAACTCATTGCATCTAACACCATGAAATAGTAACATAGTAAATGAGAAACTTATATCAAATAACAAACACAAACCACAGTATATAATTATGTATAACTAAACAATTCACAATTAACGTCTGGCACGATACTGCAGAGTCGATACACTCTCGATGTGTGCACGGTGCACCGTCGCATCTAGCGGCGGCAGCGGGGACTTGGTCGGAGCCGGAGCGCTAGGCCTCAGACAGGGCGTCGAAACGAAAGGGGCTAAAGGGCAGGCGAAAGCCGGCACTCCAATGGGTAGGCCTAGTTTTTACAGGCGCCTTCGGGGACATCGGTAAACTATGAATTCGATAGGGTCGTAATCGTAAAACAATTTCAAACCGTACCACAAAATTCTTACATTGCATATTTCCATTTTAAAAGAACATTTTTACATATATATGATTAAAATAGAATTTTACTACTGCTGTAATGCGACATGCTAAAGACGGTTAAATTTGAGGCGACGGTATAAAAGTTTTACTTTAATAAACGCCTTAAATAAACTCAATTAGAGTTTATTTTTCAAAAGCTTACACCATGGATAATTTTTCACTACATGGATAAGTGATAGGACGTCATTTAGCCAAATATTCATTAAAATACACTTTAATTAAACTTGTTTAGAATTGATTTTTCAAAAGCTCAAACCATGGATAATTTATAACTGTCTATGTCATTTGTACATAGATAAGTGGTAGAATGTGATTTAACAATCTATTCTTTAAAATACACCTTAAGTTATCGACTTTAAAATTGATTTTTCAAAACCTCATCGCTATCATTTGTCACTTATACGTTATCCTCGCGACTTTATATCCAATTATATCACTTATCAGATATGCCGTCTTTTCACTTATACAATTATAAATGAAAAGGTGACAAAGCATCATAGCCCTCCTGACATCACCGTATGACATAAAAGGCACCTAATTGGTTTCTTTTACTGAACCGACCTGCATATAGGCATGATAAAGTCGTGAGTGCGCTACTATTTGCAAAACTCTACATAATACCTATGTTGAGATAGCCAAAATATATGAACATGTAATTTTTTAAGTTACTTAGTTAAAATAAATATGATGTTCGTTCACGCAGTTCTGATGTTCACCTTCTTGTCAGTGAGATCAATTAGTACCTACCTACTTAAATAATAATCATATTTTAGCCTATATACGTCCCACTGCTGGGCACAGGCCTCCTCTCATGCGCGAGAGAAATTGGGCTATAGTCCCCACGCTAGCCCAATGCGGATTGGGGACTTCACATGCACCTTTAAATTTCTTTGCGGATGTATGCAGGTTTTCTCACAATGTTTTCCTTCACCGAAAAGCTACCTACCTACTTGTTTATTATAAATAGTAAGGTAACTTCATCATCTTCTCTCGTTGTCCCGACTTTTTGACATTGCTCAGGGAGAGGGAGGATTCAGGGAGGCGCATAGTCCTTGGTGTGTAAACAAAAAATGAAGGATTGGAAAGACTCGGCCACTTCTGGTTAGTTTCGGTACCTATCACATTTGGATAAGTGCGATCGGACCGGTATTCCGATAGGTCGCAAGTTCGATTCTTGCCCGACTCGAGACGTTGAATTTTTCCGTTTTTCCTTTTAAATAAAACAATAAGGGTCCTTATTAACAGCATCTCAAAAACTCTGAAAACATAAAATAATTCAGGCTCTAATGGGTAAACATGAATAAAAGCTTAACATGTCCATACATTTAACGTCGTTGATATTACATCCAAAATATATTCACTCCGTCTTTCATTCCCTTTGCGCTTGCAAGAAAAGACGACGGTTCGCGGAATGCGGGCCTCGAGATAATTTCTGATGAATATATTTTCCAGGTTTTTAAAACTTTTGCGGGATAAGCCTCGTTGTATGTGCATTTACTTTTTGGTAGACTGTTGAAATGTTGGCGGCTGAAATACAGGATGTTAGGTATACTCGGGCAAACCCATGCACTTTGTCAGCAGTAAAAGCGCGAAATTCAATTCTTCTATGGGAGGATAACCCTTCGCGCCTACATTTTTTATATTAGGCCATGCCAGGATAAGCTAAGTCAATGTGCCCCCTTGCTTGCTTGCTTGTACCCTTTACCTACCTTTTATAACTAAGAACAGCTGTAAAAAGTAATGAAATAAATGCATTTGTAGCTATTTGTATTTTATAGCGTCTCCCCGGCGTCTAGTCAACTGTATGGCTGATGCTCGACGCAACGTTCCATAATACATTTTAAGGCTGGCGTTCACTAGGCTCGCCGAGGCGAATCGCAATAATTCGCCTTCTATACATTTACTATGAAACTGCGTCTATTGATGAAGAGCCGCGGCGCGTCGAATCGAAATTACCATTCATAGTACATGTATAGAAGGCGATTTATTTCGATTCGCCTCGGCGAGTCTTGTGGACGCCAGCCTTTACAGCGCATTGGCGCCCTTAGCTGTAATGCTGTTAAATTTTATTTCATTAAATAAATATAAATAAATAATTTCCATAGCGCTGAATCGACGCCTACGCTCAAAAGACGCTAGTGTGGGGTGGCCGTGGCCCTGCTACTGCCAAATCGAACTTGCTACTTAAAAAATGCAGGCGTTTAAATTTTTCTACTGATACTGAGAAACAATTTAGGCTTTCTTGTCTGTTAAGAGTTACAAGACCCGCCACAATCGAAGTTACGCTCTCATTTTGAAACGAACTGTAGGTAGTAGTTAAGAGTCCCCAGCAAGCTCGGTTCTCCATACAAACGTAGTTAGGTACGCTCTCATTTTAAAACGACTAGCAGAGCTAGCAACTTTAACCTTTAGCCTTGGTTTTTTAACCGACTTCAAGATTTCAAAGGAGGAGGTTCTCAATTCGGTTGTATGTTTTTTTTTTTGTTTTTTTATTTTATTTTAATGTTTGTTACTCCATAACTCCGTCATTTCTGGACCGATTTTGAAAATTCTTTTTTGTCAAAAAGCAGTTCTGATAATGGGATCCATGAGGAATGGAGGGAACTCCTCAAATGTTAAAGGCATACATATAGTGATTTTAGTATTTTCATCAACAAATCAAGCACTTACATTTAAAAAAGTGACATTTGATGAAGTGGAACTGCTGATGATGATCAGAACGGAACTCTTCAATGACGCATAGTTCACGTTTGGCGATTTGTCCTCTTCGTTATATTTGTTAAGCAAGTTAGGTTTTCAAGAAACATTTTTGTCAAGCTCGAGTTCTGATGATGGGATCCATGAGGAATCGAGGGAACTCCTCAAATATGAAAGGCATACATATAGTGATTTTTGTATTTTTATAAACAAATCCAGCACTTCCATTTTAAAAAGTGACATTTGATGAAGTGTAACTGCTGATGATGATCAGAACGGAACTCTTTAATGACGCATAGTTCACGTTTGGCGATTTGTCCTCTTCGTTATGTTTGTTAAGCAAGTTAGGTTTTCAAGAAACTTTTTTGTCAAGCTCGAGTTCTGATGATGGGATCCATGAGGAATCGAGGGAACTCCCTTAAATGTGAAAGGCATACATATAGCGATTTTTGTAATTATATCAACAAATCCAGCATTTCCATTTTAAAAAGTGACATTTGATGAAGTGGAACTGCTGATGATGATCAGAATGGAACTATTCAATGACACATAGTTCACGTTTGGCGATTTGTTCTCTTCCTTATGGACCCAAACCCAAACTTGGACCCGGACTCGGACCCGGACCCAGGTCTGAACATGGACCCCAACTCGGACCCGGACCCGGACCGAACTCTGACCCAAACCTGGAACCGGACAGCCGGACACGGACCCGGACTCGGATCCGGACCCAGACCCGGACCCGGAAATGCTACTAGAAAAGTGGGTTTGGTGGGTGGGTGTGTTTTGAACCTCGATTCTCACAGAACAAAACTGCTATCAGA
Source organism: Cydia strobilella (assembly GCF_947568885.1). Classification (NCBI taxonomy): domain Eukaryota; kingdom Metazoa; phylum Arthropoda; class Insecta; order Lepidoptera; family Tortricidae; genus Cydia; species Cydia strobilella. Next base: position 3,556,199 of record NC_086043.1, on the reverse strand, counting down.
AAAGTAGGTTAGGTTAGGTTAGAGCTGTGACCCTTACAGAAACGAAATGCTACCAGAAATGTAGGTTAGGTTAGGTTAGAACTGCGACCCTTACAAAAACGAAATGCTACTAGAAAAGTGGGTCGGTTTACCTCCTTTTCTACATAATTAGGCAAAAGATGCTGACTTTTTCATTTCATTGTCTGGAATCTAAGAATGCTTTCAGCGGCATCCCCCATTGAAGTCGGTTTTTTTTTCTTAAAAATTATATATAAATCGAATTTAGCGTGCGGGCAGATTCAAGCGCTTTTTAACGCGTTGAAAAAGCGCTCGTGTATAGGGTCACTAAATAAAATATCGCTTTCTCGCTGTTACTTATGGGTGCGTCTCACACGTAACGCTTTTTAAACTCTCGTGCGTATGGGGCCTTAAACGCGTTAAAATAATGTCAGCTTGTTTCTACTCTGTGGTCAATATAGCGTGCCATAGACATAATAGTTTATTTTATTACAACACTAGTGAATGCATGCTCAATATGTGAATGAATGAGTCCGTTCAACTTCAACAAGATATAAACAAAAATTGTGCAGTGATTGTAGTGGGCGTAGTCACCATCACATTTTATCAGATAAATTCATTGATTATAAAAGATAAGGCCCTAATGCTGTAGCGACATTGTACTAGATAAAAAATATAGGGCTACTCTGATAAAAAGAATGCAAATAGGTACATCACATTTAGGGCACGGTTTAATGTTTTGTTCTTCAGTAACTTGAGTAACCAGATTTTCTTATAAATTGTATAATTAATGACGTTTTTTTAGTGTTGCTTTATTTATAAAGTGATTATGAAATAAGTATAATTCATGAAAGTGTCTTTTAAGTTCGAAGAAAAGTGACTCAAACTACAACTTACATCGACTATGTGATTCATCAACACTTCTTTTAATTACTGTGTACGGTGCTTGTGATGCGAGAAAAATGTTCCAGAAAACATTTCTAGCCCTTTTTCTGACTGCTAACGTGCAATGCCAATCAAACAAAGACTTTTACAATGGACAGTATAACAACGAATTTTATAAAACGCAAAGATTGGACAGTTCTCAAGAGAAAAGACTGCCTAATCCTGGAGACAGTGATTACAGGACTTATGTGTATAACAGCAGGAGGTATGGGACAGATCCAACCCGGTACAATCCTTTCAACCCTAGTATAAACCAGCCGGGGGGTTTTCCATACAATCCTCTAAATACAAATCCTTTAGATGACTCATACAAGTTTAACACAGTAAGTTTTTGATTGACTTGTTTATCTACTGAATTGCTTTTTTACATGACTTTGTTTACTTTGTCAGCCGTTTAACAGAAACTTATTCTCACAGTTCAAGTACTTAAGAATAAAACGTAAAGAAATAGTAACTAATATTTAGCAGTTTTGCAAAACTTTCTTCTTAGTTGCTACTCCATGTCTTACATGTATTGTGGGTTACTTCCTTGATCACTAACATACCTTTTGAACCCACATTTTTTATTGGTTGATCCTCTTAATTTGATAAAGTTAAAACTTAAAAAGAATGGAGTACATTTCTAATTTTTTTTGGAAATTACTGAGCTATAAAGTATGCTTTATCACAAAAGGGACCAGACCATGGAGCACATCATCCAGCGGTGCCCACTCCGCGCATACTCGGGTGGCCTGGATGACCTATTAGACTTGACGGCCGATGCTGTGCAGTGGTTGCAAAACTTGGATGTTGCCTTATAAAATAATATACTGTACATAATTTTTGCCTATGTGACTATATCGCCATACGATTAAATAAATAAATCACAAAAGGGTATCAAACTGTCATAAATTAAACAAGAAAAAATATTTCCTACTTGAAAAAATAACAACACTTATGAGAATCTTATAAATTGTCTGAATTAACTTACAGTATAGTCTAATTAGAATACTCTACCCTAAATTAAACCCTTAAACATTGGTCATCTGTTTTTTAGTCTGTGTTATATTTTTTAGATGTGGTAGCAATGGGACCTAAAAATAAAAAATAAAAAATAAAAATAGCCTTTATTTCTACTATTACATTTACATAATAATTTAATCACATTTACAGGTTAGGTAATAGTAGTCGCCTCCGTGGCGTAGGCCTCCCCCAAGCTCTTCCACAGTGCTCTGTCACGAGCCTTACTCATCCAATCTAAACCCGTTATTTCGGTGAAGACATCCCTCCATCTCTTCCTCGGGTGTCCTTGACCTCTGTTCCCTTCGTACGGGTACCATTCCACCAAGCGCTTCGTCCACCTGTTCTCCATACGGCATATGTGCCCTGCCCATTGCCATTTTAATTTTCTCATTTTGGTTTTTACATCTACCACTTTTGTTGTTTTTCTTATTTTGTGGTTGTTTACCCTGTCTGCTATCTTTATCCCGAGCATACTTCTTTCCATCTTGCGTTGGCAAACAGCGATTCTTTCTTCATCTTTCTTCCTTAAAGACCATGTCTGACAACCATATGTTAAGCATGGAAGTATAGTCATGTCGTGGAGTTTTTTCTTTATATTAATATGGACAGAGCCGTTTTTCATGATCTCCTTTAATCCCCAGTACTTTTTCCACGATGTAGATATTCTTCTTTGAATTTCCTTTTCTGTGTTGTCTTCAAACGACACTGTTTGGCCAAGATATATATACTCTTCCACGTATTCTATTTTTTCGCCCTCTACAGCAATATCCACGAGTTCGCCGTTGGTCAGGATCTTTGTTTTTGATTTGTTCATTGACAGCCCTACTCTCTTGCTCGCCATTGCTAACTCATTTACCATGCTTTCCAGGTTGGCTGCACTGTCGGCAAAAACGACTATGTCGTCTGCGAAACGTAGGTGGCTCAGTATTTCTCCGTCAATTTTTATGCCTTTCGCTTTCCACTCTACACATCTGAAAACAGATTCCAACACCGCTGAAAATATTTTTGGGCTAAGCGGGTCCCCCTGTCTTACTCCTCTTTGTATGGAGAATGCTGGACCTTCACGCTCTAGACGCACTTTCGCATAACATTTTGTATATATATTGGATATAATGTTTATATATTTTTTATTTACACCTTGTTGCGCCAATGATGACCATATTGCTTCAAAGTGCAGCGAGTCAAAGGCTTTCGTGTAGTCTATAAAGCACATATATAATATTATTCTAAATTCTTTTGCCTTTTCTATGAGTTGGGTAATAGCTTGTATATGGTCTACAGTTGAAAACTTTTTGCGGAATCCTGCTTGTTCGCGTGGTTGGCATTCGTCTAACGTATTTGTTATCCTGTTCAGTATTACTTTCGAGAACACCTTGTATATATTTGTCATAAGGCTAATTGGTCTATAGTTTCCCAGCTCGCTCTTTGGACCTTTCTTGTGTAGCAATATTATTGTAGATTTAGACCATTGCTCTGGTGTTTTTTCTGATTTTAAAATATTATTAAAGAGTATTTGGAGCGGTCTGAGTAGTGAAGGCAAAAGGGATTTCAACATTTCATTTGTGATGTTGTCATTTCCTGGAGACTTCCCATTTTTTTGTGTCTTTATAGCATATTCTATTTCTGACATAAGAATTTCTGGAGGTTCCATATCCGAGTGTTGTGTATCTTGGGGCTCCCATGTACTTGAAGTTAGAGTTTCATCGGAGTACAGTTCCTTATAAAATAGAGTTGCCTCATTTACTATGTTCCGGCGTCTGGTTTCCATAAAGCCTTGCTTGTTTTTCACCTTTTCTGTCCATTCCGACTTCTCACACAATTCTTTATAGGCTTTCCGGAGAGCTCCAGTTTTGCTAATGAATTTTTCAAAAGTTTTTTGTCTTATTTCTTTTTTCTGCTTGGTCATGTTTCTATTAATTTGTTTACTAATATTCGTTATTTTGGACTTTATTTCTTTTGTTCTCTTTTCCTTATACAGTTCTTTTCTTTGGTTTAAAAGTTCTATTGTTTCTTGATTCAAATATTTGTGTTTCTCTTTCTTTAATTTCGGTAACTCATTTATAATGTTTTGTAATTCGGTTTCTAATTTATCGTATTGCTCTTGTACTTGTGTTGATGATGTGATGGAATTCGTAAATTTGTTCTCCCAGTATTTAGCACTTTCCTCAGACATACTTGGCAGGTCGCTGCTATAATTGTTGGGTTTGATTTTTCTTCTATTTGTTTTGGTATCTAAAGACAGTTTGCACCTGATCATTCTATGGTCTGTATTGAAATTGAGAGTTTTTATTATGTTGAAATCTTGGACATTTTTTGGCTGGCTTGTTAGTATATAGTCAATTTCGTTAAAGTGCTCTCCATTTGGAGACTGCCATGTCCACTTTTGGTGTGGCTTGCATTTAAACATACTGTTTACAAAGAATAGGTTATTTTCAAGGGCTAATTCTATTAGCTTGTGGCCGTTCGGGGTTCTCTTTCCATAGGCGTATTTGCCTACATGCTTATCTTCGCCTGCCTGTGCTTTCCCTATCCTGCCGTTGAAATCGCCAAGTATCATGATATTTTTTGACTTAGTAGAGTCAAGAGCATTTTGAACTGTTTCGTAGAATATTTGTGTGTTTTCCCTCGTAGCTGCTTCTGTAGGAGCATAACATTGGACAAACAAACAGGTAGAACTTGGAGATGTCTGTAGTTCCAGTGCTGCCACACGGTTCGAAAAGCTTTTTAAGCTAATTATTCTAGTTCTTAGGTGTTTCTTTATTAAAAAGCCAACACCATATCTGCCTTTTTCACCAGCTGTGTGATATAAAATAAAATCATTATACTCTGCTATTGTTTCTCTTTCTCTTCTTACTTCGCATAATCCTAGTATGTCCCATTTTATTGATTCTACTGCATGTCTCAGTTCTTCTAGTCTGCTGTCTGCTAACAAGGTTCTCACATTTAAACTGGTTATGTAGACGTTTTGTGTTTTTTTCTTAGTTGGAGGGTAGCTGGATGACCTATTAGACTTGACGGCCGATGCTGTGCAGTGGTTGCAAAACTTGGATGTTGCCTTATAAAATAATATACTGTACATAATTTTTGCCTATGTGACTATATCGCCATACGATTAAATAAATAAATCACAAAAGGGTATCAAACTGTCATAAATTAAACAAGAAAAAATATTTCCTACTTGAAAAAATAACAACACTTATGAGAATCTTATAAATTGTCTGAATTAACTTACAGTATAGTCTAATTAGAATACTCTACCCTAAATTAAACCCTTAAACATTGGTCATCTGTTTTTTAGTCTGTGTTATATTTTTTAGATGTGGTAGCAATGGGACCTATTCCACTTTTAAAAAAAACCGGCCAAATGCTAGTCGGACTCGCGCACCGAGGGTTCCGTACTTTTTAGTATTTGTTGTTATAGCGGCAACAGAAATACATCATCTGTGAAAATTTCAACTGTCTGGCTATCACGGTTTATGAGATACAGCCTGGTGACAGACAGACAGACGGACAGCGAAGTCTTAGTAATAGAGTCCCGTTTTTACCCTTTGGGTACGGAACCCTAAAAACGATATGTATTACGGTGTGGCCCAAAAAGAATTATGTTGACAATTTGTTTTAAATACAGCGGCATATTGTTGATAATTTGAACAAACATTTGCATTAGTGTATGAAAGCTAAAGGAGCATATTTTAAAGATTATATGTTTTGTTTTAGTTAAATGACTGTAGTTTAAATTTTTATTGACATTTTGTAAAAGATGTGTAAGTAAGAAAATATTCCTAAAAATTTGTCAACATATGGACATTAAAATTTATTATCTGTAACATCTGAACAGCTATCTTGGTAATCTATACCATATTCTATGATTGCAGCCCCAAGACCCAAACAACCCAGATGCCCTGTTCCCGGGAGTGCTCGGGGGCTGGAGAGAGGACCTCCAAGGGAGGGAGCGACGGGACTCGCGAATGCTCAAGCGAGACATCTTTGTTAACACTAACTATGGACAAGTGCAAGGATTTAAGGTAATGTATTTGAATTATATCATAATACACTATAATAATATAAATGTACCATAAACTTAAATGTTATCAAAAACAATCCAAACTTTTCGGTCTTACTTTTTCCAAAACTAACAATTTTTTTTTTTAAACAATCGGTTTCACTTACAAATATGACAATTTGGTTAGCAGTAGCCCTCACACTAGGTCAAGCCTGTGTCGTCAGGACTAGGAAATTCAGTAGATTTATCAATAAGATGATGCGAAAAAAATTGTATCCTCATAGCACTCACTGAAGGTTATATACATTAAAGATAGCATTTATCCAATTAAAAGTTGCAGCTGTGGCCCTAAGTCAAATTTCTGATTGTGTGTATAGGGTAGGTTAGGTTAGGTTTGTTTTATAATTTTTCAGAAATGTTAATAGTTTCAGCACAATACCAATTATAACATTACATAATGCATTTTGCATTGCATTATGCTGTGCTGATTTTATTAAAATATTTTTTCTACTACTCTTGTTCTCCGTTTATTTTTCTACCCATTTATTTCTTCCATACGGTAAATTCTACTACCTGAAGGTTGTCTGGAAGAGATCGCTTTTTAGCGATAAAACCGCCTGTTGTTGCTTAGTTCGCTATGTTAATTCTAATGTATCTAATTTGGTTTTAATTATGCACAATAAAGAATATATTATTATTATTTATTTGTCTGTCTTACCATATCTTGGGACCATGGGGTCCCGGACCTTTGGGAGGCATGCGTGGGGCTGAAGCCAACAGCACAGAGGCTCTTTAAGACAAATTAATCTAAAAGCAATTATTATTATTATGAAAATCAATTATTATGCGACAAGATAGGCACCGGGCTAGAGGATATACATGGTAAAATCGCCCCTGATGAGAAACCACATTGATATGTAGGAGTAAACAATGCTAAAAGAAAGAATTGTTTGCTCATCAATATGCTTTTTTGAAAACTCCTTTGTTTTCAGGTCCACTTATATGACAATCCAGACCCAGACTCAGGATACAGACCCTGGTTGACCCCAGTAGAAAGGATACAGGGAGAGGCCTCAGTTTTCCTGGGAATTCCTTATGCTAGACCTCCGGTCTTAGATGGAAGATTTAAGGTAGGTTGCCACATTACATTGTTCAGGTTGCGAAGACCACTCAAGAATCTTTTTGGCCATGCATGTCTATCAGTGACTGATTCGAACGTACACTGACATCTGAATGATGCTATCGTGCATTTCGCTCGTACTTGTCCATACATATGTATTGGAGCGAGCGAGACCCACAATAGCTAAATGACATAATTTAGATGCCATTTACGTACGAATGATCTGTGAGCCTTCTTACACAACTTATTATGAGTGACCATGTCTCAACACTACTAAAATTATAGTCTGATTGGCCAATTAATTCTCTCATCCTTTTTTGTGTTAAAAAAATTGAGAAAATTTACCTGTTGTATTAAAATAGTATTAGACAAAGTTAATCTACTTATCTTCCTTCCATAGCCCCCTCGGCAGCACCCAGGGTGGCAGCTGCTCCAGGCTGTTGATTGGGGCCCCGCATGCCCCCAACCAGTTAGGTTCACAGGGGCAACCAAAGGAATCCGCGACATGGACGAAGATTGCCTGTACCTCAATATATTCTCTCCCAATGTAAGTACCAGTTTTTTAAGCATGTATAAGTGACAGGTGAGGTGACATCAGATTTAATCCCTTAATGTCCAGAGGCTAAAGTTGTTAGAGAATAAACGACCTTGAAGATTTAAACATCGAATTGTACAATATTTCATGACCTTATGTTGCTTTGCTGAAACCAAAGGTTTAACTCCTCAAACCTTTGGTTAATCAACCAATATACTCGATTTTTTTTAAATAATTTAATCATAAAAGTACACGATTAACTACTACATGTGAGGAATAATTGAAATGTAGAATACATTTAAGACAAACAATAATTTAAAAAAATATGTTAAATAAGTTTCCCAAAAAACATATGCACCTAACTATTTCAAGCCATTAGCCATTTTTAAGGCCGCCTATTGTCTTATGTCCTTCATAATCTAGGTCTGCGTGCCGAACCGTATTACATTAATAATTCTTTTGTCACAAGCAGTGCTACATAAATTGCAACTTATGTAAATGGCATAAAGTCGTTTTTACTATGACATTTGGAACGGATTAGTATAAGTAGTATGTTGATAATTAGGTATATGGGTCTCGTCCCCAGAGATGTAGTTCGTTTGATATGATTTTATAATAGGTAATAGTTGTACAACCTTCGTAAAGTGCAAAAGGTTTGTATTAAGAACTTGGTATCTGGCTATTATTAGAAGTTGTTGGCTATACATGTTATGGATAGGTAAGAATAATAACATGAGAAATTCTTATAAAGTTCACGTAGATACGGTCAGCAACTCAGCATCGTAGTTGGGGATGAAACAACGCGCCAACCTCACTCACTTCATCATCATCTTCCTCGCGTTGTCCCGTCTGTTGCCGCAGCTCCTGGGAGCCTGGGGTCCTTGGCAACCAATCCCGAGAATTGGCGTAGGCACTAGTTTTTACGAAAGCGACTGCCATCTGACCTACCACCTCAGAGGGTAAACCAGACCTTATTGGGATTAGTCCGGTTTCCGGTTCCGAAATCCGACTAGTAAATATCAAATGATATTACGTATCCTAAAAGTTATGCTGCGATTACTCTTTCAATTGAAATTAGCTTAGTATTTTTACGCTGCATGAGTCAAAAGTTCATTGACCCGTAATCTCATTACATTAAGCTTGCATCGGTTTAATTACTCCGTTTTATTTTAAAGTAACTTTAAGTAAGTACCAAAACGTATAGAATCCATAATCCATATCATAACGCGGTAATCTCATTAGGTAAATACGAGTAGACGCCAAACAATTACTCTTTCAACTGAAATTAGCATAGTGATTTCACGCTGCATGAGTCAAAAGTTCATTGACCCGAAATCTCATTAAACTTGCATCGGTTTAATTACTCTAATTCATCCCATTCATCCGTGGCAGCTAGTAGCTTTTAAATGACTAATAATATACTTTATGTCAATGGAATAAGATTTACCAATGTCGAGTTATCAGTGTGGACAATGGCACATATGCCGAAATGGCCTTTATTATCTTCGCACACAGATTAGTCATCACTAAATAGAGCATTTAAGTTAATTTGCAGTCACTTCTCATACTATATTTAAGTTTGTTCATGAAATAAATTATAATATATCTCACCAATTATAGGCTCAGTTAGGTTGCGTCCACATTACGTGTAAAGTCGTCGTCAATAGAACTTGCAAATAATATAAACAAACCATTTTACCTTCATTACTTCTTAATCTCGCTCTTTAAAAGGACAACCATGACCTTATCAACAGTCTATATACTTCACACACGTCAATCTAGTTTGAACTCTATGGGGTAAGCATTAGAGTCGGTTTGGCAATTAATGGAGGATTAGTGTCCCATATAGTGATGTGCCGCCGTGAAATTACGCACTTACCGTAATTCTCATTAGTGAAAATTACCGTAAATTACCGAGAATTTACGGTAACTTACCCATGAAGTATATTAAATTAAGATTGAATTTTACTTACAAGTTTTGTAATTTTAAAATATTTCAAAGTTTTTAACGTTATTACTATTAAGTGTAGTAATGTTATCTGACACGTGGTTGATAGGTATAATCTATAGTCTTATTTCTCCTTATCTTAGTCCAGCCAAAGCGCTTTATCCTGGGGTATAGGGGTAAGGTTCTGAGCTTTCAGTGCTTTCACCTCCCTCTTGATATTGAACGACCATGTGTCGGGAGGCCTTCGTCTTTCCAGGAATGTTGTGAGGATATTGCATTGTAGCACGGGCAGGTTTTCGTAACTCAACGACGGACGCCTATTCGGGAGAATCGATTCCTGGCCAATCGCCTCCGCACCTGATCCTTGCCTGGAAAGCTCGTCCGCACCGTCGGTACCTCAGGATCCACTGTGTCCCTCGATCCATTGAAAGGTGAGCTTCTTATTATGACATACAGGTATGCCATATAGAGGTCTCCATTAGTCGTTCATGGCATTCATGTATGAGTTTTAATGTAATATATGGCTTAGGGCCATTAAGAGTGCTCTTCTGTCGGTTAGTATGTGGATGGAGGATCTACCTTCCATGCAGGGATGGTAGCAGCCGCATTGCTGATGCCCAAGCACTCAGCTTGGAATACTAAGTTATAAGCTCCTAGCGGAGTGGTAATGAACGTTCAGGTCTTCTGAGAAGGTCCAGAGCCCGACCTACTGTCTGTTTTGGACCTATCAGTGAAGATTCTGAGCTCACGGGTATTAAGTCCTCCGTGATTGTCCTCATATAATTGTATTTTGTACATTTTGTCGAAGGTATAATTTGTTTATGAATCCGATCCGTGCCGGCTCTGAGCATTGGAAAGTCATCGTAAACCTTTTCCAGGCATATAGTGTGCCGAGCTCCTAGGTTAGACCATATGTTGAGGTCGTTGAGGTTTCGCAACCTTGCCGCCGAGGGGGTGGCCTCTTGCTGTATGTGTAGGTGAAGCGGTGGAAGGTTTAGCATGACCTTCATGGCTTCCGTCTGTGCGGATCTCGTGTTTGTGGGATGTTTAAGACGGATTTAACTGGCAAACTATCATCTCGTTTCATTATGTGGCCGGACCATCTAAGCCTTCTTATAGTTAGTCAGTAATAGGGAAAACTCTGAAAGATCCTCCCAAATGCTCATTGCGCTATCGAGACGAGTAACAGGACATACAAGTAGAAAAGTCGAGCGCTGTGAATGCAGGATCTTGAGGGCCATCAGGAACCATTTTAATCCTAGTACCCAAACTGTACAAAAAATGCAGTTTTCACGTGTTATTTTTTACCTGCAGTAAATGATACATTACGAACCCAGTTGATGAGCGCTAACCTGTTTACAATATAATAGCCTAACTTAAAATAAACACGAGATGTAAAGTAATAAAATATCTTAAAACATACTTAAGCCAAGCCATTAATGGCTTAGTAAGCCATTAATAGCTTAGTAAGCCATTGCAAATCCAACTTTACCTTAAAAATCAATGCTTGCTTACATATGACTTATTGAAATATTGATGTTTTTTTTTTAATTATACATTATTATTATTATTTTTGTATTATTTTAAAACACTCATAGTGATAAAGAATAAATTTATTCATTATGAGATGCATTTTATACAATTAGGCTAGCTGAAATAATGAAGAACTCACTTTATTTTTCGTTAGGCAAGCACCTACTTTCATTAAAAACACTTTAAATCGCACATCGAATGAAACTTATTAAAATAATTTAATATCATTTTGCATTTCATTTTTAACATCTAATTATATCATTGATTAAAGTTAAAATTTATCTTAGAAAAATTACCCGAGAACATTCGCGGGGAAGATTCCCCGTAATTTACGGCGGTAATTTACGGTAATTTTGGTAATAAACTAGTTCCTGTAGACAGATTTTTTTGCAAATTTCAGTACAGATTGTATTACCTAAATAAAAAACAATTCTGTAAAAAAAAGTTAAAAAAAATTAAAACTTAGACAACTTTCTCGATAATTACCCGTACGGAGAACGTTACCGCGTAATTTACCCGACGATTCTCTTTGTTCTCGTAATTTACGGTAACGGCACATCACTACTCCCATATTGCGTGATAGATGGGGTTGATTAACTTGATTGGTATTAGTAGGTAAACTGTCGGTAGCTTTGTTAAATTTTGAAATGGGGGCTTGACATGGGGTGATAAGTCAAGTTTAACTTGGATTTTTATTTTAAAAATAAAACTATTAAAACGGATTATATCGCGTATATTGAATTTATAATATATCCCGACGTCTCGAACCCCTCACAGCGTGACTCCACGAAACCACACCACGAACGATATAAAGGGTTCGAAACATCGGGATGTATTATAAATTCAATATGCGCGATATAATCCGTTTTAATAGTTTTATTTCATGAGTAACTATCGCGGTAACCGAAGACAATATTTTTTTACTTTGTTGCGCTCGGCTGGCCTCAATAGGCATAGGCAAAACTTAAAAAGCGATTCTAAATTTTTAATTCTATTCCAGACGGAAGCGGGCACCACAGCCCAGAAATACCCAGTAATGGTATACATCCACGGCGGGCAGTTCTCCTCGGGAGCCTCGAATCTGTTCCCCGCGCATATGCTCGCGGCCTTTTACAAGGTTGTCGTGGTTTCGATCAACTACAGGCTTGGTGCTCTTGGTAAGTAGGAAGTAGTGCTGAGTAGTGATTTGAGCTGTCATTAAAATTAAACGATTACGCTATAGTATGTTGTCTGTGTTGTCAACAGTGTGTCTGTTGCTGCCTTCTCATGGTGTGATACCTGTAAAATTTTAAGACTGTGAACTAAAGTTATTTGTTTTTTTTTTGCTATATCTAATTCCAAAAGTGGCTTAATAAAATTATTCCCCAAAGTATACGTATTTCTTTTTCAGGCTTTCTCTCCACCGCTGACGACAACTCCCCTGGCAATTATGGCATCCTCGACCAAGCTATGGCTTTACGGTGGATCAGGGACAACATAGGTAAGGCTTTTGACTGGTTTGAACCTTTAATATCTTGTTCCTTTGACTATTTAAAGTTCCATGTCTGGGAGGATACAGACATTTGTATTGAGCGAATAATTCTTACAAAAATACGTCGTTGAAAAAAACTTGCAGTTTATTATTTTGCATGTACTTATTTGACAGGTGTACCTCAGGGTGGTAACATAGGGTCATAACTATTCCTAGTGTAAATGTAACAGTAATGTAATGTATAATAATTACAATAAATCAAGCGATTATTAATAATTGATAAAAGCTTGTTTGATATATGCCGTAACGTCAGTAATTATTAGTTAATCTGATTCAGAATATTATTAGTAATTACCACTTTAATGCCTCATTTGGGAACAACCATAGTCCTTTTGAAGTATAATCGCATTTCATATTGTAGATCCGTTCAATGGGGACCGCAATTCCATCACCCTTTTCGGGCCGGGCGCTGGCGCCGCGTCTGCTGGTTTGTTGGCCTTAGCGCCGACCACGAGGGATATAGTCACCGGCATTATAGCTCAGGTAAACATTAAAAAAAAACGAATAATAACTAAGTTGCTGCGCAAGAGCCCTTATACGATTGAACCTCGATTTATTTCTTATGCAAACGTGCGTGGTCGTACGCATTTAACCGCCATACTTAACATATTATTAGTCGAGATCAGCCTCGATGAGGCCAAAATGTGCACTTTCGTATGCACTAATTTTCATGACTTATTTGATGCCTCAATTGTCATATAACTAATTTATTTATCCTAAAGCCGGGAGTAACGCGCACACAAATCTCTATGTATGATGCGAAGATATTAACACACCAAAATGTTGCAGAATATATAAATTCTAATGTTTTTTAACGCGTTCTAACACCCATTTATTTTTAAATGTTACCATAATGACTGGATTTAATTATCTATTTTACTTTACTTATAGAGCGGCTCAGCGCTCGCAGACTGGGCGATGATAGAAGACAAGTTCCGCGTGCAAAACACCTCGCTCGTGTTCGGCCGTCTACTCGGGTGCCCTATCGACTCTTCATGGAAGTTGGTCAACTGTCTCCGTCAAGGTCGCAGCTTCTACGAGCTGGGGAACGCTGAATTTGAGGTATTTTACTAGTCTCTATGTATATGAGTTAATTGGGAGACCTAGCTCGTGTTCGGCCGTCTACTCGGCTGCCTTATCGACTTTTCTTGAAGCTAGTCAACTGTCTGCGTCAAGGTCGCAGCTTCTACGAGTCGGGTAATGCTGAATTTAAAAAAAGTACAAATTAATTTATTTCATTACTTTTTACAGCTGTTCTTAGTTATATGATAATAATAATTTAATTTTGTTTTTTTTTACAAATTACTACATATTACCAAAGATAGATATAACTCCGTAATAGATGGATACAGTCTAAGGAAAAAACGTGCCTCGAAAATCAAGAAAATTTGATTCTCGTTCAGAGGGCGCTACTAGTTTTGGCCTACAGTCGTATAGATGGCGTTGACGGTTTCGTTTGTTATTTAACAATTTTAACGCATATCAGTGAAAGAACTGGGGTCAAAGTCATCAAAATAATTAATGCAAATAAAAAAAATCATTTATCTATATTTAAATACATTTTATCGTATTTTTACAAATCTTCAATTTTAGTTTAAAAGTGTGTCGACAGATGGCAGTCAATTTACTGGGGTTACAAAATTTACTATGACAGTACCGCTCTAGTATAAGTTACTCTATGATATTACTACAAAAACTAATTAATTTGAGGTACTTTAATTTCTAATGTTGTGTGAGTCTCATTAATGAAACACCTCGCTCTTGTTCGGCCGTCTACTCGGCTGTCCCATCGACTCTTCATGGAAACTAGTCAACTGTCTGCGTCAAGGTCGCAGCATCTACGAGCTGCAGATTTGCAGAACGCTGAATTTGAGATACTTTACATAGTTTACCTGTCAATTGTTGCCTTGTCGTGCACTCTCTACCTCTGCCGGGCTAGCATATGATTGGCGCGAGAGTATCTCGCCGCGACATAGACTACCCGTCCCCCTTTAATTCATACAGCTAGTAAAAGACGGGTAGTCTATCTCGCGGCGAGATACTGTCGCGTCAATCATGTGCTCGGCCTACTGGGGGTTTTCGTACCCAACTTTGAGAAACCTTGCACTGTGTTTATAATCTTTTTACCTTTTAGCCCCACGTCGGCTTCATCCCCTGGGGCCCAGTCTACGAGAACAACTTCACATACCCGGCCGACGGCTGGTACGAGGGTTGGAGGGAACGAGACTGGCACTTCCTGGACGCCATGCCCGAAGACCTCATCCGCAGGAGGCAGTTCAACCCCGCGCTGCGCTACATGGCCGGCGTCACCACGCAGGAGGCGGCCTACGTGCTGTGTGAGTACATCTAAAACAAGACCAACGTAAATCATAAATCATAAATGTTTATTGCAAACCATGGTACATATGTTGTTACAGGTGATAAAGTTTCACATGGACCCTGACAGGGTATAGCACATATATTCTTAAAAATAGTTCTTAAAACTAATACAATGGCGTGAAGAACAATTTTGCCTTTATACATGCTGGTCTTCCAGGAACTCTGCAACAGAGTAGTAGGCTTTCTGAATTAAAAGCGCTTTTAATTTTGTTGTAAAAATGTTGTTAGTCGTGGTATTTCTTATATTTATTGGTATTTGGTTGTATATTATTATTGAGCTGTAATATGGGCCCTTTTTGTAAATGTTTAGTATCGGTTCTGGCGGGATGGGACCATAATAAACCCCCTCATTCATAATACATAAGTAAAAATTACATATTAAGACAAACGATCTAGCTAATTGTGACTTGTAGCGCCAATCAATAACGTCAAAATAAGGTGATCAAATATTTTTAGGGATTCATAACTAGAAATTAGGTATTACTCGTAAACGTCACTGTCACTGAACACATCAAGGGTAAGTAGATTTAGGTTTATATCCTACCCATACTTATTTGTGGTTATCCACCTACCCAATGATATACCGTGAGAGTTAAAAGACTAGGAAAAATGAATTTCTTTTTCCTAAAGTTATCTCGATTTTTTGTCACGGTTCGTTTAAAACAATTTAAATCAAAGTGGACATAAATTCACGTAATATTTCTGCACTCATGGCCTTAGAAACTGCCTCAGAAATGGACGGTTAAAAATCTTTAGGCATCTAACCGTAAAGGAACCGTGCGTTGTACGGCTCTTGAAAGAACAGTAAATTTACGTACATATAAATAACTCTCTTTGTCCACAGACAACAATCAATCTCTGGCCCCCAACTTCGAGATATCAGAAACGTGGTTCAACCAGAAAGTGCAAGAGCTCGTGAAGCGGTACAACTATACCCTGAACCCGCGAGGAGTGTACGAAGCGATCCGGTACATGTACACGTACCACCCTGAGCCGCACAACGTCAGCGCCATCAGGGACCAATACGTGCACGTAAGTCACTTGTCTAACATAATGCTTCCTTTAGCAGCGTGTTAGTGGGAGAGAGTCGTACTAGATAGAGAGAGACAGCATTAGTGCCTCCAACACATGGCTATCTCGCTCGAGAAGTGGTACAACTACACGCTGGATCCGCGAGGAGTCTACAAAGCGATCTGGTTCATGTATTCGTGCCATCCGAAGCCTCACAACGTCTGGCCGAAAAATGTCGTGTTTCGGCGGTTCCGGGGCAACCTGCCGAATCAGAAGGTCGCTCTTTAGCGTTAAGACCGCCTGCTGTATGCCTATAACCAATTGTGTTTCTGAAATTGTATTTTCTACAATAAGGAGTATTCTATCTTCTATCTATCTTTATTTACATCTCTCTGACTTTCTGTACCGCGCGCCAACCGACAAGATGGTGAAACTCCTAGAAAAAAAGTCCCCGTCAGTCCGCAGTCAGCTGCAGAGAAAAGTACCCCCCCACATAGAATTGTATGCAAAGGTGCTAACCGAATAGTATTGTTGACTACGTCCTGAACACAACAGTAGAATCCTACAACTGGCCTCATTGTAGACAATACTCACCATGACATCGAACAACATTATTTCCTAACTGGGGCACTGGTTCATGGACCAACAGTCCGAGTCCGAGTTCTTTCCGAGAGCGATATCTATAGTACATGCAATTTTTCTAATAGAAACGTAAATTTCACAGCTCCTCTCGGATTTCCTATACCGCGCACCAACAGACAAGATGGTGAAACTCCTCCTCGAACAAAAAGTCCCGGTCTACATGTACGTCCTGAACACCACCGTGGAGTCCTACAACTGGCCTCATTGGAGACAGTACTCACATGACATCGAACATTATTTCCTCACTGGAGCCCCGTACATGGACCAAGAGTTCTTTCCGAGGAAGCAGAGGATCGACAGGCAGATGTGGACGCCGAATGATAGGAATATGAGCCATTTCTTTATGAAGGCGTTCTCGGATTTCGCGAGGTTTGGGTGAGTTGACTATGATTTATTTTTATTTAAACAGTATCAAAAGCACTTGGTTAAAAACACTCTTATATCTAAGCTATGTACAGTTTCGCGAGGAGATACGAATAGTATTAAATGTTTTATTAATCAATATTATCGTAAGTCTTAATACTCATAGTTTATAATGATTTCGCGAAAGTATTCCCACAACAAAAGACTAAATGGCACCCGTTCATCTTAAAAGGCTTGATGCTTTTGCCTTTTGCCACACTCTACGAGCGAGCAGTATGACAAACGGAGTACCTATTGCAAAGATCTTAGCCCACTTAGTCTAGTTTTCTAACAAACACCCATGTTATGACACATAGGGACAAACGATAGATTTGACAGACATTAATAATTATCATTTTTCAGCAACCCCACCCGCACAAGAATTCTCGGCGTGCACTTCGAACAAGCGACAGAAGGTCAACTCCGCTACCTCAACCTCAACACCACATATAACTCTACCATCCAGCTCAACTACCGACAGACCGAACTGGCCTTCTGGACGATGTATCTACCGACGGTAGTGGGCCGGTTCGTGCCAACCTACCCTCCGATCACTGAGGTATCTATCCGTAGACAAGCAAATACACCGCTACCGCAACACCACATGCAATTCCTGAATTCCAGCATGCAGCTCAACTACCGACAGACCGAACTGGCCTTCTGGACGATGTATCTACCGACAGTAGTGGGCCGGTTCGTGCCAACCTACCCTCCGATCACTGAGGTATCTATCCGTAGACAAGCAAATACACCGCTACCGCAACACCACATGCAATTCCTGAATTCCAGCATGCAGCTCAACTACCGACAGACAGAACTGGCCTTCTGGACGATGTATCTACCGACGGTAGTGGGCCGGTTCGTGCCAACCTACCCTCCGATCACTGAGGTATCTATCCGTAGACAAGCAAATACACCGCTACCGCAACACCACATGCAATTCCTGAATTCCAGCATGCAGCTCAACTACCGACAGACCGAACTGGCCTTCTGGACGATGTATCTACCGACGGTAGTGGGCCGGTTCGTGCCAACCTACCCTCCGATCACTGAGGTATCTATCCGTAGACAAGCAAATACACCGCTACCGCAACACCACATGCAATTCCTGAATTCCAGCATGCAGCTCAACTACCGACAGACCGAACTGGCCTTCTGGACGATGTATCTACCGACGGTAGTGGGCCGGTTCGTGCCAACCTATCCACCAATCACTGAGGTATCTATCTGTAGACAAGCAAATACACCGCTACCGCAACACCACATGCAATTCCTGAATTCCAGCATGCAGCTCAACTACCGACAGACCGAACTGGCGTTCTGGACGATGTATCTACCGACAGTAGTGGGCCGGTTCGTGCCAACCTACCCTCCGATCACTGAGGTATCTATCTGTAGACAAGCAAATACACCGCTACCGCAACACCACATGCAATTCCTGAATTCCAGCATGCAGCTCAACTACCGACAGACAGAACTGGCCTTCTGGACGATGTATCTACCGACGGTAGTGGGCCGGTTCGTGCCAACCTACCCTCCGAGTCACTGAGGTATTTATTCGTAGACAAGCAAACACACCGCATCACAACCTCAACACCACATACAATTCCACCATCCAGCTCAACTACCGACAGACCGCTAGCTTTCAGGACGATGTATCTACCGACGGTAGTGGGTCGGTACGTGCCAACCTACCCTCCGATCACAGCTCTCTTAATAAATTGACCGTAGGAAACTTGTGAAGTCAGCTATTTTTAAATGCCAATATACTAAAATCACAGTTATTTGTCTAATTTCCTACGTAATCAATAATAATACTATTTTTGTACCAATGTTGAATTAGACTTATATTGACCGGGATATAGACCGTGATTACCTTTTGTATTATTTGTGAGCTCCCGATATTTCGACGCAGTTACATGCATCATGTTCACGGGTGTCTGAAGATAGCGGGTGGGTGTCAAAGTTGTGTAGACCGCGCTCTGTCTACCCTCATTCTTGCGCGTCGGCTGCGTTCACTTTCAACGTTACCAACGGTCGCATTCACACTTGTTGGTCCGGTCGCGTTCACACTCGTTGGTCTGTCCAAACACACTACACTCACGGTGTCACTACGCGTGTTTGATTCGGATATCACTGGTTTTTTACACAAACAAATCACAGGATTCCACACATTTGACAGTTTAAACCCATCTTCACGATTAAAATTTTTGTATTTGTGAATTTCAACGGCTTCTCTTACCAATCTTGGTATATAGTGGCGTTCTGTCGAAATGACCTTGGGACTATGCAACTCGATCCAGTGATTTGTACCCGACTCAAGGAGCTGCTGAGCAATAGCTGACTTGCGAACGTCAAATATCGGGAGCTCACAAATAATACAAAAGGTAATCACGGTCTATATCCCGGTCAATATAAGTCAAGTGAAACTAACCGTGAATCATTCAAAACTCCAATGTTGAATTGACAATAAATCAGTTAAGGAAATCGAACTCAGTATCTTGGACATAAAAACTAAATTCAATCTAAGAAATAATCGTTCTGCGAGTTTGAGTTATGGTTATGCATTAGAGTCAAAGGCCTGACACTCTTTGATAGAGAAAGATAGTCTTATTGCGATTCCTATAAGAGTAAAGAGAAAATAGTGCCATGCTTTGTCCTTATCACCGACCGGGTTTTTTTTTCATGGTCGGGTTATGGCAGCATAGGTAGGAGGCGATGGCGAAATACCGATATTTATAAGAGTGAAATAGAAAAAGGATTAAGCTGCCATACATTAACCTGTCAATACATGAATATGTCTTTCTCTTACCCCTGGTCGCTCGGTTTCATGTCTATAACTACTATATTATGTCTATGGTTAGAGTATTGCTATTTCATACCGCCGCATAGCTGCGTCCTTAGATTGTCCTTCGTTGGCCCCATATGTGTGTTGAGAAATAAAATTCTACATGTAGCAATATTTTTGTTACAGTATTGGTGGGAGCCGAAACAGCCGCTACAAATCGCCTTTTGGACTGTGTCGATAGCGTGTCTCCTGCTCATCGTATTGGTGGTTGTATGCTGTATGCTGTGGCGGAATGCTAAGAGGTAAATTGATTTAAATTAACACGATATACCCTCATTCATTAAATTATAAAAAACCGGCTAAGTGCGAGTCGGACTCGCGCACCGAGGGTTCCGTACTTTTTAGTATTTGTTGTTATAGCGGCAACAGAAATACATCATCTGTGAAATTTTCAACTGTCTAGCTATCACGGTTCATGAGATATAGCCTGGTGACCGACAGACAGACGGACATCGGAGTCTTAGTATTAGGGTCCCGTTTTTACCCTTTGGGTACGGAACCCTAAAAGGGAACGGGACGGGTGGACGAATTTTGGTGGAAGTGACTTATTTTTATTTTGAAGGGAATAGTGTTCTGCCGTTCTCCAGAATGTTCTGCGTTTACAATGCGAAATATTTTCGACCGAGAACGTTTCCCATACAAAGCGGAGAACGTTCTCGAGAACGGCACAACTCTAGACGGGTTTCGCAGCTAGAAGATATTGATAAAATTCCTCGTCTACCTGCGACCAAGAACGTAACACCACGTGATGTTACGTTCTTGGTCGAACGCCATGACAAATAATAAAATAAAAACCCTAAGAGGTACACTAGAATATAGGCATAGCGTGAAAGAATGTGACGTTTTCAACCAAAAGGTACCACATTGTCGCTTGTCGATAAGGTCGATTTCTAATTGAAGCTATATGGAAATAGCGCCTTACTGACAAGCGACAATATTTGATCCTCCAGGGAAACTACTAAGTACATTGTTCTTAAAACAGATTTTTTTTTTTAAAGACTCATTAAAACTTACGATTTTTACACATTATAATTATTTTACTAAAAGTATGAAAATTAAAGATGTATACAAGTTGTATAGGTCCAGTCTTCTAACACTTTTTATATTTCACACAGGGCTATACCTCCTAAATGGAAATTACTACCGGAAATGTAGGTGAAATATTACAAATTTTCAGCTCGTTTTTATTTATTAGACAACGCTACTGGTTTTTATTTTGCTTGTTAAGTGTCAACTTCTCTTCGGTTTGCCATATAATGTTTGCAGTTTTGGTTTATGCATGTAGATGTGACAGAATGGTTTGTTTTTAAACGTTTTTTGCCATTTTATAATGAAGAGCATATTTTGTCTAAGCTTTGAATGTCAAGCAAAGAGTTGTAAAAAATCGAGCTCCGAGCTGTAAGTATGTACAGAATTGCCGCATAATGCCTACTAGATGCCACGAATATTCGGCAACTATTCGGTATTCGGCCTATTCGGTACCTTGCCGAATGTTCAGTATTCGGCCGAATGTTGCCTACAATTCGGCCGAATACTGAATATCTGTTGCACCTACCTAAAAAGAAAAATTACACAATAAAAATGACCAAAAACTAGGTATATTTAATATTTGAAAGTTGTTAAATAAGTAGACCCAGAAGACCCTTATTTGAGAATTTGTTGATTACAAAATATTTTATTTTTATCATGGGTCTGATTTGATTGACTCTAACTACGTAGACATACATTAATTCTGTTTAACAAACAACCGATTTGCAAGACCGAAGTGATCCCATAAGTGCTCCGTGAACAAAGTTTTGTACGGAACACAAAAAAAAATCTTAGCAAACCTTGGTTGGCGAACAGTTTTCATTATAATTGTGACAAAATGTTCGCATGTCATGCCAAATATTCGGCGCTGCGGCCGTGAGAGGGTCCGAATATTCGGTGTTCGGGGCATCTCTACTCCCTACATCGCCAATTCCATCAGCTCCCAAATTCGAAGTACGAGAAAATATCGTTATTGCAGAGAATCTGACCGGTTCTACGACGGCGACATATTCATGGTGCCCGAGCTGGACGAGAGCGGCATCGACAACGCGACGCGGTCGCGCGACAACATCTACGAGTACCGCGACGTGCCCGTCAAGAAACCACACACACCGCCTACGCTCAGTCGAGCAGTAAGTACCTACAGAGTAGGGAATGCTCCCGGTGCTGAATTTATATGAAGAGAACCGGGACATTCCGGTTCCAAGACTGATTTTGTAAAGAAAACCAGTACCGGGGGCACACACACCCTATTTCAGAGATAGACTAAGAAGTAAACGGAAAATGGTATAGATAATAAAAGTAATACCCTAGTTTGCTGTGCGCTGCACATTTATCAGACGTCTAAATCAGTTATAACTAGATAAATCTCAACAAACAATATTTTTCTTCCTATTATGCGTTGAAGGCCACCGCCGCTACACCATCCAACGGAGTCGCAGCTGACGTCAACGAGGCCTCATGTCACAATTTTTTTTATTTGCGAGCTACCCGAGAGGGTCCAAGGGCGAGTTGCGCTTTATACCTACGCCTCTATCGTTCGGTGTCTCATAGCTGTAAATTCAAATATTCTGAATTCTTTAACCCTTTCACAGGGACGTCAATTGACGCGCGGCTTCAGCCCAAAGCCCAATATCAACCCTCGTACAGTCCGAGAAAGTTCATGATGGTGTGCCGCATACGATAAGCTTGGTGTTATTTCCCACATACGGCACTTCAAACATGTGTTCTATTTTCGATGAGTAAGATTGACATTCGATTGTCATTTTTGAAATGTCAGCCTGGTAAAGGTTTACCAATTTTTTTTTGTCCACAGACGTCGCAACCTGCAACACTGGCCACATTATCTACTAGACCACCTTCAGCCGCCTCCACAGGCTCCGCCTTGTCCCTCAAGGAAGGGCTGGTCTCTAGCTCCCCCGCCCCCGCCCCCGCCCCCGGCCCGCCCCTGCCCCGCGCGCGCTCCAGGACGCAGATCGTGAAGGGAGTACCACAAACCACCGTTTAAACCTAGTATCACTATGCACGGTGGCAAAAAAATAAGTGCATTCCCGTTGCCAGGGAGGTTTTGGGATTATACTGAGCAACTTTTACTATGGGACCAACCCCGAAATCGCGAAAAATTTTTGGCTGTTTCATACATTTTGGCTGGTCCATTTTTTATGGGAGGGTTAATTTTTTTTTGCGATTTCGTGATTTGTTCCATAGTAAAAATTGCTTAGTATAATCATAAAACCTCCCTGGCAACGGGAATGCACTTATTTTTTTATGTGTGTATGTGTATCAAAATAGCACCGAAAAAATTACGGTTTAAAATTAAACCAATAAAATAGTAAAATATTGTTAGAAACATTTTTTTATTTTATAGTTTTGTTTTTTATCTTCAAGCCATAATTGTATTTATCTCTTCTTAATATTTACCTGTACTCATTAATAATTTATGATAAGTTTTTGTTTACTTGCTTTTTATAATTTGTTTTTCTATGCTAGTTTTTTGTAATACCACCGCTAATAGTTTAAGTATTATGAGCCAGCTTGTACCTTAACAATATTTATGACAGTATTAAATCATTATTTCATATCACAATTCACAGTTATTAATTTGTTTTACCAATTAGACTGAGTTTACTATCGTCCATGCTGTTCACTGAAAATAAACTTTATTTTATAGCCAGTTAGTTAACTGTCTCAAAGAAGTTAAAACTTTATTTGTGCCATTTTCAACCAAAAGGGTACTTATTGTCGCTTGTCAGTAAGGCGCTATTTCCATATAGCTTCAATTAGAAATCAACCTTATCAACAAGCGACAATGTGGTACCTTTTGGTTGAAAACGTCACATTTTATAGCCAGTTAGTTAACTGTCTTAAAGAAGTTACTGTTAGTACATAAAGACAAACGTTGTATAAAGGCGTCCGCTAGCTGGCGCGGTTGCACGAAGCGGGTATAGTCTGCATCTTCTCAAATGATTTTTTCGCCAAAGACCCTAATCTGTTAAACAAAAGCCTTTGTTCATTTTATGCGTGCGCGTGCCCATTGTTGGTGAGCGCACGCCACTCCCTGATACACAATGGTCACGCGCTCACGAACAATGGGCACGCGCACACAGAAAAGGAACAAAGGCTTTAGTTTAACAGATCAGGGTCTTTGGCGAAAAAATCATTTGAGAAGATGCAGACTATAAGCGGGTTACCGAAAAATAGTAGGTATAAGCGTTTCCAACTGGCGCGGACGCGTGCGACGGATATTACTTACAATGGCACCCGCGTGCGTGCGCCCGCACCACCTAGCGGACGCCCTCAAACCTATAATAGGTAGTACTCATGATCTTGCTTGCAGTAATGTAAGAGCAGACAGCTATCTATTAGACTGAGAAAGTAATATGTGACGTTCTCAATCAAAAGGTACCACTTTGTCGCTTACCATAAAGACGAAGTTTGCTTGTATCTTTATACGAATAAGAGCGTCCTTATGGCAAACAACAATGGTGGTACCTTTTGATTGAGAACGTCACGTATATTTAAGTTTAACCATTTTATTTTCAATGAATGTTAACTACTTCATGATAATTCCTTATGTTATTAGCATTCTCTATTCCTATAACAATTTCTTTATTTCAAGTGTGGCTCAGTAAATGTTATTTTTAAGCATGGTTAATTATTTTAGTGAATTTGATAACAATCAATATGAACTGTTTTACGTAAACCGTTGACTGATGAAACTTGATACATAATATTGAAATTCAAAATAAGTTACATTAGATAGTTTTTTTGTAGCTAAAAATGCTCTGTCAGTCCAATGTTTATGGTTTTAGGGACACTGTATAGTAAAATTGCCTTACTTAGTTTTTTTACATTTTATACTAAATTATTAGCAATTAGCGAAAACACCATATCACAAAATACTCCACAACATAACGTCTCTGTTAAAATAATGATAAATAACAGAATATAATTTAGTGCCTTGGCGTATATGTATACTATGCGTAAAGAAATACATATGTTATAAGTTAACTTTTACTAAGTATTTTTTGAACATGTTACCTTAAAGGTAAAGGTATAAGAACTATATTATGATGAACTTACAACTGCAATGTGCAGCTTACTACTTAATTTCTCACGTATTAAATAGTAATATTAGTATTAGCAAAGATAGATATAACTCCGTAATAGATGGATACAGTCTAAGGAAAAAACGTGCCTCGAAAATCACGAAAATTTGATTCTCGATCAGAGGGCGCCACTAGTTTTGGCCTAGTCTCGTATAGAGGGCGTTGACGGTTTTGTTTGTTATTTATAATTTTAACGCATATCAATGGAAGAACATGGGTCAAAATCATATAAAAATAATTAATGCAAATAAAAAAATCATTTATCCATATTTAAATACATTTTAACGTATTTTTATAAATTTTCATTTTTAGTTTTAAAGTATGTCGATAGATGGCAGTGAATTTACAGCGGTTACAAAATTTACTATGACAGTACCGCTCTATCTAATTATATCCTCATAGAGGTATTAGCAACACAAAACGATAGGCAGAGGTAGTGTCACTAAGACTATTGATTGTGATTTGACTACAAGCTTATTTTATACTGTTTGTAGTTTAGTTGAAATTTTCTGAGGTCGGTTTTTTTGGCTTAATCTGTTAAATAAAAGCTTTTACAGTACATATGGTGCTTCTTTCTCGCACTAGTGCGTAAAGAGCACTTTTCGTACATATGTCGAAGGTTAAAGGGCTATATGTACTGTAAAACGTTGTACGATACACGTGCGAATAGGTAATTAGCAACTCGTGTCGATTTAAAACACTCCCTGCGGTCGTGTTTTAATTTATCGCCACTCGTTTCGAATTTCCCCTTTTCCGCGCTTGTATCGTAAATAACTATTGTTTCTTTTATGCAGAGAAGTCAGTTCCAGTCTTTCGCACGTGCGGAAAGCCATAATGTAGTTTAAAAGCCAACTGTATCGTGATAGTATTAACCCTTAAATGCATAATGATGTATATATGCATCGTATATTTGATGGTCCGTGGCTCAATATGCAGCTATCCAAAATCACATTTATTACTTTTATACAGCATGACACATCTATTTCAATTTATTAAAAAGTTATACAAAAAATCATGCATTTAAGGGTTAAGGTTTACGTTTATGTAACAGTTCATTCGGAGATAACACGTTTGGGTGATGTAGAACGATCGGTCTTGGTCTTCCACATTATGTCGGAGTCAGTAGCAGTAACAGCAGTAGCCGCTGCATAAAAGAAATAATACCTTTTGTTCAACAAATTAGGGGGTTAAGCCTAAAAATCACCTCGGAAAATTCCAACTATACGCACGACACGCACACATTCGTAAATCGAGAATGAATGACTCAAGCCTAAAAAGTGTATGTGTGCGTGCGAAATCGGCTTGCCATGAAATCACAACCTTGTATTAGCGACCTTTCCTGTGTTATTAGATATGAAAAGACATTTTTTATAATATAATTAAGGTTAAATGATCGTCTGTCCGTCCATTTTGTGCAATCGTGTGTTATTTGTAATGTGCCTTAAAAGGTATTTAGTTATTTATTATCAATCTATCTTGTATAGTTATTTTACACGAAATTAAACAAAATTGATGATATTTGTTGTTTTATTATACTGTCAAATAATATACTTTCCACTTTTTAATTTGACCACATTTTTCTTCTAGATAACGAGCAACAATGAAACATGCAATAATGAGCTAGATGAGAAGTTTTTATCAATGATATCATTCGATCTGATTTGTTTTTAGAATATCGTTTCCATAAGTATATTTTTAGTGCACAATTTATTGTGACTAACTAGATTTTGTTATAATATTCAACATGTGTCATCCTAATTAATCTGTATAAGGATGTTCTCGGCTGTAGGGATTCGTCCTCCTGAGACATTCACTTATTTCGTTTTTACAATAAAATGACAGTCTTTTTCCGTTAACATTTTCGTTTCGAAGATTATCTAGCGAGTCTCCGGCTGGCAGAGGCATCCCTTACCGCGCGCGCTTTATAACCGGGTTGCGAAGGGTCTCAATATTTAGAGATGATTTTTGGGTAACATTTTCATTTGGTAGATTATTTAGCGAATCTCCGGCTGGCAGAGGCATCCCGTTATGGCTCGCGCTTTATAACCGAGTTGCGAAGGGTCTCAATATTTCGAGATGATTTTTGGGTAACATTTTCATTTGGTAGATTATTTAGCGAATCTCCGGCTGGCAGAGGCATCCCGTTATGGCTCGCGCTTTATAACCGAGTTGCGAAGGGTCTCAATATTTAGAGATGATTTTTGGGTAACATTTTCATTTGGTAGATTATTTAGCGAATCTCCGGCTGGCAGAGGCATCCCGTTATGGCTCGCGCTTTATAACCGAGTTGCGAAGGGTCTCAATATTTCGAGATGATTTTTGGGTAACATTTTCATTTGGTAGATTATTTAGCGAATCTCCGGCTGGCAGAGGCATCCCGTTATGGCTCGCGCTTTATAACTGAGTTGCGAAGGGTCTCAATATTTCGAGATGATTTTTGGGTAACATTTTCATTTGGAAGATTATTTAGCGAGGCTCCGGCTGGCAGAGGCATCCCTTACCGCGCGCGCTTTATAACCGGGATGCGAAGGGTCTCAATATTTAGAGATGATTTTTGGGTAACATTTTCATTTGGAAGATTATTTAGCGTGTCTCCGGCCGGCAGAAGCATCCCGTAGGCGCGCGCGACGTATAGCTGGGCTGCGAGGGATCACACCCGCACACGCGTCTCGCGTCCTCCCCCCCTCGCGGCAGTAGCCGCCCCGGATTCACCATCAGATCCACCACGTAGTTAGCGCGGAGTAAGCCTGCAGGGTAGTTCTTTTCCTTTCTCCCACTTTCCTGAAACATTTAGTTCTTAGCTCTGGGTAAATGTACAGTCAGTTGACCACCCTGCAAACAAATTTTTATGCAGGGTGGGTCAGTTATCTCTGCAGCTGACTGTACATTTATCTGTAGTTGCAGTTTGCAGCATCGGGTAGAGTAGTTAATGTATTGAAGGAATTGCAGAGGACCTAATATACCTCCTTGCGTTACTCCCGTATAATTTGTGCATGCAGACTCGTTTGTAACTTCGTTTGTTATATGAATTATCCTTGCGTTATTAAGACAATTAATTAACTATTTATCGGAAATCATTTATCGCCGTGAACGGTACGAAGTCAAATCTGGATTCGTGGTATTTTAACCCATTTGTGGTGAGCGGTGAGCGTTCCGACTGAACGTCTAAGTACCTTCGCTAAGGAGTTGTTTTTTTTGGCCGAAAGGTGTCAACGGTTACCCGGCATCGAAGCCATGTGTTTTTTTTTAAAGTAATACAACGATTTCAATTTCTGTTCATATTACCGGATCCAGCTCAGGAACGGCGACTTCGCACCACGCATGCGCGCTGCTTCGCCTGTGTAGCGCACACGGCAGCCCGACGCGATCAGCCAAAACCTAAATCAGTAGGTACATGGGTAAATCAACTTTTTATATTCACTGTCATGGTTACGGTTGCCTGGTGGGTCACTGTATATCCTGGTTTTATGCCGCCTTTACTCACCTTGTATAAAACTGCTCTCTCCAACGCGCCACCGCAGCGGACCCATCCCAGGCCTATCACACAACAATCCAGGTCATTCTGAAACACAAAACGGCGTGCGACCGATTTACTAATTCAAACACTCATCTAGGCTCATTGGATTTTATTTCATTGAATCAAAAATTCTGTGGTTGTATAAGACAAATTCGTGCTTGGAATGGGGTTATCATTTGATATTTACCAGTCGCTTTTCGGTGAAGGTAAACATCGTGAGGAAACCGGACTAATCCCAATAAGGCCTTCCCGTCTGGGTTGGAAGTTCAGATGGCAGTCGCTTTCGTAAAAACTAGCGCCATTTCAATTCCCGGGATTAGTTGCCAAGCGGACCCCAGGCTCCCATGAGTCGTGGCAAAATGCCGGCACAACGCGCGAGGAAGATGATGATAAACTTTGTTAGTCATAATATTCAAATCCCAGAGTACCTAAGTAGCAGTGTTAATGAAGCTGTGGTCTTCTGTATGTGGCGGTGTGTGTGTGTGGTTCTTACCCCAGTCGGGCTGCTCCAGATTCAAGCGGGATGATATTTCGCTGTGCCCTAGCATCACGTTTTTGAGATACTTACCATCAAGTCAGATAGGTGCAGGGCTACAGTTGGCATTGAACAGTCCTTCTCTTGGCTTGTTCCACACATCTGCTCCACCACGAATTCGGCTAGCAGCTCCGCTCTTTCCTTTAGGGACGTGGAAACTTCGTCGCATTTGTCTCGATATCTATATATAGCTGATTAAATTAAAAATTAAACCCCCAACGCAATTAAACGGATAAACCGATTTTGATAAAAGTTAGAATAGAAGTTAGATGCACTGATTCTGCTTTCAAATGAAAGAACCGTATACAAATCGGTTCACCCGCTTAAGAGCTACGGTGGTGCCACAGACACTCATATCTAGCGGTCAAACTTATAACACCCTTTTTGCGTCGGGTGTTAAACAAGAACGTTTATTTGCTGTGAATGCTACATTTAACCTTTTGGACGCCTATGACGGATATATCGGCACCGCAGGTCCAACGCAAAAGACGGATTAATCGGCCAAAGACCACAGAACAACATAGACCTTCGTGCAGTGCATGTACATAAAGTTCAATTTCAGTTTTGACACTTCAAGCAAGATGCCTTGATAAGCATTGCGTATGAAGTATCTCTGGTTTATAGACTTTTGCCATTTAATAAAATTATCCCGCTTTCGAAGTGCATGCACCTTATATGATGAGTTGATGACAGCCAGTTTCGTTTTCACATGGTTTTCACCCATATACTCATACCTATTCGTATACATATCGAGTATTTAGGTATTAGTTAGGTACTTGTTTTTTCAGATTTTTAAAAAGATGAGCTTCATACCTCACTTCATAATGTGCGTCTTCAATCTCGATATATCGCAGTGATTTTGTTCTGAAATGAAATAGAATCAAAATAAATTATATGCGCATTATAAAGGATTGTACTTTTTTCGATTTTTGATCGCCGAATCTCAGCCACTGCTATAGAAGGTAGAGCACACTCGACTACAAGAGGGAAGCTAAAATCCAGGTTCTAAGATCGTCTATCTCTAATTCTCTATCTTACTGTATTGTTCTAACAGAGACAGAAACACTAATTTCAAAATTTTGTACTGAACAGGGACGTCTTTCGGCTTTAAAAGCAGTCGCGGTAACCCCACCGATGCGGATAATAATAAATATTATAGGACATTCTTACACAGACTGACTAAATCCTACTGTAAGCTAAAGAAGGCTTGTGTTGCGGGTACTCAGACAACGATATATAATATACAAATACATAAAAATCACCCAAGACTCAGTTATCAAATATCTGAGCTCATCATACAAATATAAATGCCCTTACCAGGATTCGAAACTAGGACCATCGGCTTCACAGGCAGGGTCACTACCCAGTAGGCCAGACCCCAGACCAGTCGCGGAGGCAGATGATCTGTAACTCACCAATTTGGGGACGATATGGCGTCTGATGAGCTCCGTGCGATTTTTTTTCATTCCTTCCGTTTGTTTACATGTCTTACTCGCCAGAAGTCATGATTTTTTCCGTTTCTCGTTTAATTTTAAACTTGTTATACGTCATAAGTCATCATCGACAATCGTCTATCTCTATCTTACTGTATTGAATTAACAAAGACGGAGACAAAAATTTCGATTTAAGGACTCACGGATCGCCAAACCAGAGCCGTTGCTGCAGCACGTATCCTCGTAAGTTGATATCATCGGGGAGCAGAGGCCGCATTCTCATTGAGGAGGAAGTCATTATCGACGACGATTTACCATGGACTGAAACAATAGGGGTATACGATTTATCAACAAAAAAAAAACATTTATTAGGTATATTATAATTATTATAAGGCATTAGGTCTGCATGTGTTCTTTTTAAATAAATGTTTTTCTTCCTATCTTTCACTCAGTTTGCACTTACACTGGTGGTGTCCGATATCGATGCCAGAAGCGATCCCAGATTCTGAGACTGGGGGTTGGAACAGGGATATGAACACGGCGTTCTCGTGGGGCGGTGGTTTGTCTATCAACTGCTGAATGGTGGGGAAAGGAGTGGATAGCCGCTTTTGGACGTAGAAGCCTTCCTGCAATTATTATATATTATATGGTCGGTAATTAGTTTGTGATCCTCGTTATCTCTAGTCTTTGTACGTACAGCAGTAATAGAAATAGCTTAGGGGTTTAGGTTCAAAACACTAGTACCTACTTATTATACGCTCTTCTCGTCTTTACGTAATTTTGAACATCTTGCCGATGACGTATGTTCAATCGTATTGTCAAAACTAGTCAGCCGATTTTAATGAATGATAACATATTTTACCGCTTTCCAGAAACAGAGAAATTCATCGAAGAAACTCCAGTTTTTAGGGTTCCGTACCAAAAAGGTACAAATAAACGAACCCGTACTTACAAACAAAGCAAAAAGGAAGTTGTATTGTACTATAGAAGTACCAGATGATGATATACAGACCTGAGTAAAATCGTTTATATCCAGCCGTCCTGTATAGGCCAGCTTAGCTGACGGATGATGCCGGAAGATCGCCTCCAGGGCCGGCTCCCAGGCGCTCACCAAGTATCTTGCTAAACGGTTTTCAACCATACTGTAAAGTAAATGGAAATGCTTTTCCATGTAATCCTGGAACGCCCCTGATACCTACTTAGGAAGTGCGTACCTAATGAGTAACTATAAATGTATCATTATTAGGTTCAAACTTGCATAAATATATGAGCTATTACGTCGCTTGGTCCGTTTCACTGGTTAACTATGCCATATTCGAAGTATTTTCCATGTATAGGTAAAAGAAAAAACGAAATCATTATTTAATTGTTCTATAGGATCAGTCTTGTAAAATCGAATTTCATAAAGGTTCACTAGACTTATATTGACCGGGATATAGACCGTGATTACCTTTTTTATTATATCGGGAGCTCACAAATAATACAAAAGGTAATCACGGTCTATATCCCGGTCAATATAAGTCTAGTGAAACTAACCGTGAATCATTCAAAACTCTAATTCATAAAGGTTAATACTAAAACTGACACATTTATAATTCTAACTACAAATCGATTAGTACAGATTTGCTATATACCTTCAAGAAAATTTTGCCAGACAAACTTTTAGTTATAGGAACCAATCCCGAAGTCACCAAAAAAGAACCGTTTCATATAAATCGACTAAATTGTATTACAAAGGTTTATAGGGCAACTTACAAATGCACAGTGCCGAGGTGTAGATACACATCCGCTCCTTCATCCGTCACGCTGGCCGTGATGAGAGTGCACAACGCCGTGTTAAACCCGACGTGTTTGATGTGCAGATTCGTTGACACCACCTACATGTAAGAGTACACAATATGGAAATTTGCTAAAAACAAAGTCCTTGTTAATATCGATAAGTTAAACGTGCGTATTTTCCCCTGCAATGCTCCAAAAGTTACGCAAATTAATAGGTACAACAAACTTGACATATTGTATTGCCTCTCAACAATGCATCCTTAGGAAAAGCTGGAGATGGTCCGGTATTTCACTGTACCTCTTCGCCCTTACAGCGGGTGAACAAGTCCTTTGCGACTGGCTCGACCATGAGACCAGTTAGCACGTTGCAAGCCATCTTCTTCAAACTGATGTCAATGCGCTGAAATAAATGGGTCGTATAAATCATACCAAGGGTTCTTATTCTAGTCATAGAGTAACTTATACTAGAGCGGTACTAGTAAATTTTGTAACCCCAGTAAATTCACTGCCATCTGTCGACACACTTTAAAACTAAAAATACATTTATAAAAATACGATAAAATACGGATAAATGATTTTTTTTATTTGCATTAATTATTTTCATGATTTTGACCCATGTTCTGATATGCGTTAAAATTGTTAAATAACAAACGAAACCGTCAACGCCATCTATACAACAGTCGGCCAAAGCTAGT
Source organism: Cydia strobilella (assembly GCF_947568885.1). Taxonomy (NCBI): domain Eukaryota; kingdom Metazoa; phylum Arthropoda; class Insecta; order Lepidoptera; family Tortricidae; genus Cydia; species Cydia strobilella. Next base: position 3,523,206 of record NC_086043.1, on the reverse strand, counting down.
AGCGCCCTCTGAACGAGAAACAAATTTTCTTGATTTTCGAGGCACATTTTTTCCTTAGACTGTATCCATTTATTACGGAGTTATATCTATCTTTGTTCTGGTTAACTTTACATTTATGGCGGCATCGAACAACCTAATGAGATTTAGTCATTATTATAATGCCCAAATCTGGCTAAGTAGGGCACAACGCTTCGTTAGTACGATTTATGGTGGTCACGGCAACAGAAATGAGTAAAATGAGGTATTTGATTGTTATTGTTGTTTAGTTGTTCACCGAAAAAAAAAATCTGGTTGTTGTAACGAGAATTCGGTAGACCCTACAATTTTTATCGTAGTATATGTGACAACTCTACAGATAGTAAACTCAACTATACACTACTACTACACACTATATACTATTGCCCGTTACAAACGAAATGTAATCGCTTCAAATCAAGTAATTGGCTAAACAGAAAAAAAATGTTAGGAGAACGCAAAATTTGTTACAAGAACAAATTCCCATTTACTATACATTCTGGTAGTATTGTAAAAAAAAATTTTTTTCCGTGTTGATTCAGAGTTGGAGGACGTGTACCTGCAAGATGTTGAGCAACTCTTGAACGAAGTCGACATTGAGCATGGCCTTCATGCTCACGTGATAAGTCTGGAGATTAATGTAGCACTGCACGGCTAAACGCTGTGCTTCGATTGGGTTGTCTTTAACTGAAATACCAGAACATGAGCACCTATAGTTACATTAAACATTTATCCTTCCTTTCTCATCCGATGTAGGTATCACAAGTAGGTATATATGTCTATCCAAAACCGACGCCATCGTTTAACATTTGCCAGAAGGAATAAAGCAAAAATTCACGTCACTCGCTTGCAATTGTCTTTGCATTTGGGTTTGGGCTAATCTTTGAACTTACACTTTTTGTTAATATTCCTCAGAGCCGCAAACGTCTTCGGCTCCACGAGACTGTATGCCGCCTTCGGTATCTTCAGACAGAGGGCGGCCAGAGCCCGCAGCGCGTTCATCCTGATGTAGAACCACACCGCTGCGTCGTCGCTTAGTATCGCTGTTGAGGACAAACGTCAACATGGACATATTCATATTCAATTATTCATAATGTAAAAAACTGACAATCACAATATAAATTCATAAAAATTTACCATGTGTAATTTTAAGTGCAATTAATATAAATAAATCATATAATATCATATCATTGGAAACTTTTTTCTATCTGTAAGCTACGCCACAGAATAACTAATAGTACTATGGCTACGCAAAAGACCAGCTACTTTTTATAAGTAACTAGCGACCCTTCCGGCTTCGCACGGGTAGTCTAATTTACACAAAACCTTTACAAATTATTTACATATCCCGCATCAAAACCCATTGCGTGGTTTTAAAGATCTAAGCATACATAGGGATAGGCGGACGGACAGACAAGGCAAACAACGACGTTACTCGAATATTAGGAAATTCATGTTTTACCACAAAAGGCCTCGATAATGTTGGTGTCGGACATGCGCACTGCAGAAGGCAACAGCTTGGTCATGTTGGCGACGCCCATCGCCGCGTCGGCAAGCAGACCCACGTTCGATCCCAAGAGTTGATGGCAGAAGACCAGGTCTGTTCCCGTCTCGTATAGAGCCTGAAGATATACCAGTAGCACTCAATTAAGTTGACAAGCTACTAGGCACACTACGATTTACGCACACTTTTTAACATTGAAAATGTTTATCAAATCGGTTTCGTGGGGGAGTGTAATTCGGCTATATTGTCAAAAGTTACAAAGATATACTAAAGGCAGCACTATTAAAAGATGCAGGAGCTTGCCGAGCATCGTAGGGTACTACATTTTCGAAAATCAGTTAGTATAAAACTTTTTTGGAAAATTGAAAATGGTGGAAAAAAACGACAAAATTTCCTGTTATTTCGGACGGAAAGTAGATTATTCTGAAAACAAAAGCCGATATCGAAAAAATAAAAAACGCTTCCGAGGCAGATAGATTGTCTATCGATTGATTCACCCCGCGCCGCATCGCTTATTCGCTTCGCGTTCGCGTATTGTTCGCCTACGTATAGTACGCTGTGTTAGAAACAGGGGCGTAGCTAGAGGATATGGCGCCCGGGGCAGTCACCAAATTTGCGCCCCGTGACGACTGACAAAAGTTTCCCTGCTGTGCTGCCTTTTTCCCATTTTAGCGCCCCCTCTTGGATGACGCCCGGGGCACTTGACCCCCCCCCCCCAGCCCCCCCTAGCTACGCCACTGGTTAGAAAGGTACGCGTATATTGTAATGCGTACATACTTCTCTGCCGTTAGAAGAGAAGGATATCTTGGTGAGCACAGCCAAGCAGTGGGGCTTCATCGCCGGCAGCGCCATCTCCAAGTATGCCAGCAGCCGCACAATACATCCGGACTGGTATACATGAGACGCGTTCTCTTCCGTTTCGACGTAGTTTTTGAGAACGTTTAGCACCACCGCGTGAACGTCACGGAACTCGTACGACTATTCAAAATATAATTTTTAAGGTTAGTTGGGGTTACTGATGCGCTGCTGAAAAGTTTCTAAGGTTGCGAAATTCTGTGGAGATTGAAACTTTCCGTTTCCAAATTTTCTATAAAATTTTACAAACAATTCTGAGAAAATTTTCAACTTTTAGGACATTTGCAACAATCTGTAAGTAGATATAGGCGTAAATTCAAACAACAACAGTTCAAACAAACTATTAATAAGATTAGTACAGAAAAATTAAATTTACTTTTGGTTTACTGACCTCTAAAATGTCACAAAGATCCAACACACCCGTGGAAGATCTAAAAGTCTTCTGCACCACTTCGTCTTTGTACCGACATATCAGCTGGTCCACCGTCCTGAGTGCTGCATGTTGTATGGCCAGGAATTTGCTTTGCATCAGTGCTAGGAGTGAGGGCCAACTGAATTGCTGGTTCTTGGTTACTTCTGAAGCACAGACCGGGTCGTCTAGTAGGTTGCTGAGGGTCTACGATAAAGTAATTAAATAATTAATCAACAAAACTACTTTATCATAACGATTGAATTTGAGTACCCTGAGGGAGACGCCATCACAGTTAATCAAGCTCTCGATATAATCCCTCTCAACCCCCTTACAAAATTTTCAAGTCCACTATTAAAAAAAAAAGTTCGCTCACAATGCAAACTTTCAACCCTTTTTTCAGCAACTTATTAGGGGATTAATACAAACTTTCAACCCATGTTAACTCCCTTAGATGCTGAATTTCTCAAAATCGCTTCTTATTTCTTGTACACGCTTTAAATGTATCCTGGTGTGCAAATTTCGATTCTACCTTTTGTAGTTTTGGCTCTACGTTGATGAGTCAGTCAGAAAGGACACGTGCATCTATATAAGTATATATATAGGTATATATACCTATAAGTATATGTACCTGAAGGCAATTCTTCTGCACATCAGGATCAAGACTGTTCTTCATCCTCGAGAAAAGGCTGCTCAGGATATTGGCAGACACCAGTTGCTCGCAACCGAGCGGTTCTTTTGTCAGCTCTGATAGAACTAGTGATGCAAATTCTAGGACGAATACATCTTCAATCTGGAATTTATTAAAAAGAAACGGACTCAAAATCCGTTTTAACAAAAAAAACACAGCAACAACCTTTGACCAATTTACCTTTAAACTAATTTTTACTCTACCCCACACCCGATTCAAAGTTCCTATAGGTATCCGTATAAACGGGCAGCATTGCCAAGCTGAATAATACTTAATGGAAACTTGATGGTCCAGTCAAAACCCAGAGCGAGAATCACTGTCCATCCATTCATCATTCTCAAAAAATATGTATGCGGTCTAATTGCCGCGACACATATATTTTCACACATAATGTATAAAAATAGTCGTGGCAATTAGACGCAACCGCAGACATATTCCCAGAGAATGACCCCAAAAAGCTTTAGCGCCTTTTGAATAAATGTAGATATGACGTTATAAATGACGAGATGTATTTCTTCTTCGTTGGAAAAGGCGGTCGCGTCTGCGCAACAAACAAGCATCGTCGCGAGTGTAAATACTTTGTGGATTATGCTGAGAATCTGGCTTATTAAGTTACCTTCACCAACATATACGTGATCTTTCTCAAGTTCTGCGGGTCTACCAGCACTTGCTCCGGGCCGCGCGGCAGTTGGCAGAGCTGCGCTAGAGCTTTTAGCGCGAACCTGGGGCAAACAGATTCAGAACTTAAGTAATTTTTATTCTTCCAATTTCTAATATGTAAGTACTTAATAATAAGAAATTATATACACAAGCATAACAATAGTACAAGGTATAAAAGTAGCTCAATTTACTTGAATAATCAAATGACTCACATTTTCTAACTTTTCGAACCTGCATTACTACTTTTTTTCCATGTGTGTGGTGACCTTAAGGGTATCTTACGTGGATCTACGGTGTATAATACACACGATGGCGGCCACGGCACTTAATACTAAAGAAAATATCTATTCGAGATAAGGCAAGAGGTAAGAAAAAGTTCAACATCACATAGGACATAGGAGAAAGGTAATCCTTTATTAAAACCAGAATTTCGTGATTGGTGGAAGGGTGGACTACGAAGAAGACAAACCTGCGAATGTTTAGCTCACGGTGTTCTATGTGTGGTAAGATGTAGTGGATCGCGTTCAGATTGAACAGCACGTAGCGGTTCTGAGTATCTTGAGCGGAGAACTTTGTAATCGCTCGAAGTGTCTGCAAGAAAGAAATTGCAGTTCTAGGCAATTTTAAATTAGATAATGTACAATTATGTGTTGGTAGGTATTTGCGGTATTTGTTCCCATTTTGAACAATTGAGATGTAGACCTTATTCCTGTTTTCAAAATGGGAACGTCTTATATAATTTATAGTAAGATTTTCGATTTTCTGAGAATATTTTCAACTTTTTAAAACATTCCGCGACCTGCAACAGCTTGGTTGGTGTTTAATAAAATAACCCTGATCGGTTGCCAAGATTGTGGTGTCTATTATCTATAGGTACTGTATCATCTGTAGGTATAGGTAGCAATACGGTTTGTAGGTGGGTTTTGGTCAGAGTGGAAAATAGTAGATTGTGTTACAAGGGAGCAAAATGACATATTTACAGCGAGGGCGTACATTAAATCCTAAACCAAGCGAAGGATTCTAGAAGAGAATCCCGAGAGTAACGAGGCGAGGCGAGGATCCTTAGCGTAATGAGGGATTCAAGTGTGTTACGCCCAAGATGGAAATATTTTTGCTATCATGTGACACATAGGTACTGCTTTTCACATCACCTATGAGGTAATTATGATGTTTAAAAATATTATTTAAGCTAAAAAAATGTGCAATTTTTTTTTATAGTGTCCTAGAACAGAAAAGTGTTACTTTGATCTCTCCTAGCAGGGAAGAAAAGTGCCACTTTGATCCCTCCTAGCAGGGAAGAAAAACCCCTTTTTGGAATTGGTGATGTGAAAACGAATTTCAATCACCAAACTGCATGTGAAGATAATATGTAATAATAATATGTTTATTGCTTTCACATTGGTAAAATTACAGATGTTCTTAATCGATAATGTATCACAACATGACACCCTGTAAGGGTATTGCAATTTTATCTATCTACTCTAAACTAATACATATGTAAATTAAACACAGAGATAACATTACACAAAAGTTATACCTATCTAAGCTATGTATTACTTATATGTCTATTTATGGTATTTATTACAATCAAAATATTCTTGTATAGAATAAAAACAATTACTCGTTAAATAATTTTTCAAGCAGTTAACAAATTTATCATATTTTTGCTCTCCCGCTATTTCCTTTGGGAGACTATTGAAAATTCTTATTGACATATTATAGGGGCTCTTATTACTTATTTGTAAGTTACTGGCGGGAAGGGCTATTTTGTTTTGGTGTCTTAAATTTAAGGTACAAGTATTATGACGATCTTTAGCTTTTAAATATAGGTCAGGATGTTTTCTTACAAATTTACATGTTTCTAATATATAGAGGGATGGTAGAGTTAAAATATTAAATTTTTTAAAGTACGGTCGGCAGCTTTCTTGGTTTTTTATATTACTTAATATTCTAATACACCTTTTTTGTAATATGAATAAATCTGCACTATTTGTGCTATTACCCCACAAATTGATCCCGTATTGGAGCCATGTCTGGGTAAATGCATGATAAGCACTAAGAGCCGTTTTTAACCCTGTGGTTTTTTTAATATTTCTGAGGGCATAAGCAAAGCATGATATTTTCAAGCTAATTTTATCTATATGCATTTTCCAATTGATATTCTCGTCAATGACTATGCCGAGGAGATTGCAGTGCTTTATTGGTTGAATTTGGGTATCTAGGTAAGTGAAATCAAAATTTAATGGGGTTCGTTGATGGGGTCGAAATTGAATTAAATTTGTCTTTTTTAGGTTTAGTTGTAGATTATGATCGCTGAGCCATTGAATTACGGTATCAAAAATATTATTTAACTTATGAGTTAGATTGTTACTGTTTGAACAAGAGAATACTATAGATATATCATCGGCATATAGGAAACATTTTGTATATTCGGTATTTATTATTTTTGCCAGATCGTTAATGTAGATTAAGAATAGGATGCAGCCTAAAACACTGCCCTGAGGAATAGAACCTGTGATTTGTCTTTTTTGTGAAAATGTTTTTAAAAGAGAGTTAGTTGTTTTGTTAAAATATTCTATTTCTACATACTGTATTCTGTTTGTCAAGTATGATTTGAACCAGTCATGAGTTGTTCCACGGATTCCTATGCCATACAATTTATTTAGGAGAATATTATGTTGTACTCGGTCATAGGCTTTGCTCATATCAAGTAAAAGCCCAAATGCATATCTATTACTGTCAATAACGCCAATAATTTCATGCATAACTTTATTAATAGTTAATATTGTACACCTTTTCTTCCTGAAACCAAATTGACTATCGTCGAATATCTCGTATTTATCACAGAAAGCTGACAGGCGTTTAGCCATTACCATTTCAAAGATTTTTGAAATCGTCGGCAACAGAGCGATGGGCCGGTATTGGCCAGGGTCAGTCAAGTCTCCCGATTTTGGAACTGGTTTAACAATCGCTATTTTCAAGGCGTCGGGGAATTTTCCTGTTGAGAAGGATTGATTGATTAAAAATGTCAGGGGTAGGATAAGTTCGTTGGCACATTTTTTAACTAGCGATGGTGAAATTTCGTCTATACCAAAGCTGTACTTATTTTTTATTTTTTTAATGCTTTTTTCAACTTCTATGTGAGTCACAGGTGATAGAAAAAGGGTGTTGCAAGTGGGATTAAGTACCGGGCGACCACAAGGTTGGTTATTGTTCATATTAAGCCCTATAGAAGTAAAATAATCATTAAAAGTGTTTGCTACGGTTAGTGGTGCGTCTATTTGTTTGCCGTCTATTTTAATCGAAACATTTTTTTTACATTTTGATTGTAGTTGGGGTTTTTTTGCCTGTTCTTTTATGATTTTCCACACAGTTCTGATTTTATTATTTGACATATTTATTCTCTTCTGATTATAAATTTTTTTAGCTATCATGACACTTTGCTTTAATGTTTTTGCATACGTTTCAGAGAATTTAATTAATATCGGGTCATTTGTTTGGACGATAATGTTCTTTAATAATCTTTTATGTAGGCAAGATTTCTTAATTCCTTGTGTTAGCCATTGTCTTTTAGAGTTAACTTTAAATTTAATTACCTTTTTTGGGATACATTTGTTTAGTAACATAGTTAATTTATTATTGAATTTATTATAATTTTCATCAACTGTAAACTGTGGTGAGAGGATAGAGCACCAATTAACCTTCTGTAATTCTGTTTTTAATGACTGAGTGTTTTTCTCTGTAAACAAACGCTTAAATTGCCTATATTCATTAGGGTTATGTCCAATCTTTTGTATTGCATTGGGCACTATTATAGACACACTTTTGTGGTCTGAGAGACCAAGTTCATCAACATTTACTTTAAAGCTATCGGCATCAAAATTAGTAAATACAATATCCAAGCATTTGGCTGTGTTTTTCGAGACTCGAGTTGGTTCATTTACGTGTTGTTTGTAGTTAAAGGTTAACATAAGGTTTATAAGGTTTTTAGATAAATTCGACTTACTGAGAACGTCTATGTTTAGATCTCCGCCTATAATGACGTTTTTATTTTTATGTTTTGTCTCTATTAAATGTAAAAGTTGCTCTAATTTTTCAAAAAATATGTCAGGACTTCTCACACTATTTGGCCAGTAAATAACAATTATTATCATATTAGATTTTGGTATTTCTATGGCACAAGTTTCAAATATATATTCAATTGATAATTTGTTAACATCTGCTAATTTTATATATTCTATATCTTCCCGAACAAGGATACATACACCTCCAGCTTCGTAATTTGTTCTACAGAAGTAACTAGATAAATTATAGCCTTCAATATGCAATAAACTAATCTTAGACGTAGTTATCCATGTCTCGGATATACATAATACATGTAAATTAGGTTTATCATCTATCACAGCCTCTACTAAATGTAACTTATTACTAATGCTACACATATTCTGGAAAAGTACTTCTAATTGACTTGGTTTAGGGACGAAAATTATTTGAACTCGATGCAATTGGGGTTGAAGATCTACAGTCCGGAGGCTGCACGCTCAGGTTTTGGGCACCTCTCTGTACGGCTTGCGATAACGGTGCTGCATGCGCAAGTACGGGTTTCGGTTCGTTTTGTTGCGTTGATAGATGCCTAGTTGTCTGCTCCGTAACGTCTCGACCATTAATAATAAGTCTATTGTTCCGTATCACTGCTTTCTTTCCGTTTTGCCTTGCTTCTTGTAGCCTTAGCCTTAATGTTTGTCTTAAGTGCAAGCTTTCGGTATCTAGGAACTCTGATATATGCAGTCCTGTACGCTGTAAGTATCCTACATTATCTAAGATTTGCTTCTTTGTCCTTTTGCTAAGTAATTCGATCACTAATGGTCTTTTCGATGTTGCTCGTCCTATTCTATATAAGTCATCTATATATCCCGTGAGATCCATGCCGTAAAAGTCGTAAAATAGATGTAGTACTCTGTTGAGAAGCTCTGGCTCTGTTTCGCTCCAAATTTCTCCCAGGCCGTAGAGTACTATTTTCTTAGAGTTGTCTGAGGTATTTTTCGGGTTTATCTTACTAATTCCTTCAGATTGTATATAAGTGGTTGAGTTTGTATAGTTCAAATATTCTTTAGTAGCATCAGCGTATGACTTGGGGTGTTTCAGATGTTCTTCTAATAAATCAGTTTGCTTTTTCAATGAGGATAGCTCGGTTTCAAGGTGTTGCAGTTGGGTGTTTGGGTCAGCGTTCAGGTTGTGATGTGTCTTATTTTGTAAATCACGTATTTCGGACTGTAACTTCAGATTATCATTTTCTAGTAAGTAAATTTTTTGGCTTAAGTTACTTATGTTTTCGTTTATCTGTTTTTGCTCTTTAGATAGCTCATTAGTTTTTTGGGTTATTTCTAATTTAAATGATGTTATTGCTGCACATACTTCTGTTTGAATAATTGATTTCAATTCTGAAATAGTAGTCTGATGATGTGATGTCAGTTTCTGCTCTAATAATTTGCTGAGAGCGTCCATAGTAAGAGTACTACCATCAGCCGTGTCCAATTCCGAAGATTGCGATACGTTCAAGCTGTTTAAAGTGTCACCTAGCATGCTAGTATCAGTAGACTCGCTATTTCTCGACTGGGAGTTATACATTGCTTTAACTGTAGCTGGTGGCTTTGGTCTTAAATTCATAGTTTTGTAAGTCTTATTTCTTGTACTCGAAGGAGGTGTTTTGAGAGCTTGCAAACGCGTCGGCCTCACCGGTATGTTAATATTGTCGCCTTTCGGGAGCTTACTTTTACAACTTACGCACATCCATGTTGCTTTGCGATTTGGGCTCATTGTGCTAAAGAACCTCTTTTCTGCATTAGCACACTGTAGACATGAAGCCTCTTTACATTTCCAACATTGTAAATAGCATCTATCACCTTCAGCTATTATACTTCCACAACCTGCACATTTTTTATCCAGTGGCTCCATTTTTATTAGGTAAGTGTCGGTCGTTAATCCAGTATATACTGTGAAAAAACTAGTTGCGGCTTCGGTTCCGAGCCCTGGTCAAAATAAGCAGGAATAGTAAACACTAAATAGAGATACAGGTAGGTAGGTAATAATAAGTTACCTGACATATTATCTCTGGTTCAGTAGACTCCAAAAGCAGTATCGAAGTGTGTGCACTCTCCGGTGTTATCGTATACGCATGGAAAGTTAGGTCTTTCTTCTCCGCCGACCGATTATCTCTTTCCTTTTGCAAAGCCTTTGCCATTATTTTGCAAAAGAGCCCAAAATAAACACAAATTGAATCAGCTGTGTGTCAAAAGTGACATGAGTTTAAAAAGGTTGCAATTGTATTCGGTAATTTTTGAAAGGAAATATAACTGTCACGTTCAGTATGCTCACTGTATTTGTTTAGATGTATTTTATCTTTATGGGAAGGAAGAATTTATTAGTGCGTTGCGTAGGCACTGCGGCTAGGAAGTTCAGGGCGTTACAGGAGATCTGGATCCTGCCTTGGTGGGGGAGTAGTAGGTTGGCTTTAGCGCCTCTCTGGGCGTTGGATACGTTGGTGTTGGTGGTTAAGTTGTGCTCGACCTGTGCTATGGCGGTGTTTCGGGTGTTGGTGCCGCCGGTCATGAAGAGTTTGCATGGAGAAACTATACTAGTTAGTAGTCATTACAGTAAGACCTTGGTCTTGGTCAATCTTGATTGTAATAAGTTCATGTACGAAGAGAGGTGGGTCTATTCTGATTTCGAATGGATTTCGACATGGACCAAATGCAAAATAAATTTCTTCCTTGCTCCTAACTCCTAAGTATAAACATAAACTCAGTTAATCAGTAGTCTGGAGTAAAAGATAAAATTCCTAATATTAAATATGAAGAATATGCTTTTTAGGGTTCCGTACCCAAAGGGTAAAACCGGGAGCCTATTACTAAGACTTCGCTGTCTGTCTGTCTGTCCGTCTGTCACCATGCAGGCTGTATCTCAGTGATAGCTAGAGACAGTTGAAATTTTCACAGATGATGTATTTCTGTTGCCGCTTTAACAACAAATACTAAAAACAGAATAAAATAACTATTTAAGTGGGGCTCCCATACAACAAACGTGATTTTTTGTTTTTTGCGTAATGGTACGGAACCCTTCGTGCGCGAGTCCGACTCGCACTTTTTTTAAATTCGGTCGGCCGGTTTTATTAAAATTAACAAAATAAGAACTACAGAGACAGAGGTACAGAGCCCTCTACAAGGTAGTTCATTTATTACATTACTCGTAGTTATGTTCCTCAGTGTCTGGTAAATACTGTCAGATTTTTCACCGCTCCTCCATCTCACTTTTAGATTGTGAATATTTTCTCAGCATGTAATTATAAATAGTATCTGCTAATTGATTTTCAGATAACAGGAGCAGGCAATGGCCTAGGCCGAGAGCTAGCGATGCAATTCGCTGAACTGGGCGCAACAGTTGTCTGCTGGGACAAGGACGCGAGGCGGAACGACGCAGTGGTCAACGAAATACGGAGCAAGGATGGCGAGGTAAAAACTCCGTACTTGTCTGAAGGGCTGACCTATCTGAAAGGGTGAACGCGAAGTGACGTCAGCGACACCATAATGACGTAGTTATGGCGTCATAATGACGTCGCTGACGTCATAATGACGTATAAATGCTGTTAGGGGCGCGTAGTGTTCTACTCGCGTATATGCAGTCACTACACGTGACATTTTTGGATAGCGGAGCGCAACCAACTCGTAACGTTCTCAACACTCTCAGTTCTTGAGAATAAGATTGAGAAAGGCCTATGGGTCCTCCGAATCTCATCGCGTGTGTAGTACTAAAATATGTAGAACCAATTCGATTGATTTGATATCCATCCAGAAGCATCCCATGTAGGCCGAGCACATGATTGACGCGACAGTATCTCGCCGCGAGATAGACTACCCGTCTTTTACTAACTGTATGAATTAACGGGGGACGGCCGGTAGTCTATGTCGCGGCGAGATACTCTCGCGCCAATCATGTGCTAGCCCGGCAGGTATAGAATTTATCTATGACCGCTAAGTCTGCAAATAATGTACCTATGGCAGTATTACCACTGGTCACAAGTCACAAGACGGTGCAGTAGGCCGAGCACATGATCGGCGCGACAGTATCTCGCCGCGAGATAGACTACCCGTCTTTTACTAACTGTATGAATTAAAGAGGGACGGGTAGTCTATGTCACGGCGAGATACTCTCGCGCCAATCATGTGCTAGCCCGGCAGACTACTATTGTTTATTTGCTAAATGTTTCATTAGCCTTCATTTAACTTCTGCCTTCTGCCTTTAACCCTCCAGTGCTTCGGCTACACAGTAGATGTCACAGTCCGCGAGCAAGTATTCGCGCTAGCCACGCTAATGCGACGGCAGCTGACGGAGGTGTCAATGGTTGTCAGCAACGCTGGAGCGCTGACAGCCTCACCACTCACCTGTCTTCGGCCTGAGGCGGTCGCTAAGATAATTGAAGTCAATTTACTGGCGCATTTCTGGGTAAGTCTTCCACAACCATTTTAGTGTCTTCATATGCGAACTGGAGGCGACAGAGAAATTGATCCTTGGAAAAGAGTAGGTATCTCGAACGTGACTCTAACTTAAAACGGAGGAAGTCAATATCTTGGCGCATGTCTGGGTAACTGACTACACCGATTCTATATACAGGGCGACTAAAAAATAAGTGCATTCCCGTTGCAAGGGAGGTTTTGGGATTGTACTGAGCAACTTTTACCATGTGACCAACCACGAAATCGCGAAAAAAAATTTATTCTCCCATAGAAAATTGACCAGCTAAAATGTATGAAACAAATTTTTTTTCGCGATTTCGGGGTTGGTCTCATAGTAAAGTTGCTCAGTACAATCCCAAAACCTCCCTGGCAACGGAAATGCACTTATGTTTCGGCCGCCCTGTATATAAAGTAGGTTAATTTAACTTATACTTCCTGCCAGGTGTTCCAAGCTTTTCTGCCGAGCATGATCGAGAAACGGCGCGGCCACATCGTGGCCATCAACTCAAGCGCAGGTCTCATGCCCTATGCAGATATGGCGCCATACTGCGCAGCCAAATTTGGTCTTAGAGGTAGGTAACATAAATCTACCGCTTAAAATAAATTATATACGTACCTAGCTACTTGTCACCGGATAAGGCTTATGCCATGTGGCGTCGTAAACGTAAAACTCAGACAATCGTACGGTACGATTCGTACCTACTCCGCGGGCTTATTTTGAGCTTCGTTGGATTCGACGTTATCTATGTGGTATTTTGTATAGGACCAATAAAAAAATAGACCATCAGCGAGAATGGCTATAACGCAATAACAATTATCTACGTCAACTAAGTACCTATATTTATATGAATGTTTTTTCTTTAAATTGAGTCAAATAATAAGTAGTTTAAAATTTACGTATTCAAAGGCGAATAAGTAAGAAGCCTCAGCAGGATTTTTTATGGTATTATAAGTATTTAATGTAACATTGCTTTGCGAATTTTGTACTTAAATATATAAAAAGTCCAAAATGGAAACTCAAACATATTTATTGCTCATAAGTCATTAGTATTACAAGAATACAGACCCTGTAAGGGCACAGCAATTTAAATTTTGTTCCCAGTAACCTATACGGTTTTCAAGGCGTTTCCAACTTATAGTTTCACAGGCATAAAAAGTATGTGCAAGTTGATAATAGGTTTAAAAAATAAAAACTCCTTACCTACTTCCCCAGGTCTAATGGACTCTATATCGGAGGAGCTCCGCCTGGACGCGTGGACGAAGAACATCCAGACCACATCCGTGTACGTGGCGACCATGGCTACCGGAATGTATCCGACCCCTACGCACAGATTCGCATTTTACTGTCCCGAACTCGCGCCTAAAGACGCGGCTAGAATGATCATTGAAGGTAAATTTCAAGTCTGATACTACCTACTCTTTTTTTTGTCTCGTGTTACACATGAATTACAAGCGGTCAAGAAGTCGGAAATCGTGCCTATATAAAATAAATAAATAAATATTAGGGACATCTTACACAAATCAACCTAGCCCCAAACTAAGCAAAGCTTGTACTATGGGTGCTAGGCGACGATATACAGATACTTATATAGATAAATACATACTTTATATACATAGAAAACAGCCATGACTCAGGAACAAATATTTGTATTCATCACACAAATAAATGCCCTTACCGGGATTCGAACCCAGGACCATTGGCTTCACAGGCAGGGTCACTACCCACTAGGCCAGACAGGTCGTCCTGAGTTCAAATCCTGGTAAGGGCATTTATTCAGTGATGAGCACGGATATTTGTTCCTGAGTCCTGGGTGTTTTCAATGTATTTATATATATCGTTGTGTAACTACCCACAACACAAGCTTTAATGAGCTTACCGTGGGACTTAGTCAATTTTTGTAATAATGACCTATAATAGGTATCAGTGCTATTCGACACATGTGTCGCGACTGAGGAAAAGTATATTGCTCACTCAACAATTTATAACTAATATTATAAGCAGAAGTTGAAAATAGTTCCGGTTAATCCGGTTATAATATTAGCTAAAAAATCGTTGAGCATTAGACTTTCCGTTTGCCGCGACATCTATTGTCGAGTAGCATTACTGAGAGTTCCGCTACTTGACGCTAGATGTAGTTGTAGACTACGAAAATAATGGTCGTTATGGTAACAAAACTGATTTATGGAGTGAGCACTATGTCTTCTTAAGTCTCTTTGATCTGTTAATCTGGGGCATGTATTCTGCCTCGGTGGTTGTGAATCCAATGCAACTGTATGCCACATATCAAGCTATTCTCTATTTTACAGGCATACGGAAAAACAATCGCATCATCTGCATACCATCCTTCATGAAGACACTAATCGACTTCAACAACCTTATGCCGTACAGGATAAGGATCATTTTCACAGACTTCTTCAACTTTGGTCACCGAGGATGGTTCTGCTTCTGTTGAGTGAATTTCAACCTTACGATTTTGGACTAAAGTTGTTTTCCTATCCGCAGGACGTTAGTGCCGTTTTGCTCTGCTAAAGGAGCTTCTGGTATATCAGACTATAAAAAATAGCTTACTATTTAATTTAACTCTGGCATACAAGCCCGTGGATACAAACTAAAGACAGAAAGGTTAATATTAATATAAAATGTAGACATCTTTAACATGCTAGCAATACACACCTCTGTAAGTTTTTCTAATAGCATATAAGTTTAGTTACCCTGTTAGATGATAGCTATGGTACATGGTAATAAAAGCCTAAATTCACAGTGGAGTTACGTTTTTATAGATATGTATATTTCACTAGTTAATTTTAATAGGTAATTATTGGTTTCTGATTGAATTTAAACAATTAAATATTGTTTTAGGTATTTCAATTTGTTTTATTTTTAAACAGTAGTCATAAGTCACATTTAACTTATTTCATAGCTTGACTTAAAAGGTACTTACATCACAAGTGGGTTATATCACCTATGTCAGGCGTGTGAGACGTGGCTCACTCCGCGATTTCGTCGCGTCGCTACAAGTACATGCGGCCGCCCCCAATTCTAGGGTCTAGCCATAGTAATTGCCGCGCATCGCTACGGAACGGACGCCTGTTCGCGCATGCGCCACTTAGCGGTCATATCTGTCGTAATAGACGCGTTTTGTTAGAGAGTTAATCGTCTGTACCTAGTAAGTAATTAAGTAAGTAATAGCCTTTATTTCATGCTTCTTTTTTACAATTACATAAAATTTCATATTGGTTTATTATTTGCATGTCGCTTGTGCCGAAAAGGCCTCCCCCAGTTTCTCCCATTCCTTCCTATCCTGTGCTGTTCTCCACCAGTATCTGTTGAAGTTCACTAGCTCGTCTCTCCATCTTTTATTTGGTCTTTTTTGCTTTCTCGCTATTCCTATTGGTGACCATTCTGTGACACGTTTAGTCCACCGGTTATCCGTTGTTCGACATATATGGCCAGCCCAGGCCCATTTGCTCTTTTTTATTGCGTATATTATGTCTTTTACTCCAGTTTTCTCTCTTATGACTTCGATTCGTTACCTAGTACTGTTATTTATTCTGTGCCTATGTGGCCAACATATAAGAATACCCCCTACCACTGAAAATGTCCAGGTATTTACCCAGACGCATTGAGACAATTTGAGAATCTTGCATGGATGGTCTCCAGATGGGTTTCTAAACTAAGAGAAATTTGTGTAATTAAACCAGGTTGCATAGCTCTCTAATCAAAAGCATAAATGCTTTTCCAACTCACAGCAATAAATATTTTTCCCACATCTCTCACACATCATCATTTCCCTATGCTGTAACATATGCTGGTCCCTCAAACGCACACATGTAAACTTCTCCTCACACAAAGTGCAACTGAAAGTACTTTTATGTAGAACACCATGTCGGGCTAGAGATGTGTGAGTGCTGAAGCTGCGGCCACAGGATTCACAGAGGTGACGGGTGGGTTCTGTTTTGGCTGTGTGGCCTAATATGTGTGTGTAGATCTCTTTACGGTTTGATGAGGTTATACCACAGACTTTGCATCTGAAAATATAAACAGAAATAGATTAGATATTCAATAATATGGGAAGATTATGTCATAAATTTTGGGAAAATTTTAAAAAGCAAATATAATTGACCAGCTTTTGCCCGCAACTTCATCTGCATGGAATCAGCTAGCAGCTAGAGTAAGTTTAGTGCCTGGATAAAGTGTAATAGCAGTCATTCAATTTGAGCATTTGAGAGCTGGGTAGTGGACATCCACCAATCCGCTGGGTAGAGTGGGTAGACACTGTAAAGAAGGCCAGGAATCTACACAGGCGCCTATTATCCGGAAGGCGGAAAATCGCGACCCTCAGTCATTGAGGAACCAAGGAAGAAGAACTGTGCTTAAAGCAAATAAATATTTGATTGATTGATTGATGTCCTTTCCCAGGCCATAAACAATCTTCATATCAATCAAAATCGGTTAGTAGTTAAAGCATGAAGAGGTAACAAACAGAGTTATTTTCGTATTTATAATATCAGTAGGGATAAAATAAAAAGAGGAAAAAGTACCTATACAGAGTTTTATCACTTTTATTATGTTCTTCAAGCTTATGTTTTGAAAGTGCCTCATCCCCAACAAAGTTGTGCCCACAAATATCACAAGCCCTTTCTTGAGCCTTCATTATATGTGCCCTCGCATGCCGGTACAACTGAAACCTCTCCTTAAAACACTCGCCACATTGCTTACACCGAAAATTACAACCGAGCAACGCCATGTAATCAATATGACAGACTCGGAAATGGTCCGTTAGTAACTCTTCACTTTGGAACCGTCTTCCGCAAGCACAAGTCAGTGGCATTAAAGTATTGTGGGACATTCTATGCTGCAGCATTTTTCTTCTAGAATCACAGAGAAGACCACATTCAAGGCAAGTTCTAGTGGCATTATCACAAATACTTATGTGTTGGGATAGCTTTTGAATAGTATCAAACTTCATTCTACAAGCAAAGCATACATTTCCTTCTAAAAGTTTTGTTTCAATTTTCTTTGGAGTTTCTTTCATTAAAATTTCCTGTACTATTTCTATATCAGAGTCTAGTACATCTACCTCCATGCTTAAGCCAGTTTTAATCTTATCTTTCTTTTTTGGACTAGTGTTTTTCATTGATTTAGCATGTAAGATTTTACTGACTCCATCCATTGAATTTTCATTATTCCTATCCAACATATTCACTATAGATGGTATATCTTCCTTTCCTAAGTTGTGTAAGTACTCCTCTATGTTAGCAGTATTATTTAAAAACTCTAAGAGCGAATCCGAGTTGTATTCAGAGTCAGGTAATGGCTGAATAGGCGTCTTGGTCTCAGTCGATTTTTTTGACTGTTCTTCAGCAGAAGATTCCAACCAGTCTTGTGAGCAGCGTGCATTCAGTTGGAAGTTGTAGAATTCACTTAATTGTGAAACACAGGAACCACAAATTTCTTTCGGAAGCGTATCTGTTGCCGAAATAGTCATTGCAAGGCAAGACTTCACGTGGAGATGGATAATAGAATCCTGAAGAATGGATACGTGCTCTGAATCTACATCTAGACATATTCGACAACAATTTTGAAAGTTTTCACTCATTATAAAGCAAAATCTGCTACTTAAATAAAGATAAAATACCAAAACAAAGTTGTCTGATATGACAAATGACAAGATTGACAAATCGCTGCCCCAATATTACAGGGTTCTATGTTTCACTTTTATCGAACTGAAATTTGAACTTTATCATAGTGATATTAAGTCGAATTTGAACTATCTTGAAAATGTAACATAGAACCCTGTAATATTGGGGCAGCGAAATCGAATGAAATGTCAAAACACGGCCAAGTGCGAGTCGCCCTCGCGCCATTATATAATCTGTGCTCGCGCACGAAGTGTTACGTACCATTACGCAAAAAACGGCAAAAAATCACGTTTTTGTATGGGAGCCCCACTTAAATATTTATTTTATTCTGTTTTAAGTATTTGTTGTTATAGTGGCAACAGAAATATATCATCTGTAAAAATTTCAACTGTATAGCTATTATATCACATGAATCTAGGTGACTAGGTCTATGAGCTATCACGGTTCATAAGATACAGCCTGGTGAGTTGGTGACAGACGGACGGACGGACGCCACGGACGGACGGACAGCGGAGTCTTAGTAATAGGGTCCCGTTTTACCCTGGGTACGGAACCCTAAAAACATTTCAAAGTTGCCATCATTATGCGTAACTAGCATGACCTTGACCTGTTTTTGGGCTAAATTTTCTTATTGTCTCTTTCTCTAGCACCGCTAGACATAGAGAATATAGAGATAGGAGCTAAAGCATTATTATTTTGCGAAAATAGGGTCAAGCGAGTTGCCACTTGCCAACCTATAGCACCCTATAGTGTAAATCAAGTGTAAATTCGCACACTGCTGTGCACTGCAGCATATTACTGCAGTTTGCAAAACAAAACGCGTAATTTTCAAATCTGTCAATCTGTCAGTTAACTATCAAATAAATTTAAGGACGGGCGATCGCACTGCGACTTTATTGCTAATCGAAGTATAAATAAAACTCCACGCGACACACAAACTTAACGCGGCGTTAATAATTAGCTTGTGTTGAAATTCCAAAGTCGTTCAACAGGCTAGGATCGATGGCTTACTCCTTGTTTACTAAATAAACGCGTATTTGCGTTACCTTAGATAACACCTACCATGGCTACTTCAGATAATAGTGACCCTAAATTGGAAGTGGAGGAGTCTCTGCTGTATTCTGCGAGACATGGAGAGCTGAAGGTAGTCAAGGCATTGCTGGAAGCGAGAAAGGAGGGGAAGCTGACCTTGGATATAAATTGCAAAGGTAAGTTTTGTGACATACATTTTAGCAAAACAATCATGTTTGTGCGTTGTTTGTGTTTATGGTAAGCGGTTATGTTACTAATGTTGTTCAAGTTACCTTCTCTTGATTGATTAAGATTGAATGAGAGGTAGGGAATGTTTTTGATGGGAAAGTGTTCATTGTTAGTTTTAGACTTAATAAAAGTAGTCTTGCACGAATTTTAGTAAGATTTGCTTGCAAATGAGTTTTATTCATGCTCACTTTAAATTTACAGAAGAATATGTAATATGCTTAAAAAATTATAAGATTCTACCGTACCTACAGACGAAGACTGATAACTGATATAGCTGGTCAAACAAGTTTGTCAGTAGAAAAAAGGTGCGGAATTACAATTTTCTATGGGACGATAACCCTTTGCGCTTACATTTTTTAAATTTGCCGCTCTTTTCTACTGACGGAAATGGCTTGACAGAGTATAACTTAGAAAACAACTATGCTTGTATTTATTGGAACTAGCATAGGAATGATAGGATAGAATAATAATAAAAATAAACCATTTTTAATTCTGTAATTCATTTATAGTAATAATTCTAATTAAATATAAACCTTAACGTTAAAACCAGAAGATTCAAATTGCATCAAAATGTATTCACATATATCAACTATAGTGTAGCCTATTCCAATGCTCCATGCACAATGGACAGATCAATTGTTGGTTGGCAGAGCCTATATCAGACAAAGCAATCAGTGTTTACCACTTTATTAACCTCTCCCTTGAGTAGGGAACTATGATAGCACCCATGAGGCTGGCATGTTCACCTAGAGTGTCCAAAGCCTCCAAAAAAACCAGATTAAAAAAAAAAAAAAACCACTCATATGGTATCAAGAACCACAAGCCTTAACCTTTTAACTGTGACAACTATTTTATATACTTTATTAGTATTTACCAAGGTTAATTTCATTTTATACTTTAACCCAGCAGTCGGCAACCTTTTAGCAGCCAAGGGCCCCATAGTAGTTAACGAAGTTGAAGCGGGCCGCACTTTGTTAATATTCATGACTTTATCAGACATTGCCGTTTGTCAATATTATATGTAAAATAGCCAGGGAGGCTCGCGGTCCGCAAGTGAGAGGTTTGCGGGCCTCGTGCAGCCCGCGGGCCGCCTGTTGCCGACCGCTGCTTGAATCTATGTTGGCTATGACTATACCTCATTTATTTTTTTAGCATTAGAAAAATAGTAAACAATCGTGACGTGTCTTTTTATTGAAAAACACTCTTGAAAAATAAGTCACAGCAAATATGTAACAGTTATATAGCATATATGATCATTTATTTACATTCTTTTACTTTCATAAATATTAGTTACTATTTTTTTTAAACTGTTTTTAATCAAAAGTCATGCAAGATTGTTTACCACTTTTCTAATGCTATAAAACCTTGTAATTCATTAAGTTTGATGAAGTCTTTTGACTTCAATATAAGAATAATAATTTGCACCTTTTTTATGATAACATACTATATACTTGTGTTTTCTAATGCAGATTACCTACTTGTTTCTTAGAACAACCTCAACTTGATGAGTCATTGTGTGTGTATGAACAGAAATTACTCATTGTGAACCCTATGTATGTGTAGTCAGGTTTAAAATTGTCAGTCAACAGTGTGGACAACATACATCAACAACATTTAACAGATGTTAAATGATATTTATATCAGAATGGAAATGGTACAACAAATCCATTTAAAATCGAATTTTCATTCATAATCGTCAAAAAAAAAGGGATAAAAAAAGGAATTGGAAAGTAAAACGCCCTGCAGAAACATATCACTTTCAACCCGCTTCATAGATATGCAATAAGCCACTTTCAGAGCATAAAAAATGTAAAATAAGTACATGACTTCACCATCGGCGTGAGGACGGCACGTAGGCCGCCGGTGGCCTTGCGTAACACTGCCAGAGCCCCACTGCTTGCCCACATGAGTACCTTTTTATCTTTTTTCTAGGCAAAACAAAAAGCAACCTAGGATGGACGCCGCTCATATTGGCATCATATTTCGCGCACGTGGAAGTAGTAGAGGCGCTGCTAGAGGCCGGCGCGGACGTGGACGACGTGAACGAGGCAGGCGACACTGCACTGCACAAGGCCTCTTTCATAGGGAACGAGGTATCTAAAGCATTTGATGTTGGTTACAACATGTTGACTCTTCCCAAGAAAGTACTGGAGTGTCTACCAACAGCCTTAAATAACTTTACGGCTTAAAAGAAAAACCAAAACCTGGCTTACCTATGAGAATTTCTGTCATGATGGAGATCGAGTCCTCTGAACGCCATGCTCCTGGTTTCTACAGAAGTCTACAATAATTTTCTAAAGATCCACGTTTCAAAATAGGCCGCCTCGTGATACTTTGGGCGAATCACATCTTCACAGACCGAGCTGTTTCAGTCGGCAATTTCCTAGCGAGACTACTGGTTCTAATTAGTATTTTGTATTTTTATGAGATAGTGTTCATGCTGGCGCCTTGAAACTTGATTTAGTTGATCACACACACTTTTTTTCGTCACCTCTTTTAGGTTAGATACCTTTTGTATCCATGGTTTTCGGTTAATATACCCGCTCATTCCACTATTGACCATCTGCAGAGTAGGTATGTTACACATTCTAATGTTTACATTTTTTTCTTAACAAACTGTTACTCAGGAAGAGAATAACAACAAAAAATAGTTGATCGAGCCAATTACACTGTTATCCAGTATCCCATCTTCATCATTAAAAGTGATAAATATAAATAAATATCTGTCTTCTGTACAGGAACTAGTGATCCTCCTCCTAAAACACAAAGCTGACGTGAACGTCATGAACGGCGAGGGACGTACGGCCTGTGACGTCTGCAAGACGAGAGACGTTCAGAGACTTTTAGAGGCGGCCCAGCGGTCTGAGCGGCATGAGCGAGAGAGGAAACTGCTGAATGCTGCGAAAGCGGGACAGATAGAGGACATACAGGCGTTGGTAAGACATATTTAACTTTTCATGTGATATTTGTAAAACACGCGACGTTCAGAGACTTTTAGAGGCGGCCCAGCGCTCCAAGCGGTATGAGCGAGAGAGGAAACTGCTTAACGCGGCGAAAGCGGGACAGATAGAGGATATACAGGCGCTGGTAAGACATATTTAACTTTTCATGTGATGTTTGTAAGTAGAGAGATGTTCAGAGACTTGAAGGCGGCCCAGCGGTCTGAGCAGTATGAGCGAAAGACGAAACTGTTCAATGCTGCGAAAGCGGGACAGAAAGGATAGAGGACATACATACAGGCGTTGGTAAGACATATTTAACTCTTCATGTGATGTTTATAAGTAGAGACATTCAGAGACATCTAGAGGCGGCCCAGCGGTCTGAGCGGCATTAGCGAGAGAGGAAACTGCTCAATGCTGCGAAAGCGGGACAGATAGAGGATATACAGGCGCTGGTAAAGGACTATTAAGCTTCTTAGGATCCCCTTTATGCTTATAAGTCCTAACTCATATTGTTTCAGCTGGTCTGAGCGGCATGAGCGAGAGAGGAAACTGCTGAATT
The DNA here is from genome assembly GCF_947568885.1 of Cydia strobilella. Taxonomy (NCBI): domain Eukaryota; kingdom Metazoa; phylum Arthropoda; class Insecta; order Lepidoptera; family Tortricidae; genus Cydia; species Cydia strobilella. The sequence continues at coordinate 3,500,158 of NC_086043.1, read as the reverse complement.
ACTATTTGGTGTGTGATAAGCATCGCTTTCCACCACCTCCTGAATAAAAAAACGTCAACTTTTAAATTTCATTTTCTTGCAGCTAAGCAGCTCCAACTCTCCTAACATCAACTGCGTGGACGCACAGGGCAACACGTGCCTCCACTGCGCAGCTTATCGCGGACACGCGCGCCTTGCCGTGCTACTGCTCCAGAATGGAGTGGATACTACTCTAAAAAATAATAGTGGTAAGTTTTCAGAAGCACGAAAAACTTGCATTCACCTTCCTCGCGTTGTCACAGTTCATGGGAGCCATTGACAAAGTTTTGCTTAGTTTAAGTGTAGGTAAGAATGTCCAAAATTTATGCTTATTTATTTAATTTGTTATCCAGGTCAACTAGCGATAGACATAGCGAAAGACCAGGAAATGCGTGACGTTCTCAGTGTGAGGCCAGTGCAGAGGTTACAGCGGACGGCGGCGCGTTTCGAAGGGCCATTGCTCAAGAGGTCGCGGTTTCTCGGCTGGAGACCTGTTTGGGTAACTTATTTATTTAAACTTTATTGCACGATAAAAGGAGAACTTAATGTCAGAAGGCATTCTCTACAATCAACCCTCGGGACCAGACCAAAGTTATGCTTCCCATAGTCAGTGAGAGGCAAAGCAAAAAAGAAAAAGTGACAAGCGTTAGGGAGTTCCGTTGTCAAACACCGATTTTGTGAGATAGTGACAATTCTGTATGTACTACACACACAGACAGGGCCGGATCTAGGGTAGAGCGAGTGGAGCGGCCGCTCTAGGCGCCGGATGGCAAGGGGGGCGCCAAAATGGCAAAAGAGAAAAAAAAACGAAGGACGCAAAAACCCAATTTCGCTCTACCCTGATCAAGGACTCGGGCCGGCACTGCACACAAACACAGTGATAGATATGGTAAAAAAACAGAAAATGCGTGACGATCTCAGTGTGAGGCCAGTGTAGAGGTTACAGCGGACAGCAGCGCGATTCGCGGGGCCATTGCTCAAGAGGTCGCGATTTCTAGGCTGGAGACCTGTTTGGGTAAATGTTCCAGACAGTGGCTTATTAAACAACCCGGCGTTTGACTCACGACTGTTCCGTGCCGATATTAAGGCAAAACAAGAATTTCTTTCTCGTGTCATACGTTGGGGAGCTGTCTAACACCGGTTTTGTAAAGCAGTGGGAATTTTGTACGTCGTTTATTTACTCTGTATCGCAGTCTAGAACCTAGCTTTTTCAAAATTTTGGATATCGAAATCAGATTCGATTCGTATGTTTTTCAACGTGCGTTAAAAAAGCGTTTGAATGACACAAATGGAAACATGTGTATTTGTTCACACGATGGCGGTAGCGCTTTTTATCAAGCGTTGTTGGATTTTTAACTTTAAGCCTTGGTCTTTAAATCGAATTTAGCGTGCGGGCAGATTTAAGCGCTTTTTTAACGCGCCTTGAAAAAGCGCTCGTGTGTAGGGTCACTTAAGGTAACCCTGGAGGGCCCAATAAAGTCAAAGTCAAAATATTCTTTATTCAAATAGGCCTAGCAACAAGCAATTTTAATTTTAAGTTTTACAAGTATTACCTTAATCTAAATATCAGAGCAATTTATTGATGCAATTGATTGATGAATTTATTGATTTATTGTTCTTAAAAACATTGAATTATTATAGATATGTCAAAGAATTTTACAAAAGGATCTTCAAACACCAAAATTGTATAAAAAATACTAGTCTAGAAACTTTCTAGAATAAAAACCTAAATGTCAAAAAATACGGATTACCTAATATAGGTATTCATCGAATTATCAATTTCATCATTATTAACATAATAATAAGTTATTTACAATCACACTTAATCCCACGGTGTTTCATCATTCATGTAGTCTTGTGTGCTATAATAGGCTTTAGAGATAAGCTTACGTTTTATATAATTTTTAGGGTTTTGTACCCAAAGGGTAAAAAACCCTATTATCAAGACTCCGCTGTCCGCCTGTCTGTCCGTCTGTCTGTCACCAGGCTGTATCTCATGAACCGTGATAGCTACAGTTGAATTTTTCATAGATGATATATTACTGTTGCCGCTACAACTACAAATACTAAAACAACCGGCCAAGTGCGAGTCGGACTCACACACGAAGGGTTCCGTACCATTAACTATAAAAACGGTCACCCATCCAAGTACTTACCCCGCCCGACGTTGCTTAACTTCGGTGAAAAATCACGTTTGTTGTATGGGAGCCCCACTTAAATCTCTATTTTATTCTGTTTTTAGTATTTGTTGTTATAGCGGCAACCGAAATACATCATCTGTGAAAATTTCAGCTATCTAGCTATCACAGATCACGAGATACAGCCTGGTGACAGACAGACAGACGGACGGACAGACGGACAGCGGAGTCTTAGGAATAGGGTCCCGTTTTTTACCCTTTGGGTACGGAACCCTAAAAAGTACGGAACCCTCGGTGAGCGAGTCCGACTCGCACTTGACCGGTTTTTAAATTCAAAATATTTAGATCAGTACGGTTTCACTCTATTATTTTTAGTCGCTTTTGGCTACATGTTTCGGATTCATTGGGAATCCTTCCTCAGGCACGAGTGTCCGCGGCGGGGGACATGTTACACAATAGTTTAATTTCGATGGTTTTCAAATTTATTAACAGACAATTCAATGATGATAATTATTTGAGTGTTCCAAGTTAGTTTATTTCTCAGGCGGTGCTCCAACGCGGCGTGCTCCTCTACTACGGGTCGCGCGCCGACGCGGCGCGGGAGTCGGGCCGCTGGCGCGCGCGCAAGTACCTGGACGGCGCCACGGTGGTCGCGCCCGACCGCGAGCCCGCGCTGCTGCTGCCCGCCTTCAGCGACGGCGACCAGCACCGCCTGGCCGTGCCCGCGCAGCCCCACCAGGACGTCGCCGCCACCAGGCAGGTCAGCTAAACTACCGGACTCTAAGGCCAAAGCTGAATTAGCTCCATGCATGAATTTATTTTTATTTTTGGATTCATAATTTATATCGTTGGAACACCGGAAATGATAAAAATACTTTTGTAAACCTTAACATTATTTTATTAAAAAATATTTAAAATGTTGAAAATTTTTGAGCGGTTGAAACGCTCATAATTTTTGGCGCGAATTCGACAGAGCGTGATGACGTCACACGTTGGGCGGCCCAACTGACATATGCTACTAATGACACTAATCTGTCGAACGCGTGACGTCACGTGGCGTTTCGAGCGTTTCGCTCACTAGCTTTTCGCGGGCAAATTTTTGTACTTTTTATTTATAATTTTAAGTAATTAAATGGTAATTTAAAAACGGAAATGCATTTGTAACATCATATAACGGTAACAAACATCCGAATAAAACATATTTCGTTCAAATATAAACTTCATGCATGAGGCTAATTGCTAAAAGGCACTGCATCGGGCATGAGGCGTGGGGGAAATGACCGAACGAGATAGTCTTATGTATCTTTCAGTAGGAGTAGCAGGGAAAGCACTGTTATTGTTTGTCCTTGTCACAGTCTCACATTTTTTTTATTCCCCACCGTAAATTTAGTATGGTTTATGGTGGGCTAAATCTACTCGACCAATCATACGGGCGCACGCGTATAGCTCGTCTACCTATATGTAATGCTAGGTCTATGCTAAAAGGGTATTTTTTTATTTTGTTGTCATTTTTAATTTTTCTCAGATTTTGATGAAATTTGACGGATAGATAGAGTTCCTTATTCTGTACGACATAAGCGCAATTTCACTGTATGTCCTACAAAATCTTCCACTGAGTTACGGAAAAACGTGTGGAACTTTCCGTAACTCAATGGGAATTTCCATATTTTTTTTGTCCTAAATTTAGATTTCGTGTTTATTCCGACCAGAATAAGGAGCTTTTCAAACTTACCAATTTTTATCAAAATCTGACATGGCAAAGCGAACAAAGCGAACACAGCCGACGCGCAAGAATGAGGGTAGACCGAGCGCGGTCTACACAACTTTGACACCCACCCGCTATCTTCAGTCACCCGTGAACATGATGCATGTAACTGCGTCGAAATATCGGAAGCTCATAAATAATACAAAAGGTAATCACGGTCTATATCCCGGTCAATATAAGTCTAGTGAAACTACTCGTGGATCATTCAAAACTCTCATTCAACTTTATTCGTTGCAGTCATGGATAACAGCTCTCAACGAGCACATAGCTTATTCCGGTCATTATCTTTGGGCTGGTGCGTCGCCTGACACTGCGAAAGAAGCCACCGAGGATATGGAGGATGAATGCAAACCCTTAGGTTAGTAAATAAACTTCCTTTATTGTGGAATTCCTTTAAAATCAGTAAAGCCTCTGCCGACGATTTCGTAGTGTTGTAATCTCGTACTAAACTGTGACTTGTCTTACAGCAACCCCCATGCCCTCATTGCACTACCTTAGGCGATAAATTCCGGGATTAAAGTATCCTATGTCCATTGACAAGTTATAAATTATCTGTGTGCCAAATTTCATTCGTATCCGTTAAGCTATTTTTGCGTGATTGAACTACAATCATCCACACATAAACTTTCACATTTAAAGCCTGACCAGGAATATATGATCACGCGCCATGTTGTGGAATTTCACTGAAACGAATTTTTTGATACTATACTGAACTGTCACCCTATACATGAGAATAAACAGCGCCCTCTTGACAATGATCATATATTACTGGTCAGGCTTTACTTAATATCAGTACGATCTGTCACAATAAATTATCACAATGCTGTTACCTTTCCCAGGTTCTATGCAAGACGCCCTGACCGCCGCGACCAACAGCCTCGCGCTACTCGACACGCAACTACGAGAGTGCGGTGCTATAGTCGCAGCGCTCGACAAATCGGTCAACGTTGGCAACTCGTTGCACCACTCCGCTTATATGGTGAGTTGCGGTCAGACTGACCGCCGCGACCAACAGCCTCGGCCTGCTCGACAAGTCGGTCACCGTTGGCAATTCGCTGCACCACTCCGCGTACATGGTGAGTTAAGGTCAGACTGACCGCCGCGACCAACAGTCTCGCTCTACTCGACATGCAATTACGCGAATGCGGTGCTATAGTCGCAGGCCTCGACAAGTCGGTCAATGTTGGCAACTCGTTGCACCACTCCGCTTACATGGTGAGTTACGGTCAGACTGACCGCCGCGACCAATGGTCTCGCACTATTCGACACGCAACTCCGAGAGTGCGGTGCTATAGTCGCAGCTCTCGACAAATCGGTAAATGTTGGCTATTCCTTGCACCACTCCGCTTACATGGTTAGTTAGAGTTTGATGTAATGCGCTAAAAAAGTGATTCGCAACGTATTTGACCAACCAATATTCAATATTTCAGTCTGGCCTAGTGGGTAGTGACCCTGCCTGTGAAGCCGATGGTCCTGGGTTCGAAACCCGGTAAGGGCATTTATTTGTGTCATAAGCACTGACATTTGTTCCTGAGTTTGGATGTTTTCTATGTATTTAAGTATTTATACATAATATATATCGTTGTCTGAGTACCCATAACCCTAGAAATGATTGCGGACAAGTTTTGTCCGTATATCACATTTTGCTGCGGACTTCATACGCCCGGCAGCACTGTGGTAAACACGTTGAGAAATAGATGAAGGGTGTCAATGTATTTACCACAGCTACACAGCTAATGTAATTTTTGTAATTAATGTAATTTAATGTAATGTAATTTTTGTAGTTTTCTTTTAATGTTATCGTGTTAATGTTTGTGTTTTGTTTAATGTTTGTAATATGTATTATGTACTTATGAGTCACAGATACTCGAAATAAATGAATTTTAATTTTAATTTAATTTTTTTATAACACAAGCCTTCTTGGGCTTACCGTGGGACTTGGTCAATCTGTGTAAGAATGTCCTCTAATATTTTTTGCAAATTTTCACAGATGATGTATTTCTGTTGCTGCTTATAACAACGAATGCTAAAAACAGAATTAAATAAATATTTAAGTGGGGCTCCCATACAACAAACGTGATTTTTTTGCCGTTTTTTGCGTAATGATACGGAACCCTTCGTGCGCGACTCGGACACGCACTTGGCCGGTTTTTATTTATTTTAATTTATTGGTATTTAATCGGAATATTTTCCAACAGAGATTCCAGCACGCATGCGGCACGGGTGCTGAGGCGCTCAGCTCGTTACGTCACTGCGCTGCGCTTGTAGCGCAAGCGAGAGACGCTGATTCCGCGCGGCTCAATCGAGAGGTATATTTGGTAGCGCTAACGAGAAAACTGACTTGTCCGCTAGCTGTCGCTGTTCCGTCGAGGCGATTTATAGAATGGCAATGTTAAAATATTGATCTGGGAAAAAAAAACATTTATTTTGGACGATATTACAATCCATATTTTGTTAGTTACAAATATACCTAAATTACTATGTTAGTACCTAAACTAAGATGTTGGGAGGTCCAGTGCCTAATTAGGGCACTGTCCCATCTCCCTGCCACGACCAGTGCCGTGCAGTGCCAGTGGAAATGGCAGTGCCCTGTAATTTCACAAATTGTCAAGTTGCAGAAAATTACTAAAAATATACGTTGATAATTCGTTTTTCAATCCGCCAACGTAGCGGCAGCTGACATTCACGAGGCTTAATGAATTTATGTAATTTAATGATTATTAATCATAAAAGTTATTCAGCCCTCTCTCTTCCTTTCCATGGGCCGATGAAGGTCTGGAGGCCTCTGATATACAATACAATACAATACTATTTATACAATACAATGCTGGTATACCCAAATAAATGTTAGGGAAACATCAATTTTGGATAAAATTTTTGATCTCTAAGTGAATAGCTGACTTTCATATAATTATTTGTCAGATTGAACGGAACAGGGTGTTAGAAGAAGCTCTAGCAGCGTTGGCGAGGACGCACCACGCTTTGGAAATGTCCGTCGCCGAGGAGCTCACTAAGGTAACTTTATATTTCGTAATATACACTTCTACTTCGAGTTCGTAGTACGTTTTCTTGTGCCTAGTAGGTTCTACTGTAGGCTACATCGGAAGCATAAACTTCACATTTACGCCTCGCGTCAAAAATCTGACGGCTCCTGTGCTGCTGCCCCCTATAGTTCATGCACGCTCCCTATTTTCCTTACTCAATTCTATCAATTAGTTATCAAATACTTACATTTTGTTTATACTTTATTTTTATAGAGCAAGCGAAAGAAGAAAACGCCGTCGCAAAATGACTCGAAGGAGAATTTCTTCGACGTTTTTGAAGGTAATTGTAATTATATACCGTACCTATAACCTATAACTGCACACCTCACACATTTTTTTCATACTACGTGTATTTATAGTACTTGTATTTCTACAGATACGGACGATGATGATGACACCCTGGTGACAGCGGGGCTGTCTAGCCCTCTCGGAGCTTTGAGTCCGTGGAACAGTAGTCCTGATCTCTTGCGACGGACCCCTATAGGTAGTCTTGACGGTAAGCATTTGAGAGAAATTTAGAACCGAATGCTTTAGAAACAATATTGCGTTTAAAGATTATTTTTTGACAATTGTTATTTTACTAACCTTTTCCGATTTTCAATGTAATTTCTTCATCATACCGTATTATCCGCAGGCGACGTAACTCCCACGAACGAGCAAAATGGCGGCTCGCCTCTATCCAGCTCTCCCACTTCTCTACACACCGCTCTAAGCCCCGCTTCTTCCCGTGGAACCCTCGTGTCCCAAGGCGGACACGTGTACAGGAACGCGAGGTATCGCAGGAACAAGAACCCCAGGTTAGTAAATACACAGATGTAACCCCACAGTCAAGATGGCGGCACTCTCACTTCTCTACACCACGAACTAAGTCTCGCCTCATCTTTCGGTACACTCGTGTAGGAACGCGAGGTATCAGGAAAAAACCCAAGGTACGTTTTAACCGATAAAAATAGCCGTAAAACAATTTTTACCCTGCGTGACTGCTTTGGGCGAGTCGATGTCGCACTTATCCCGTTTGTTATTTGATTCCCTGATCTGTTACGTAGTAGAAAGAAACATATTTCTTCTAGAAATAGGCAATACCGGGCCATACTCGTTGCCCATGATCTTGTGGCCTGTATCGAAAACTTAAACTTGACATTCACGGTCAATGAGGGGAAACCGTCTATCAGGTAAGACGGTGTACATGCTCTTTCGTCGCTTCTGACTTGCGTTTGTACACATACTCCACTTAGGTCGGCAGAGCAGAAGGAGCGAAGCCCTTCCTTTCTGACTGTCTCTGATGGCTCCTCTACACTATCGGCGATGAGAGATGATTGGCGGGCACGATAGTAGTAGTAGTAGTAAAACTCTTTATTGTACAAAAAAACAAGAGAAAAACGCATCATTTGTACAAAGGCGAACTTATCCCTTTCAGGGATCTCTTCCAGTTAACCTTTGAGCAATTGAGGGAGAATTGTAGAACGGTAGATATCATAGTGTAGGGGGCATACTCGGCAGTCCCCGCCAGTCATCGTCTATCATCGCCTGCGACCCGGGAGTTGTCCGTTTTTTGGGCGCGCATCAAAGGGAATCGCCGGGTGGTTTAGTTGTACAGGCGATCATGTGGATGCTTGCACGATGATCTTGCCGATGATAGACGATGATACTATCAACGATCATCGCCGATAGTGTAGAGAAGGCATGAGCAACGTACACAAATATACGTATACAAACACGAGAATTCTTGCCCTATAACGATTTTCCAACCAAAAATTTTATATGCCGGGTGTCGATCTTCTCACATGGACCTTAATTGTATGCCACCTTGTGGCGTAAACGAACAACTTGGCTACTGAGGGCTTCCTGTAGGCACACATCGATATCGAATATCGACGACGTCGAACGATGTCCACTATTTTTAATCGTCGTTGGCTTGCCGGACGAAAAAAAGTATTAGCATTCATGCTTTTATTTGCGACATTTTCCCCCTCCTAATTTACTTTATTTCTGTGATTATCGTTGTATTAATTTCCCTTTTTTTATGTTTTGTTTCAGTTCTGATTCTGATTGGTCTCTTTAGTCAGTAATTGAAGGTGTGTAAAAATATAATGGCGTACAGAAGTTTCATTATTTTTGTTTAAATGTCTATAGCAGTATAATGGCAAAAAGTGCTTTCTAGATATTACATTTTTTCAATGGGTCTACAAAGAGACTTGTGTAATTCTTACTTAGGAGCTTGATTCAGATTGAATAACTTGTTACGTTTTTAAACTGGTTTTGATACGACTTTGACTATCGTCTTGGTGATTGGCGTTTCTCGCACTACTTTCACTTCATTTCCATGCACCATTCAGAGAGCGATGTTCAAGGTCGTACGAGTATCTAAATAATATTAAAACTGTAACCAGTTGTTTATTCTGATTCGGGGTTTAGGTGTGGCCAGGCGTGGCTCACTCCGCGATTTCGTCGCGTCGCTACAAGCACATGCGGTCCGCACCAATTTTGGTGTCTAGCCATAGTAATTGCCGCGGACGGAACGGACGTGTGTTCGCGCTTGCGCCACCTTGCGGTCATATCTGTCGTAATAGATGCGTTTTGTTAGATAGTGAACCTTCTGTACCTAGTACTAATTTATTCTGTTGTGTGGCATAGGTTTTTTTGCAAAAATTTATAATTTGTTATTGTTTTGGTTTTTTGTTACTGTATAAAATTGAGGTTAAGCAAATTTTACGGTTTAACTCATGTGTTTTTAGTCACTCGCGCGACATATTTCCGAGAGCATAGGTCTCCTTTTTCAAGCACTAACAGTGCGATTAGCGTTTACGACGGCCGCGCAACATGTTGCGCGTGTGACTAAAAAGTAAAAACACTTGAGTTTAACCGTAAAATTAGTATAAGTATGTCTCACGACCGTTTAAATTCGATTAATTGAGGTCAAAAAATATCTCATCTCAATAAACTTAGGTAAGTAGTGAAACTTCTTTAAGCTGTCTTAGGTAACACAAGTACAAAGTATTGTAGTGCACAGTATGTCGAAACACAAATGAACCCAGTGATCAGGTTTCTTACAGCAAAGAAAGTTGATAAATTCTTCTGGAACCTTTTCTGTTCTTAAAATTGTGAGTACGGACTATTAATACTAATAATAGTAATAATTTTATTATTAATACGTATTAACTATTTTTTTTTATCCATAGTGCTTTAGTGTTTTTTCTTTGGTTTTTCTTTACTAAAGGTATTTAATACATCGCTAGGATACTTACATTTAATTTTAGTGTTATAAATATTTAAATCTTTCAATCACGTTTTTGCTGTGAGAAATTGGAGGTCAAGTAAGTACATAATTTCTCGAATTAATCTTAAGTTGACTACAATTTTATTCTATGATGCATTAATTTTCAATTATTAAGTCATAAAAAATATTTTTTATTTATATTCTAATTTTAACACTGTGTGTTGTAATTATTTCATATTTTCCTCTATTTATCTTGCGTTTCAAGATTTCGTTGATACGATCTTATGTAATTTGAACAAAATTGTATACTTATTGTTATTTCCGTTTTCATATTTACTTATTTTTTATATTCATTCCATTTGACATCAATTAAAAATTACTAACAAGAACTATGACTATAAAAAAAACATCGCACAAAATAAAATGACTCGACTATACAAACGAGGTAATTTGGAGCGCAAACAAAGTTAGGCGAGCCGCGGCCGCCTGTGGTCTATTAACATGACGGCATATACACGGTGGTTAAAAAAATAAGTGCATTCCCGTTGCCAGGGAGGTTTTGGGATTTTACTGAGCAAATTTTACTATGGGACCAACCCCGAAATCGCGAAAAAAATTTTGGCTGTTTTATACATTTTGGCTGGTTCATTTTCTATGGGTGGGTAAATTTTTTCGCGATTTCGTGGCTGTAACCATAGCAAAAGTTGCTCAGTATAATCCCAAAACCTCCCTGGCAACGGGAATGCACTTATTTTTTACCCACCCTGTATAATGGCTCCTCTACACTATCGGCAATGATAGACGATGATTGGCGAGCACGATAGTGTATAGGGCATACTCGGCAGTCCCCGCCAGTCATCGTCTATCATCGCCAATGATGAGGGTTTTTTGGGCACGCATCAAAGGGAATCGCCGGGTGGTGACGTTTGCGTTGTAAGTACAGGCGATCATGTGGATGATTGAACGATGATCTTGCCGATGATAGACGATGATACTATCAACGATCATCGCCGATAGTGTAGAGGACGCATAACATTCTGCGCGGTTTAGTATTGCACATTTTTTTAAACCTTTTTACAAGGGAAAGCGGGATAATTGAATGTTATAAAAAGCTTACGTCCGGTATTATTCACAGAAACTAAAGCGAACTTTGGTACTAATTTTGTTCTGCAATAACTGATCTTTGATCATGATTTTAGTTTCTGGGATATAAAAACATTGTTAAAGAAAGCGTACTTATAGTTATGTTTTTAATATTATTAATATCGTAATTTTGGTGAAGTGATCTTGTATTCGAAGTTCAGTGATTATCTTAAATTCAATTTGTATTTATTTGCATTTAAATTTTGATTATACTCTATAATAACTTAAGTAGGTATTTTACTTTATTGAGTTACAAAACTGTGTTTTATTTTGTGTTATGTAAATTAAGTTTCTTTTGTATTGTAATGAATGAGTTCCGTACTCCAGAATCTAAGATTGAAAATTGTGATATTCAGCGATATCGTTTTGGCATAATTTGATTTATAATTTAAATAAAGAACAAACCTATTTAGAAAAATTTGGGACCAAAGGATACTTATATATAATTTGTAAAAATATAAAATTCTACCAAAAATGTATGTATAGTTGGTCAAGCAAATCTTGTCAGTAGAAGAAAGCGCCAAATTTAAAAAATGTAGGCGCGAGGGATATCGTCCCATAGAAAATTTGAATTTCGCGCCTTTTTCTACTGACAAGATTTGCTTCACTAACTATAAAAAGCTAATTGTGATAATTTTTAAATAATTGACATTGGTTATTGTAAGTACAAATTTTGACACGTGTTTAATGATATATTAAATCAATTTCTATTCAATCATTTACTTATTTTAATTTTCCCTTGTATTTACTAAAAATCCTTGAAATATGTTAAAGCCTTATTTTGTCCTTATTCGCTTCGCGTTCGTCCTTTCGTGACAAGACGAAGGGTAAAATAATTTTCCAGAGAAAACCGATATTTACCTCATCAACGTCCAAGTTCATATTTCTTAATGCGTCCTTCATCACATGACTAAGTAAACATTAGAATATAAACCGGCCAAGTGCGAGCTGGACTCGGGCACGAAGGGTTCCGTACCATTACGCATAAAACGGGAAAAAAATCACGTTGTATGGGAGCCCCATTGAAATATTTATTTTATTCTGTTTTTAGTATTGGTTGTTATAGCGGCAACAGAAATTTGAACTGTCTAGCTATCACGGTTCATGAGATACAGCCTGGTGACAGACAGACAGACGGTCGGACGGAGAGCGGCCTCTTAGTAATAGGGTCCCGTTTTTACCCATTGGGTACGGATTCCTAAAAAACTACGTATATCAATAGTTAACAATGGACAATCACACCAGAAATATCGTTAACATCAATACTGTTCCATACAACGACTGGTTCAATAGTCCTATAATACCACCGCCGCACATAAACAGCGATGTATGCTAAACGTAATAAAGTACCGCAATATTAGTTGTCCCACGTTGGGCGCCAATGCCAAGATACAAATAAGCTTTCACATGCCTAGGACTTTAGGTATCTGTAATAAGGTTTATTTTCACCTGGTCTATACGAAATTGCTTTTCATTAGAGCAGTTCGATGCGGAGGGGGTGTGGGACGTCGCTGATTCTGCTTGAGCCAGTCAGTTGCGCCGCAGCCTCTGCCGAGAGCGCACGCGTTGACGCGGGGACATTGCACATGACATAAGACGGATTGTGAGTGTAGCGGTTACATAATTTGTTTTTGTATATTTTGACACGGGGTTTTTGTATATTTTTAAGTTCATTCGTTTCCATTCGTTCTACGCTAGGATTAGTAAATTTCAATGAATATCACTAGGTATTCTCATAATGTACTTACGTACTTATCTTGTACGCAGCGGATTGAGATTTTTAGGTTATACCTACCTACCGCTTAGAAACAAATAGGTAACTAAGCTGGTGGGTATAGCACGGCGCGGTAATTGTATTAGTTAGTTCTATTAATTACGACATTCTATTTATTTCCATTATTAAGGGTAGTTTTTTCTGCGCCATACTGTCCTACTGTGCTGTCGTTCAATTGATATATGTATTTCATTGAATAAAACAATGTACAAAAAATTAATTAATTGATTTAAACATGTCCATTATTTTACCTAATTAAGTAGGTACAGTTGCCTTCAGATATATCGGCGCGGCCGAGGTGGTCAAAAATATCTGAACACGCACTCTATGCCTGGACAATAAAAGCGTGTTCAGATATTTGTGAGCACCTTGGCCGCTCCGATATACCTGATGATGACTGTACTTACATTATTTTCTTATTCCAAGTAGTGCTCTTACTTAAAGTTACTTGAAACATGGCCTTAGATTTAGATATTAACCAGAAGGTTTTTCGATTCGTCAAGATCTTTTTAATTTTTTATGTAGGTATTTGAGTAACAAATTGTTGAAAGGACTGAAATTAATTATTAACATAAATTTGGAACCAAACACTGATTTCTATCCTTGCTTTTTGTTTGTTTGTTTGTAACAATTATATGTTATGAGATGCAATTTAATATATACTTAAAGAATTTTTGGGTTTATGCTAAAATTATGGTTAATAGATTGGTTAGTATGATGGCAAATGGGTTAAATTTATATTTTCTACCGGTAAAACTATAACATTTTTGAAAAAATAGATCGTCATTAATTAGCGTTGGTAAACTATAACCCCCTTATTCATATTTTTAATCTTTACAGGCCTAATTTAGTTAAATTATGATTTATCCTTTCTTAGGTCAAAATGACAGATAAAGATAAACGTTTCATAGCTATAGTTTGTCAAAGGACTGTCTCATTTCAAACATAGACAGAGAGAATCATACTATCTTTGTCTTACACTAGTACTAGCGCCCAAAAGAAAGGGATGAGTATAATTTTCCTGGTTGTTACTGACTGACAAATCTATTTGACCAACTTTAATTCAGGACAGTATCGCGTTTATGAATAACGCCATAATTAGGACGCCATATAGGTCATACACGAATAAACGATAAGGCACCTACAGTTTGTCAAAGGACTGTCTCATTTCAAACATAGACAGAGAGAATCATCATCTTTGTCTTACACTAGTACTAGCACCCAAAAGAAAACGATGATTATAGTTTTCTTTGTTCTTATTTACTGCCAATTTGGTTTGACCAACTATAGCATCTAGTTCTCTCTTAAAATTTCATCAGAAAGCCGTTTAGTGGCCACCCACTTTAATTTTAACGTCCGCGCGCCCCGTCCCATGCATATTAAAAAACCGGCCAAGTGCGATTTGTATTCGCCCACCGAGGGTTCCGTATAAATTTAACTAATTTTTGATTTTACTTTTATTTTTAACAAATTTATAGTTTTCAAATTTTTCCCTATAGTGTAATACGATGTTACTTGCCAAATTTCATAGTTCTAGGTCAACGGGAAGTACCCTATCAATTTTTATTCCCTTGAGTGTCGAAATTTACGACGAAATTTGCGACAAAAACGGCCGTATCTTTTTTTTACGTTAACTTAAAAATTTGATTTTTTCACAGCTAGGGACTGTAGACCTCTGAGTATATGGTTTTAATTTCAACTCGATAACTCCACGCGTTTCCGAGATAAAGGGTCTTGTCTTGACAGACGGACGGACGGAAAACAAAGGGATCCTATTAAGTTTACACAATAAATATTTCTAATTTCTATAAGGAGTATAAGTGTTCAGTTTTTTTCTTTTTGAGGTACGGAACCTTAAAAAGCGTTTGAAAGTATATAACTATGTTCCCTTTGAATTTGCTGGGCAAGTTTATTTCTCCTGGGACTTGAGCTTGACACTAAAAGTGTTGTTTTAACAATGAATGACAACACTTACCTACTTAAAGATAAAAAGCTTACCTACTTCATATTGGGGATCTCCCGGTTGTATCCAAAGGAAATTTCGGGTCCAGTCAACCATCTAATTCCAAAAATAGTGTAAGAAGAAGAAGATTGTTTTTATTAGGGTTACGTACCCAAAGGGTAAAAACGGGACCCTATTACTAAGACTCCACTGTCCGTCTGTCTGTCCGTCTCTGGCACCAGGCTGTATTTCATGAACCGTGATTGGGGGTCCTCCATTAATTACGTCACACAAAATTCTAGGTTTTTTTACCCCTCCCCCTCCTTGTCACACTTGGTCACATTTGGCAAACCCCTCCCCCATGTGTGTCGTCACATTTTTTCAATGAAATCGAAAATATTTTTGACAAAAGAAATAAGTATTGGTAATTTTATAACCCATATCTGATTAGGATAGAAAATTAAACGAATAAAAACTAGCATTGTCGTTCCAAAAACTTGTTTATTATCTGTAAGCGAATAAAATACTCTAAATAAGTTAGTGACGTCACAAAGTTTGTGACTCCGCCCTTCCCCTTGTCACAACATGTCACATTTTCTTGACTCTCCCTCCCCCTAAACGTGTGATGTAATTTATGGATGACCCCTTGCTAGACAGTTGAAATTTTCACAGATGATGTATTTCTGTTGCCGCTATAATAACTAATACTAAAAACAATTTCTGGCAACGAAAATTAGTATCAGACTTGGATACATATTACGTAAATGGTCATGCCAAGTAAACTTTACTATTTCATATCTATCATATATCATATATTTCATATATCTAGTGAATCTGTAATTCATTTCCCGAATCGCGCCGACAGTCAGTTGTTTTGTTGTATTCCCTTACCGTGGTCAACGCGTGCCTTTGATGTCCTTCCATCTCATTTGCGGTCTGAACCCCGCTTTTGTCTGGTTTTCGTTCGAAACAAACCTAAAACATAATAGTTAGACATCGGCGGCTCGTGGCATTTAGGTAGCACTAGTGAAGACATCTCACATATTACCTTAACTGTGACATATTTTCCTTTGTTCGACTTGTAACTTATTCGAACTTACTTGTAAAAACACGGTTACATCACTAGTCTGTCAGAAACGTCAAATGCTACCTAAATGCCACGAGCCGCCGATGTCTAAGGTATATCCGGGTCAGTCCGAAATGTCACGCACCTCATTTCGACTGATTCCAGCCCGTATAGTACGTATATATCATTAATATAGCAGGGGAGGCGACGATGCTAAATGTGTAGTAACTCGAGCGTCGTAGAGACCTGTTGGAATCGAAAGATTAGATGATGATGATAATGATTCTTTTTTAGCGAGCAGGAAAGCGTCTACAGATTTTTTAAAATGAAAAAAAAACCGCTATGTGGAGTTACTCGAGCGCGTCAGATATTGGTAGTGTCAGTCGCGCAACATGTCTCTGATAACAAGGGTATTATGTTAATCTGCCGGTTTACATAGGCAAGCGGTCATACGGAAGGGTAGAACATTTTGAATATAAAATAATTTACTCGAGCGCGTCAGATATTCAAAGGCGTTCTTAAATGGACCCTACAAAAATGTATTTCGATAATCTGACGATTTCAGCGAGCAGTAAGCAAACGGCAGTCACAAAGTTGAAAAAAAAACCGCCATCTTGAAATACTCGAGCGTGTCAGATCAGATTATTATACAGACAGGTTCAGATTGATGTCCCAGTTATGTAAAACCTTAATCTGACGATAATGTGGAGAGGGTTTGAAGGTTCCATTTTTCGGTCTATTCGGCCACTATGCGTCTGAGCGACATGGCCACATATAAAAAATGAAAAGTTTCATGTATCAACATGTATGTGTGTTATGCAATGTATCGGCCCCATTCGTAGTGCACGTAAGGCCGGTCTTTACGATGTCTATGGCCTTAGCTAATTATTTTGCTCATTACACTGCTCCATTTACCTGTACTGCCCACGGCTATTGATCGAGCGTGGGCGGGCTAATATGACTCATGCTCGTTTCGGGAACGAGTTTCTTCAGAACTCGTAAATTATTTAATCGTCATAGACATATATATTACTTCGTAAACACCGGCCTTACGAGCACTACGAATGGGGCCGATACATTGGAGTCAAAATCGCATTTAGTTACACCAGCGCATCAAACGTATGCATACAATACCGACCGAACACCAACGCCTTTCCACTGCGCAATTCGCCACACGACTGAGCGCGCTGGTGTAACTAAATGCGATTTTGACTCCAATGTATCGGCCCCATTCGTAGTGCTCGTAAGGCCGGTCTTTACGAATGGCCTTAGCTAATTATTTTGCTCATTATACACTGCTCACTTTACCTGTACTGCCCACGGCTATCGATCGAGCGTGGGTGGGCTACTTAGAGGCGGGCTAATACCCAGACTGATCGGACGTTGTAAACTTACTAATGTAAGTAAATACTGGTAAGTGTGGCTGGCTTTATTGGGGTTTGTTTACACATTGATTAGTTTTTATTGCGAGTTGATGCATTTGCTACTTGCTATTTGAGTTTAGTGGCAAATGTATGAAGTCTCACTAAACACTAATCAATCTGTAAACTGGCCCCGGTATAAAGGCCAGTTAGGTACCTAAACTTACCCCGCAGCCACACAGTCAGCCCGTATTGATCTTATTAAAACTTTCAGCAATCCAACGGTCTGATATATTTGCACGCTTCGTCGTAATATATAATTGCAGTCGACTGCATTATATTAACGAAGTCGATCAATCTGTTGAAACGCTCAGTTCATATCAACTCAACCCGGAGGAAGTTCGCAACTGTTGCTCGCAGCTCGGTCAGTTTACTCAGGCGGTAAACCGCTCCGATTGGCTGAGCTTTACGTAACACTGCTTTATGCATAACTGATTTCTACCTGCAGCTGTATATACAGCATTTCTAAAGGTATACCTTTAGAAATATGATTTCTACTAGCTCTCGTGATACATAATTGCAGTCGACAGTTTATTAACGAAGTCAATCAAGCGGTTGAAACTTCGCTTAGTTCACCTCAGTCCTCAACTCAACCCGGAAGTTCGCAACTGTTGCTCGCCGCAGCTCGGTCAGTTTACTCAGGCGGTATACCGCTCTGATTGGCTGAGTGCATATAACTACACCTTGACCTCTACCTGAAGCCTGAAACAAATTATACAAAACCGATACTCGCTCTTTATTCTTTGTACTTATAAGAAGTCTTAGCAACGAAAATTTATCATTTAATCATTGCATTCATGTACAACATCATAAGTGTGCGTGCGTGCGTGCGTGCGTGCGTGCGTGCGTGCGTGCGTGCGTGCGTGTGTGCGTGCGTGCGTGCGTGCGTGCGTGCGTGCGTGCGTGCGTGTGTGTGTGTGTGTGTGTGTGTGTGAACAGGAACCCTGACAGGGTATAATTAGAACGTAACTTCGATTGTTTGGGAGCGGCATTTGGGCGGCGGGTTCGTGTGACTGAAGCGTGAAGCTGTAACAGAAAACAGAGTTACTTTGGTATTGATAATTATTATAAAATATTCAAAAGTGCCACGGAAACATAATTCTAAAACCGTTCTATTTTTAATAAAATATTAGCCGGGTAATCATGCAGTATTTCGACTACGAAAAACACAATTACTTAGTCTACATCATTCTATACTATAACTTGATGCCTTGTCATTAGGGACCATTATTACTCCACGTTCAACTCAGTACCTACCACTGGTTACCGTGTTTCTAACCCCGAGGCATTTTCATTACGACATAAACCATCTTATTTCTAAAAGCGCGAAACAGAAATATATTTCGTGCCAAAATACATACTCCCTTTCAAATAAAAACTACCCACCATTTCCTCACCTTGTACAAATTTACAGGCTGATCTGAAAAACGAGATTTCCGTCGTAAATATTTATTCTCTGCAGTTAGGTCCTGTTGGCATAGCTCGTGATGGCGGCTTGCGGTTTGAGAGATTGATGTGTAGAAGGATGTCTGAGCTCTAAATCGATAACTTTGCGAGCAACTTGAAGTGTTTCCTGCTTAAAGACAACGTTTTAAATTTCAGCATATATATTAAAACATACATTACTTATTAATACAGTTCCCGTTGCATCCTCAGCTGCTAGCTGTTTTGAGAGGGATCCTCTCTCGTATAGGGCTTTACAGCCACGAACGCAAGTGTCATAACACTCGTAACCGCGATGCTGCTTGAAACATCTGACACAGATGACAAAGGCCTATTTATTAGCTGTTTTGGAGTCTAGGTGTCCACTTTCGGACTTTCTCTACCCAACTTTGCGCTTCGGTATCCCTTTCAAAATGCGTCTTTAACGGAATCCACTTAGGGCAGTTAAGAGAGTGTTGCTATACGAGTATATTATAAAATTAGTCCATGACAAGCCTACAACGGTTTTGACAGCACACGCAGTGCACTAGTGTTATTTATACGTCATAATTTCATATAAGTTTGACGTTTAAAATAACGCCTCTGCTACTGCTATCAAAATCGTTGCAGACTTTTTTTTAAATCTAACTCTAACAACATATTATTTCAAACATCGCTTAATGTTTAACCAAACTTTCTTTTTAGGGTTCCGTACCCAAAGGGTAAAAACGGGACCCTATTACTAAGACTCCGCTGTCCGTCTCTCCGTCTGTCTGTCTGTCACCAGGCTGTATCTCGTGATAGCTAGACAGATGAAATTTTCACAGATGATGTATTTCTGTTGCCGCTATAACAACAAATACTAAAAAGTACGGAACCCTCGGTGCGCGAGTCCGACTCGCACTTGGCCGGTTTTTTATTCTGTTACGTGTGGAAAGGTCAAAGTTAAGCGTACGGTTAAAGTGTAATGACACGATTGCAGCAAACTTAAGTCCAAGAAAGTTCATGCTGCATTGACATGAAACAAGTAGGTATGTTGCTATCTGGAGCTTTGTAAGCTGTTTGCATTTAAGAGGAATACTTGCTACAGATAAATCTGATGTAACTTTTCAAGTTGGTCGATGTCGCTTGCACCTCCAATCCTTAGAAATTTGGTCCGTAATACTTACAAGCTCGTGTTTTGTAAGATTTTATGACAATATTCCTTCAGAAGTCACTCGATGGAGATTACAGTTTAAATTCTTTTTGAAAAGGATCTTATGTTTGTCATTCCTTTTAGTAATCATATTTTTCAGTGTTCATTATGTAACAGTCACATAAACTACTATAAGATGTATAGGGATAAGGATGGAGCCCCTTAAGATTTATCCCAAGCTTCGTCAGCAATTACGCTTAATACTGTTTTTTCAACTCAGCTAAATCAGATATTCAAGTAAAACCTATTTTACGCTAGTGAACGCAAAGCGGTTACGTGGGTTGCTTTGTTAAATGGAATTTAGCACAAGCCTATTCTGATAGCACACGCAGTGCAAGTGTTGTTTTAAACGTCAAACTTCTATGAAATTAGGACGTATTGAGAAAAAATAAAATGGTAAAAATTGCGAATGGCGAAAAGTCGCGAACTGGAAAAAACGATTTCCGAAAGAGTACTACACTCAAAAATATATACCAGATCATGCATGGCCAGGTTTTATCGTGTACAGTATGTATATGGCTATTGATAGTATCAATATACTTAGTACTAACTACAACACTCTTAATTGACGATTAATGGATGTTGTCTCGTTACATTAAGGGTTACATTGGACCGTTAAGTAATCATTCGACTCGACAGGCGAATAAAACAGCTAATTATTTTCATACGGTTATTGTTTGTTACTTTGTAGCAAAATAAAAATCCTTTCACCGCGGAATGACGGAGCAGTTTGGCGCGCCGCCAGGGTAGATCGATAGAGCTAAGAGCTTGTTGGCGTGTGGTCACTTTTATGTTCTAGTGTTTTAATAAAACGGGGAAATGAAATTATTAATACTAGTTTAACGAACGCTTTTAGGTTTTTAATCGACTTCAAAAGATTCGACCGTTTTTATTTTATTGTTACCTCAAAACTCGATAGAAAATTATTTTAGTTGTTCCTCTTTGTCAAAACGCAGTTCTGATGATGGGATATATGTGGAATTAAGGGAACTCCTCTAATCATATAAGCATACATACCGTTATTTTTAGGGTTCCGTAGCCAAATGGCAAAAAACGGAACTCTTATAGATTCGTCATGTCTGTCTGTCTGTCTGTCCGTCCGTATGTCACAGCCACTTTTCTCTGAAACTATAAGAACTATACTGTTGAAACTTGGTAAGTAGATGTATTCTGTGAACCGCATTAAGATTTTCACACAATAAAAAAAACAATTAATTTTAGGGGCTCCCCATACACATTCATTGGAACTGAAACTCAATTTTTTTTTCATCAAACCCATACGTGTGGGGTATCTATGGATAGGTCTTCAAAAATGATATTGAGGTTTCTAATATCATTTTTTTCTAAACTAAATAGTTTGCGCGAGAGACACTTCCAAAGTGGTAAAATGTGTGTCCCCCCCGGGCCTGTAACTTCTAAAATAAGAGAATGATAAAACTGAAAAAAATATATGATGTACATTACCATGCAAACTTCCACCGAAAATTGGTTTGAACGAGATCTGGTAAGTAGTTTTTTTTAATACGTCATAAATCGTAAACCGCAATTTACCTTTCACTCACGTTTCGCATAAAAAATACATTGTTAAAATTATGTAATGTACGGAACCCCCGGTGCGCGAGTCCGACTCGTATTTGGCCGGTTTTGTGTTTTCATTAACAAATCAAGCATTTGCATTCGAAAAGTGATATTTGAGGAAGTGGAACTGCGGATGAGGACCAGAGCGGCACTTTTCAACGACTTGTATTTCACATTTCGCGATTTATCTTCTTTGTTAAGTTTGTGAAGCAAGTAAAAGGTTCTAAGAAACATATTTATCAAGGTCCAGTTGTGAAGATGGAATTGATAGAACTCCTCAAATCATGATGGCTTCAGATTCAGACCTTGAATCTTGAAACGTACCTGTAGCGCGAAGCTTTTTAGCGACATGAATGTTTGGCCAGACAGGAACGAGTCGTGCAAATTACTGCTTCACTCATAACAAAAACTCAAAACTAAAACAGGAAAAATAAAATTAAATTAAAAAAAAACCGTCTTAAAAAAGTTTATAATAAAATATTGCCCCTTTTCATTTGAGCTAGCAACTGATATGTTTGAAGTCGGTGCCAAACCAAAAAGTTACAATAGCGGTCAATAATAACTAATGGAGTTTTTTTTTCTTTTTTAGCAAACCGCACCAGGGTTGGCATTGGGTTCGACATTGTGTTGACACTTTTAAGATTTTGCTTGGCACCGACTTCAAATATGTCAGTATAACTAGCTATAAAAAGGATAATATTTTTAAAACCTAAAACCTACCTACCTAAAAGAGACCTAAAAGACCTAAGGGACCTACAAGAACTAGTAATAGACAACACCGTAGCCCAAAACCGGGAACAGTGGAAAAGACAGACAAGGAGAGCCGACCCCAGATAATGGGATAAGGCTTAGGACAAGAAGAAGAAGAATATTTTATTTTAAACTTTTTCGTCGGATTTTCTTTTTTAAAAGTAAATTTTATTTATGGATATGGTGGTTGAATTTTTATTGTTAATTTGTGTCCAGTGTCACTTTCGCATTTACTTACATACTTGTTAGAAATTGATGGCAGTGTTTTACTTCACCTTATTCTGAAAATACCAATTTTTTATAACGTGTTTTCTAGTTAAACACTTAAAAATAGTGATGGCGAACAGTCGGTTCTGTCTAGGTTGAATTACCTACCCTTTTGTATTACTGATTAATACGAGATCTACAGACCTATTAATAGAACATTTGTGTGGGTAGACTATGTAGGCAGGTCATACCAAATCAAAGATAGATATAATGCATTTTATCGTATTTTTATAAATCTTCATTTTTAGTTTTAAAGTGTGTCGATAGATGGCGATATAACTCCGTAATAGATGGATACAGTCTAAGGAAAAAACGTGCCTACTAGCTTTGGCCTACTGTCGTATAGATGGCGTTGACGGTTTCGTTTGTTATTAAACAATTTTTACGCATATCAGTGAAAGAACATGGGTCAAAATCATAAAAATAATTAATGCAAATAAAAAAAATCATTTATCCATATTTAAATGCATTTTATCGTATTTTTATAAATCTACATTTTTAGTTTTAAAGTGTGTCGATAGATCGCAGTGAATTTACTGTGGTTACAAAATTTACTATGACAGTACCGCTCTAGTATAAGTTACTCTATGTACTAAATCAATAATCATAATTCTCTAAAACAAAAATTATCAGCAAAAGTTGAGGACCAAGGAGCTAAAAATGTTTGTCTACGAAATGAATTTATAATTGAGTTATCTAATAATAATTTCAGCTGAAATTGACTGCCAATTCCATTAAGCACCTACCAAAAATTAATTTTACTTAAGAAAAGGCAAACGAAATTAGAAAGTCAAACCTAAGTGTTGGCAAATGGCAAAGATAAAAGAATACTGATTGAACGCTACATAATGAATGCGCCATCATTGGCATTCTAGAAAAGTGTCGAAACGTGACGCTATTTTTAACACTTCTGATAAATTAATTTTTAACAAGCAGAAACGTCTGGGATCGATGCTATTAAGCTTAGAATAAATAAGAGGAAAAATTATAATGTTTCCTTTATAAGTAAAATGAGCTAACTTATGATATTACGTCATTTTCCCTCCTGGGCCCATATTGTAGATTCCAGACATCCTTTAGGCAAATTTAATATCAGGTAAACTGTTCGAGTTGGCGCAGCGCCAGGAGATCAATACAGCTTGTTGCAGCCTTATAGAATCCACGTGTTTGGCCTTTAAAGTATTTTAAGAAGAAACTAGTACATTTATTCCTTATTCAAATATAACTTAAAAAATTGTACATGAGACGTTGAGATATGAAACTTCGCTCGGTTCTCTCGCTAGTTCCGATGTCGGGTAGATTTGTACATAAATATTTGATGTCTTACATAAGTCACTCTTAATAATGAACTTATAATAAAATATGTGTAAGTATTTAAAAACTATACCACATCTTCTGAATCGCTTGAAACTTTAACCTGGACCTACCATAATTTTCTTAACGAGTTTCAGTTTTTTGTATATAAAATTAATTTTCTCAAATGATTTTTACGCCTCACACCCTAACCTGTTAAACAAAAGCCTTCGTTTCTTTTGTTCAGCGGTTACCAATGCTACCGCTACTGACTGAACGGGAACAAACTCGTTTAAAAAGAAATTTTACTGTCCTGTTTATATGGTTCAAATGTATGTAGCAGCTCTGTATTCTGAGGCCACACACAGGCAACCGATCGTCCTTCATTAGTAAACTCGTTATCTCACAATGAGCTGTTACATTTTGAACCTTAATACTATCACAATAGTTGCTTTTTAACGACATGGTTGCTTTGGCACGCACTCAGCACGCGACTAAGGCGCCTCTCCATAAAAGAAACACAGGCTTTTGTTTAACGGATTAGGGTCTGAGGCCTAAAAATCATTTGAGAAAATTCATACTATAACTGTATAACTCATACAAATCATATGTATGCAGTGCAATGCCGAATTTAATATTTGTTATGACTGCATCACGTTTCTAACGATTTCCCGCCTCATACGTAATTTGACACTGATCCTGCAACTCTAAATATGTACATTTCTTCAAATTTAAACTGTCATGAGTCAATAATTCTAATATTAAACTAAATTTACGGTTTAACTCACGCATTTTTAGTCACTGTAAGTGTTTGAAAATACTAGTCCCCACTTAGGCTCTCCGAAACGTATCGCGCGAGTGAATTTATCTCGGTTAATACACTTTTCCGCTTAAGGCGGTTCCCTGAGCCAGAAGGCGAAAAATCTCCTTATATGATCATGTTTTTCTAAGAGGCGTTGATATTCGTAGGCGTGGAAAAAGTATATGTAGTTCTTGACTATATTATCTTTAATATCATAGCTTCCGACACACGAATTATGACACTTCGCTCGATACAATTAATTCCCAAAGTAACCTCTAACTCGGCCTTTTAATCCAACTTTACTCGGTTATTTATTATGTGATATATAAACAAAAAAAGAAGAAAAAACAATCTTAACTTAAATAGTAATTTCATAGCTTTCGAAATTCTATATTGTAGGGTAACGTTTTTAAAATAAATAAAAATTGACAAAATCTTTCCCGTTCTTTCTTGCGAAATGTGACAGAGACAGTGGCAAACCGATGGAACGGCCTTAATACACTTTTCCATTTAAGACGTGTTTTAATACAGTTTTTACATCATGTATTTACAGTCGATAGTCTACATCATACATTTTCTAACGCAATCCAGCTTCTATCTTGTTAACTAGGTAAATTGCTTTTCCATCCGAATGCTATTTTTAGCCGCCATATTGAATTCAACGTTCCCCGTGATGGCTGACGGGTACGTCCGGTGTCAGCAGTCGGAATATATAAATCTACTCTAGTGGCAATAATACGTAACTCTCCTGTATACATATGGATCGGATATGCCAGTGTCAAAAGTGACGTTTCTTCAAACAAAAACGTCACTTTTGACACTGACAGGTCTGATCCATATCGTACCTAGACCTAATATTTAACGTATCTTAAAGTTCGAATCAGGCCGCAAGTCGAAAGCGGGACCAGGCGTGTCTCACTTCGTGATTTCGTCGCGTCGCTACAAGTACCTGCGGCCGCCCCAATTTTGGGGTTTTACCATAGTAATTGCCGCGCACCGCTACGGAACGGACGCCTGCACGCGCTTGCGCCGCCTTGCGCGTACCAGACGCGTTTTGTTAGAGAGTGAATTTTCTGTACCTAGTACTATAATATTATATATTCTGTGGCGGGAGGAAGACTTATTAATTCTATTGCTATGGAATAGGCAATGACTCGTAGAACGGGCTACGCCGTAGACGCTCTACGAGATGCACTTGGGAAATGCTAGCACAGTAAAAACGTTACAGTAGGGTAACTTAGAAACTAACACGGTTAACAAGCAAAGCTGGCGTGTGTACTTCTTTTTGCCAATCTAAGAATATCAAACTCAAGAACAAACGCACGGAAAAAAAGAACAATAAGTGAGGCATCATTATTATTTATCATTATTATATTAATCAAATGCAAATTTTGAGTTGTTTTCTTATGTTTGCTGGTAGAAAAGACTTTTTTAAATGATGATTTTGAATAATAAATATTTAATAACATAAATTTTAATCGATTTGCTTGGAATTGTTTGATATTTTACAGTTATTTTCCTTGTGTTGGTGTGATGAAAAATTTTGTGTTCAGTTCGGTGGCAAAATTTGTTTAACCCTTGCAACGCTCAAGATACCGCTTTTCAACTCCATTTTGAATTTTTCGCTTGCTCGGGTATCAATATTAGTACGAGCGGTTAAACAACAACTTTGCCCTCTTGTGAAAAAAATAACTATTCTCACGACGCGTACGTTACAAGCCGTCCAATATACAATTAAGAAGATAGTGGACGACTGCTTCTACATGCAAACGTAGGGTTCCTATTTTCCTCTCTGGGTATTGATATTATGGAAAATACTTTTATACAATTTGATCTATGTTAACCATAGCTATCGTTATGTTACGTTAGATTTTTTAAATTATTTTAAGAGTTATTAAAAAGTTGCATGGAATTTGGTTTTTGCTACAACTCTCATAATAATAAAAAACCGGCCAAGTGCGAGTTGGACTCGCGCACGAAGGGTTCCGTACCATTACGCAAAAAATGGCAAAAAAATTATTTTTTGTATAGGAGCCCCACTTAAATATTTATTTTATTCTGTGTTTAGTAATAATAATAATAATAATAAAATACTTTATTGCACACTACAAAATAAAGGTTACAGAGAATACATTGGAATTTAACGGCGTAGGTTACAACAGGCGGTCTTATCGCTAAACAGCGATCTCTTCCAGACAACCTTAGTATTTCTTGTTATAGCGACAACAGAAATACATCATTGAAAATTTCAACTGTCTAGCTATCACGGTTCATGAGATACAGCCTGGTGACGGACAGACGGACAGACGGAAGGAGAGACAGACGGATAGCGGAGTCTTAGTAATAGGGTCCCGTTTTTAACCTTTGGGTACGGAACTCTAAAATAAAGAAAATCAAACAGGTATAGTTATGGTGAATATACAATAAATTGTTTAAAAATATTTCCCATAATGTTTGGGGAGGTAAATAAAATAATAATAAACAATACTAATAGGTAAACAATAATAGGGATTACGTTTGTTTTGGAAAACGGTTGTCTATTATCCCCCTAAAATCACACTACTCGCTTCTACTCGTCTTTTTTTTTTTTTTAATTATGATTTCTCTCTTTAGAACGAAAATGGGAATAAAATAAAACACTGCACAGACTTTGAAAGACTCGTGTTTTCGTGTGTTCGTGAGTGTCCGTGCGAGTGAGACGGCGAGATTCAAGACGGCGGCGTGGGAGTAAGATGGGCGATAATGCTGATGGGCAGTACAAGTACAGGTGAGTGGATAATTTAAGTACCTAATATACAATAATCCCTTAATTTCTAAAATGTCGGCCACGTTGTCAGCTGCGATACGTTGTATCTTTCTAACTATCGCTCCATCGCATCCTGTTGGGCCGATATATCGCATTTGGAGAGGCCTTAAGCACCAACCATTCGTAGGTTTTGTATGATTCTGTTTAGTTTCGTAGTGTTTATGAATTACCTATGCGTATTGAAAAAACCGGACAAGTGCGAGTTGGATTCGCGCACGGAGACGGCAAAAAAATCACGTTTGTTTTATGGGAGCCCCATTTTAATATTTATTTTATTCTGTTTTTAGTATTCGTTGTTTATAGCCGCAACAGAAATACATCATCTGTAAAAATTTCTTCTTTCTAGCTATCACGGTTCATGAGATACAGCCTGGTGACAGACGGACAGCGGAGTTAGTAACAGGGTCGCGTTTTTACCCTTTGGGTGCGGAACCCTAAAAAGACTTCAAATAAAATAAAAGTATTTGAGATATTTCATAAGATTTAATAAGAATGTCTGCAGATATCAGGCTTAGTGTTACGTCCGAAACGTCAAAGGCACTCGGAAAGATTACGAGCGTTCCGCCCACACGTCCGTGCCAAGTCTGATGGCCCTTGACATCAAAGGCCGATCTTAAATGTTTTAAAATCCTTTTTGAATTTGCGCATCGTCAAATCCAGATTTTATCATTTGGAAAGATAGTAAATTAAGTCCGATTATATAAATTCGATTCGATTCGTTACAGAAAAATATGTCGACTTTTTTATATTCGATTGTATTTTTCGGAGTTTTGCATCATTGTTTGTTTGAATTATTCTATCTGCGGATTGAGGTTTTTAGCAAACGTACATTTTTGAGTAATTTGTAGGACATCCTGCAGCATATAATTACATATACGAACCGTTGTACCCCAACGAATTAGAATAACTATTTAAGTCTGATTAGAGCTCTAAAATGACCCCAAGATTATTGTGCCGAGCGTCAAAACGTCAAATGTTGTAATGCCGTGCAAATTGCTTGACATATATAATTGTATTTTAGCCATTAAAAACTTAGTGACCAATCACAACTTCTATGAAATAGCGGGAAATTGTGTATAGTCTGCGTCAGGGGTGCGAAACTTCTCTTTTCGGGCATTAGTACATTCATTTTTAAATCGAGAGTGAATAGACATCTTTTAGGTAAGCATGATCCATCCTAGACTGCATCGGCACTTACCACCAGGTGAGATTGCGGTCAAATGCTTGCCTTTTTGTATTAAAAAAAAAACTCCGCTCCGTTCGGCTCAACATTGCTCCGAGCAATTATTAGGGTTGACACAACTTGAGGTCCCTTTGCGTGCACGACCACAGATAAGATAATGACTTTAATTTTGATAACCATAAAAGGGATAGTACCATATATTAGAAACGGACATCATGATATTCATGAGTCGTCCCTGATTCGCTGTCAAACTTGGGTTTTGTAGGAAGTTTCCTTTCTGTACGGTGTGTGTACGGTAGTAGTACTATTATTTATTCTGTGTCTGTGTGCGGGGTACATTTATGGGGAAGGGATAACTGTCAGTGACACAGATAAGTGTCAGACGTCAGTCCAGGATCGTTTTTTGAAGTCAACAATATACAGTCGCCATCAGATATATGGGAGCGCCCGAGGTGCTCAAAAATATCTGAACACGCACTAACGCCTTGACAATAGAGGCGTGTTCAGATGTTTGTGAGCGAGTTGGCTGCTCCGATATATCTGATGGGGACTGTAGTAAGAGCTTCGTCTATATATGTTCTGTCGCTGTTTCAAAGACAGCATTCAGCATATATACTTACCTATAATTACCTACAAATCCATACTAATATTATAAATGCGAAAGTCTGTCTGTCTGTCTTTCTGTCTGTGTGTTCCCTTTTCACGCTTAAACCGCTGAATCGATTTAGATTAAATTTGGCATAGAGTTAAGTTGTCCCTGAGAAGGACATAGGATACTTTTTATCCCGAAAATCATTCCTTAAGAAAGTAAAATTGGCGGGGTGGAATTCAGATAATTAATGAAGTGCCTGCTAATTTGTGTGCATAATATGCTCAAATTGAATGATTGCTATGAGAATTTTTCCAGGCGCTATACTTACTTTAGCTGCTGTTACTAAGTCCACGCAGACGAAGTCGCGGGCAAAAGCTAGTATTGTTATATCCTGAACATGAAACTGCTCTCGAACACTCAAGGGGCTGTCTAGCTTGAGTCAGGTATTTATCTGTTGTACCCTCCTCAACGGTAATTAATTATCTAAACGACATTCAAGGTCTGCTTCCGAAACTGGGTTTCACAGCGTGAATAAAATATTGTGTTCGTCTCTAGGGGCTAAAGACAACATTAAAGAAAGGGTTCATTCATTAAGCTACAATATTAGTTAGGTACCTACTCGTTTTTAGGTTGCGTTAGATTATTTTCATTTTCCGTCGTTCCCGAAGTAGCAAATATAGTAGAAAATTGGAATTAGCGACGGTATATAGTAGGCAATTTATTAAATTAAAGAATATTACAAGAAGTATTTATTATATTAAAAGAAGTAGTATCGTAGTACATATTATTTATATAAGCATAATTTATAATGTAATTTCATATTATGAGAGTAAATATCTAATCTAATCTAAGGACGTCTAACAGGCTAATTTAATCGTGCACCTGACATCAAAACAAATCCAATATTGTTTTGATGTCAGGTATATCAATATATTGGAATCATACTAGTTAGCTTTCATTCGCGTGGGCACCGCACTCGCACTAATACAAGTACGGACAAGACAGAGCGAATGAGGGCTATCGCTTTTTTGCTCACCAGTTGGCGCCTCTGTTGATGGTGGTCCAAAAGACTATGGATGGTATAGAAAGGATGCCAATCTCTTATGGCAGAATTGTTGCAAAAGTGACCGCTTTCAGCTTTAAATAATAGTGCCTAATCTCTCCAGTGGCGCTAGTTAGGCTCTGGGACATGAGTATAACATGAACCATATTATAAGGCAACAAATAACCCGACCAAATTACGTAGGTTGTTTTTGGTAGTATTTCGGTGTATGGTGGCGCCGCCTAATTACTGTTTTTTGATGGACACTTTTCATACATAGAGATTTGGCTCCTTTATATAGTCTCCATGCAAAAGACTAAAGAACAGCTGTCAGTCATTGAAGTGACAAGTGACACTTGACATTTCGAACTATGGAAAAGACCACCATCTACACTAGCGCCCGTAGCGGCGAATTCATACGCGTTAGCCCTCATTGAACGCGCGAATGACAGCTTATTGATGTGATTTCAATACGATTCAAATATCGTTTTGATGTCTGATGCACGTTCGAATTGGCCTGTAAGTCAGGTCGTTTATCTTCTTCTTCACAGCGTTTATGGCAGTATATGCTTGAAGTATACTTAATATTATATACGCTGATGCTCCAGCTTTATGTGAGACACATGTCTGTGAGATATAATGGATAGCTGATACTGCACAATAAAACGAGGCGTTTGTAGAACGAGTGGGCGTTTGATTTATAACCAAAGGGTATGGCCTCAGCTGCGACTGATTTTGGAAAATTGTCGTAGTTTTGTATAGGAAATGATATTTTCTAATTCCAACACGAAAGTTTTCTTTGTTTCCTATAAAATTCTTCTGAAATTTGATGAAGATCTTTTTCAACTTTTTGGAAACTTTCCGCACCTTGCACATTGATCTAGGTTTGCGTTGTTTTAACATACAGGCGTATTGTGATTTAAATAACAGGTTATGAATTAAATCTGGATTAGTTATGAATCTAATTAGTTGCCTACCTACCGACTGCGCCATATATTTTCTTGAATAGAATGTTTGAAGAATGCGAAAAAAAACCTGTTATTAAAATTAGAATACATATGATAGACGTCCGAAAGTAAACTCAGCGTATACGTCTTCATGTAATCTCAGAATCCTAATCTTATAATTATGACGTATAACACTGGCACTGCGTGTGCTGTCAAAATCTCTGCAGACTTTTCTTGGTTTAACTCTAGCTTGGTCCAATTCTAGTAGCTGGTGATCATCATCATCATCATCATGTCAGCCGATAGACGTCCACTGCTGCACATAGGCCTCCCCCAAGGCTCGCCACTCCGACCGATCCTGTGCCGCTCGCAACCACCGAATTCCCGCGACCTTCACCAGGTCGTCGCTCCATATCGTTGGAGGCCTACCGGCAGTTCGTCTTCCGGTACGCGGACGCCACTCCAGAACCTTCCGGCCCCACCGGCCATCAGTTCTGCGAGCAATGTGCCCCGCCCACTGCTACTTAAGGTTTGCAATTCTGCGAGCTATGTCGGTGACCCTAGTTCTACTGCGGATATCATCATTTCTGACTCTATCACGCAGAGAAACCCCGAGCATAGCTCTTCCATTGCCCTTTGCGTGACCTTGAGCCTTCTTATGAGGCCCATCGTTAGCGCCCACGTCTCAGATCCGTATGTCATCACTGGCAACACACACTGGTCAAAGACTTTTGACTTAAGACACTGCGGCAATTTGGACGAACAGATACTGTGGAGCTTCCCGAACGCTGCCCAACCGAGTCGGATTCGACGAGTGACCTCTTTCTCGAAGTTGGACCTACCTAACTGGACTGTTTGTCCCAGGTATACATAATCGTCAACAACTTCGAGCGCAGAGCCTGATCTTCGTCTTGTCCATGTTCATTTTCAGACTAACTCGTTCAGATACTCTGCTGAGATCAGCGAGCATCGCACTGAGGTTCTCCATGGTCTCAGCCATGACAGCTGGTGCAGCTGGTGATATTTTGCGAAAAACCTTTCATCTGTATTTAAAATGCAATGAATGCATATTTAAGGTTTAAGGTACAATTATTAAAATTGACCGCTTTGCTTTCAGAATATTATCGCCATTTCAAAAGATGCATATTAATTTTTACAATACATATTACGCAACGCGAAAAGTACAGAATAAACGTTAAAAGCGTATTGTACTAATTCTATTAGCCACTTAGTAAGCAAAATATTCCGGCCATGAACGCAACCTTTCCCTTCAGGCGGCGGGGATTATTTCTGAAACAACTGGGCCTTGTAAAAATAGGCCGTTTTTGGGCGTTTCGTAATTATAAGCGTTATTTTTTAGCTTTCATTCAGAATTGAGGTAAAAATAAAAATGAATGAATCTTTTACGTTTTATTTTGCTTTTTAGACAATTTTAACAGAATAATAGTAGTACAGTCGAGTTCATAAATATGTATACATTTCTTCACTTTAATCCATTGCAATAAGGTGAAGAATGTATACATATTTATGAACTCGACTGTACGTTTAGATGGCTTTTGTATGAGGCGAGCAACATTATCCTAGATCGCAACTCGGTCACACTATCTGTTTCTGGATGGATATTTAAATCCAGACAAAACGCCATGTTATTCCAATCGTAGTCTTTTAGGTAAGAACTTGTAACGGGAGGTTAAGGTCTGTTTTTTTTTATTCCGTAGACTAAAATGACGTTTCATGTGTAAGACATGACATTTCTTAGTACCACATGAAATGTCATTTTAGTCTACGGAATAAAAAAACAGAATAATATTATTACTCATTAGACTATGGACGGTATAGAAAGGACGACAATCTCTTATGGCAGAACTATTGCAAAAGTGACCAGCTTTCAGCTGTAAATAATAGTTCCTAATCTCTCCGGTGGCGCTAGTTAGGCTCTGGGACATGAGTATAACACGAACCATATAAGGCAACAAATAACCCGACTAAATTACGTAGGTTGTTTTTGGTAGTATTTCGGTGTATGGTGGCGCCGCCTAATTACTGTTTTTTGATGGGCACTTTTAATACATAGAGATTTGGCTCCTTTATTTAGTCTCCATGGTATGTGGCTTTCTTTTTTGCTCACTAATACTGTTCAAAGTGTAATATCGATAGCTTATTATACAGTAAACCAAAGATAGATATAACTCCGTAATAGATGGATACAGTCTAAGGAAAAAACGTGCCTCGAAAATCAAGAAAATATGATTCTCGTTCAGAGGGCGCTACTAGCTTTGGCCTACTGTCGTATAGATGGCGTTGACGGTTTCGTTTGTTATTTAACAATTTTAACGCATATCAGTGAAAGAACATGGGTCAAAATCATAAAAATAATTAATGCAAATAAAAAAAATCATTTATCCATATTTAAATACATTTTATCGTATTTTTAAAAATCTTCATTTTTAGTTTTAAATGTGTCGATAGATGGCAGTGAATTTACTGTGGTTACAAAATTTACTATGACAGTACCGCTCTAGTATAAGTTACTCTATGAGTAAACTAATGTGGTAGTGTGCAGTGAATGGAGAATTAATCTTGAAGCGCATTTAACCAAAATTTTGGAGTCAACGGCCGGTAGTCCACGTGCTACTTGTAAAGTACAGCTATCGCTTTACAACAGCTTAAATCACCGTACACTGTCTTGTACTAAGGTACTAACCGTACATAATTTTAAAAGAATGAATGAATGAAAGTTCGAATCAGGCCGTATATCTGTTTGATCCCCGGATATTTTGGGTTAAGGAAGCAGAAAGGTGTGCGCCGTACCGTGCACCGAATTCGTATACCGCGATGTTTTCTGCCAATCCATTAGCAAAATAAAATGTGGGTAATTAAGAGTTTGTGTAGTGGAGATAATAAGTTTAAATCATAGAGACGACATACCAAACAATGAAATTGTCGCAATCACAAGCTGTACCACGCGACCAAAACATCGTAAGGCCAGGATTACACTTGTAAGTTTTACTATGTAAGTAGGGACAAAGCTATTTGCTAGAATGAGATAACGATATTCATATCTCATTGTGTAGTATAGCTGTCCCTACTTACGTAAGTAAAACTTACAAGTGTAATCCTGGCCTTAGTGCCGTAAAATTACGAAGAAGGGGAGTTGCGTAGTGGCGCTTACTCGTTTAGGTCGAACTCATGGCGCAAAATACTGCTTCTCTGTGTCGGTTTTATACGTAAGTAATAATCCATCCATACAAATATTATAAATGCGAAAGTCTGTCTGTCTGTCTGTCTGTCTGTGTGTTCCCTCTTCACGCTTTAACCGCTGAAGCGATTTAGATGAAATTTGGCATAGAGGTAGGTTGAGTCCCTGAGAAGGACATAGGATAGTTTTTATCCCGAAAATCATCCTTTAAAAAAAGTAAAAAGCGGGGTGGAATTGAGATAATTAATGAAGTGCCTGCTAATTTGTGTGCATAATATGCTCAGATTTAGATTGCTATGAGAATTTTTCCAGGCGCTATACTTACGAAGTCGCGGGCAAAAGCTAGTAGTTCAATAATTTTAATAAGTGGGCGAATTTTCACTGTGTCTAGGGTCCAAGATAGGTCTGCAACGATTTTGATGTAAATGTAATACAGACGCACTGACATAATGTGTTACATTAATTTCCTTTTGTTCATCGAACGATAAAGTGTAGCGATAAAAGCAAAGCAACGTTTTCAATATGACGAACAACAGTGTAGTCGCGCACGCCCTCCTTTTGTCTGGCTTTCATAAAATGAAAGCGAGGCTTGCACAATTACCATAATGACTTGGCTTATTTACTTTTTTATGCCAATTTATTTACTAATGCCTCTTTTAAGGATGACTCACGTTAGACCGGGCCGGAGCTTCCGGCGCTTCGTTTTCTATGGAAAGCACCACGTGATCGCCTGTCATGTCATAGAAAAGTAAGCGCCGGAAGCTCCGG
Source organism: Cydia strobilella (assembly GCF_947568885.1). NCBI lineage: Eukaryota > Metazoa > Arthropoda > Insecta > Lepidoptera > Tortricidae > Cydia > Cydia strobilella. The sequence continues at coordinate 3,464,786 of NC_086043.1, read as the reverse complement.
CCCGGACACGGCCCGGTTTAGTGTGAGTCATCCTTTAGCTGGCGAGTTCATTGATAACATTAAAAGAAGAAGAACATACGAAATATTTCAGATATTGAAAGGAAAAGCTCGACCATACCAACTACGAACTTTATAAACAGTTAACGTAAGTCTTGAAAAGAGGTCGAAGGAAAGCTGATTAATGTTATAATTATTATATCTAGGGATGAATAAGCCAATAATGTAGTAATATTTGTATTGTTTTCGAGCTCCCGATATTTCGACGCAGTTACATGCATATTGTTCACGGGTAACTGAAGATAGCAAGGCAGCAAGCAGGTGGGTGTTAAAGTTGTGTAGACCGCGCTCTACCCTCATTCGTGAGCGTCGGCTGCGTTCGCTTTCAACGTTACCGGTCGCATTCACACTCGTTGGTCTGGTCGCGTTCATACTTGTGAAACTAACCGTGAATCATTTAAAACTGTTACATTAAATTGTTGCATTACCACCATCACACAGTGCGAGGGTGACGCATGACACTTTAGACGATAAAGGCGGAACCGTTCGTCCTATCCATAAAGGTGACATTCGGAAGTCAACTGCAGCTGCATTACTGTTGCGACATTACTGCTGTGGCATTAAGGCGCCGCTGTATTTGTCAATATCTTTGATACCTAAAATAATACGGATTTCTGAACGTTATAGGTAATCGTGGCTGTAATGCGGCGATGAATGTCACTTATTTATTTATTCGCTAAACAAAACTTATGTGTGACAAACACATACGACACTATTTAACGACATTACCTACACTATTTGAAGTTGTTAATATGCGCGCAGTACAGTTGAGTTTTTTGAGCTCTAACAGGCTTGGCTCACTCCGCGATTTCGTCGCGTCGCTACAAGTACATGCGGCCCACACCAATTTTGGTGTCTAGCGGCTAGCCATAGTATAGTTGCCGCGCACCGCTACGAAACGGACGCCTGCTCGCGCTTGCGTCACCTTGCGGTCATATCTGTCGTAATAGACGTGTTTAGAGAGTGAAGCTTCGGTACCTAGTACTATTATTTATTATGTGGCTCTACTCAAGACTTCTATAGTTATTCTAGTACGTCGCACCCGATAAATTGAGTGAAATACGATTGATTATATCTATACTTGCCGCAAAACTAAGTGGCGAGTCAGGTCATAATGCCATCTCTTTCACTCTTGGTTGGTGTTAACAAGGGTAAAGGAGAGTACTATGATCTCATTCGCCAGTTGGTATTGCGGCAGGTATAGTAGGTTCGTTCGTGATCTGTGATTGTCCCCGGGGTAGGGTGAGGGTGGAAGGGGGGTGACGGGTACAATTAAATTTGCGCACGGCGTGGTCTCTCGGGATTGCGTGGTGTTAATTAAACCTAATTTGGCTACTGATTGACTTAAACAGAAGCTAATTCGATTTATATGTACTTTAAATGTCGGAGTTGAAAGAAAGCATTGAAAACGTGTCGGAGAACGAAGATAGTATTAGCATGGATGAAATTGTGAAAGCGTTGAAAGGAATGAAATCAGGGAAGGCTGCAGGGTATGATAGAGTTTCTGTCGAGATGCTGAAAGCTGGACAAGGCATTGTAGCAAGTCAGTTGTACCGCCTTTTCAATATGTGCTTCAGAACCGGTCAAGTGCCCAGGGACTGGTGCAAGGCCATCATTGTACCTCTGTACAAAGGAAAGGGATCACAACTGGATTGCAAAAACTACAGAGGCATTAGCTTACTCAGCGTCGTCGGCAAATTGTATGCAAAGATATTGATTGAAAGAGTAGTGAAAGAAACCGATGAGAAAGTATGGGATGCACAAGCGGGATTCCGAAAGGGTATGGGATGTACGGATCAAGTCTTTTCCTTGCGATGCATAGCCGAAAAGTATTTGGCCAAAGGTCAGAAGGTCTATTGCGCTTTCGTGGATTTGGAAAAGGCTTATGACAGAGTGGTAAGGAATGAACTTTGGTCGGTACTGTCGGTGTATGGATTGAGCGGCCGTCTCATTCAGGCACTGAAATCGCTCTATGAGGATTCCAGTGCTTGTGTGAGGGTAAACGGGTCGTACACTGAGTGGTTTAGCATCGAAAAGGGTGTTAGGCAGGGGTGTGTAGCGTCACCGTGGCTGTTTAATCTGTTCATGGACAGTAGTTTGCATGATTTGAGAAATGATGAATGTGGGCTGAGAATGAGTGGGTTACCCGTCAAATGTCTTCTTTACGCTGATGACCTGGTATTGCTAGCGTCATCGGGTGAAGAGTTGCAGGAGATGGTAACTAGAATGCATGGATCTTTTGAAAGGAAAGGAATGAAAATAAATGTAAGTAAGACGAAAGTTATGGTATTTGAAAAGGAGGAATATATGACAAACTGTGAAATTTTGATTGGTCAAGAAAGAGTAGAACAAGTGAAAGAGTTTGTGTATCTGGGAACATTATTCACTAGGAACGGTAAGCATGATAAAGATATTGAAAGGAGAGTGAGTGCTGGAAATCGCGTGAATGGGGCACTTAACGCTTTTATGAGCAGCCAGAAGGTGTCGCAAAAGGCACGGTTGGCTGTGCATAGAGGGGTGCTGGTGCCTACACTTATGTATGGTAGCGAAAGTTGGGTATGGCAGAAGAGGCATCAGAGCCAAGTGAATGCAGTAGAAATGAGAGCGTTGAGAAGTGTGTGTGGTGTGAGATTACAAGATAGAATTAGGAACAGTGTGATAAGGGAAAAGTGTGGACTGAGCGAAGATGTAGTGACAAAAATTGAGAAAGGTATGTTGAGATGGTTTGGACACGTGGAAAGAATGAGTGAAAGAAGGCTAACAAAGAGAGTGTATAAGGGAGAGGTAGAAACGGGAGTTGGAAGGGGCAGACCTCGGCGGACTTTCTCTGATCAGATCGGGGAAATCCTGAAGAAAGGCCAGGTCAAGAGCACCCTAAACCGGCGAGCGTGTATGAGGAATGTTATGAAAGTGAAGGAAGCGAAAGAGGTATGTCAGGATCGTAGCAAGTGGAAATCCGTGGTCTCTGCCTACCCCTCCGGGAAATAGGCGTGATTATATGTATGTATGTATGTATGTTAAATGTGAAATAAATCCAGCATGCTGTACCCGCACCTTTTTTAAACCTTATTTACTTTTATTTACTACCTTAGAACCTTAGAACAAACTTTACTGCCAATTTCCGTGCATTTGAATATTTTTTTATTTCTTTTCCCTACGGATTACAGTAAAACCTATAAAAAATCAATTGTGAGTCGACCAATCAAATCCAGTATTTTACATGCGCCACGCCTCTAGCCGCGTCGTATTCGCATCTTAAAATCAAATGGATTGATCGCGCCCGCTCCGCGCCGCTTCGCCATCGCGTTAAGTTCGCTCACCTAGGACACACATATATGTAAGAACGGTTTGTTTCTTCCGCGTCTTTCTTCTCGTCTTCTCTGCGTAGCTCGACATTCGCGTGTATGTAAACCCCGTCGCATCACCCCGCTTCACTTTCGCAACGTAAAGGACACGTGTGTCCATAGTATCAAAGGATTATTTCGCCCGCGTCGCGCCGCACCGCTTCGCTTCGCGTTCGCGTGTTGTTCGCCTACGTAAGACGCTGCGTTACGTGAATAACACAAAAAATAACATAAATTCGCCACCCGTCCCTAACTTTCTTCACCAATTTTTTTTTAGTTATACTAAAACCTCAATGTTAAATTACTAAATGCCCTTCTAACAAATTACTTATAGTAGAATTATGATTTAATGTTACTTAAGGCGAAGTTATTAAGTCAGCAGAGTATCGATGTATTTTTAGCAACCCCTTAGTTTCAATTCAATGAAACATACACACATCCGACCACTACGACCACAAAACACGGACGGACGGACGGGGGGATACGGTCATTGATAACAGACAGGGTTTGCCAATTTAACATGCATTGTCACTGCCAATTCGTTACAAACTTACCTACTTAATAATAAGGTGTAATATTTATATATGACAGATCCAACATTAATAGTGCAAATCCTCCCTACGCTACCCCTGAGGGCGAGGCATAACAGAATCTAGATTAATGTTTGCTTTCCGTGCCATCTACTTATTAGGTATAATGTATAATACAGAAATAAATGAACGTCATCGTGAACCTGTGAACAAAATGATGACGTAGGCTTATGTCAGTCACGTGGTTCGCGAGTTTCTGAAAAGAGTACCAGGCGGAGTATATTATTATACCATGCGTGCGACGGATTTTACCTACCACGGCAACCGCGCCTAGCGGAGAGCGGACGCACTGTGACAAAGTACGAAGCGTCACAAAAATCCAATTCTTACAGACCGTGCCTACAATGAAATCAACGACAAAAAAAACTCGTAGCTTATTACTATAAATCGGAAGAAACAATAGAGGACAGCAGCTGTAGAAAGATATAACGAAGAAAGACACGATCTATCAAGTATAGACTTCATGCCAGCAAGCGTTAATATAATAGAATATCTCGAATCCAATATTTCATTGGGTGACACTTACAAATTCAGCCTCAGATAAATGGCTACTTTGAGAGCAAAAATGTACGCAGCTGGGCCTTCCCAAAGTCTACTGAGGGTTGCCAAACTTCAAGTATCCGGATTTATCCTGGGTAATAAATTAATAATAGAGTTTGGGTTTGGATTTTTAAAAGTATTATCCGATAAATACGACTGTCAAATATAGGCACCTGGTGGTTTTGACTGGGCGACCTTTATGTTGTTTAGTTCATTTTTAGTTGTAGGTTAATCAGTAAACAAGTAAATACTACTACAGTTATATACATAAAAATATTTGTATGTATATAATTGTACATAAAAATAAATTATAAGAATCGGCAGTAGAGTTAAGGTGACTAATTATTAATTTATTACATAGTGTACTAATCACAAAAACTGCAGTGAATTATTGAATGGGTGAATGTTTGAACAAAATTTAAAGAAAGTACATAACTTGGAGAAACTTTTTGGTCTTGCAGTTGGCTTTTCAACTTACTTGTCCCCATCCAATACTTTCTATCAACATGAATTGAAAAGGTCGGTCTATCTCACGCGCGATATTTGACTTGTCGTACTCACGCAAAGACTAAAGCTATTAGCTTTAGCTATTAGTATTATTTTTCGAACAACACAATGTTCCCAACATCAATGGAAACCAAATCCATCACGAACCGCACTTACATTCCCGTCAAAACAAGCAAACAAAGGCCCTTTGAGTCCCGGGTCTGTTTGACAACCCTAACCCCATTCCTTATTTCCAAAATGGCGTAACTACTTCATTTTCGCGAGTAAAATAGGTCCTTTGGTAACCTTTTCGTGAATATCGACCGCCCTTGCGGCCTTGACACGGCACTTCATCTCTGAGGGTTGTGGAAGGGAATGGATTGGGAAATAATTTGATTTACTTTTGTGAGGATTTAGTAAGTAGGTATTGTTAAGGTGCACCTAGAATTACGTTCGTGACATAAGACAATTTATTATCTACGTTATATGAGGGTCGAGTTATTTATTTTTCACCTCAGCAGCTCGAACAAGCCTACTTTCGTCACGTCTCGTTTCGTACGGTACGGTACGGTCCGGTCCGGTCCGGTCCGGTCCGGTCTCGTCTCGTATCGTACATATTATAATACTTTTTTTTCTGTTTATTCTGTGTAATTCGAAATACATTTTAACCCTTAAATATGTTCTCACTACTGAGGTGAAAAATTATGTGTGCAACACGAGAGCAAAGTTATTTTACATCTCGTGTATTTGAGTCCCTCGCTACGCTCAAGATTCTACAAGATTCTAGCTTCGCTCGTGATTCAATTATAGAATCTTTCGCTTTCTCGGGACTCAAAATAAACACTCGCAAGAAAAACCAACTTTCCTCTCTTGTTGCACAAATAACTATTGCCTTATCTGATGTAAAAAATCTGATAGAATGGAATGCTTTCGAATCGACCCAGTCATTCATGACAAATCGGAGAACATAAATATAAGTACATAAAAACAACGATGAATTGAGAAGTGAAACACCGGAGAATGAAAGAGGAAGGAGGCTCCTTCAACAATTTTAATTTGGTCTTCCTGAAATTTTCTATGTGTATCTCCCTAAAATTCTCTACGTACGAAATTTCACCACAAACACCCTACTAACGCATAACTACACAGTGCTTACCACATTCTCAAAGTCCCGGTTCTTATCGATCCATCCTGTCGACCTTGACACAGCACTTTACTCCAAAGGGAAATGGATTTGAAAAACGTTAATATAATTCACGGCGATTGCTTTAGATTTGATTTATAGACTAGTATGACGGCTTGTAAATTGAATTTTATTGTAAATTTTATAAATTATTTTTCTAGTAACCACTTTGACTACGTCAATTCCCGGTATTAGCAGTCTAAAAATAAAACCTTATCATTGTAAAAACTTACAAGTCTTTGACAAACAAGAAATTTCGTCGAGTGGTACCTTATCCCCGCCGAAGTGCCGCCAAGTGGGCCGATCGGACGTCCAGGTACTGGGGCGATGCTATTGGAGTAGACTTGCGCGATCTCTATGCCGATAACTGGCAGTAGATGGCACAGGAGCGAAACGACTGGCCAATAACTGACTCGTGTTCCAGCATGGAGATCGCGCAAGTCTACTCCAATAGCATCGCCCCAGTACCTGGGACGTCCGATCGGCCCACTCGGCGGCACTTCGGCGGGGATAAGGTACCAAGACTCATTTTGGGTCGCTGCGCCATTATGTAAATAAGTAATGCATTAACGTTAAAAAGTTTAGAACCATTGGTTTACAATTATTAGGCAGAGCTCCCAGTACTTGTTTTCTATATAAGGACTGATGTATATATAATCATATTTTTTCTTCTTTTTTATATATATGTATCTACTTGCAGTTTGTTGTGGTACTAGCGAACATGGGCGCAAAATTTAACCCAATTCACACTGTCCGCAATTATAAAAGTATAAAATTATGGAAATACCCAAGCTTAAGAACCGGGCCTTCTTAGGCTCAGGTGCCTTAATAACAGTAACGGAATCAGGAATTCCCGGTTCTCGCCATACAAATTCAGTACGAGCATCCACCAGTTTACATTTAATATGCTTTTAATGTCCAATAACATGCGTATTGGACAGAATGTGACCTAATACCCTTTCCTAAGGCAAGAGCAGGAATTTTCATCGGTAGAGGAAATGCGAACGCCGCTGTCCTACTTAGAGGATATAACTCATATAACCAAACGGAGTAGCCATTAACAGGCGTTCCCCCATATTATACTACTCTTTGCGTTCCCCTCTGTCGAAAATAGTCGGCCAATGGTCATACACAATGTATGGACTGACGTTTATCTGGCATGGCTATTTTTACGTTACGTAACTTACGTATGCATTTGACGTTCACCTCCCCCGCAAAAATCGGCAGACTTTTTTGTACAAAAAAAAAACAGACAAGGCGTCTCCGTTTGGTTATATCCTCTAAGCTGTCCTAGGACAATGGGACCTTGAAGGAGGTCGCTTTAAAAATTAAAAACTCGTAAATTTCACATGTACCTAAGTCTTGTTATTTAGAAATTATTTATTCGAGTAATTTAATAATACTTATAAATGTAGAGTAGAACCATAGAGTAACTTATACTAGAGCGGTACTGTCATAGTAAATTTTGTAACCCCAGTATATTCACTGCCATCTGTCGACACACTTTAAAACTAAAAATGAAGATTTATAAAAATACGATAAAATGTATTTAAGTATGGACAAATTATTATTTTTATTTGCATTAATTATTTTTATGATTTTGACCCATGTTCTTTCACTGATATGCGTTAAAATTGTTAAATAACAAACGAAACCGTCAACGCCATCTATACGACAGTAGGCCAAAGCTAGTAGCGCCCTCTGATCGAGAATCAAATTTTCTTGATTTTCGAGGCACGTTTTTTCCTTAGACTGTATCCATCTATTACGGAGTTATATCTATCTTTGGTAGAACCAAAAAGCTCCAACGCATAGACATAGTATATACAAGTAGTTATAGACGCGCCACTGAGCGACCGGGGGTAAGAGAAAGAACATTCATATAAAATTTGGGAAGCATAGGATTTTTTCTCTTTCACTTATAAATTTTGGTATTTCGCCATCGCCTCCTACCTATGATGCCACCCGGTCGGTGATAAGGACAAAACATGGCACTATTTTCTCTTTCCTCTTATAGGAATCGCAATAATACTATCTTTAATTTTTAACAAGCAGAAACGTCTGCGATCGATGCTCTGGATCCAGAGGCCGTGAGTTCAAGTCTCACCCAAGGCAGTAATTTTTCCACTTTTAAATTTATTCTAAGCTTAATAGCATCGATCGCAGACGTTTCTGCTTGTTAAAAATTAAAGATAGTCTTATTAAATATGTTAAATATTAAAGAGTTATATACTATATGTTAAAAATTAAAGAGACTTGAACTCACGGCCTCTGGATCCAGAGGCCGTGAGTTCAAGTCTCACCCAAGGCAGTAATTTTTCCACTTTTAAATTTATTCTAAGCTTAGACTATCTTTCTCTATCAAAGAGTGTCAGCCCTTGCTCCAACGTGAACCCACCATTTTCAAAGGTTTGGAAGGAGCGCTACTGGCTGCGTAGCCAACGTGACAATCGTTAACGCTCCGTAGCGAACGAAACGCAACTGTCACTGTCACACTAATATGGAAGAGTGATAGAGAGAGGCGACTTCCGGTTCGAGCGCCATCTTGATAGTTAGCATCGTGATTAATTACTTTGTTTTTTGCTCATTAATATTGTTTAAAGTGTAATATCGATAGCTTATTATACAGTAAACTAATGTGGTAGTGTGCAGTGAATGGAGAATTAATTTTGAAGCGCGTTTAACCACCATCTTGGAGTCAACGGCCGGTAGTCCACGTGCTTCTTGTAAAGTCTAGCTATCGATTTACAAGAGCTAACAAATCACCGTACACTGTCTTGTACAACCGTACAATTTTTGTCGTTTTTAAACCTCTTAATACCTTGATACTGGCGAAATAGTCCCACTGGGCTGAAGCCATAATTTTAAAAGAAGAAGAAGATAGAGAGAGGCTACTACGATACGCTGCGCACATGCTGTGACGGTAGTTGGTATAGGAGTTCCATACTACCGTGATACTGGGGCGCACCACGAGTTAAAAGTTTAACAACGTATAGAAATATACAGTAAATAAGATTTTTTAATGCTAATATTGCTTATAATATGCACATTCTTTACTGCTATTATGCTAATAATACTACAGACTTAAAAAGTTATAAGAGGTACATAAACACTTTCCAAACGTTTAAAATTCAAAGATTTTAATTGAGAGTATGCTTAATACTGTTGAAATATTTACTTGAATAACTAAATACCTACTTTATCTGTTAATAGAAGTTTTGAATAGAGGTATATAACTTTCTCGGCTAAAGTTTTGTTATAAATACTGAAGCTCCCACGTAGCTAGTTTGGAACTCAAACAAAACTTAACGGCTTTCAATGCAGACGTGTATAAAATATAACTTGTTATACTTTAGAAAAATAAGGCCAAGTGCCTATTTTATATTTTGGGTATAAATATATAAGGCTTATTTATATGTAAAATATCTAAAGCACCACGGTTGGCCTTGTATTTTAAGTGTTTGTTGTTATTTTAAGAATATTTTAGCGTGTACTCTTAGGTATTTTAGTATAGTTATATTTTTATATCGTACGCCGAAAGGCACACCATGGCTCATTGACCTAATATATTACCGAAATGACACCTTATGTAACCCATGATGACGAAATAAATGAATCTTTGAATCTTTGGACCACCAGAGAAAACATTGACTAGTGATTCATTGAAATGACGGCAGATTTTTTTTCGCGATTTCGGGGTTGATGGTAAAAGTTGTATGACCTATTATATTCACCCCTCAGAGTATGGGCAGAGATAACAAAATCCCTCGGTATGTCTACCAAGTAAAACTAAAATCATCATCATCATCATCATATCAGCCCATTATCGCCCACTGCTGGGCATAGGCCTCTCTTCCAGTACGCCACTTGTCCCGGTCCTGAGCTAATCTCATCCAGAAGTGACCCGCAATCTTCCGGATGTCGTCCACCCAACGAGCCGATGGACGCCAGGGGCTTCTTTCATTCCATTCCGTTAACATTTTAGTCCACCTGCCATCACTCTGCCTAGCAACATGTCCCGCCCAACTCCATTTTAGTTTGGTAATGGCGAAACCAACGTCTTGCACCTTGGTGCGTCGACACCTAAAAACACTAAAAACTAACTAAAATACTCTCGAGAAACGAACGAAGGTACGTACCTAATTATACTTTTACCATATTTTGACTACAAAAGAGCCTTTGTATACTCCCAAAACCATTGTATTTACCCCGGGCAAGCTGAATCGATCTGTCTCAGTGACCTTGTAGCGTGGTCACCCTACCTCCATACATTTTAATTTACCGAATTTTCTAACCCATAAATATGACTTCGGGTGACCATTAATCTATTTGACAAGTTGTGGATTAATTGTGTTTTAATAGTACAGCTGTGAAGCTTAAAGAGGTCACGAACGTACAATTTCTAAGCCAAGCGTAATTTTTCTATTTATATTTCTATGTTAGCTTTTTAAGATCGGGTTTACTAGTAATATACTCTTGTGCCTTAGCAGTAACTAAAAATCGGCCAAGGGCGAGTCGGACTCGCGTACGAAGGGTTCCGTACCATTACCGTACCGCAAAAAAACGGCAAAAAAATCACGTTTGTTGTATGGGAGCCCCACTTAAATATTTATTTAATTCTGTTTTTAGTATTTGTTGTTTTAGCGGCAACAGAAATACATCATCTGTGAAAATTTCAACTGTCTAGCTATCACGGTTCTAGAGATACAGTCTGGTGACAGACGGACAGACAGACAGACGGGCGGACAGCGGAGTCTTAGTAATAGGGTCCCGTTTTTACCCTTAGGGTACGGTACCTTAAAAACGTTTTGTAAAATCTTATTAATTATTGGACAAAAAAAAGTATAAATATTGACTTAAGAATAATATTTAACAAAAAATCCAAGTTACTAGGTAAGTCATTTTGTTCCAAGCCTTATATAAGATTTTTTAATTAAAAATTAGGTAAACAAAGTTTTACGTCAAACAAAGTGGTACACTACTTAAACGCTGTAAGTCTAAATAGTTGATATTACAAAAATACGAGTTGCTTAAACATTGGATCACCGATATTCAATTATTCAGTGATTATTCACCCCTGCACACGACTTTTCATAATATATCATATTAAATTACCATTATATGGGACCAACTTTACCAATTATTACCAATATTTTTTTTTTTAACAAAATCGGAGTCTATACTTCAGTCTAACTCAAAATTTGACTTTCAATCCCTTAAATGCCTATGCCCACAAAAAAAACCGGCCAAGTGCGAGTCGGACTTGCGTTCCAAGGGTTCCGTACATGACATAATTTAAACAATGTATTTTTTATGTGAAACGTGAGTGAAATGTCTTTAAAAAACCCGTAGGGTCCGGATCAAAAACTAAGTAATTAAATCCGACTCACGCTTAACTGCACATTTCTAATAGGTTTTCCTGTAATCTATAGGTAAAGATCTATTTTGTGTATTTTTTTCAAAATATTAGACCCAGTGCTTTCGGAGATAAGGGGGGGGGTGGTCATTTTTCGCCTATTTTCTTGAATAACTTCTAAACTGTTTATCATAAAATTATAAAAAATATATATTTGAGATTCTCACAATGAGCTCTTTCATTTGATATGTAACACGATATAGTTTGAAAAAGTATATTTTTTAATTTTCTTATTTACCCCCCAAAGTGGCCCCCGTGTTTAAAATTCATTTGTTTACGTTACATGTCCGTCTTTGAGTCACAAACTTACATATGTATACCAAATTTAAACTTAATAGGTCCAGTAGTTTCGGAGAAAATAGGCTGTGACAGACGGACAGACAGACAGACGCACGAGTGATCCTATAAGGGTTCCGTTTTTTTCCTTTTGAGGTACGGAACCCTAAAAAGTGATCCTAAATCTTTGTATGACTTATAAATGTAAAAAAAAAGATTTTGCACTCCATAAATATTTAGCTGTCGCAATGCTTCCCGTTCTTGGTGAACCTAAACACAAAACACCAAGGTTGACATACATAGTAGATCTTACAGCTAAATATCAATGACAACATTCAGCAGTACATACAAAAATATTTAGCTGCTGCTATCATTTCCTGTTCCCCCGGACTATCGACCGGTCCCGGTGACCTTGACCGCTTGGTCACCCTACCAGCGGGCTTATCACGGTAGCATTTTTATCGCCTGTCACCATGCCTGTCACGTTCTAACAAGTATGTAAGTGCGAAAGTGTCAGGCATAGTGACAGGTGATAAAAATGCAACCATACTGACACCGCAGGAGCTCGGTTCAGATTTGTCACGGTTTTTATCTTACTTTGATATGACCTTATAGATCGCACTCGCTGGATGTGCACACGAAATTAATTAAAAGTCGTGCGTCGTGCGTAAGATATGCGCCAATCACTAAACGATTGTCAAGGTCGTATCAAAACCAGTTCAAACCCATAAATCGTTAAATCTAAATCGGGCTGTCTCGTAACTCTCAACATGAATTTGATTTATTTTTTCACTCGTTTAAATATTAACAAAAAACAGCATACAGTGATTTACAAGCGTACCGATGTATCAACATAGCTGACAGAAAAACAAATGTTTGTTGAAATGAAACAATGAGATGTGTATCATTTGATGGTTTAGAAAACCGTTAGAATTTATCCAATTATAGTATCCTTATTGATTGATAGAACGCGATGATATATTGCGGTGTAAAAGTAGGATCTGGAACCCGTAAAGTATCTGGGTCAAACACATTTCAGAAAAAGGTAATTTTTGTGGATAAACGTGGATACATTTTAGAAAAAGGTCACTTCTATACATAAATTTAATGTGGATACCATTTCTAAAACTAATTTTCACGTTGCACCTCCTTGATGTCTACAGAGTACAGAAAAGACGCGAACGCATACATACTACAAAATGCATACTATAAAATGTGTACTTATGGCCCATTCTGTATACCGCTTCACATAGTTTCCCGTGCTCCCGGGACTATCGACCGGTTACGACCTTGAACGCTTGGCCACCCTGCTAGAACGCAACAAGTATTGCTTTGCATATCCGTAGGTACCTACAATATACTAGTAAGACCCACAACACAAGCCTTCTTGAGCTTACCGTGGGGCTTAGTCAATTTGTGTAAAAATGTCCTATAATATTTATTCATTTAAGACCCAGGGCAATTTTTGTGGTTTTGAATTTGGAACTTTCTTTTATTTCTATAAAAGTTCAAAATTCGAATTGAATTTGAATTTGTACAAGTACGCGGGGACTTACGAGGCTATAATTTTCTTGAATATCCGTACATTATATAATTAGGTAGGGTATGTATTTAATAGTATCATCAAATGGTAAATCACGGAATTTTTGTTATTTAAATCAATATAGGATATTTTCTTATTTATTCGAGATAATAAATCAAAGTAAAAAAGTGCAGCTATATGTTGGTATTTTAAATATTTGAATAAGGGCATTTTGTTAAAAAAGAAAAACAATTATTCGCTACAAATAAACTGTGGGGGAGATGTATAAGTAACTTTAGCCAGGCTAAAGGCTGTTAGGGAACCTGAGTCCGGGGCATGGTTACATGCCTTGCCGACACCACACTTGGGAACCTTACTTGATAATGACACATTACGGATGGCGATTGTACTAAGAATTGGGGGCAAGGTGTGTGAGCCACATCAGTGTAAGTGTGGGGTAATGGTGGAGGCGGATGGACACCACGGGCTCAGCTGCTTGCGGTTTGTGGGTAGGATACCCAGGCACTGTGCCATTAACGATTTAATAAGGCGAGCTTTGGTGTCGACGTATGCATCATGGAGCCCCAGGGTCTAAGTCGTTTGGACGGTAAGAGACCGGACGGCCTTACGCTTGTTCCTTGGGCGAAGGGCCGCAGCTTACTTTGGGATGCCACGTGTGTGAGTACTTTTGCTCCCACTCATCTCGCGCGCACGGTGAACAAGGCAGGTGCAGCGGCTGAAAGTGCTGCTAGGTTCAAGCATAGCAAGTACGCGAACCTTGAACAGGTGTATGATTTTGTCCCGGTTGCCGTCGAGACGGCTGGACCTTGGTGTGCCGAGGCCAAAGCCTTTATTAAGGATATAGGGCGACGCTTAAGAGAAAGGGGCGGCGACCCTCGCTCTGGTTCTTTCCTCGTCCAAAAGATATCCCTGGCCATTCAGCGAGGTAATGCCGCCAGTATTTTTGGCACATTTGGTCCGGGGGATAATCAGAGTGGGGGGTAATATTGTATTTGTTATAATTTAGTTTTACTTTTTTGCATTAATTACCTTTAGCTTTAAGTTTATTTGTTTTGTTTTAATTTGTTAGTAACTTTGTATATTGAAGATAAATTAATATTTGGCTTTTTTTTTCCCAGGCGAAAAACTCTCTTAAACAGTCTACTTAAAAATTATTCGCTAAAGGTATCTTATGTAAGGTTCTTATGTTTCAGAGCCACTTGCACCATTCCACTAACCCGGGGTTAACCGGTTAAACCTGGAGTTACCATGGTTACCAGTACAATTTGACACTGGGTTAACGGTTTAACCGGTTAACCCCGGGTTAGTGGGATGATGCAAGTGGCGCTAAAAGGACTAAATTTATCGGAAATGAATTCAGTATTTCAGTCCCTTTCCGATTTGATCCTTCACAGCGACAGTCATTCATCTTTCACACCCCCTTTCACCCCACCCCCTGTATTTTGTGACAGCCGTCGCAGTTGGTGTTTGACTGTGGGTAACCTTGACACAACAAGACGGTAATGGATTTCGATTTTGTATAGGTATCGGTGTATATAACTAGACTTATATTGACCGGGATATAGACCGTGATTACCTTTTGTATTGTCAAAGATAGATATAACTCCGTAATAGATGGATACAGTCTAAGGAAAAAACGTGCCTCGAAAATCACGAAAATTTGATTCTCGATCAGATGGCGCCACTAGTTTTGGCCTACACTCGTATAGAGGGCGTTGACTGTTTCGTTTGTTATTTATAATTTTAACGCATACCAGTGAAAGAACATGGGTCAAAATCATATAAAAATAATTATTGCAAATAAAAAAATCATTTATCCATATTTAAAAACATTTTATCCTATTTTTATAAATATTTATTTTTAGTTTTAAAGTGTGTCGACAGATGGCAGTGAATTTACTGGGGTTACAAAATTTACTATGACAGTACCGCTCTAGTATAAGTTACTCTATGGTATTGTTTATGAGCTCCCGATATTCACCCGTCACCCGTTGGTCACCCGTGAACAAGATGCATGTAACTGCGTCGAAATATCGGGAGCTCATAAACAATACAAAAGGTAATCACGGTCTATATCCCGGTCAATATAAGTCTAGTGAAACTAACCGCGAATTATTCAAAACTCTTATCGGTGTATACTCGTATGTTTGTAAAATAGTATGTCTGTATACTCTGTATATCAGCACGTCTCAGACCGCAAATGACTAAGTAATCATTCGTCTTTGTTCTGTAACCCCTGTATTTTATGACAGCCATCGCAGTTGGTATTGCAGTGCAAAAGTAGGTAATGGATTTCGATTGGTTATGGGTCGGTTGCACCAAACCGTCTGTCACCGTTAAAGGGTTCGCAAAATTTTATTGTATGGGAAGTGTCATAGTACACGGCCAATTGCTGTTGATCAGTCTGTCAAATGTGGATGGTGCAACTAGCCCTAAATGTTTGTAATATTGTATGTCTGTATATACGATGTAACAAAAATAGTGGGGATCCTTTTAAGGGCATATTCGGTATCATGTTCTGATTAGGAAAAAGTAGAACATTTTTTTGACACGCAAGACAGCAGATTTGTTCGAACTTGTTAAGATAAAGAAGAGATTCAGTAGGGACCAAAACATAACTGAATATATTTTCACCATTTAAAAGAGAATTAAACTGGAATATGAGATTTCATATGAAAATGCTAATTAGGTAGGTATTTAACTTCGTGCACAGTTTCTACAGTTCATTTGAATGTTATTAAATGATGATATCAAAATTAAAAGCATGGAAATCTAAAGTTTGTGTCATTTGTGCATATTATCAAGTGTTAGGTAGTTTTCTTACCCTTGTTCCTTGTTGTATGTATTTTTTTATCTCATACATTAGGTATAACCCTTTTACGCCTGAAGACAATAATTTCAATAAAAAAATGTCCGTATTAAAGTTATGTAAAACGGATTTTAACGTGAATTTTATTACTTTTGACGTTTCAGCACATGTTAAGCGCGAATCGACATTAGAAACTGTGGATTACCTAAGCCATTAATTAGTTCAAAAACTAAACTTCTAGGAATCTGAAAAAAATAAATCAAAAGCTTTTAGAGCCTTCAAGACTAAAGAGCTATTAACCTAAGTTATCAGAGGCGTGGCCCTGACAGTCGGAAGATTCGAACAAGTATCTACTTTGTGAATTATTATTACATATAATTGTAAATTACTTGCTTTGTGAGCCGAGAGGCCTCGAAATTGCGTATATTTGCCAATATTTCCTTTTCACACCTATATTTGTTTAAGAACATTTAATTGTCTTGAGGTGGAAATAAATTGGTGAGAGATAGAAGCCAAAGTACGATCAATTTAAGGAAATATTAATAGTTATAGGTGTCTTAACATTTATTAAAAAATACATCAGTTTACTTTAACATTTTTAATCACATTCATGTCGAGTTTTTTTTTTGCTTAATTAACAAGCAAAAAAGTGTGTGCGTGTAATCTTTACGCGCGATTGAAGTAAAACTTCTTCGACCATGTTTGCTATTGGCACTTTGACGTGTGTCCTATTATGCGTGTGTCACTACTGAGCGTTACTTCCGTCAGAAAAAAAATCTGAGTTACCCTCTAGTCGCGCCTAAAGAAGTTTTACTTTAATAAATAAAACGAACATATTCATTAACTTGACAATATTAAACTGATTCCCAAAACTGCTTAATCATATCAGACGCTTTTTCTCCAGTCATTATAATAGCCGCATTGGGATTTGCTCTGACGATACGCGGCATAATGCTGGCATCTGCCACTCTTAAGTTTTGCACTCCATGAACTCTCAGCTCGTGGTCAACAACTGATGTGCCATCAAAAGGACCCATCTTCACTGTGCCTGCGGGATGGTACAAAGTTGTGGTCATATGCCGCGCAATGCATTCAAAATATTCTGTGCTTTTGAAGGCAAACTCTTTACATCCAGGCACAGCCAAGAACGCAAGAGATGAATTGAAAATCGATGTTTCGGCAAATTTTGATACAAATTTCATACTTGCCACCATTGTTTTCATATCGTATGAGTCGCTGAAATAATTAGCGTAAATTAAGGGCTTGTCTTGGGGGTTTGTGCTTCGTAATTTGAGTACACCGACAGATTTTGGGTTTAATAACACAGACCAAATCATAAGCCCAGGATTCTCTTGCAGTTGGTTTATCATTTGTACTACGGATTCGTTGAATTCGTGTATTTGGAATATGTCTAAAACTTCATAGATTTTTGGTGGAAAAAGGAAATGGTGATATTGGATATTAGGTATCGTATCATTTAAATCAAAAATATTGATATAAGTAATTACTTCAGTTGGGCCTATGTTGGAAAATAGTCCGGTTTGTTTAGTTATATATTCAGTTATTGACATGCTGTACGTTTCTTTATCAATTGGAGGCATATCTATGTCGAGATTAATAAAGCTAGGGACGACTACATGGTCCTGTAAATGTTGACCAACTGGTAAGTCTTTGATAACGTGTATGCCCATTTCCTCTAAATGTCCTTTTGGACCGACACCAGACAGCATCAATAGTTGTGGCGAATTTATCGAGCCTCCAGAAAGGATGACTTCCTTCTTAGCATACATTTTATACGTTTCTCCTGACTTTTGTACTTCAATACCAATTGCAACGTTAGAATCTTTAAAGATTACTTTAGTTGCCAATGTCTTTTTCATTACGTATAAATTAGTTCTTTCCCTGGCTGGTGTTAAAAATGCACGAGCTGTGCTCTGTCGACGGCCTTTATAAACAGTTGCTAGTGATTTCAAAACTCCTACAGAATCTTTTCCTGACAGGTCTAGTACAGTCGGTACTCCTACTTCATTATAAGCTTTTAAAATGACGTCACTAAAGGCATTAGGCACATGTCTCCCAATATGAAGCAGTCCGTGTTCATTGTGAAATTTATCCTTTTCTTCTTTTGCTATTTGATCATCATGTAACGCCTGGCTTTTCTTAAAATATGGTAGCACATCATCATATCCCCAGCCTTTGTTTCCCATGTCTCTCCATTCGTTGAAATCTTGCTTATGTCCCCGTACATAAAACATAGCATTAAGGCTGCTGCTTCCTCCCAGGGTTTTCCCTCTTGGCCAATAACATTGGTTATTTTGAGAACTGAGGCAGTAATCTTGAGCTGGCTCAGTTCTATATTGCCAATCATTCTGTGAATGGAATATATGGAAAAGGTCTCCAACTAACTGAAATAAATGTTTGAAAATGTATAAGTCCCGTTTATTTCAACAATGAAATTACAGATTTCGGTTGCAACCATTGACATGAAACTGATCTGATGATGGAGATAGGTGGCCATGGGAACTCTGTTATAAACAACGCAACGCAAGTGTCTCGATGAGTATTAGTTGCCTGTGGAAAGCAAAAGTACAGTCGGTGATGAAAGCTTGTACCAAAAATGATTTTTTGCCTAAAACCTAATATTCAGCTAGGATTTGTAATCTCACTTAATACCTCGGTATCCAAAGTAGGATCATCTCCTGCCTCCACTAGAAGTATTTTCCAGTTGGGATTCTCAGATAGCCGGCTAGCTATGACTGAACCTGCTGAGCCGGCTCCTACTATGATAAAGTCGAATGCTGGATCTAAAATACAATCCTTCAAGTAAATAACATCAACAGATACCGCAATGTTAGACTAGGCAATATAAAAAACAAGTTAATTCAATGCTACTGTAATTATTTACTAAAATAGGTTAGGTGAGTACTAGAAAAAATATGTTTAAAAATATATAATACACCGTGGACTCGAATGACCCGACAGATTTTAAGTAAAAAATGTATTCTTGACCGTATTTAGAGACTAAAATGTCAAACAAAGGTTAGAGTTTTGAATGATTCACGGTTAGTTTCACTAGACTTATATTGACCGGAATATCGGGAGCTCATAAATAATACACAAGGTAATCACGGTCTATATGCCTTTCAATATAAGTCTAGTCAAACAAAGGTTTCTGAAATTCGGTCTTGTTTTACAAATACCTAATGACAAATCTAGTGAAAATTTGTTTCTGTAATAACTCAGTGAAAAATGTGACTTGGTTTATACATAGGTACTGACAAATATAAAAGTATTTAAGGAATCTCGCAAAATTAATCTGTAAATAAAAAAACTACTTATTCGTTGTAATGATGATGTAAAAAGAAATGAAGTGTCGTGTGCAGAAAATACACAAATTGCTAATTTTTACCTGATAGTATCTCCTCAGTCCGATCAAGCGGCCATTGACGCGGGTTTGTGAGAGCACAATGTGCAGCAATAACAGTGTTCACGGCTGATACAAAAGTGAAACCACTGCTGTGTACGGCTGCTGAAGCGAGCGATGGCAGAGTTTCATTGCAAGGCCAAAAATCCATCATCAGCCTATGTATATGCTTCCGGGTTAGACCTTGTGAGAGGAATTGACCTGCGGTGTCAGCATGGTTGCATTTTTATCGCCTGTCACTTTCGCACTTACATACTTGTTAGAACGTGACAGGCATGGTGACAGGCGATAAGAATGCGACCGTGCTGAGCCTGCAGGAGTTCAGGCGCAAGTGGCGCAACTCCAATGCGGATTGGCAACTATATTAAAAACAATCACTCGCTGCACTCGAATACGTAGTGAGCTCTCTGTTAAGGATGACTCACGTTAGACCGGGACGTGTCCGGGCCGGAGCTTCCGGCGCTTCGTTTTCTATGGAAGGCATCACGTGATAACCTGTCATGTCATAGAAAAGTAAGCGCCGGAAGCTCCGGTCCGGACACGGCCCGGTCTAACGTGAGTCATCCTTTACACAAACCTACGGCGAGTAGGTGTGATAGAGAGCTCATTACGTGTAGATGTTCACGTGCAGCGTTGGATTTTAGTAGGTATAGATATATTATCGTAAACTCAGATAACTTCCAGGTGTATTTTTTACATTTTCATATTTGGCAAGTCTTTTCATAATAACACACATAACTGTGGGAAATCTACGATAATAGGGAACGTGCATGAACTGTAGGGGGCAGCACAGGAGCGCCCTGTTTATTGGCGCGAAGTGTAAATGTCAAGTTTAAGCTTCCAATGCAGGCCACAAGATGGCAGAACCTACGATGAACGTGACCTGTAGAGAACAGTGCTTTGGCGTGGAGTGTCAATGTACGGTTTATGTTTACGATTCAGGCCACAAGATGGCAGACCCTCCAACGCGCACGGCCCCTATAAAATAGAGTTTAGTTGAAAGTTGTTCATCACAATTAAGGCTGACTTCTAGAACGATCCGGGTCCTTCTTTAGTTTGGGACTGTCTCATTTCAAACATAGACAGAGAGAATCATACTATCTTTGTCTTACACTAGTACTAGCACCCAAACGAAAAGGATGAGTAGGTATAGTTTTTTATGTTCCTATTTACTGACAAGATTTGCTTGACCCTCAGAATAATATTCTGAGGCTTGACCAAGCTGACGGGTGATCGGAGATCACATGATGCTTTCTAGAAAATTGAAGTGTCGGACGCCTTGGCCCGTACCCGAACCGTTTTGTCGTGAACCATCCTTTACTTAGCAATTAGGTACCTGTATTTACGGCACCTTTAATTTTTTTTAGTTAGTTCTAATTTAGTTGTAATTTATTTTATAAGGTTTTAGTTTTATTTTAATTTAAGATTAGTTATTGTATTTTAAATGTAATTTGTATGTGATGTAATTGTTATTGTCTAAAGTTTTAATTTTTTTTTTGTTTTGAAGCTTTCCAGTGTGGTTTCTTTGTCTTAATAAATGTTAATCCTTTAAATATTTGGGGTTTTGGCTTTTTGAAGAGATGATGTTTATCTACATGGTTAAGTACGAAAAATCGATCTACCTAGGTCTTATCTCTGGGAAAACGCGCATTTTTGAGTTTCTATATGTTTTCCGAGCAAAGCTCGGTCGCCCAGATATTTCATAAATTATACATGTGTGTCAACAATGTCAACTTACCTCAGTACCTGTTCCAAGTTACCTCGCCATTAGGAGAGTTGAAACAGATCGGATTGATGCAGAAAACAAATTATTTTAAATAGTTCCAAGTACAATATGGTGTTTCTGTTTCGGGTGGTAAATGGTTATGAAATTTGCTATCAGATGATACAGACTTAGTAAATCTAGCTTCTAATACAACAGTTATGTATGACTGAAGTAGTAAAATTTGTCTCAACTCTCCTTGGTCTCCCCTACCTATGGACACCTCAATAAGTAATCGAAATCTGTTCCGTAGTTTTTAACACACAACACAAAAATACACCTGCATTAATGTATACCTCTTTATATACTACTAAAATCATAAGCCATTTTTCGGCTCTCACGTAGGCATTATGTTACTACGAGTAATAACATGTTCTAGGTTAGCAAATTGGCTAACGTTTATCGTAATGAGTGACATTAGTCTACTATTGTATATACTTTTTATCAACCTAGATGACTTGACTTTAAGTAAAGGGTTTAACATCTATTTAAGTAATTTATTTGAACATTTCGGTGCTCAAAATGCAAAACAGATTATCTCGTTGACAGCATTGAGACCGCTTATTATCATAATTGTTAGGATAGGTTTTGATGTTTAGAAACGGGGAATTTTGGGAACAAATCAAATTATTTTAAATATTTAGATGTTTTTTTAAAGTATCTACTACACGGAGGAGCAATCACGTACTGCTTTGCCTTTGAGTCGGTCAAAGTCGTCTTTAGTCTTTTTAAGATTGCATATACCGTAAAATGGTCCTACTCTTCTCCAATATTTGCTCCACTTGCTTGAAATGACCTTCATTTTGAATATTTTTAAACAGTTAATTTTTAAATATTCAGACTAATTGAATATTAAGAAGAACATCTTATGTAACATATTTTCTCGGTAAATCAACTTTATGAAATGTTGTTTTATATAAAACGAAATTATGAATAAGCACAAGATATCCATTGTTTGGGGTATTTTTGCTCCTACCTATAATTTACTTAGTGGTGCAACGTTACCCCATTGTGCGCCAAATTAATGGGCCCCGCCAAAACAGATAGATAAGTTGTATGACTAAGTAAAAATAATAATACTTAAACTGGAATAGATATCATACACAAAAGAAAATGTGACCAAAAATTAAAATAATGTGAGGAAACACGTCTTGTGTCTTTAGTGTATGATATCTATTTCAGTTTATAATTTAAACATAGTAGTGTGACTACTTAAAAAAACAAATCAAAATATTTTCATAAAATAATTTGATTTGTTCCCTAGTTGGATAAATAATACTAATCTTAAAATAAAATACTAAAAAATATCCCCGCGGCATGGTGCCGTAGATGCTGGCAATGATTATGTAATTTAGGCATGTCGATTCATAATGAGAACGTAACATTAATGGTATGGGAGTGGCTTATAGGATGACTCACGGACCGGGCCGTGACCGGGCCGGAGCTTCCGGCGCTTACTTTTGTATGACATGACAGGTGATCACGTGATGTTCATGATCACCATAGAAAACGAAGCGCCGGAAGCTCCGGCCCGGTCACGGCCCGGTCTAACGTGAGTCATCCTTATAGCGGCGGGTTCCTGTGATTCTCAAAATGTTTCTGTATTTTTACGAGTATCAATTAAATTCAAGCTTCGCATGAAACCTATTAGCAGTCTTTATTATCAACTCGTGTCCTATTTAATCAAACTTCATAAACGAGTGAATATAAAACAAAGCCAGCCAATTAAAAGTTGGCAGCGAAGAGATTGGACGCCATTGATTATAGGGGCCACACGACTAGAGTCGGACCAAGCCAACTCTGCATGGAATTTGCACTGACAAAGTGTGGTATTGTCAGCATTCATGGCAAATATATATGACAGTATGACGTTTATACCGACACTCCCTCACTTTGTTTAAGTCAATTTTTTATAATAAGTAGTCACTCAATAGAGATTTCTCTCGTAAACTACAATTTTTCAAATATCCGAATAAATATGGCAATCAGAGCCGCGAGTTAGTGAACTATATCCGCCGAGAACTTATATTGCTTAGTTCATGTTTTAAAAAATACTATTAAAAATAGAACCCTAACTGTAGGTTCTATTAGTAGCAAAAAACCCTTTTCGCAGACTTGATCTCAACAATATTTTGCCCTTAAAAATGGGCGCTCTCTACAAAAGGGAAGCTCTGACCTTGACCCAAATCCGGGGATTAGGCCAATTGGACCCTTGCACGAACGATGTGCTTTCTCTCGTAAATATCTAAAAATTCTCCTATACTTAACACGGAGGATTGACAAAATTATTATTTCCTTGGATATCACGGGCCTATAAATCCCGGTCTTTTGATAGGCTTGCGTGGGGATATAGATCCAACACGTAGAGGCCCCTTGGAGAGCTTTAATGTCATGTAGAACGCCTGCTGGAACTCGTTCACAGGCGCAACAATAGACACCCATAAACCGGTCGCAGCAGGCATTGGGACTATTGTAGAAAAAGTGAACAGTATACCGGTCTATGGATTGAAGTTTGGGTGGACAATGAGACTGGGCTATTGTAAAGAAGTCCGGACACCTGCCATAACAATGTTTGTACACGATATCGTTATTATTATTATTATTAACAAATGATTTTCACAGAAATGTAAAATGGAGCTCGGGAAACTTGTCTACCAGGAGGCCAATTCGGATTGAACAAATTGTCAGTTTTCATCTTATTTTGACATGACCTTGAGTTTTTAACATCTGAAAAAAAAATTACTATGACACGTTGTATGCGACACGCAACGCAACGCAACGTCAACTGATGATAACACCCTATACCTACCCACAATCCACATATAACGAATGACCTTGACCCAACTGAAGTTCCGGGGGTTAATCCTGTGGATCCTGAGTTAATGGACGTCATACGTCACAGATGTCGTGGGATTAAAGCGATTAATTAGGACACGGGAGGAATTATTCACGAAATCTACGTTACATTTAAAACTTTAACAATTTTCACAGAAATGTGAAATGGAGCTCGGGAAACTTGTCTTCCAGGAGGCCAATTCCGATTGAACAAATTGTCAAAGTTTCCATCTTGTTTTAATATGACCTTGAGTTTTTAACATCTCCATAAAATCTGTTTCGGTTTCGGTGTCAGTCGGTGACTCACTACTTACGTTATAACTTTTCGGAGAAGTTGTATTGTTTTAATGTTTTAATGTTGTGAGCCGAATACGCCCGAGCAATTGAGTGAAGCATCACTGCTTGTAGAAAATATAGTTGCAGTTGCCTAATAGTTAGTTGCCAACTTGCCATTCTATAATACAAGGTATAAGAGCATATACATAATGTAGTCGATCCCCGCTGCGACTACGACCGAGCTGCACTTGGCCTAATTCCGACCCTCCGATGCTGTTAGGGATGCCGCGAATAATCTATTTGGTCAAGTACAGATGTAGTGCATATTTGTTTTCCATCGTATTTTGTCGGGCACGTTCGTATTTGTCATGCTAGTTCAGTCAATGCCAGTACTTTTAGTACCGAGACTGGCTGAAATGAGTGAATTGCAAAAAAAGTGTTCTTTCCACAATCTTCTAGAAATATCTTCAACATTAAAATATCTGTAAAAACTAAATATTGCACATATAATCACTTTAAACATATAGTGTAAATCAGATGCTAAACAGGAATTTTCAAGTATTAAAAAAAATATGAAAATATATTTTTCCTCCCATACAAAATACATATGTCCTCGCAACACTCCACTGTAACTAAAAATTCACAACTGGTGTAAATTGGCTCAGGGTTTTTTTTTAAATGACGTCTTTTATACAAACAAAAACTTATCAAAATGTTTGTTAGACGGTTTTAACTATGGTTTTAACGTATATTTTATATATCATAATCATGTGTTGAAAATCGGGGAATAGCGCGGGCCTACTTACAATACATTCATAACATACATAAGCATAAATTGCATCGTCATAAGTATCTGAAAATAGTTATTTGTGCAACAAGAGAGGAAAGTTGGTCTTTCTTGCGAGTGTTTAGTTTGAGAGAGAGTGAAAACACTAGATGTATAATAACTTTGCTCTCGTGTTGCACACATAATTTTTCACCTCAGTAGTGAGGACATATTAATGGTTAAAGTGTATTTCGAATTACACAGAATAATGCAGAGAAAAGTATGAAGTGGCAGTTCATGGCCTTCACTAAATTAAAAAGCTACATTGTTTTACTCCCTGGAGTAAGGAAAATCGCACTTTCCTCACTCCAGCGAGTGACGAAAGTAGTCTTGTTCGAGCTGCTGAGGTGAAAATGTAAAATACTGAACTATTTTACCTATAAACAAGAAGTTCGTTGTTACTCACGCTATAAAGTTGTGATGTTCCATGTCTAAAGGGTCCTTATGCTCCCTGTGCATAAAAAACCTCTGATGGAAAGCCACAATCGTTTACGAATAAAATGTTATTGAAAAACAACGTAACTACCTTACTATTTATTACACGAATGACAGATATTTTCAAACTACCACCCACAAGTTGATACGCATTGAAATTCACGTCGCTTCGTTCCCGACTCGTAATGAGGCGACGGATGCTGTGGACACGGAATTTTGAATATTTGCGGCGGCATGCGGAATTTGATGCACGTGTTTTGCTGGCAGAGATGTACGTAAACTCTGTTGCTACTACTTATAGAAATGTAAATATGACACTTAGTAACATTTAAGAATTTTGAATAGAAAGGTTGTGCAGAATCTAGGCAATAATAGAAGGTGATTTTTTTACGAAGGTTTAACACCTAAATATTAAAGTTTGATAAGAAATCACTGTGGATATACGAGCGCTGGCAAATAGAAGTTCTTTTGCATTGGCGCCCAACGTGGAACCAATATTTTTTATAGTGGCAATATTTTTTATACCTTCATGAAAATTTAACTACATATACCTATCATGAAATAAGTGCAAATCTACTTATCACGACGAAAATTTTTTTTCCTCAATGTCCCTTAAAAACTCACACAAGGGTCTTAAATAGATAATATTTAACCACAGTTTAGGTTATCTTGAGGCCCTACAGTATGGGATTCTTAAAAAAGAAGTATATATGTAGGTTTTCGAAATGGTGTGCAACACGCATGTGGTACTTTTAGAGTTCCCGGCGTCCATAGGTATGCTAACTGGTTACCTATATACTAGATATATTAGCCGAGAAGTGTGCTTGTATGCCACTGACACAGTATTTCAACGTATTAAATATTTTTTTCCTTTTGTCCCCAGAACAACACTTCCTGTTGCCCAATTCAGCCGTGGCGACTTCTCCCTGTGGTCAGTCCTGAAGAACTGCGTCGGCAAGGAGCTGTCCAAGATCACCATGCCGGTCGTGTTCAACGAGCCGCTGTCGTTCTTGCAGCGCATGCTGGAGTACTTGGAGTATGCGCACTTGCTACGCATGGCGTCTGAGCAGACGGACCCCGTGGCGCGCATGGAGTACATCGCGGGTGAGCATATAGCATAACGTCCTAACGTACTGCACCGACTCGCAGTGCTTCAGTTTGGCTTAATCTTTCGCACACGTATCTACGAGTACATCTCGTCAACGTTGTTTCGTAGATGATCAATCTGCTTAATATATATTTTCTGCAGCGCATCAGCACTATCAGCGCATAATAAGGCGTCTAAAAAGAACAGACGCAGAACTCTTGGCATCCTCCTGGTGTAGATATTTAGTACGGTAACTGAGACAGAAGCTGTCGAAGATCAACGAGCTGATAATGGAATGGAAACATTTTACAGAAGAGCAAAATAATAAATATCTTACTGGAGAAACAAGCAACAATAAGGCAGTTTAGACCAACACAACTTCAATTTTTCTTTAGTCATTAGACAGATGACATTATTGTAGCATGGATGAAGGATATCAGTTTTTTGACCATTGAATAGTATCGTTATTTATCTTCACTTGCAGCATTTGCGGTGAGCGCCCTGGCTTCCAATTGGGAGCGCCTGGGCAAGCCCTTCAACCCGCTCCTTGGAGAAACCTACGAACTCGAGCGCCCTGAATTCAGGGCAGTCTGCGAGCAGGTTTGATGATAAATACTTTTCTACTTTTATCTGGCTTTAATTTTTATCTATCTCAACAACTGTAAAAGTTGATTGTTTACAAACACTGTGAGAAACCTTCAAGGCAAGTCTTCTTCTTATACCAGATGGACAGACCAACTAAAGAAGTTCTACTCTTTTGTAAGGATGCCACAAACAAACGCCGATGTTAAACAGTGATTAGTGATTATATTCGCTTTGGGCCGATGGAGACGAAACATACTACTCGTATGAAGTGTAGATCATCCGGTTATGACGATGATCCTCAGTCACGAAGAAATGGTTGAGAAGAAAATCCAATTCTATTGTTACTTCTATTTCGTAGCCTACATCAAAACAGACATGTACTAACAGAATGTTTAAACTATCTTAGGTGTCCCACCACCCCCCAGTGTCTGCGTTCCACGCTGATAGTCCCCACTTCGTGTTCCACGGCTCCGTACACCCCAAGCTCAAGTTCTGTGGCAAGAGCGTCGAGATCCAACCCAAGGGTCATGTCACCGTTGAGCTGCCCAGGTATATTTTAATGATTGCATCATCACGGTTTGAACTAGCGAGAGAACTATAACTCAAAACTAGAAAGCTGTAGTACAAACAGTAACACGAGCTTAACTGTACATCGGTGGACCTTATTACAAAAGGCATATGGTCTACAGATGGACAGTTAAATGGTACAATGTCACTTATAGTAAGTTTATCATCTGAAATGAATGTTAACACTTACTGGGTAGAGATCTGGAACTACGTGAAGTTATATGGCTAAAATCCAGTCCAAGGGCTATATAACGAAATGGGCATAGGTTATAACATAAATAATTTGACTTAATGCAAATTGAGTACGTAACACACATGAATAAAAAAAAAATACATTTACAAGACTGATTTACAAAATGCATTTTTTTAGGTGGGGCGAGGCCTACACCTGGACTAATGTGAACTGCTGTGTTCACAATGTGATTGTAGGCAAACTGTGGATCGAGCAGTATGGTGCCATGGAAGTCACATGCCATGGTGGTGCAGGGCTGAAGGCTAACCTGGCGTTCAAACCTGCTGGCTTTAATAACAGAGACCTGCACCGGGTTGATGGCTTCATCACTGACCAAAAGTAAGTCCTGAATTGAACAGGGGTGCCATTCTGCTGCAGGTGGATGCAGGCAGGTTGTGATGCAGTACGTTGCCATGGAGTTGACATACCATGGTGGCAAGGGGTTAAAGGTAAAGCCTAGCGTTAAAGCCTGCTCTGTTTAATAACCGGGTTTGAAGCCATCAACCCAGTCCTGCACCGGGTTGATGGCTTCAGTACTGACCAGAAGTAAGTCTTGACTATAGGAATAGTACAATTCTGCTGCGGGTGGATCTTGGGCAAGATGTGGTGCGGTACGGTATCATGGAGGTGACATCGGTGGCGAGGGGCTGAAGGCGATTCTGGCGTTCAAACCTGCTGCATCACAACAGGGATCTGCACTGGATTGACGGTTTCATCACTGACCAAAAGTAATTCCTGAATGGAGCAATGGTGAAATGCTGATGCGTGTAGATCATGGGCCAGTAGTACAATTGTACTAGGTGACGTGTAATGAAAGCACGATGGCTTGCAGCTTGCAACTGATGCAAAACTACTCATAACCTAACGTTCAAACCAGCTCAGCAGCTCATCAACTTGTTCAATAGTATGGGAAATAGCTTACAACCTTTTATTTTTTATACTAATAACTAATAAAGAACTAGAAGTATTTTCATCTCACCATACTAAAAAATAAATGTCATTTTTTCAGTAAAAAGAAAATCCGCTTCCTCTACGGAAAGTGGACAGAGTTCATCAAGGTCTGCAGCGCAGCCGCGCACGAGCAGTGGGCGCGGGAGCAGGAGGCCAGTGCCACTCCGGCGCATACGCCGAAGAAAGTGCTGGCTAAGCTCAATAGCTTCAAAGTGGGCGCGCTGCGGTCTATGTCCATTCAAGACGTAAGTTGGCTCCTTTGCTTGTGGTTAGCGCCTTAAGGCCAGTTTGAAAACTACATATGCTTTTACGTATATGGCTGCTTTGTTCAATTTTTAGGGTGTGAGCAGCTGCCGCAGCTGTAAATGCCCTATCGCTTGACATTGCCTCAATAATTGCTACCCTCAATATTAATCACTAGCTATTATACTTACACATTGGCTATCAATTATTACAAGTACTATTTTTGTGCTTTCAAAGAAATATTAAGTAGTTGCGGTTGAGTATTGCCACACAATTTCAAGTTTTGGTAGAAACAGTTACTTATAATTTTAAATAAATATATATCTGTTTCAGCCTGAAGACGCGGACACGGACGAGGTACCGAAGTCAGACGACACGTATAACATCGACATTCCTGGCTCTACCACCCTCTGGGAAGCGAGGAGCCGACCCACCAACAGTGCACAGGTAAAATGCCGTTGAAATTTTTCTATCACTTTCAAAGAGGCATGCTAGCTAAGTGCCATGAATAAAGGAACACAAGTCCACTTCACATTTCTGCCATAACAATAACTTTTTCTGTCATATTCCAGTATTATCAATTCACTGAATTCGCCATGTCGCTAAACGAGGTGGAGCGAGACATGAAAGGGCAGCTGTGCCCAACGGATAGTCGGCTACGTCCAGACGTCAGGCTTTTGGAGCAGGGAGACATTGATGCCGCTGCTGCCGAGAAGACCCGGCTTGAGGAGAAGCAGAGGACAGCCAGGAAAGCGCTAAAGAAATCACCTGATGGGTGGCAACCTAGGTAAGTTAAAATCATTGGGTCATGGGTGTTAGTAAAAGACTGAAGGCCGCTCGCAAGAGACAGTTGGCTGCGTCTGGATAATAGGCTGTTGAAACAATTAGACATAGATACTGCAGCTGCCAAAAAGACCCGGCTTGAAGAGAAGCAGAGGACAGCCAGGAAGAGTCACCTGATATATTAGTGAAAGACTGAAGGTCCAGTAAAATGATTACATGACAGGTTTTAGAACATGGTTAGAACACAAATGCTGCTACTGCTGAGAAGGCTCAACAAATAATTCTGATGTCACCTTTCTCTCATCTGGAGTAGGCTAACTTGGGAAGTACCTGCCTTACAGGAGACCACAAGTAACACTGCTTTTTACTTTGTAAATAGGTATGTACTTTTGTGTTTCTGGTGGTGAGTAAGGTTGCCAGAGTTCCTGAGGGTAAATTGTGTTGATGATGGGGGGGGGGAGGTCTGCAAATATAAATCCTCCTCCTCCTAAAGTAACTTTGTCTTTCAGCCTGTTACCTCTTCACGCTTAAACTGCTAAACTGATGTAGATGAAATTTTGGGGCCCGGGTTAGGACGTAGGGTAGTTTTATCAATTATTATCGTCATTCCACGCAGACAGTCGCGGGTAAAAGCTAGTAATATATACGTAAATACCTAACTGCGTACTAAAATGAAAATAAGAAATGTAATATATTTCATTTGTTATTCCAGGTGGTTTAGTCAAGGCACGAATCCCTACACGAAACAGGAGGACTGGCTCTACAACGGGGGTTACTGGGACCGCAATTACCAACATCTAAAGGACATTGACATATTCTAAGATCTCATACTGTGTGTATCATTTGGTGTATCACCGATGTGTAGCCATGGTTCTTTTATGCGCTAAAAGTGCAGTACGTATTCAGCGATGCTTATAATCCATATTGAAGCAATAATTATGTGTTTATATCAGCAGCTAAAGCCTATACATGTGCCGATTTTAAAGGTATGATACCAATTGTAGGGCGTACCACTTGTACAGGCATATAGGTGTCAAGCGGCAGATTTCTGAATTAAAATTCAAATAATGCGAATTGCGAGAGAGGCGCGGGGGTGTTTTAGTTTCGCGAGTGTTGCGGATTGAGCAGACCATCGTGCATATGTGACGTTTTCAACCAAAAGTTACCTTGTCGGTTGTTGATAAGGTTGATTTCAAATTGAAGGTATAAGTATGGAGATAGCACTTTATTGACAACCGACAATAATTACCCTTTTGATTGAGAAAGGCACATAAATATTATGATATTGAGGCGTATCATAAAGGATTTGCACTTAGTAGTGCCAGGCGTAAGTTTTTCATTAATTTCGAAATACCTATGTATGCGGAAAAGGTTGGAGGACGTACACAGTGAAGGTCGATATTTAGAAAATGTGGAATGTTTTATCTGTTTTAGCTTCTTAAATCAAAACTTTGAAATCGGAAATCTGCCGCTGGACACTATATTTATTGATCTCACTTGGTACCTATGAGTAAGGTGCAATGAAATTGGTACTATCATATTTTAATAATATTATTAACTTATTAAGTTAATACGCTTCCCAAAGACAGCAAAATAAATAATATGTAAAGGATGACTCACGTTAGACCGGGCCGTAACCGGGCCGGAGCTTCCGGCGCTTCGTTTTCTATGGAAAGCATCACGTGATCACCTGTCATGTCATAGAAAAGTTAGCGCCGGAAGCTCCGGCCCGGTCACGGCCCGGTCTAACGTTAGTCATCCTTAAATTGATAATATTCACATTATCGAAGCAATATTTTTACCATAATTTATCAAATCATCATTTTATTAAGCTCCATTTTAATACTTTCCATGAAACTATGTGTGACAAATATTTTTTAAGTAGGTATTTATACTTTCAAAACTACTGCCATTACTTATTAATAAAAAAAATCCTTAACTGAACTGAAAGCAAGTATTACCTATTTTAACTTGATTCTTCCTCCTTATTTTATATTTGTTAAAATAGCTGACTAAAATGAATTAGCAAATTTCAATAAAAAAAAAATAGTTATTATAAATTAAAATTTCATGTAGAAATAATACCTTAATTATATAATACGATTGAGAATCATTAGAAGATAACATTGTATTGTATAAATATAAACATTATAGTCTAAAGAGGCGTGTATACACGCGTGAAATATTTGATTCGTAAACGCAAGAATTTCTTACTGTCTGTCTAAAAGAACATAAGTTCAATCGGGACACAGGGCACGTATCTCGTTTGACCTTATATATTTACTGGGATAACTGCGCCTATTTTACGAATATAAGTATGGCGGAAAGAGTAGACTTTACAGGCAAAAATGGCCTGATGGGGCCATGAAAAAAGCCTTATGGGGTAAAACGGTCGCGATGGAAGGACTTACGCCAAGTATTTAATGGAATAGTCGCACTTGTCCCAAGTGTAGAGTTTCATTGATGTTTCACTGATTAAATTTAAAAGTATACCTAATGCAATCATTAAACAAATTGGAGTCAATTATTAAATAATTGTTAAAAAACTGTGGGATTTAAGGGCATTGCTATGACGTGTTGGATGTCTATTTAAAACTATTAGTTAGGTACACTAATATCTCTAGCATTCTAAAGTTGTTCTTACAAATATAATGCGTAGGTATTTTGTTAAATGTAAATATAAAACAAAATGGTGGCGATATGATCTCAAATTATGTAGTGTTATATAATAAGCATTTGATGCTACCGGTACCGGTAATAGATGCGTTTGTATAGCTTTAAGTACATCGTACTAGACTTGGCTTAGGCTGCCTTTTCACTAAAGCTGAGATGAACGGAGATGAGAGGAAATGAGAGGAGGTATGTGGGAATCAACCGGAGAGAGCGGATAGATGTGGATATTGTGTATAACCTACATCTAATGTTATTAGTTGACTCCCGCACGTTCCCTCCCACTCCGCTCATCTGCACTTCATTGGAAAGGCAAATCATCTAGAAAAATCTATACTTATAACTGTCAAATATAATAAAATATAATAAGCTACACAATATATTTTAAGGAAAATTTACATGTTATGTGTTAACGATATGGTGACATGCCCTTTTTTTGCATACAAATAGGTACGTTTTTATCACATTATCATAATGTTGGATAGTAATTTCAGTTTTACAATTATCAATACACAGCCTGTTGTTCTTCTTCAGTCGGTCCCTCAATACTGAGGATCGTGACATCATGTCCTTCTGCTGAAGACCAGGTTCCTCCATAGGGTTCTGTTCCTCGCCTGCTGTTACCTCTATCTAATTGTCCTTATATACAGTCTGGCAAAAAAGAGTAAAAATTAAAAAGTGGCAACACTGTAGTGTCGTCCCGTTTTCCTTAGATTGATTTGAAAGGGACGACACTACAGTGTTGTCACTTTTTAATTTCTACTCTTTTTTGCCAGACTGTATGTTACTATACATTTATTGTGAGGTGAGAAACTATGTGAGTTGTGCAATAAAGTGTATTGTATTGTACACAGGAGTATTCTAATTTTAATTATAGGGTATGAATTCGATCTGGATTAGATATGGATCGGATCTGTCAGTGTCAAAAGTGACATTTTTGGTTGAAAAAATATAACTTTTGGCACTGACAGATCCGTTCCATATCTAATCCTGATTCTATTTATATCCTATAATTAGAATACGCCTGACAGATGTAGTGAATTTATAATCATTCTCCATCGTATTTTCTGTTTTTTTTTTTAATCTGAAACGTTCGAATTTGTCATGGCTCCTATACACTATGGCCCAGCGCTGGACCAGCGAGATGGCCATGCGATGGTTGAGAGCACGCACTATGAAATGGGCCACGTGTAGATGCGTACGCACCATCGCTGGCCCACTTTGATGTGCGGATGAAAAACTGACACCGTGGCCATCCCGCCGCTCCATAAGCCATCCGACACCACTACCCTCTACACGCTGGCCCATCTTAGTGGGCCAGCGTGTAGAGGAGCATTAATGCTACTTCAGTCAGTCTCGGTACAAACAGTACTAAGGCAGACTTGCAGCATGACAAATGTATACGAACGTTTTCGACTGTGGACGATTGAACGTACTAGTGACAGTGGACTGCATGTTTTTTGCATAGACATAGTATAGTAGTTAGACATGAAACCGAGCGACCAGGGATAAGAGAAAGACATATATTCATGTATTGACAGATTAATGTATGGCAGCATAATCCTTATTCTCTTTCACTCTTATACATTTCGGTATTTCGCCATCACCTATGCTGCCATAACCCGACCATGAAAAAAAAACCCGGTCGGTGATAAGGACAAAGCATGGCACTATTTTCTCTTTCCTCTTATAGGAATCGCAATAAGACTATCTTTCTCTATCAAAGAGTGTCAGGCCCTTGATTTTTTTGATTACAAGGGGTTTTAAAAGCATATATTTTTTAATTTAAATTAAAAAAAATGGCTCAACAAAGTTGATTTTGCTAAAAATTGTACGAAAAAGTATATTTTAATTGTAAAGGTTTGTAACTACCTGGAAATATTTTTTAACCATATATTTGAATAGAAATAGTTAGGCAACCCTCCAATAAGACATTGTTTAGGTAATTGATTAATTATATAAAAACTTATAAGTACAATATATAGTCAAAAGCAATAAAAATTTAACGATTAGTAGTATGAGAATATAATACAAGATATGTTTATTTTCTGTCTTGCTTTGTTGCTTTACTTTCCATTGGGTTAACTTTAAGACAAATTTCCTTTATTTTTTTACCTCTTTAAAAAAAAAGAATTAAAATAAATTCCACTAACTTTTCTATCGAAACTATTCAAATAGAAAATTTATAATCATACTAATTTATTTTTTTAATAATTTATTTCTAAGCGAATTACTTGGAAATAGCGTTGAAAAAACCGGGACAATATCAAAACGGCTCGTTTTTTCAAGTTTCTTTCGAAAAAAACAATGTTTTTTATTATTTTTATCTCATATGAACTCACGGGTATATACATCCCGGTCATTTGATAGGCGTGCGTGGGGATACAGATCCAACACGTAGAAGCCCTTTGGAGAAATTTGCTGTTATGTAATACACCTGCTAGAACCCATTCACGGGTACAAACAGATACCCGTAAATCGGTTCCAACATATAAACACAGTGGAAAAAAGTGCCGGTTATGGTGTTGAAGTTTGGCTGGTCAAAAGATTGGGCTATTGCTGAGAGGTCCGGACACCTGCCATAACAATGTTGTACACGTTATCGAGGCAGGCGGTGACTCGCCGCTGACTAGATGGGCCCCTGAAACTGCCGTCGTGATGACGACCAGGAGCAACACCGGTGTGAGCGGCTCAGGGGTGTCGAGAGGTGTGCGCCGCTTTCTACCCAGTGGCTGTTAGCAGCCACTGTGCCAACTCGCGTCTTATGCATCTTTCACTTTCACCCCTGGAGCATATAGCTCTAGCGACTCCTCTCTGGACAGCCAATGAAGGCAAGCCAGAGCTGAGAGTCCTGCGGGTCCCCTTGGGGTCCACTCCGACCGACAAAGACACGCCGGAGACGGAGACCCTGACCGACTCTCGGGAGCACTCGGGTCCGTGGGGTCGTTACTCCTTAACAGCTCGCCACAAGCTGCCCTGCGGGCTTATTATTTTTACTATTATAAACTGATCGGCGACATGTATTTTTCAATATACTTAATTAGGAATTTAAACAGGTAGGTTAAGGTTGCATGTCTAATGTGTTTGTTTATGGCATTGACACTGTCATCACTCACCAGTGGCATTGTTTGTGACGTATTTAATTATTCTGAATAGAACTGGAAAAAACCCGAAAAAAACGAAATTTTGTAAAATTCCCGAAAAAAACATTTGATTTTTTCAGGAATTTTCATCCCTACTTGGAAGTACGAAAATTACATTAATAAAAAATACGATGTGTACAGTCGCCATCAGATATATCGGAGCGGCCGAGGTGCTCAAAATATCTGAACAAGCGCTCTAACGCCTTGACAATAGAGGCGTGTTCAGAGTTGTACAGTCGCCATCAAATATATTGAAGCGGCCAAGGCGCTCACAAATGTCTGAACTTCAGACATTTGTGAGCGCCTTGGCCGCTTCAATATATTTGATGGCGACTGTACATAGCTAGGGTGTGTACTTACTTTAGGCCCGGTACAGATGGACTGCAACCCGACTGCAACGTCGGCGTGCGGTTCCCATACAAATTGCAGTCCGTCTGTATCGGCCCTTATAGTCGCGAGGGACTATTTGGAACTGTGTGACTGTGTATTTGGAACCGTGAGGTTCTCAAAGTTTTAAATAGTTCCAAGAGTTCCGTATGAGATGGTATGAGCTTATAGTATGAATTATATCAGATGATTTTTTCGGGCTCGGGCCCGATTTAATTTTATTTCGGGCTAATCTGTTAAACAAAAGCCTTTGTTTCTTTTAAGAGCGGTCTTCAACACGTGCCAAAGCAACCATGTCGCTTAAAAAGCAACTATCGTGATAGTATTAAGGTTCAAATTTATCAAATAAGGACAAAACGTGTTGTGTTATCTCCGAATGGGCTGTTTCATGAATTTGAACCATATAAATAGGATGGTAAATTAGCTTTTTAAACGGGCTTGTTCCCGTTATTTATGTCGGGGTTATTAGCAGTAAGCAGTGTAACCACCGCATAAAGGAAACAATACCTTTTGTTTAACAGACTACTTAGGGCCCGAGCCCGAAAAATCATCTGAGATAATTTATACTTTACGTGGCGGTATTAAAATGGCGACTCATTAGCTAATTGCTTTTGAGTTTAAAAATGGCAGTTTCTGTGTGCTTAGATATCTACTTTGTAATTTTTTTTTAGTAGTTAGTTTTATTTTCTTTATTTGCATACATACATACGTTGTAATTTAAATTAATGGAAAAAAACGGTTTCACAATTCTGACCTTATTTGATTAAAACTTTCGCATTTTGAACACCTATTAAAACATATTAATGACAGTCTATCGCGAATTCATTTTATTACCTAAATAAATAACAAAATAAATAAATAAATGTTATGAAATAATTCGCGATAGGATCGGTCATTAATATGTTTTAATAATGTTCAAACTTTTCCTTGAGAAATGCTTTATTGTTTTGAATTTGATTTACGATGTACCAAAAAAAATTACCTGTAATCGCAAAGAGACAAACCCATATAATATTTAAGGCATTTTTTAAGATAAGAAATTAATGTTTCCTATAAGTAATAAGTGTTCTAGTAATAAACTGAAATAGACATCATACACTAAAGAAAAAGTGGCCAAGTCCACCGGTGGCCGAGGCGGGAATGTCCTGACCACTACGTGGCCGGATCATAGATTAGTATATGTTATATCTATTTCAGTTTGTAATTTATATATGTATAGCCCAAGTAGCACAGTAGCTGTATAGCAGCCGAATAATGTCTGGGTAACTGCTGGTCTCTTACCCAGTCATTATTAGGCTGCTATACAGCTATCTGTGCTACTTGGGAGTAGTGTGACTACTTAAAAAAATAAATCAAAAAATATTTCTTAAAATAATTTGATTTGTTCCCTAGTTGGAA
This sequence comes from Cydia strobilella, assembly GCF_947568885.1. Lineage (NCBI taxonomy): Eukaryota > Metazoa > Arthropoda > Insecta > Lepidoptera > Tortricidae > Cydia > Cydia strobilella. Next base: position 3,426,938 of record NC_086043.1, on the reverse strand, counting down.
GTGTTCTAGTTTTAAAGAATTTTCTCAGTTAGAAAAGGCAACTGGTTAAAAAACCAATAATGTGAAAAACTCTTCTAGAAATAGATTGTTTCATGTGTATAGCTATGTCTTAAAAGGCAATAAGTAAATATTATAAAGTAGCTATTTAATTAGAGCATTAAGAATAGTGAGTTATAAACAAATTTGACTCTTTTTCGTTTCACTAGTCACTACTAGGGTCTCACGTTGACGTCTTGCGCTATTTTCAGCATCATAAATATTATTCTATAGGTAATATCAAACAGCGGAAGCAGTATGTTTATTTCACTTAGCGTTCTGAGTTCTGAACAAACATTTTGTTTTGACAAATGTTTGCTGTTCCCATTGACAAGTGTTTCCATTAACCGAACGAATGAGTGCTCGCTCAGAACTGTTCAGAACACTCAATGAAAACGCGGCTTAACTTAACTGATTTATGGCGTTCCTGATAACGGTTCCAAATATCCATATTTTTTTAGAAGCCATATCGATATCGAAATTATACATAATCGTCACTGTTTTCACAGATAACAGCAACATTTCAGTAGAAGGTATTAAGGATGACTCACGTTAGACCGGGCCGTGTCCGGGCCGGAGCTTCCGGCGCTTCGTTTTCTATGGAAAGCATCACGTGATCACCTGGCATGTCATAGAAAAGTAAGCGCCGGAACTCCGGCCCGGATACGGCCCGGTCTAACGTAAGTCATCCTTTAAACAGCGTTCAGCGTCAACAGGATACCAAAACTTGAAGGCATTTTATTTGTAAATAATAAAAATAAAATATAAGAATAGTGTGAATGCTTACTTAAGTACTAAGTAGAGAGTGTTTATGTTTAAAATGAATAAAAACAATTGGGATTAGGAGAAAATTAATACTTTTAGGATACAAAAACGTTTTCGTTTGTCTAAACATTTTCGAACTTTGGAACGCGTCACTGCTAAGCAGCAAATTAAATATTGTAGTTTAAATTATGTAACTAGTCAAGTAAGAATAAAACTAAGACCAAGGAACGGGTATAGTGACCAAAGAGATGTCAGTTGTAAATGTAGCCAAAATAGGCTTTATATATATAGCTCGTGTAAATGTTCTAGAAAGATGGTTATAAAAATATTCAAATATGTATACCTTGAAATAAATATTATTATTATGGTATTTACCTACTTATTTTCGTGAACCTCAACAAAACCTCTCTTTTTTTGCTGTTTTTGTTTTTTATCTACCAAAAAGTGAATTAGCTGTCTAGGGGCGCATTTCTTAAATTATGCATCGCAGACCAGTGGCGTCAATAATCAGCAGAGTTCGGACAAATTATGGCAAAAATTAATATGGATGGAACAGGATAAAAAAAAATTAAAAATTTTGAACTGCAGTTTTGCAGTTTTGAGTATAATCTGGAAATTTTATTAAAAAATACTGTACATAATAAGAGTTTAATAAATCTTGTCCTATTTTGATGCTTTTGCGATGATTTGTCCGATCATTGATAATCAGTTTTACAAACGTCATAAATACATCTATCTAGCAAGGGGTTCCGTAATAAAAATACAAAATAGGGTCCGTCGCTCAGAACGTTTGAAGTGTTTCAGAAGCACCGGGCTACAATAAAAATGCTAGCTCTACTGTTAAAAGTGGTGGTGGCTCTTAGTGAAAAGTGGTTAATAATTACTAAGGGCGAGCTTTCACTAGAGAAGGGAAATGGTAGAGCGAAGGCAAAGCTATGAGTTATACATTTACAACATCAACATTATTGTTCTAAATAGGCACGTAGCGTAGGGTCGAATAACAGGCATATTCTACATTTAATAAGAGGATGTGAATTAGATAATATATGTATCTGATCATCTGTCAGTGTCAAACGTGACCTTTTTCTTTCTTATTAAAATTAGAATACGCCTGGGCCTGTAAGTCGAGTTTAAATAAAACAATGTTTAATTTTCTTCAAATTGTATATTGAAATTCCCATTCAATACTAATATACAAATACTAACATCTATTTACAAATTATTCAAAACAAACAGACCACTTTAGAAATATAAAAGTAATTTGTTGAAATAAGGCAAGCTAGGACAAAAATGCTAGTAAAAATGTCTTTCTTTTAGGCATTTACAATCCAGAAAGTAGATATTTATACCTCCTAAGGCCCAGCCATACAAGCAGTGGAAAATTTGCCAATGTTTGAACCTATAATGTAGGAACTAGTTGATTTTGTTTTGTTTTAAAATTGAACACAAAACAGATGCAACTCTGTTCCAATAAAACATGATTTTAAACATGGAATTTAATAAGTACCTACTATTAGTCCGGTGGCCGGTACCTACTCTGTTGAGGTAGCTAACTTTTGGTAGCATTAAACTGCTATTTGTCGGCCGCGGCTTAACTTGGCAATTTTTTCTGCAAATGGCAAAAAGTGGTACAAAAATTCATTAAACAAAACCTCATCCAAAATTAGAATGAAACTTGTCTGGTAGGATAGCTGCCTTTGAGGACAGTAAAAAAAAGTGGTCGGCCAAATCCTGTGCTGTGGTACCACGTGAGAGCTACAATTTACCTCATCGGAAAATAGAAGTTTTTGCAGTCCGACCAAATTTATAAAAAAAAATGTGGTCGGACTGCAAAAACTGCCAGGCTAAGGTGAGGCCGACCAAGGTTTACGTCAACAGGTTTAATTTAGCTATTATAATCCGTTTTTTATTTCCACAGAGTAGGTATTTTCTATTTTTTTATCAGGTGTGGGTTTCATGCAGCCGGCCGACGGATTATAAAAGTAGGACCGTCAGCCTTAGGAGGTTAAGTGTTATCAAATAAAAAGCAAAGCCGATTGTTTTTTACTTCCAAAGTTATCCCCTTCTATATATACTTGGTATAACAGCAGCAAAAAAATTAAGCTGTAGGCTGTACCTACTCCTCAAGCTGACCAACATTTGTTTAGCGACTTTTAAAAATTACTTGTGTTTTGATTTTAAGTGCACTTTATATTCTAAGACACAATGTATTGAGAATAAACCAACGTATTGTGAATGTGTTGTGTGAATGTATTGTGTTTAAACCGTGACAAGCAACGTCAATAACAGCGAGGATAGCGTACATTGAAGATAATAGGATATCTAGACTTTATCGTTTTTAAAAGTTATTAAATAAAAGTGGCATAGTTTGAGGAGTACAATTATGTTTTAATTATTTGCTCGTGTTACAGGCCCCACCAGGTATTCAAGTCACATGGCACATCAATCACATCATACACATACATAAGTATCTATTATTGCACATATATACTTTGACTTATTGTTACGGAAAAGGTACGTAATATACAAAAATAATTGATTCTTGTGATGGTAGTTCGATCACATATTTACTAAAGGTATTTAATTATTATGTTATTGCCATATACCTACTTATGCCCGAAATAAACAATTATAACAATTAATTAGGACACTACAAACGACAGGGTCGAGTGGAGGAAACGAGGGGAGGCCTTTGCCCAGCAGTGGGACACTAAATTAGGCTAGTAAAAAAAAAAAATAGGTACTTATAACCGAGCTATCTATAAGGGCACAATAATATCACTATTATCTTGTTCAAGATATATAATTATGTAATTTTGTAATAATGAACTGGTACTAATGCAAAGATATATGACTTACGTTACCTAAGAAATTAACTTTATCAACAAAGTGGCACAGTCTATCCCCTGAAGAAACCCTGGGGTCCAAAATTGCCAGACAAAAAATACCTTGACGATTTTAATTTTAGATTTCGATTTCGATTGTCATTTCAGACGCGTTATCGCATCTGTTTGACTCAAGGGGTAAAATAAGGCAATGTTACGGTTGCCAGGTTTTCCCTTCTAAGCTTTATTATTTTAAGACCTAAACATGATGCTGATCCATATATGCACAGTTATAACGAGGTCCGTGGGAGCGAAATGTCACCCCGCTTGCCTTTCACGTCCCCACGTCAGATAATGTAGGTGTCCACAGTATCCACAGTCCACACCCCTCGCTTCATCCGGCCTCGAAATTACGGTTTTCGTGCCCGAATATACGATGTAATGCGAGTGTGTATACTATTTCCAAGGAGTGTATTTGCGTTCCATTATCGTCGATTAATGACAATTATAATGGTTATAATTTAGGATATTTGTATCAGCGCTATTAGCTCTTAAAAACGTTTAAATGTGTAAGTATAATTTTATATATATTTTTACCAAAAATAAATAAAAACGTTACAAATTACATACATAAGTGCACAGACGTTTCTAAACATTATAAATACGTACATTAATGGACCCATTTCATTATACTAAATGCCATTTCCTAAACTACGCATTTTCACGTGTACATCGAAGGCACTATGCGTTTTCACAAGTATTGTCTTAATTATGTGATTTGTTTAAATTCTCAAGTACGGTGACCGAATTTTTTATTTCATTTTTATGAAAGTGAGACACAGTGACAGTAAGAGAGTAGAGCCATAAGGTTCCATGTAAAAATTCGGAGCAATAAAACTTTTTATCACTAATATTACTTACACAATTAGCTAACTGGTATTTGAAAGCTTCATTTACCTTGCATAGTAACTATAAGTAAATTCACATAATTCCTTTTTAATTATCCCAGAACGTGCTATACAATATAAATCACATCACAAATAATATCAGTTAATAATAATCCAACCACGCGTTATCCTAGAGTTCTTAAGTTAAGATATGGCTCGCGAGAAACCATTATATGATTATAGTCATGTTTGGTTCTATAAAAATAACGCTCAGATTTATACCCGTGCATACTATAGCTCTAAGAGTTACCCCGTAAGGCTGCTAATGTTAAGTTGCTGATATAGATGTCAGTTATATTAAAGAAAAAGTGACCGGCACCCACCCGTGCCGTGGTGGAATCCGGCCTTCACCACTATCAGTTTATAATTTATTTATAGTGACTATTTAAAAAACACAAATCAAGATATTTAATAAACATAAATTTATTTGTTCCCAAAGTTCTTTACGTTGATTTCTTGAAGAAACATAAGCAAAAAATTCAAAAAAAATAGCAGTTTCAGGGCCTTGATTTATTTAAATAAATAGGTATAATGTTATGGGACATTGGTTCCTCCTAGAGCTAAAGTGGTTGGGGTTTACATTACCAGTTACCATCTAACGTTGGTATCACGATATTTAACATCCATATTATCGACGACACCAATAGTTTAAACAAATAGTTGAAGGTATCATTAAAGTAATGATGCCTTCAACTATTACACAAGACAAATACAAATACCTAAGACAAATAAATTTTATTTGTCATAGGAGAGGAGTTAATACTTAATATAATTATTGGGCCTCCAACCCAGAGTCCAAGAAGTCCTTGAGATGAAGTGGGACTGCTTTGGGCAACGGTCGTAGGAACTGAAAAATAAATAATCATTTATCAAAAACTTTAAATCGTCGATAAACTTAAATACTCAAAGTAGCACTACGTTTTGGTAACATGTATTGTGCCGATAAATCGTATAGCTCAGCAACTTCTATATGTACATCTTATAAAAAAAAGTTCCCCGCCGCGCGCGTTAGTTTAGTTACTAAGTGGAGTAAGTGGCAAAATTAAACAAAACATCTCATACCGAGTAAGTACAAGGAGATAGGAATGGTTATCTTTGAGTAGTTCCTCCTCACGGCTTCGACGATATTGTCCACCACCTCGTCGGTTGCGATGATCTTCATCAGGGTAGCGTCCAACCAGAAGTATTACTCTTCGAACTATTTACAAAAACAGTGGACGAAGTAACTAAGTCCCCTTTGCCTTAACATGGGCCCCTCGCTGCGGGGGATCGTAGCTTCGACTAGCATAGGCTTGTTGCGGTCATGAGTTAGATAGAGATGGGATGTTGTGCTTAAGTGGAAGCACTTACCGAGTTAACATAATACAAGGAGCTAGGAATGGTGATCTCGGAGTAGTTCCTCCTCACGGCGTCGACGATGTTATCCGCCGCCTCATCGGCTGTGACGATCTTCATTAATGAGGGGAAGCGGATCTTGGGGTTCTTGCACAGGCCCGTGTCCACGATGTATGGGCAGATCACTGTCATTTTTATCTGTGGAAGAGACACGTATATTTATATTATTTAGAATAGAATAGAATAGAATAGTTTTTATTCGTAAACACACAGACAATAGACATACATTAAAAGAACATAGTGAAAATAAAGTGTCACGAAATGGCCCCATCTCACCATGCTGCTGGCGACTTCCAGCGCTGATCTTCCGATGAGACCATCAAGTGAGAATCTACTAAATGTACCAGAGACTTTGTACGTACGCGTTTCGATAGACCATGTTATTTTACATTTCCCTCTTTAGTCCATTCCAGACTTTTGCTTCAATATATGTCAAGTTTCATAAAAACGGTTTATTACTTTTATTTATTTTGCAGCAACGACTGCTGAGCGTGATTCCCCGTGACGGCCGTGACAGTTAGCTAGGGTGTCATGTTTCTATTTTCATTGTCTCGTGGTCTACAGTGGCGTAATGTTTTCTGGGTGAGATACAGTATGGGGGGGGGGGGGGTACTTTTATGTAGAGAAAATATTTTTAGAAGAGTGACATTTAAATGACAAAAGCTCAATCAAATTGTCTGATCATACGAATCAGATCAGTAACTAACTATCATTACAATCTACTTATTCCTCATGTTCTTCAATTCCTGTAGAGCTTTCATCATCCCGCACGAACTGAGACATAAGGTAGGTTGCGACCGAACATTCCTGTCATCGAGTACTACAAAATAGCCACATCTGCTTACTCCACTATAATCCTTGGAGTCCTCCCTCAACTCCTCGTGTAGAGCTTCCATCATGCCCCTTACTGCGAACTTGGAGGCGCAGTACGGCACCAGGTTGCGGAGACCAAGCATGCCAGCCATTGAGGACATGGCTACGATGTGGCCATTGTTTTTTTCCATCATTGATGGGAGGAAGCTCTGGAGCATCTGGAAGGGGTAATCACGTGTTTAATTTTATAACATATTTGTTCAATGGAATGTTGAAATTAAATAAACAATCTGTATAACTAACTGAAGACGATATAGACAAGAGACATAGTAGGTAAATGTGGTTTATGCTGATAAACTACGTCTGTTGAGCCACACACGCCGGCCAGCCTGGATGGTCTTCGACAAGGTACGACAAAGGTACGGCGACGAGTAGCAAATAGATTGCTGCACAAAAGTACTTCCTCACCATAGTGGTTTTCTCTCATCTTCTTTTAGTGTTCAAGCTATCCGTCTCTGGAATACACTTCTCCTGACAATAATTGCTTGGGGCTTGAAAGTTTGCTTTCAAACGCATGCTTCACAAGCACCTGCTGAGTGCAGCCTAAGTGAGTTTGCCCCCCCCCCCCCCTCCCCAGGCATAGGTATGCATAATAATGTCCCAATTTTAAATAGTTGCTGTTTTCTTTCTTCTGCACCCACGTTCGAGAATCTCCGTTTCGCCCTATGGTTGACTGGTAGAGAATGCCTTAAGGCATTAAGTCCGCCATTTGTACTTAATTTTATTGTGCAGTAAAGTTTAAATAAATAATTTGTAGCTCAGGAGAGTCGTTTCAAAGAAAAAAGGTAGCTTCAATAATTTATCAAAGCAAGAGCAACCTTCACACAGTTCTATTTTGTCCTGTAGTTCTTAGTTTATTTACAAACATCATGACTTACCCAGAAGTGCGCCATAACGTTGACTTCCATCATGGTCCTGATGTCCTTCTCGCTGTGCTGCGACAGAGGCTTGCAGGGCATGATCCCAGCGTTGTTAACCAGCATCGTGACGTCACCAACATCGCGGCGCACGCGCTCCGCCAACGCGGCAACCGCTTTGCTGTCTGTTACGTCACACCTGGAAGACATAAGCTGTGTTTTTATATCAAAATAATAAGTTCCGTAAGAGTGAGTAGGTTTAAAATTTATAAGTTTAAAAGATATATGATATTTACATAAAAACTGGCGACGTAATCTATACTAAATATTGATTAAATGATACTTCCCTGTTAGCACGCTTTGGAGTGTTTGCGAATATGCATACCTAATGGATGTTTGCTGTAGCGTTAACGAGAACCAACATTTATAATTTTTATAATCTTAGAGTATGCCTATTATATACAAGGTGTCAAAATTCAAATATTACTATTAGCAAAGATAGATAACTCCGTAATAGATGGATACAGTCTAAGGAAAAAACGTGCCTCGAAAATCAAGAAAATTTGATTCTCGTTCAGAGGGCGCTACTAGTTTTGGCCTACAGTCGTATAGATGGCGTTGACGGTTTCGTTTGTTATTTAACAATTTTAACGCATATCAGTGAAAGAACATGGGTCAAAATCATAAATATAATTAATGCAAATAAAGAAATCATTTATCTATATTTAAATACATTTTATCGTATTTTTATAAATCTTTATTTTTAGTTTTAAAGTGTGTCGACAGATGGCAGTGAATTTACTGGGGTTACAAAATTTACTATGACAGTACCGCTCTAGTATCAGTTACTCTATGCTATTAGGAAAAAAAATAGTAGGTACCGGTAAACTTGTTACTTTGAATCGCGGGAGAAGTAGAAGGAATTGGTTTCTTAATGATTTCATCATTGACTGTATTTATGTTAAGGTTGGCAACTTGCTTTTCTTCCTTGTATTCTTAAGCTTGCGTGTAAAAATCAACTCCCTATTTCTCAAAAACCAATGATAAATATTCCCCGCAATTCAATGTAACGGGTAGGTAGTTTACGACACCTAAGAAGGGAGAGATTCGTATAATGGGACCCACCCATTACCAGCCCGCCGGACGATATTGGCCTGTCAGTTAAAACAAAAATTTGACAGTTCCAAAAAATTTACAGGCCGATAACGTCCGGCGGACGGATAATGGGTGGGCCCCTTAAGCTTATACGAACTTTAAGATGACTCTGGAAGGCGATTCTGATCAATCAATTTGATACAGTTGGTTTTGATTTTGTTTTAGACTACGCGTCAAATGTATCTGGCATTCTCTGATAGCTTGAAAAAAATGGCCAAGAGCATGTCGGGCCATGCTTAGTGTAGGGTTCCGTAGTTACCATTCTGTCAGAATAGGCTAAAACGGGGGCTATTAGTAAGTATCATGTACATTACAAGCAAAAGGGACTATACTTTCCCAGCGCTTTATACGTCTTTTTACTAAGAATTTAAAAACTTTAAAAACGGCTTGACCGATTATTCGCTATAGTTTCATTGAAAGTATTTATTAAGCGTTTGTTTTAAGATTTCTTTAATATTTTTTGGTCCCATGGTTCAAAAGCTAGAGGGAGGGGACTCAGGGGACACATATTTTTTACCTTTCGGAGCGATTATATCCGAAAATAATCACTTTATCAGAAAGTATTTGTTGGAAACCCTTATTCATTTTGAAAGACCTATCCAACGATATCCCACACTATTGAGTTAAAGCGAAAAAATAAATTTAAAAAAACATTTTGTATGGTACCCTAAAATTTTATTTTTTATTTTATCTTACGACATTTTCAGATAGGTTGATTTATTTTCCAAATTTCAGCTTTCTAGCGATCAAGGAGCAAAGCCTGTCAGATCCTCCTCGATTCCTAGTTGACTACGGAACCCTAAAAATGATATAGGTGCCTGTTCAGTTCAGTTCAGTTTATTTATTGGTAAAAAAACCAGCAGCAGCAGGTTGGTGGCCTATATACGTATACAGCGAGTATTTTTGATACGACCGCATAATTTTATGTACGAAATACATTGTCGCGCAAAACTTAATAATGCTGTACGGATATGATGGTCTTCTTGTCTACGTGACAGCGTGATAAAACGGTGTCCGTCACTTTCAATCCCGCGGTATTAAAAAGTGACGGTTATTTTATCACGTGGATAAAACCATCCATAATACGCCGGCAGGTTAAGAGTAATAAAAAAAATTCTTTAACAATTGCATCGTAAAAAAAACAAACGTGCCATTTAAGTTTGCGGTTAAATTAAAAATACACGCAGTATACCTAGAACAATTGGGCTGTTAAGCATTATTCTACTGAATATGCTCGTGACGGAGCCGCAAATTTTTTTTAGCGTAGCGAGCCGAAAGTTTACACTTTCCGATTGGAGGGCAGAAAAATAAATTGAAACTTACTCATATCGGTGTGCTTTCCCCTTGTTAGCCTTGATAGCGTCCACAGTTTCCTGGTTGCCGGCGGCATTAATATCTACACAGACGATGACTCCTCCCAGCTTCCCGAACCTCAGCGCCACCTCGCGGCCCATGCCGTGACCGGCGCCTGTGATCTGAAAATCGTTTTTATTTCGTTTTATGATAAAGACAAAGCATGGCACTATTTTCATCGCAATAAGACATCAATAACTATCAAAAAGTGTCAGGCCCTTGAGTTGAGTTCTATAAGATTTGGCTTAAAAGGCTGGTATCAAAGGCATAAAATTCCATTAAAAAATTAAGAATTACATAATTCTAGGGATTGACAGGGCCGCGTATTATCCGTGGTCCCACTGCTTTGTACCACAGTGGACCCACGGGCGAAACGGGGCTTCGTCTAGTTAAGTTGTGAAGGAAAAAAAACAGTGCGGTGTGACAACGATTAAAAATAAATTACTCGTATATAGACCCCTGTTTATAACGATGGGTCTAGGGGGAAAAAATACCCGTGGACCCACTGTGGTACAAAGCAGTGGGACCACGGGTAATACGCGGACAGGGCAAGCTATGCTGGCGCCATTTACTGAATACTTCTACCGGCCAACCCGTTTATCAAATGAGACCATTTTTCAGATTTGCGGACCTTAGACGGGCTCTAGCGACTTTCAAATACCGCAAGAGTATACAGTGTGCATGAACTGTACGGTACGGGGCAGTCTAGAAGCCCCCTGTTTATTGACGCAAAGTATACCCTAGTAGCTCTGGTACGGCATTTTGTTTGGCCTCTGTAAGTAAACAGAGGTATTGTTGTTATGTAGGTATTGTAATTCATATCATGAATTAATATATACTGGCAAAGGTTCAAAGTCACACAATAATGCATAGGTACATCAACTTGAATGGTAATTATTTAGTGAGGTAGAAGCTATGTTTATTATCCTTCGGATACGGATCTACATTTAAAGTCGCGACTTTTGCAAGGTGAATATAGGTATACTTAGGTCAACCAGAGCAAAATCTATGGAACACATTTTTTTTGACGAACTGTCTTGTGGATATTTTTGGGTGTAGCAGCTTGCGCTGTGGATTGAATTTTAAATAAAAGATGCTTAGGCTTTTTTAGTTTCGTTGCCTTAGCAAATTTGGGTGCTAAGTGGCTTCAAAGGCTGCCTAATTTACGACTTAAATTGCCAATTTAGTGCCAGACTTACCAGAATAATCTCTCCTTCGACACTCTTCGGCACCGGCGGTACGACGAGCTGGTACATGGCGTATATCCAGGACACCCACATTTTGACAAGCAGCAGTACTATTTCCAAGGTGGTCACCACACCATCGTATATTTTTACCGCGATGCCTTGCTCGTCCGTCCTGAAAAGAGGAAATAGAAGATTTATATCATCAATTCTGAACCTAAGGGTAATTACCTAATATTAAGTTGGTGTCTAAAAAGAAATTAAACTTATGTAAAATTTAACAGTTTTGAATGATTCAAGGTTAGTTTCACTAGACTTATATTGACCGGGATGGACCGTGATTACCTTTTGTATTGTTGATATTTCGACGCAGTTCCATTCATGCGTGACCAAGATGCATTTATAATTTTAACTGCGTCGCGTTGAAATATCAACAATACAAAAGGTAATCACGGTTCATATCCCGGACATTATTATTATGTTGAATTTGACGTAAAATTAGTCTCGTTTGGTTTGTTTTAGTTTTTATTTTTCAAATAATCCTTTTTCTAACGTTTATTTGTACCTACAAAGGTACTAGAGCCCGTCCAAACTAACTCTGCACTGTGTTTGATAGCATAGTGGGGAAGTATTTTTTTAAACGTCATAATTTCATAGAAATATGAAAATTTTCGCATTTCCCCCCCCTCCCTAAATCGTCTTACGTAATAAATGAATGACGCCTATGATTCCAATATGGATAAAAATTAAATATCGTTTTGATGGCAGGTCCACGTTTTAAATGGCCTACCTATACATAAGTAGGTACTTGTTTTTTCTCGGGACATTACTTAGTAAGGTCATGTGGGGTAAGAGAAACATAGCTTATTTTACTCGGGGATAAAGTAACAGTATGAGGATTGCCTACAAGTGTTACTCTTGCCCTTTTTTTATTTTTTATTTACTAGAGATAAATCACAAATTTTACATGGTAATTAATAAAAAGTATCGTTAAACCAGAATGGTTTGTCTCGATACTTCATTCCGCAGTACTTACATAATCAAATATACAATACGATACTTAGGCACACATCCAGTTCGTAAACAACACAATAATTGCAAAGAATCACAAGTGGGCGCATCTCATCACACCGGCCGCGGCCGGCCGAGCAAAACTAGAACCGGTCGGCGCCTACTCGATACAGGCTGCTCCCTTTATGCTATACGAAATAACATAATTATTCAATTTAGTTAAAATAATTTAATTGTTTAAGCATTTCTTTTTTAAGAATATTTCCTATATTATTTGGCGTTATCTTATCTTTCCATTCTTTAGGTAACTTATTTATTAGGTCTGGTATGATGTAATCTGATGTTCTTCTACCATAAAAATTATTGAATTGGGGCTTTCGAAGCATTTGATTTGTTACTTGCCTTGTATTTATTGGATGAGAGATTAAGTGCTGAATTTCACTTCTAAAGTATTGCTCTTTTAACATATGGTATTTAAACTTTGTGTGAACCGGTAGGACATTACATAAAGTGAACAGGTCGCTATCACACACAAGATTCTCTTTAATTTTATGGGGTACTATTAACTTTAGCAGCCTAACCTGTAGTTTACATATTTTGTCAAGGTATGACTTAAATGTACGGCCATAACTACTTAATCCATATGAAATGATGCTTTCCACGAGTGCATTATAAACATCCAATCTGATATTATATGGAATTCTATTTCGTAGAATATATATCTTTGCCATTATAGCTCGTAATTTAGTGCACACTGAGTCAATGTGGTCACCCCAGTTGAATCGGTTGTCAATTATGACACCTAAATATTTTTGTTTACAAACTTGTTCCAACGGCGCACACTTACAATTTTGGTCAACATTCGGTAGAGAGTGGAGACACTGGTGGTCATGCCCTATAATCCTAACTGGTCTTACAGATCTTGATTGGCTAGAGTGTATATGAAGCAATTTGGTTTTATTTGCATTTAGGACCAGCCCTGCGTCGTGGGACCATTTACATATGTTGTCAAAATCTAATTGCAATTTCCTCTCTGCTACATTTACGTTTTTATCTGCAGCAATGAGGCAAGTATCATCCGCAAATTGGTACACACTACAGTCTTCGACACAATTGTCCATATTATTTACGTAAGCTAAGTAGTGGAGTGGGCCGAGCACGGAGCCTTGTGCTGTGCCCTCTGTCACCAGTACTTTGTTACTGAGAGCATCCCCTATCCTGACATGATAAATTCTGTTACGCAAGTAGCTCCCACACCAATCTAACAATTGTCCCCGGACACCAGTATCCTCCAGTCTCTGTATCAGTGTATCGTGGCGCAATGTGTCGAAGGCCTTACTGTAGTCAATAAAAATGATTAATACATGACATTTATCATTTAAGTGATGATTTATTTCGTCAGTAAATCTAGATAGTAACAGAGAGGTACTTTTATTGGGCTGAAATCCAAATTGGTTAGCAGTAAGAATAGAATGTTTGTTATAAAAATTATGTATCTCGTTACTCACATACTTTTCTGCAATTTTATCTAAAATAGGGAGCATAGTAATAGGTCTATAATTTGTGCAGTCGGTTGCATCGCCACCTTTATATATTGGCCGTACTAGCCCAACTTTAAGACCGTCGGGATACAAGCCACCGGCTAGACTGCTATTGATGAGATGGGCTATGGCGGACGAAATTTTGTCTGCTATGAGTTTCAGATCCACAACTCGAACTCTATCTATTCCTGGCGCTTTGTTACTATGAGTTTTCATTATTATTTTGTAGACATCTTTCGAGGTTGCCTTTTTAAGTAACATCGACCTATCCGTGGGCCTCCTATAGGTATCAGGGTTTAATAATGGAACATTGCAATTTGGTATTATATTCTGCACAGTTTCCTTAAAATTAGTAGCAAATTTGTCAGCAATAAGTTTATCCGAAGTAATAGATGAGAACGCCCTGCTTACAGTATCCTGTATTGACGCAGATATTTTTCCTGACAATTCATTCAAGATTTGCCACAGTTTTCTCATGTCTCCTTTAACTATACTAATTTTACGCTTATAGAAAATATTTCTTTGCGTTTCTACTAATTTATTGGTTTTATTTCGTTGTTTAACATATGCAAGCCGGTTTACCATATTTTTTGTATCCTTAAGCCAATTTAAATAAAGTATATCCCGTTTTTTACACTCTAATTGTACCTTTCCGAAAACCCATGGTTGTTTATTACGTTTTGATTCACTTATTTTATGTATGTATTTAGATTTCTCATAACAGTTAGATAAATTTTCCTGAATGAACTTATAAATGGACGATGGGCAATGCCCTTGCCCCAGTGTTTGTCTTATCCCATCCGACCTTAGTTACTTAACTCTTTGGGTAATTCCTAAGTAATCAAAGATACTCGATAAACTAGTCACGATTCGGGAAACCCTTGAGAAATGAGAAGATACTCGTAATAGAAGAATAGGTCATTGAAACGTTATAATTGCGTGACATTGTTATCGGCCCTTCCATAATAATTAGCCATTCCATAGTTGTTAAGTGGCCAATTACTATGGAGGGGCCAATAACTAGCTCTAGCCAGGTTATTTCGCTTTATAGCTATAGTTATTGGCCCCTCCCTATTGTTATGACTGCTAAGTCACCCTATGTTAGACAAAGTAATTAAATACTAAATATACTATTCATCCAAAGTATTGCGATCCACGAATGCCTCAAACTAAGAATAAGAATACATTTATTATCAATGAAATACATAACAGAGAAAGTCAGGGGTCTCCGCACTAGGCTACGCCTGTATCGCGGGGAGCCAGGTACAATTAAAATTATTGTGGTTAAAGAAATTTATTTTCTCAGAAGAAATTTAACATTTCGCTTAAATAGAGAAAACACAAGATAAAACATAAAATATGAGTGAGCATGCAGGTAATTAACAAATTATAATAACAAATAAAAACTAGAACGAATGTAATTCACGAGCATTAATTAGGTACTTGTAAAAATAAGCATACGAACATTCTTAGCAAAGTTGTATACATATGTTATAAACGTGGGTATGACCAAATTTAATACAAGTTACTTATTTCTTACTAACTAAAACTGAATTATTAATAGTTAAAATATAGAGTACTACACAACAAAGTAGGTATTGAAAAACAAACTTAAATGAAGTACTTGAAAGTATGAAGGAGAAAATCAAAGTTAGAAGCGTTTGAGAAACGGGCCCCTGTTGTAATGTATGGATCAGAATGCTGGGCGACGAGTGACGGATGAAAGAAGAGTGCACGCAGCGGAAATGAGAATGTTGAGATGGATGCGTGGTGACGAGAAAGGATCGGAAAAAGAATATATAGATAGATAGATAGATAGATAAACCATTTATTGGCTTGCCACAATATAGAAAAAAATGCCATATAGAAAAAAATAGAAACAATAATAATATCAAAATAAAAATAAAATAAAGAACAAGAAGCATCAATAAAGTAGGTAGGTTTGCTGTGTGCGTTGCAGCAAAACAAAGGTTCTGCAGTAATACTCTTCACTCTTTCGGGTGAAGCACTGATAATTCTGCTAGAACCCAGATCACGAACAGATTATCGATGTACAAAAATTCGATGTAAAGAAATTTTCACAGATGATGTATTTCTGTTGCCGCTATAACAACAAATAAATACACTAAAAAGTACGGAACCCTCGGTGGGCGAGTCCGACTCGCACTTGTCCGTTTTTTTTTTTCTAGTTTTAGCATTAGTGTATTGCTCGTAGATACTTACTAGAGTTACTAGTTACTACTTAGCGGTGTTGGCCGAAACGTTAATGCAATTAACCATTAACTAGTACAAATTGAACCATAAACTGTAACCGTCTGTTACGGTTTCAGGTTCCATTTGTACTGGTTAAAGGATGACTCACGTTAGACCGGGCCGTGTCCGGGCCGGAGATTCCGGCGCTTACTTTTCTATGACATGACAGGTGATCACGTGATGCTTTCCATAGAAAACGAAGCGCCGGAAGCTCCGGCCCGGACACGGCCCGGTCTAACGTGAGTCATCCTTAATGGTTAATTGCAATTAACGTTCGGCCAACACTGCTACTTAGTCATACGGAACAAAATTGTTGTAGACGAGGATAAGCAGACATCACTTTAGTCGTCTTTTCCGGCCTTGGCCATAATCACAGATCACTTTCCTGCTAGATGGTCCATGAAAAACAACTCGACTATTAACTACTACTTCGACTAACTCTTATTATTTAGTTTCAGAGCGTGCCCACAGCCGTTCAGTTGCGACTACATTTACAAATTGCATATTCAAGGAAACTAAATGTAATTAAGAGTTGTAGAGGTTATTAATACACAAGAGCGATTTTGTGGTAACATTTGAAGTGGTGTGTAATTTCTGTAAAATTGTACAGTAACCTACTAACTAACACATACCTAATACCAAAGATAGATATAACTCCGTAATAGATGGATACAGTCTAAGGAAAAACGTGCCTCACAAAATCAAGAAAATTTGATTCTCGTTCAGAGGGCGCTACTAGTTTTGGCCTACAGTCGTATAGATGGCGTTGACGGTTTCGTTTGTTATTTAACAATTTTAACGCATATCAGTGAAAGAACATGGGTCAAAATCATAAAAATAATTAATGCAAATGCAAATAAAAATCATTTATCTATATTTAAATACATTCTATCGTATTTTTATAAATCTTTATTTTTAGTTTTAAAGTGTGTCGACAGATGGCAGTGAATTTACTGGGGTTACAAAATTGACTATGACAGTACCGCTCTAGTATAAGTTACTCTATGCTAATACGGTGTCTATGTGCAGTAGTCCATGGTCACATCAGTCACATGAATACTTGAATATTGTGCCTATCGTATTCAACATGTATTCAACGCATGTCCAAATTATACGCGAACTTCCTCGATGTATTGACGTGTTTATATTGTTGACCTACGGCGAACAACCAAATATCTGACGAGGAAAACCGTGCGTATACATTACAGTGTCGTTTACAAAAGTTGTACACTATAATGTACACGCACGTGTCGAGTAGGTACAGATGTAGTATGTTTTTTGAAAAGAAACAGACGAACTCCAGCGGTGTCAGCATGGTTGCATTTTTATCACCTGTCACTATACCTTTCACTTTCGTACTTACTTACTTACTTACTTGTTAAAACGTGATAGGCATGGTGACAGGCGATAAAAATGCTACCGTGCTAAGCCCGCTGATTCGATGGACATCCCAGCGTTTTTATAGTTGTGATGTGCAGCGCCACGCGTAGTAAATTAAAGAACTAATTCGACCAGCATGCCGCGCCATATAGTGAATAATCCTTTCCCATCGTATTTTCTCGGAATCGTTCGTATTTGTCATGCTACTTCAGTCAACCTCAGTAATTTTTGTACTGAGACTGACTGACATAGCATGATACGTTCGTACGTTTCCGTAAAAATACAATGGTAAAGGATTATTCACTACGCGGTCCAAGGTGTGTTTTTGATTCGACCACTTATTCTAGGGGTAGTTAGTATAGGCGCAAATGAATACATTCAATTGTTTTACAAAAAAATACGTCTTATTTTCCCTTAAAAAATTATTCAGCACGCAATGTAGGTATCAAAACAAAAAAATTATTGCACTGTTATTTAAGCATAAATATTTTTTTATTTTAATATCGTTACATAATACTGAAACCTATACCTTAATTCCTTCTCTAAAATCTCTTAGCAATATAAGAAAATTCAATCAAACTAACGACCTTACCTTAGAAAATACAAAAAAACTAAGGACCTTACCTTTAAACTAGAAGTTAAAGCGGAAAACGGTTGTCTTTTTCTAGTGGATGGAAAAATGAGTGTGATTTCAAGGTCATCTCATCGCATCTTTAATAAACTCACTGTATTCGTAGCTACTCAAAAAATTTTGATTGTTATTTATATCATGTTAGCCTTAAACAGGATTATTATAATGTGTTAATTTTAAATACCTAACTCGACTTACGTAGATATAATATAACACTTCGTTAGATCAAATATGTATTCACCTAATCAGTAAATATATTTAAAGGAATTATCTATTGCGTAACTCGTATGGATTGATAATCAAAGGTGGTGAGCTCGTAGGAAATGGTGAAAAATATAAATAGAAAAATTAACTACCTACTAGAATTGGTCTATTGGGTAGTAATTGTCAATTTGAGCTCGACCTTGCCCGCCAAACACTATTGCGTAACTTTTGAATTGAATTGAAATCGCTATACACTGATTTTAAACAAATGCATTTTAAAACAAGCGTTGCTGATTTGTGATGAAAAGGAAAACGAAAACAGTACTGACGGTAAAATGAATTTCGTGGAGAGTTTTAACTATAAAACTCCCCTGAATTGTCCCACGCATTACCAGTCCGCCTGCAATCTCTGGTCCTATCAGGCGGCCTGCCATCCCAGGCCAATAAAGGGGCCCACTGATTACCAGTCCGCCGCACGATATCAGCCTGTCAGTTAAGGGGCCCACTGATTACCAGTCCGCCGGACGATATCAGCCTGTCAGTTAAGGGGCCCACTGATTACCAGTCCGCCGGACGATATCAGCCTGTCAGTTAAGGGGCCCACTGATTACCAGTCCGCCGGACGATATTAGCCTGTCAGTTAAGGGGCCCACTGATTACCAGTCCGCCGGACGATATCAGCCTATCAGTTAAGGGGCCCACACAGCCTGTCAGTTAAGGGGTATGTAATATACAGGCTGATATCCTCCGGCGGACTGATAATCAGTGGGCCCTTTTAGAACAAACCTATACTCACACTCACGTCACCTTGTTGTCCGTCCGTCTGTCTGTCAAGATCTATCTCGGGAAGGCGTGGAGATATCGAGTTGAAATTAAAACCATATACTCAGGTTTATAGTCTGTATCTTTAGGTATTTAAAAGAATGTAAACAAACCACAATTAGGTATTTAATTGGGTAAGAAAATTTTTCAGGTCAATTTATTTAACTCGATGTGCCAATAGTAATTTAGTTTTGTAATATTTGCTATTACTTCGACCTAGTAAAGAACCAAAAACGAGATCGAATATTTAGCCATTTGAGGGTAGATGAAAACATTACACGATTAAATGAAGTCGATTAAAGCAAGAACGATGAAAGAACTGTTAATTGTGGTTAACTGCTAAATGTTTCAAGTACCCGAAAAGCTAAAAACACATTGTTAACATTTATTTAACTACCTAAAGATACAAACTATATGTATATACGGCCGTTTGTGCCGCAAAAACGTATATTTCGACACTCTCAAGGGAATTAAAATTTATAGGGTACTTTCCGTTGACCTAGATTCCTAGAACTATGAAATTTGGCAAGTGATATCATATACTTACTACAAGTACAGGGAAAAATTTGTACGGAACCCTCGGTGGGCGAGTCCGACTCGCACTTGTACGGTTTTTTTTTCGACTATGCAATTTACAAAATGACGTGACTGGTTGACGTAACTGGTGACCGAAGAACTGGCGGCTTCCTCGCACAACGTATCAGAATTGCGATACAGCGAGGAAATGCCGCCAGCATCCTTGGTACAATGCCTCAAGGGCCTATTTTAGATTTAAGTTAGTTATTAATTTCGTTTACGTAGTACCACTGTATATATCTTGTATGTATAGGTAAATAAAGAGTTTTTAATTATTTACAAAAGGTATCTGCAACAGAGTAGTGTAAGCATCACAATAGTTAATATCCTATATGTGGCCTAATACTACTGATAATTACATGTAGTATGTACCTGGCTCTATACTTTTGATTGTTGTATCTATGGTCATTTTAGTTTTTAGAGGGAGAGCTGTCAGATTTGGCGGCAGGCCTGTGCGCGAGGTTATGTTACTTATATTCGATTTGATCTTTATGTAATCTTATAATTAATCCTGTATATCAATGTAATAAAAGAAATGTCAAAGCAAGCAGTGGTTTGTGTGCTAAACCCCTTTTACTGAGCATTAAATCTATGGATGATTTCAACTCAGAAAGCGGGATTGTGAATTCAAATGCCCACATAGAAATTGGATGATTATTTTCACCTATATAGAGATGAAGCACACATCTCGAAGAATGTGAAAAAAAAAAAACGCTTAGTTAAGGCGTATATCTGGAGCATTGCTTTAAATGTTTGTGAGACGTGGACAGTGACACAACGGGACAGAGAGCGATTGGAGGCCTTTGAAATCCGGTGTTGGCGGAGGATGCTAAGGATTAGCTGGACAGAAAGGAAGACGAACGTTGAGGAACTGAGCATGGCAGGAGAGAAGAGATGCCTGTTAGGCACAACAGCTAACAGAAGGTGCAAGATGATTAGTCATCTAATACGGCACGACCCGCACGACAGATTCTTTTTAAACATCCTGAAGGGCAAGATTGAGCGAGAAAGACGCAGAGGAACACATCTCAGCCAAATGAAAGATAGAGTTTCTGTCATGTTGTACGAGGGAGTCAAAAGGCTGGCCCAGCAAAGAATGGTAATTACTCCATCAACAAGAGCATAGCTCTTAAAATTGATGATGATGATGAAAGAGGTACATAGTAATGTAAGTTGCTTGGTCTTTTGAATGTTAATTTCATAATCAAGACAATAGTGTATATATATATGATACACGATTTCATTAGTTTGTTTTGTACGGTAAACAAAATGATTGACAATTGGTTTCATTTGTTTAAAATAAAAGTTGTTTTAAATTTGCAATGCACTGGACATTTGCTATGTATTGATCTAGTTATTAACCTGTGTTTTTTGTCATTGTTTGTTTTTGGACTGACACGTTGAGACACGTTGGAATACAATGAGAATAGATCTCGACGAAAATGCAAGCAAACGACCATCACGGTGAGATTGGTGAGACGCAGAGAACTATCATTAAGAGCCAACATGGTTATAAGAAGTCAAAATGGTAAGGATGGTATTGTGCACTGTTCAGGTACAATTCAGGTGCTCAGTGAAGTTAATTATTAACAATGAGTTGTAAAATGACAATAATTGAATATTTACTAGGTATTATTACTATTATTTTTTGGATAGTCTAATGACACTAAAAGGTTATTTTTTTGTTCTAATGATGCATGAGTATATAATGCCTATATATGGTAAGAGATAACAAAAAAAGGTGATTGATTAGTATTGCAGAAGTTATTGCCATGATGAAATGATGAGATAGCAAAGATGAGAGGTAGCGACTGACAGCGGGCTAGAATTGTAGGAGATTGGCCCATGACAGTTGTCAATGGGAAGATTTAGAAAAGGCCTTTACCAAGCATCACACTTATTGAGATAAATACCCCGGTCTCTAATTCAGAATAAAAGAATCTTAATAGATAAATGTGCATATCGGTTATTTAGGTGAAAAGACAAAGAAACTAGTTTTTGTTTTGATGCAAACAAATTATTTATAAACATTTGTATATAGGCAAATGTAAAAAAAAAAAAAATGTTAATTAAAGATGGTATATTCTACATAGTAGTACTGTAGGTACATGCATTTAGTTGCCAATCATTGTTGTACTGAAAATTATTAGTCTGGATACTCCGAGAGATGCATATAGAAACAATAATGAATTAATGGAATTACACACAGTATGAATTCTAAATTTGAAATGAATGACATTGATAGTTTTACATCTATTTCATACTACTGTTTTAAATGTCATGCAATTGAAAATCAAAGTAACAATTTTAAAACATCATTATTATCATTCAGGGAGCATGATTTACATGATGACTGGTTGCGTTGTGGATATTGACATAGCATAAGAAAATGAAAAAAATTAAATATAAATGTTTATTTTCTGATAACAATAAGTACAGTTCACTTTCAGTGGTTAAGATCTCCTAGTAGGTATTTAAAAGAAGTTATATTTAACTCTATTTAGAAATCTTGAATACCTACTTCATACCTTTGAATTGGTGACAAGCGGTATTTATATTTAAACCTTATTGCACAAAATATACACCAATGTACACATTTGTTTCTCTAAATTTATAAGTTTAGTGCAAGTTCTGTCTAGTAAAAGCAGATTGGCTAAACAAGAACAGATTACTTTTTCCATGCTGTTGACACAATATTCAATATTTGTATTAAGCATATTGCATAGTATTCAGTTATATTTTGCAGTTGTACAATACAATAACAAACCACAAATGAAACTATGAATTGTTGCTATGAAATACAATTAATTTGTGACTTTATGGTTTCATTTGCATAAAGGGTGAATCTGAAATAATTATTGTATGACAGATTCAGGTTAAGAAATTTTACAGTTAGTGATGCCTAACTAAGTTAATCAAACTCTTAGGTCACAAATTATAAAATTCAGGTTACTAATAGGTAAGGACCATAAAGTGTCAAGAAAAGGCAAAAGCAGCATACTTGTGTATACATTATCAAGTTAAGAAAGTCTATTTGTAAAATTAAAAAGTTTACAAAAACAGTCCCTGTTTGAAAAAAAACAAGACTTAAAGAATTCTCATTGAAAATTGACTTGAAATGCAAAATCGATGAATAAGTACAACCACTGTCACAAGTGTTAGTACAAAATTTTAGTATGGTCCTGAGCAGAAGTCTGTGACTGACCTTAACAAAAGAATCAACACCAGAGTAGGTAAGTTAAATAAACGAAGCTAAAAGTAGATAACATTCAAACTTAAAGAAGCCTTATAAAGTAGGCTCAAGAAGCCTTATAAGGAGCTTGGAACTAATTTTTATTTTTCATCTCAATTCATGAAACTTTGTATTCTTAAAATTTGCTTGATCAGTAGGTTTAACAGAAGGTACCATGGAAGGTAACATGTATGATTTTATGACAGAGACACAGTGATGACAAGAAATAAGTTGGTAATATTAATTAAAGTATAGTAAGGCAAAAGAACCATGATTCATAAAGACAAAATGTATGGTTGCATTTTTGTCATTAAGTGCGTTGTCGCCACGATTAGCATAGCCAGGAAATATTGGCTGTATCAATTAACAAAAAGTGAATAAATGTATATTGGAATAACTTTTAATCACTTCCAATACTTCCAATAATATAGTAGGTGGGGTAATGACACTAATGACGCTAGTATATGTTACGGTGTACTCGGTGTAGTACCTATACGCTATTATTTAGAGCTACTTTTTTTTTGGGTGTATGTCATCCCGAGATATAGTTGCTGCGTTCTTGCCGATTCCTGGGGCTGAATATTACCATTGTGAAATACTGAACGAAGTTTAGGACGAAACATCAGGATCATAAGGTCATTGAATAAATAATTATCTGTTTATATAAATAAATTAATAAAAACCTGTTTTAAATGTAATCTTCTTAAAGTTGATGAATCGATGGAATATTTGTCATTTTATTTAATTAATGTTGAGGATTTTTCGATGAAGATAATGACTGATATCCATGACGTCATTGACGTCTGATTACGATTTCAGTAACGATGAGTAGGTATCTAAGGAAGATCTTAGGTAACAGAGGTCCGAGAACGATGATTATGTATATGACCGAACATATCGATTACAGTGTCGATGTCAACGAATGTTTGCCTCGATGTCCACGACAGGGTCAATAACTGACCATATCGATGATGAAAACGGAGCTGAACGACTTCGATAACAATGTCGGCGATAATGCTTGACTGACCATATTGATGATGATATCGATGATGATTACCGAACAGATCGATTTTGATGACGATATAGATGATGATAGATGATGATTAGGTATATAGTAAGATTAATTGATGATGATAATGATTGACTGAGTCGATGTTTATATTTCAATTATTAAATTATTGAGGATGACTGTGACTAAAATTATCTTTGCTACTGCTAATGATTATAACTATTTTTATTTTTGTATGTTTCAACGCTGGTAACCTGGCTGAACGGATGAAGTTGATGATAAGCGAGGGCATCGCAGCAAGAGCTGACTGAAGCAAAGGAGGTGAAACTGTTAAGACAGAGCTGCCAGCAGTGGGCAGGGCCCAAGCTGCCGATGGTCAGGGCCGCAGAGTGAGCAACCGACGTACTATGCGCCGTGTCCACGATTACCGTCTTATGCATCTGATCAAGCGACTCGGCGAGAGTCTCTCTCGGTGTTGGTCGAGACTCTTCGCTGACACGACTGCTAGTTATTATATTAATATTATGAATCTAGAATATAACCGTTGAGTTTTGGCAGACTGTCTAGTGCGGGCCGTAATGGCAGACTGTTTATTATGTTAGTTTATATTTTGGCAAAGATAGGTACTTGTAATATGGACCTTGTAGTTAGATTCAAAAATAAATAAATAATTAGTTATACTTTGGCAAACTGTCCAGCGCAGGCCTTGAGGGCAGACTGTCTGGGGCAGGCCGTGATGGCAGACAGGCCATAACAAATTAAATGATTAGGTTGGCTATAGGTATGAATGTTGGCAGACTGTCTAGAACAGGCTTTGATAGCAGCCTTTCTTCTAGAGCAGGCCGTGATGGCAGACTGTCTAGACTGGTCTAGTCTAGAGCAGGCCATAACAACAGTCTAAATAAATAATTAGATTGACTAGGTTGAATGTTGGCAGACTGTCTAGAACAGGCTTTGATAGCAGCCTGTCTTCTAGAGCAGGCCGTGATGGCAGACTGTCTAGACTGGTCCAGTCTAGAGCAGGCCATAACAACAGTCTAATTAAATAATTAGATTGACTAGGTTGAATGTTGGCAGACTGTCTAGAACAGGCTTTGATAGCAGCCTGTCTTCTAGAGCAGGCCGTGATGGCAGACTGTCTAGACTAGTCTAGTCTAGAGCAGGCCATAACAATTTTTATACTTTGGAATGATGTCTAGAGCAGGCCTTAAAGGCAGACTGTGATTGTTTATGATGTGTTATACTTTGCCAAATTGTTTAGAGCAGGCCTTAAGGGCAGACTGTGGTTGTTTATCATGAATTATACTTTGCCAAACTATTTAGAGCAGGCCTTAAGGGCAGACTGTGATTGTTTATTATGTGTTATACTTTATACTTTGCCAAATTGTTTAGAGCAAGCCTTAAGGGCAGACTGTGATTGTTTATGATGTGTTATACTTTGCCAAATTGTTTAGAGCAGGCCTTAAGGGCAGACTGTGATTGTTTATCATGAATTATACTTTGCCAAACTATTTAGAGCAGGCCTTAAGGGCAGACTGTGATTGTTTATGATGTGTTATACTTTATACTTTGCCAAATTGTTTAGAGCAGGCCTTAAGGGCAGACTGTGATTGTTTATGATGTGTTATACTTTGCCAAGCTATTTAGAGCAGGCTTTAAGGGCAGACTGATTGTTTATGATGTGTCATACTATGTCAAACAGCTTAGAGCAGGCCTTAAGGGCAGATTGTGATTGTATATGATGTATTATGCTTTGCCATAGAGCAGGCCTTAAGGGCAGACTATGATTGTTTATAACGTGTTATACTTTACCAAACTGTTTAGAGCAGGCCTTGAGGGCAGACTGTAAATGTTGATGTTGGTTTATACTTTAACAGACTGTCTAGAGCAGACCATGACTGTAGGTTAGTTCATATAGTGAAAGACTAGAAGAAGGCTGTAAATGCTACTATAGGTGCTGGTTGTATGAAATGACTGTTTACATGATCTCAGGTTAAAGCATCAGGTTAATATACATATTGTCACTGGCTGCGATTGATTAATGAGGAACTGAATAACCAGAAGGTTAAAATAATGTTGTTATGTACGTTTATCTTTCGTTAGTGTTAAGGTGGATGACATGTTATGATATATGGTTGTTGATATAAATGTTTAATTACTTTAGTGAGAGGACTCACTAAAATAAAAAGGATGGCCGAGCTGTAAGCATCACAATAGTTAATATCCTATATGTGGCCTAATACTACTGATAATTACATGTAGTATGTACCTGGCTCTATACTTTTGATTGTTGTATCTATGGTCATTTTAGTTTTTAGAGGGAGAGCTGTCAGATTTGGCGGCAGGCCTGTGCGCGAGGTTATGTTACTTATATTCGATTTGATCTTTATGTAATCTTATAATTAATCCTGTATATCAATGTAATAAAAGAAATGTCAAAGCAAGCAGTGGTTTGTGTGCTAAACCCCTTTTACTGAGCATTAAATCTATGGATGATTTCAGTAGGTACATTCTGCCGTTGACAAATGAAACGCTCATCGTGTATGACTGTGACTAGATATCATAATCGCGGTTTTATATAATGACACCGCAGGACTCGGCATCATATTATTTTAATTTGCGGATTAAGGTGGTTCGACTAGGTTACCCAAAGCTTAAACCCCGCTAGATGGCGTCACTTTCGCAAATTTTCAGGTTTTATTTTTTTGTGGAATAGTGTTGGTATCTGTATACTTAAAAGTATGTTTAGCGCACTCTTTACATAAATATTGAACTATTATAATAAACATTGAATACTTCATTAGTGCAAAAAACACTTTTAAAGTCGACAGAGTGTTTCTGTCATGCTATTTCCTACTATTACTCACACATGCAAACAGTGTTTCCGTGATGCTTGTAGTAGACAATTTCATGCAGTGTAAGTATGCTGCAATGGCGTTGCGGTATGTTCGTGGAAATACGTGCAAGAGGATTCGGGTTCGAGACTGGTACGACAGGGGTACTTTTTTTGTCCTTTTTGTGTTATCTTATGTTTCTTATACCTTTTATTCTTCGAATTCTTGTCCGATTCCGATATAACCGAAATATATTTCAGTGATATCGGAAACGGCTCTAACGATTTTGATGAAATTTGCTGTAAGGGGTTCGATCTAGCTAGGTCCTATCTCTGGGAAAACGAGCATTTTTGAGTTTTTACTTATGTTTTCTTTTTCTCCAAGATATTCAGTATTATTAATAAATTAGTTTATAACCTTTTATAAAAATATGTGACGTTTTGAACTAAAAGGTACCACATTGTCGGTTATCGATTAGGTTGATTTCATTTTGAAGCTTTATGGAAATATGACAACAATAAGTAGGTACCCGTTTGGTTGAAAACGCCACATATATTGAAAACCTGACTTTCACAAAACTTGTACAATGGGCTGTGCTCTGAAGAATTGTTTGACATGATGCCAACGGCCGCTTTCTATCACCGCACCGCTCGCCATCGGCAGGGTGTTCATCCTCACACCCTAGCACCTAAATGGTCGCGTACTGTGCGGTTTAAGAGGAATTTCCTCCCGCGTACGCTTCGGCTGTGGAATGAGCTCCCTGCCGAGGTTTTCCCGAGGGGCTACAGTATGGGGTTCTTCAAAAAAGGAGTGTACAGGTTTTTAAAGGGTCGGCAACGCGCGTGTAATATCTCTGGTGTTGCAGGCGTTCATAGGCTACGGTAACTGCTTACCATCAGGCGGGCCGTATGCTTGATTGCCACCGACGTGGTATAAAAAAAAAAAAAAAAAAAAATCTCACCTTTTTGGGTTCTTCCAACTCAGAAAGGATGGAGAATACTGACGATTCTTAGTAGCACTAGCCCAAGGAAGTCCAGGTTTGTAAGTGTTAGGTATCAGTTTTTTTTAAAGGGCTAAATATAGTTCTACAAGTAAAGCAATCCCTTACTGCCCAGCCTCTATAGTATTTTTCAAACTGGAAGGGTACGATGATAGATTTCATCTCCATACAATTTATAACCTAATAATGCCAAATGTTGCAAAATTATATTGAATTGAGATCTATCATCGTACCCTTGCAGTTTGAAATAGTTATTTACGATACAAGTGCGGAAAAGAGAAAATTCGCAACTCGTGTCGATTAAAACACTTCCTTCGGTCGTGTTTCAATTTATCGCCACTCGTTGCCCGTTTCCTACTTTTCGCACTTGTATCGTAATGTACTAATAATAAAGTAGTAATTGTAAAATAAAATTAAAACTTTTTTATATTTTTTTTTGGATTCAAGTAGGTACAGTGAGTTACAACATTGCATGGCCTTCTAATTATAACTATTATAGAAAACGGGATATTTATCATGTTTATTTATATTATTTATTTCTCGATATTTTGGCCGGTCTTGCAAGACCAGTCGTTGTGGAGATCCCTGGGGAGGCCTATGTCCAGCAGTGGATGTCTTGTTGGTGTAGATGGATTCACACAACAAATGAAATAACATTTTTTCATATTTGTTATCCGTAGTTGTCCCTGTACCTGAAAGAAAAATAATATCATGATAGCACAAAATCTCTAATGTTATAGGAAGAAAGATGATGCAACAATATGGATTCTAATAAAGTTATAATTTACTTACCTAGTAATAATTGTGTTTTTCATTCATAGACAAAATTCCATAATTTTCATCCCCAGGAAATGTTTTATTTTACTTTATTGCAGTGAGGATGTCCTGATTTTTTCTGGCTAATGAAGGAAAACATTTTATTTCCAAGAATGCCTCTTCATTTTGCACAATACCTAAAAAAAACCTAGTTAGTGACACATTGACTATTCGGCAACCAAAACAGTAATAATTACATTATATAGGTATTGTTCACTGCTTATATCTACCATTACGGAAGAAGTGAGAATTATTTTCTAAAAAGATCGGCACGAGAAAATTACAATGTACAATGAAAGAATGAAACTGTACCTACCTTACGAAACTTCACCATCATGAATTCCGCTTCAATTGAGTCTGAATTTTTCTGGATTTTCGCGGACCAGAACACCGATGATTTTTGTAACTTGATTTAGACGTTGCTATCATTTTCAATTTATACAAACAAATTGACACAATAAACATGACCCTATGTGTCAGTGTCAACACTGTCAAATAAAAATGCACTAAACTAAACATGACGGCACTGCAAATCCTGCCAGGTCGGCCAGGCAACGTCGCCAACGTCATAGAGTGGCAACGCCGCACGCAACGTATTTGTACACGACATTTGTGACACACACATACGTAAAATTGATGAAAAAATTACGTTGATTTATGTATGATTTCTGTATGAAACAAAGTTTTTCTATTAATTTAGCGCAAACGAATATTCGAAAGTAGATAAATGAGCAAATATTTGTGTAGTAATAGTGTGTAGTGCCTTAATTAAAGCAGATTGAATTTTGTATGAAAATCGAACCACCTTAAACTCCCCCAGAGATCCGTGTCGTGTCAGTGACATAATAGTTGTTAAACGTAATAAATATAAGACCCTCGGTAGAGTATCATCCTTCCATCCGCCAGCATTCTTGGTGCAATGCCTCAAGGGCCTATTTTAGATTTAAGCTAGTTTTTAATTTCGGTTGCGTAGTACCACTGTATACATATATCTTGTATGTAAATAAAGACTTTCATCAAAGTGTAATAAATAATAAATAAGAATAGTTGTTTTATCTAGGATTCTAGACGTTGGATCGGTCCGGCCTTGAGGTTCAGAACTAGTCTAAAATTGAATATTGCATCAGTTGTTACTACTTATTTAATTTTAGGCTCTAAATTATAATACCTACAGCAGGCGTTTTATGGATCGCTTTATCCACGTGATAAAATAACTGTCACGTCACCGCGGGATAGAAAGTGACGGACACCGTTTTATCACGCTGTCACGTAGACAAAACGACCATCATATCCGTAGAGGTTCAATAAACCGACAGTTTTTATTTTATTTTCGTTAGGAAGACAATCACAGGGTAAGAACTGAAGACACAGCAGTGTTGGCCGTAATTGTTAATTTTAATTAACCATTGATCAATTTTATTAACCATTAGTTCCGCCATTAACCAATTGCATTAAAGTTAATTCGGATTAAAGTTAATTCGGATTAAATTTTTGAGACGTTAATGGCCATTGAAGTTAATTCGGATTAACTTTAATTCGGATTAACTTCAATGGGCATGAAAGTCAAATAATTAATCCGAATTACTCTCAATTTGGATTAACGTCTAATAAAATTACATTCGTGATATTTTAAAATGAGAGAGCAAAATGACCCTGACTGAACCCTGGCAGTAGTAGCAGTACCTACCTACTACCTAGTAGAATTCTGGTTTGGTGCAACACAGACATACGCGGTTTTGGTCATTTAAATCGTCTTGATGAGCACTTCGGAGAGCCGTACCCATGATAGAGCTGATGCTGAACCCTGGCAGTACCTAATGGATCTAAGGTTTGGTGCAACATAGGCACAGGCTGTTTTAGTCATCCGACTCGTCTTGTTGAGCACTTCGGAGAGCCATACCCATGATAGAGCTGATGCTGAACCCTGGCAGTACCTAATGGATCTAAGGTTTGGTGCAACATAGGCACAGGCTGTTTTAGTCATCCGACTCGTCTTGATGAGCACTTCGGAGAGCCATACCCATGATAGAGCTGATGCTGAACCCTGGCAGTACCTAGTGGATCTAAGGTTTGGTGCAATATAGGCACACGCTGTTTTAGTCACCCGACTCGTCTTGATGAGCACTTAGGAGAGCAGTACCCATGATAGAGCTGATGCTGAACCCTGGCAGTACCTAGTGGGTCTAAGGTTTGGTGCAACATAGGCACACGCTGTTTTAGTCATCCGACTCGTCTTGATGAGCACTTAGGAGAGCAGTACCCATGATAGAGCTGATGCTGAACCCTGGCAGTACCTAATGGATCTAAGGTTTGGTGCAACATAGGCACACGCTGTTTTAGTCATCCGACTCGTCTTGATGAGCACTTAGGAGAGCAGTACCCATGATAGAGCTGATGCTGAACCCTGGCAGTACCTAGTGGATCTAAGGTTTGGTGCATCATAGGGACACGCTGTTTTAGTCACCCGACTCGTCTTGATAAGCACTTAGGAGAGCGGTACCCATGATAGAGCTGATGCTGAACCCTGGCAGTACCTAGTGGATCTAGGGTTTGGTGCAACATAGGCACACGCTGTTTTAGTCACCCGACTCGTCTTGATGAGCACTTAGGAGAGCAGTACCCATAATGGAGCTGATGCTGAACCCTGGCAGTACATAGTGGAACTAAGGTTTGGTGCAACATAGGCACGCGCTGTTTTGGTCATCCGACTCGTCTTGATGAGCACTTAGGAGAGCAGTACCCATGATAGAGCTGATGCTGAACCCTGGCAATACCTAGTGGATCTAAGGTAGGTGGTAAGGCTCTATCATGGGTACCGCTCTCCTAAGTGCTCATCAAGACGAGTCGGATGACCAAAACAGCGCGTGCCTATGTTGCACCAAACCTTAGATCCACTAGGTACTGCCAGGGTTCAGCATCAGCTCTATCATGGGTACTGCTCTTCTAAGTGCTCATCAAGACGAGTCGGATGACCTAAACAGCGCGTGCCTATGTTGCACCAAACCTTAGATCCACTATGTACTGCCAGGGTTCAGCATCAGCTCCATTATGGGTACTGCTCTCCTAAGTGCTCATCAAGACGAGTCGGGTGACTAAAACAGCGTGTGCCTATGTTGCACCAAACCCTAGATCCACTAGGTACTGCCAGGGTTCAGCATCAGCTCTATCATGGGTACCGCTCTCCTAAGTGCTTATCAAGACGAGTCGGGTGACTAAAACAGCGTGTCCCTATGATGCACCAAACCTTAGATCCACTAGGTACTGCCAGGGTTCAGCATCAGCTCTATCATGGGTACTGCTCTCCTAAGTGCTCATCAAGACGAGTCGGATGACTATAACAGCGTGTGCCTACGTTGCACCAAACCTTAGTTCCGCTAGGTACTGCCAGGGTTCAGCATCAGCTCCATTATGGGTACTGCTCTCATAAGTGCTCATCAAGACGAGTCGGATGACTAAAACAGCGTGTGCCTATGTCGCACCAAACCTTAGATCCATTAGGTACTGCCAGGGTTCAGCATCAGCTCTATCATGGGTACTGCTCTCCTAAGTGCTCATCAAGACGAGTCGGATGACTAAAACAGCGTGTGCCTATGTTGCACCAAACCTTAGATCCACTAGGTAGTGCCAGGGTTCAGCATCAGCTCTATCATGGGTACTGCTCTCCTAAGTGCTCATCAAGACGAGTCGGATGACTAAAACAGCGTGTGCCTATGTTGCACCAAACCTTAGTTCCGCTAGGTACTGCCAGGGTTCAGCATCAGCTCCATTATGGGTACTGCTCTCCTAAGTGCTCATCAAGACGAGTCGGGTGACTAAAACAGCGTGTGCCTATGTTGTACCAAACCTTAGATCCACTAGGTACTGCCAGGGTTCAGCATCAGCTCTATCATGGGTACTGCTCTCCTAAGTGCTCATCAAGACGAGTCGGATGACTAAAACAGCGTGTGCCTATGTTGCACCAAACCCTGGATCCACTAGGTACTGCCAGGGTTCAGCATCAGCTCTATCATGGGTACTGCACTCCTAAGTGCTCATCAAGACGAGTCGGATGACTAAAACAGCGTGTGCCTATGTTGCACCAAACCCTAGATCCACTAGGTACTGCCAGGGTTCAGCATCAGCTCTATCATGGGTACTGCTCTACTAAGTGCTCATCAAGACGAGTCGGATGACTAAAACAGCGTGTGCCTATGTTGCACCAAACCTTAGTTCCGCTAGGTACTGCCAGGGTTCAGCATCACCTCCATTATGGGTACTGCTCTCCTAAGTGCTCATCAAGACGAGTCGGGTGACTAAAACAGCGTGTGCCTATGTTGCACCAAACCTTAGATCCATTAGGTACTGCCAGGGTTCAGCATCAGCTCTATCATGGGTATGGCTCTCCGAAGTGCTCATCAAGACGAGTCGGATGACTAAAACAGCGTGTGCCTATGTTGCACCAAACCTTAGATCCATTAGGTACTGCCAGGGTTCAGCATCAGCTCTATCGTGGGTACGGCTCTCCGAAGTGCTCATCAAGACGATTTAAATGACCAAAACCGCGTATGTCTGTGTTGCACCAAACCAGAATTCTACTAGGTAGTAGGTAGGTACTGCTACTACTGCCAGGGTTCAGTCAGGGTCATTTTGCTGTCTCATTTTAAAATATCACGAATGTAATTTTATTAGACGTTGATGCAATTGAGAGTAATTCTAATAAATTTTTTGAAACTTTAATGGCCATTGAAGTTAATCCGAATTAAAGTTAATCCGAATTAACTTCAATGGCCATTAACGTCTCAAAAATTTAATCCGAATTAACTTTAATCCGAATTAAATGGCTAATGGCTAATGGCCATTAACCTTTTTAATTGTTAATTTTTAATGGTTAATGGCATTAGCGTTCGGCCAACACTGAGACACAGTACCTTCTGTAAGTGTAGTTTGTGTACAAACGCAAGAGTTAGAACCGACGAAAGAGCTTATAGAGAGTCTTTTCCACATTGACCAAGATGATTATCGTATAAAATATGCACAATTGTTTAAAGTACTTATGAATTTTTTAGATGATTTTTCGGACTCGGGTCCTAATCTGTTAAACAAAAGTCTCTGTTTCTTTTAAGAGCGGTCTTCAGCACGTGCCAAAGCAGCCATTTCGTTTAAAAAGCACAACTATCGTGATAGTATTAAGGTTCAAATTTATGTGACAGCTCATTCAGAGAACAATCAGGGTGGGCTTTTTTTGGAGATAACAAAACGTGTATCTTCGATTGGGCTGTTTTATGAATTTGAACCATATAAATAGAATGGTAAATATGTTTTTTAAACGGGCTTCTTCCCGTTACTTAAGCCGGAGCTTTTAGCAGTAAGCAGTGTAACCACTGCATAAAGGAAACAATATCTTTTGTTTAACAGATTAGGGCCCGAGCCCGAAAAAATCATCTGAGATAATTCATACTATGTATACCTATATGCATGGCCATACCATATATGTAAGTTTAAAAAACAAGCTCATTTTCCAGGAAGTCACGGTCATGCATCAGATAGCTAGAGTATCATATAAACGCTTCAATTAAGAGGGCATAATGTCACATGTGCATAAAACACCTATGTGATTGTGACGCACAGGCAATTTAAAATTGCTGGTCTTGTGCACTACGTACTCCGCATTGTTGTCACGTCACTATAACTCACCAGAAGCGGAACTCAGTTTTTAAATTAACATCTGTTATACAGGGCTTCCCACGACTTTGCCACATGGAGGGGAAGTATTTTAAATAGTTTAAATACTGTAGATAGGAAATTTTACTGAAAAATAAAAATGAAGTATTCTTTCAGTAAAATTTCCTATCTACAGTATTTTAAATAGTTTAAATACTGTAGATAGGAAATTTTACTAAAATAATACTTCATTTTTATTTTTAAAACAATACGAACTGCATTCAAAGAATTTTAAATAATCCCGTCTGAACCGGGAATCGAACCCGCTAAATGTGGTAACATTTCCTTCTTTACTTTCAGTAAAATTTCCTACAGTATGTAAAGTATACTTTCCCTCCATGTGGCAAAGTCGTGGGGCGCCCTGTATATAATAAGTACTTGTAATTTGCTTATGATTTGTTTTTCCCAAACCAATCATTAACTTTTGTTATGTCCTCCGGAAAAAAACTCAGGTTTTCCCGAACGTTTAGACACAGTTCAACACTTTTGTTTGACCCTCCACCACTGGTAGGTACCTAAACTATGAGTGTGGATGCACTAAACAATGGAATGGATAATAATTTATACTGTTATTTCAATAATGTACATTGTGTTACGGTTGGCTTGCTTTTATTTACCAACACAAATGACTAAAACTGTTTTAAATGCGTAATAATGTTTTTGTATTTTGTACCACAATAATTATTTTGGTTATTTGAGCAGTATTAAATAGTATAATTTTATAACAGACGACGAACCTACCTTTATGGTTTTGGCTTTATGGTTTGCTTATCGTGAAAAGTGCATCATCCCTAATAAACTTCGGAAAAACAATTAATAAATGCAAGTGTTACGCGATTAAATCCAAATAAAGATTATCCCCAAACATTTTAATGAATTTAATGAAATTATGACAGTAATAATTGTCAAAAACATTTCCACTCCGTATTTACAAACACGATAGCCGGCATGCAACGCGCATGCGCAAGTGTGTCAATGCTAAGATTTGCGCAAGTGTTGCCGAAATGAACGGGTTCAGTTCTCGGCTGGTGGCATTGACCTCTGTTCCGGCAGTTGAAGTGTTTATGTTTGCTGCAGAAAGATTTGGCCAAAAATGGAAATATATTTTTTTCTAATGTACCTAAGCAATTTTGGAAACATAGCATAAAGGATGACTCACGTTAGACCGGGCCGTGACCGGGCCGGAGCTTCCGGCGCTGACTTTTCTCTGACATGACAGGTGATCACGTGATGCTTTCCATAGAAAACGAAGCGCCTGAAGCTCCGGCCCGGTCACGGCCCGGTCTAACGTGAGTCATCCTTAAAGGACCTGCACTGTGTAATATTATTCTTTATACTCAGGGCTATAAATACCATCGTAAATCGAAATTTTGTCTATCTCCAGCACGGAACACGAGTTGGCGTTTGACATTTACGTTAGCGTCTGCGTGAACTCGTTCGCATTCTCTCTAGCACCAATAGTACCAATACATCAGTGCGAGCGGGATGGACTGCGATCGAGTTTACGCAATCGCTAGCATAAACGTCAAGTGTCAACTCATGGTACGGCTAGTACAGGCAGGGCGAAAAATTGACGAAACGTAGATTCTCGAAGTCCGCGGTGTTGTCCCTCAGGGGGTCTAAACTAAGATTACAATCGAACATCGACAAACGCCAAGAAAGAAGAAAAAACCGGCCAAGTGCGAGTCGGACTCGCCCACGAAGGGTTCCGTACCATTACAGCAAAAAAACGGCAAAAAAATCACGTTTGTTGTATGGGAGCCCTTTTACTAAATACACATTATCTTTTATTCTGTTTTTAGTATTTGTTGTTATAGCGGCAACAGAAATATATCATCTGTGAAAATTTCAACTGTCTTAGCTATCACGGTTCATGAGATACAGCCTGGTGACAGACAGACGGCTAGCCAGACGGACAGAGAGACGGACAGTGGAGTCTTAGTAATAGGGTCCCGTTTTTACCCCTTGGGTACGGAACCCTAAAAATAATCGGGATAACAGATGCTACGAAAAGTCACGTGACTATTTCCATACATTGTTTTACTTTCGATTGGTGTTATCTAATGTCATCTTGGCTAGGCTCAATGCCGTTTTTTTGCACATTCAAATTCAGATGTTGGCTTCTTAGAACAGCTGCCGGCTAGACTATGGGCGGTTACAGCTTAACGTTTTATACGCGCCTATAAGTTCGTTTTTGGAAGCGCGTATAGACCAAATATTACGCGCGTGCAAGCGCGTAACGCCGAAACCACGGTACACGCGCAGAAAAAAACGCTAGTTGGAAACCGCCCTGAAACGAGCTTAGTCTCGTATCTATCTTTGGTCTCGTAAAGAAAAAAGTGTCTTACCCGAAAAATCTATGCCGCCTTCTTCTGCTATTCACAAATGTTAAGTTAAACCACATTATGTTAAGTTAAACAACTTCTTATCACAACGTTCAATAAACCCACCGATAAATATAATGTAATTACGCAAATTCTGTTTGATTATTGATACACTTTTAATGATATTTATTATTTATGTTTAAAACGCGTTGTCTACAACTTTTAACTATTCTAACGTTTTACTTTTTCTTATAGTTTGATCTCCAATAAGCTTAGCTACTAGATAAACTAAAGATTTATAGCAATCATGAAACTACTAAAATACAATGAAAAAACCATGACAAATATGATTAGCGCACTCAATATTTTTATAAGTAATTATTTAATTATAATGTATGAAGCCAGCATACAGATCTTTTAATTTTGAGTAAGTATTTTGTATATTTTTGGCGCAAATGTAATTTTTTTATACAAATTTCATAGTAACAAACATTTAGTTTTGACATTTCATAAGACAGTAAAGGTGACTGTCCGTTTGTAACTGCCGCTGCACTGCAGTTGCGACGTTACGCGGTGCCGCATTACTGTAGCAGCACGACTGCGGCTGTTGCGGCGTGCAGTCGCGACAGCGTTCGTTGATGGCTTGTCAATGTCAAGTCATATAATGTCAGACGTACAAATAAAATACTAATTTAGTTTTGTATTTTTACGTGAAGAAGCGAGTGACGATAATGCTACATGCTACATGAAAAAGAAGACCAGTTTGCCTTTCTACAATAGTCAGAGTCCGACGAAGGCAGCTACGCAATATTAATAAAAAATCTGATATTTAATGGTGATCCTTTATTCAGATAATATTGCCGATTAAATGAAAAGCAATTCAACATTGAATGAGACTTAATAATTGACGAAATACAATCAAATTACTCAAATAAAATTAATGCAGAGGAAAAATTATTCTTAACATTAAGGTAAGTTCACAATGTGAAATTTTCTTCCCCATCCTCTTGCCTAAATGCGTGACCACCAGGTGACCACCGCACACAGCAATCCGATGTGATGAATAAAATTATTTGTAAGAGCTATAAGTAATTGCGCAATTTACACTTCATATTGTCAAGTTTCCTATTTGAAACTGAAACACAAATTAAAATCCCTCTTGTGTTGCAGGTGTCCATGGGCGGCACGGCACTCTTTATGATATGACCGTGCATCCATATAAAACTTGACGGGCGAGACAAGAAATCCTTTATGAAGAAAGCTATTGCCCTCACCTTGGCCGATAGAAAGAACTTAAAATAAATTAATTTGAATAATAAATGGTTTCCTCGTGTTGTTTGTTTAACCCTCATGCCTTAAGACCCCCGCAACTGTCAATATTCTAAATTTTAAACCATTCGCTTCTCTCGTGGTTCAATTTTGTATCCTTTCGTATGTTTGGATATCAATATATTACCAGGAGGTATTAAACAACATCTTTGCTCCTTGTAATAAAAATTAATGATTGCTTCGTTTATTTAGCTCAGGAATGGCTTTGCAAATTTTGCAATGACAAAATTAGAAAGTGTCGCCATAAACGACATTATATAATATGGTATTACGACTAGAGTTGCCAGGAATATTCGGCAACTATTCGGCCTATTCGGCCACTTTGCCGATTATTCGGTATTCTATTTGCCTCTCTATCGCTCGTGCCCTGTCGAGCTTATAGCTATCCTCGCAAAACTACGAAAAAATAAAAGAACAGTTTATTTAATGAATTTATCATGAAATGATAAAAAAAATCACGTAGGAAAATATAGCTTGGCCAGGATTAGGGAATATTACGCGAAACTGCGTAGGGGGCGCCAGGGCGCCACTAACACAAACTGAGGGTCTATCGCAAACCAAGATGAAAATCGAAATTTCGTTATCTAACATCTCTGTCACTCTTGCATATTAGAGCGTTAAAGAGGCAGATAGCGAAATTTCGGATTCGCGTTTTCCGGTAGGTCCTCTGTAAACAAACCGCATTGATGCATCAATGTCATATTTTGTTATCTCTGAAAACTTGTCAAAAACCTATTAAAGGTACAGTATGTATACTACAGTATGTTAGTATGTATACGTGTATGTAGTGGGTACGGTGTGTTACTCTATGGTTTACTAAAAAGGCTAGTCCTGCACTCTGGTGGCAGAACATTGCAGTAATATCCCCTTTTGTCTTAGGCTAGTATACTAGTACCTAAAGGAAATGAATGAGTAGATTTTTGTTTTTTCTTATTTACTGACAAATTGGGACACTATTTCCCCTCTGCCGAGGTACAAGATTAATTGTGCATGCATACAACTAGCGCGGTGCGTGTTGTACACAATTATTGTGTACAACACAGACGTTTCCTAACTGGCTCTGTGATATGGCTCAATATAGATTAGCAAAAAAGTTTACAGTAGGGACAGTCGCCATCAGATATATCGGAGCGACCGAGGTGCTAAAAATATCTGAACACTCTAGCGCCTTGACAATAAAGGCGTGTTCAGATATTTGTGAGCTCCTGAGCCGACCCGATATATCTGCGATATATGGCGACTGTACGTATTATATTCTTTGGACTGTACCATCGGGGTTGTATATCCTTGGGTGTAATAAGCTCCTTATTAGAACGTAGTGGTTATATCCTCTTTGCTTAGAACTACTAATATCTGTGACCCAAAGACATTTCAGTGCAGGTGACAGATTTGACGTGCGGTCTGCAGCCGCAGTTGCAATAATACACTAAATACACAAAAATGGCCATGCTACGTGCAGTCGGCCTTGTCATTAATTTTACTATGTAAATTGACAATAACACCGACGTGTCGGAGCAGTAGTGCAGCTGCGGTCGGGAAAACGTTAAAATCACCATATTACGTGCAGTCGATATCGTCATTCATTTTACTATGGAAATTGACAATAACACCGACGCGTTCAGGCCGCTGCAGTAGTGTCGGAGCAGTAACGCAGCTGCGGTTGAAAATGGACAGTCACCTTAAGGTAACTGTTAGCAGTATTTAGCTGGTTAGGAAAATAGCATATTCTTGGCACAGGATATTTCTAAGTTTTGACGATATCGTCGTAATGTGTCAATAATTGGAGATGGCCCAAAAATCACTAGATAAACCTAGGGTTTAGTAGGTAGGTAGGTATATTACAAATACGTGTAAACAAATGAATATATTTAGGCGTTACACAGGCGCTCTTACGAGTTACGAGTTACGACACGCATTGTTAGCAAGTTGAACTCAAGTTACCTCATATTTTCTTATGTGTGCTTAGGTACTAAGCTTGGAACCGGTAACACTAGGAACTTATGTTAAAAACATAAAGTTAATGATCTATTCTATACAATAAATGTGCAAATATGCATAAAACTTGTGAAATAATACTAAACTTAAACCAACAACATGTAAATATAGGTACATCACAATAATTTATTCAGGTTGTTTTTTGTATTTACAGGCAATATTTTGCGAGATGAAAATATAATAATAATATAGGTCATACTGAGCAACTTCAACTAGGTACGGGACCAATCCTGAATTCACGAAATAATATTGGCTGTTTCATACATTTTAGCTGGTCAGATGAGATGCTGATGATATTTTTATTTTCCATGGGTGAGTCCATTATTTTGTCAGTTGGTTCACTTGGTTCCATAGTAAAAAATTATATTCACACCGCAAAATACTGCCGCTTATTAAAATCATCCTGTATTTGCACTTTAAATATGTACTAATTAACTTTAGATAAATTATGATATTTTTATTTTTTTTATTTTTTATTTATTTAGGCAACAAACAGTCATATACAAAAATGATGTAATAATAAGCAATGTGTTAATAGACCTTGAGTGCCCTACCTTAATTTTAATTCAAAAAACGTTAAACCCTTTATTGGGCAACGGGTCTCGAGAAAGACCACCCTGTAAAATCATCTTTTTGTATTTTTTCTTGTACAGAATTTTTGGGACTATGGAAAGCCGATGAGGCTTGAATGACGATTTTTATCAGTCTTGCCCGTTAAAAGGTTAACAGTGAAACGCTTTTCACAAAGCACGATTAATTTGAAAACGGAAGGAAAATAGATTATATTGATTTTGCGTAAAACATTGCTATTTCTAATTGGTCTGTTTGTATTTTTTCTTTTTTTTATTGAAAGATCATGCGTTATAATTTTAACCAACACAACGTTCTATTATAAATCACTTTTCCGAGGTTGCGCCCTTACTCAAACCTAGCTAATCCGACCCGGCCGCGCGCAACGGGAGACTTACACTAATGCGCCGACGCATGTGCAGTTGCAGTTGCACAATTAGCGGAAACGTTTCGACAATGGCCGTCGTTCTTTATGCAAACAGTATTTTACTCCGCCGAGTATATATAGGCAACGATACCCGTCTTCAAATAGGCCGTGGAAGAAATAGTACGAGTAGATTACAAAGGCCAGGAAATTAGGGATTACAAGAGTAAAATATAAAGAGCCGAGGAAAGCGATCCCATTCTATTTATAAAAGTAAATTTACAAACACCAGAGATATTACACGCGCGTTGCCGACCCTTTAAAAACCTGTACACTCCTTTTTTGAAGAACCCCATACGGTAGCCCCTCGGGAAAACCTCGGCAGGGAGCTCATTCCACAGCCGAAGCGTCCGCGGCAGGAAATTCCTCTTAAACCGCACAGTACGCGACCATTTAGGTGCTAGGGTGTGAGGATGAATACCCTGCCGATGGCGAGCGGTGCGGTGATAGAAAGCGGCCGTCGGCATCATGTCAAACAATTCTTCAGAGCACAGCCCATTGTACAAGCGGTAGAACACACACAAGGAGGCGAAGTCTCTCCTTAGACTTAAAAGTTCGGTACAGGTGTTTATTTATTTATTTCAACTTTATTGCACAAAATATATACAACAATGTACAAATGGTGGACTTAATGCCAAATGGCATTCTCTAGGTACCAGTCAACCAATGGGCCAAACAGAGACACAATAGGTGCAGAGAGAGAGAGAAAAAAAATCTATAAATAAAAAGAAAAGAAAACTAATATACTTACTTATAAACTACATATATTACTTATATACAAACATACATACACACTATAAGTATAATACACACATATACATACTGTAAATATAATATAGATAAATATTATTGGAACTCTTGCTTTAGGACATGCTTACGTAACATCCGCTTGCAAGAAAACTTAGTTGGAGCTTGTCTGATATTAAGAAGGAGTGAATTCCAGAAACGACTGGACAGCGAAAGAATTAGTCATAAATCCAGTGCGCTGAGAGGGTATGGTCAGTTTGAGAATGGGGAAGGTAGGTACACAGGTCGCATCCTAGACGAGGAGTATTGAAGACGAATTTACTTTTGAAATATCCAGGAGCAAAGTGCTCAAATAGGATAGAATACAGAACACAAATGATTCGGAATTCGTAGCTACGTCGACGTTAGAAATAAATCTAAAACCATCACAACCTAAAACTTCAATGTACGGTGCGCCGTGTCCGCGTTAGCGTGACGCGCGCTTAGGTCACTTTACAGGCCTAGGTGGGCAATGTTGTACGAATATCCATTGACAACCCGACGCGCCTCATTGCGCCTAATTTAGAGAAATCGTTTTAGTTATTAACGTTATGTTTAATGAGAAGATCTATTAGTTTCGCTAAATGCGGAATGGCATACTTTTTCACTTAGTTATTTATAGCTCTAAAGAATTTGTTTGTTTTTCTCGTTGTATTAATAATAAAGCGTCCGTCTATGGTCCGTCATTAGATACTTATCAGAGCATAGAGGACGTTTTATAAATGTATAATACAGTGATATACGATAAAGTCGACCATATTAAGGATGACTCACGTTAGACCGGGCCGTGTCCGGGCCGGAGCTTCCGGCGCTTACTTTTCTATGACATGACAGGTGATCACGTGATGCTTTCCATAGAAAACGAAGCGCCGAAAGCTCCGGCCCGGACACGGCCCGGTCTAACGTGAGTCATCCTTTACTCTTACTAAGGTTGTCAGGGTCAATGGAAATTACCAAAGATGTAAATTGTAAACAAACCTATTAAGTAATATTGTCTTCGGTTACCGCGATAGTTACTCATGAAATAAAATTATGAATGAAAACGGATTATATCGCGTTTATTGAATTTATAATACATCCCGACGTTTAAACTGACGCTGGACGCTGTATTTAAAGGGTTCGAAATGTCGGGATGTATTATAAATTCAATATACGCGATATAGGTACTCCGTTTTCATAGTTTTATTTCAAACCTATTTAGTATTATTATTTCGTGCAAGATTTTGGAGGTATTAAACAGTACAGTTGACTATGTGCATTTAGTTATTAAGTTTAATTCGTCTACACTTCGAAAATATGTTCTTTTATTCATACATTTTCATACAGTGGGTATATATGAGTGGAGTTAAAAAGGATAGACAATTAGACCTACATCAAATATATCTTGTTTTTGTTTTTCGGTAACAATTTTTCCTAACCTTGACTTTATTATAATTATTGTGGATGAATATATTCAGGTAATAGGGGTTTATTTACACAAATACATTATTTACAAGTGCAACTACTTACTTAAGAAAAGTGAATGAAATAAAATACTCATGAGTAGGTATAAGCATTGTTCTAAAGGAAATCAAATTCATATTTATAAGTATTTTTTCAAGGGAGGAATATTACCCAATCGAAGTACAGTCGCCATCAG
This sequence comes from Cydia strobilella, assembly GCF_947568885.1. Classification (NCBI taxonomy): domain Eukaryota; kingdom Metazoa; phylum Arthropoda; class Insecta; order Lepidoptera; family Tortricidae; genus Cydia; species Cydia strobilella. The sequence continues at coordinate 3,383,472 of NC_086043.1, read as the reverse complement.
ATATATCGGAGCGGCCGAGGTGCTCAAAAATATCTGAAGATGCACTATAACGCCTTGACAATATGAGGCGTGTTCAGATATTTGTTAGCACCTTGGCCGCTCAGATTATCTGATGGCGACTCTACTCACTTTCCATCTATTTATGTAACTAAATAATGCAACTAGAATCCTTCAAGCTTAATATGTGACTCCAAAACCCATTTAACGAGATCTTATGCCTCACAGTCAGTACATCAGCTTTAACATAAATCAATTTTATGGCTTTTAAATATATGCTGCTTGTAATATACTTAATTATGTGCTTGCTTTATTACTTCTTAAGCCGCTATATTTTCTTTAAGAATACATTGTCGTAATGTGGTCGTCAATAGAACTTGCAGACAATGTAAACAAACCATTTTACCTTCATTACTTCGTAATCTCGCTTTTCAAAAGGACAACCATGACCTTATCAACAGTCTATATACTTAAATATTTTATTTATATAACTTTTTAGTTAAATTGAATGTCAATTATTAATATTTCAGGGAAAATAACCTTCGTAAAATTTTTGGGTTATGTGTCAAACGCTAACAAAATCTATGATATTTGGTTACATTATTTGCAAGTTCTATTGACGACGACTTTATGTACACGGTGCAGTCGGCGTGCAGTTGCCATACAAATTGCAGTCGGTTTGCAGTCCAATTATATTTATTAGTATCGGCCCTATGTATTTTTTTCCAAGTTTAAGGATGACTCACGTTAGACCGGGCCGTGACCGGGCCGGAGCTTCCGGCGCTTACTTTTCTATGGAAAGCATCACGTGGTCACCTCTCAAGTCATAGAAAAGTAAGCGCCGGAAGCTCCGGCCCGGTCACGGCCCGGTCTAACTTGAGTCATCCTTAAAATGAAGAATGTAGACGACGCCAAAATTGTTCAAAACTGGACGTCCTTGGGCCTCGGATTCATTGTCATCGGGTCAAGCCGGTCACGTAAAAGGTTAACGGCAGACGCATGCGCGTGCGCCTAAATTGCGCCTGATCGCGACTCGCGAGCTGTTTGCCAAGTGACTTGTAATGGAGTTTTTACACTTAACAAAATTATTATTTATTAAAAAAACTATATAAAAACCGGCCAGGTGCGAGTAGGACTCGCGCGCGAAGGGCTCCGTAGCATTGCGCAAAAAACGGCAAAAAAACACGTTTTTTGTATGGGAGACCCGCTTAAATTTTTATTTTATTCTGTTTTAGTATTTGTTGTTATAGCGGCAACAGAAATACATCATCTGTGAAAATTTTAACTGTCTAGTTATCACGGTTCATGAGATACAGCCTGGTGACGGACACACAGACAGATAGACAGACAGACGGACAGTGGAGTATTAGTAATAGGATCCCGTTTTTACCCTTTGGGTACGGAACCCAAAAAATATACTAATTAAATATTTTTTCAATTTATTTTATTATTTATGACATGTTTTCACATGTTTTCTCTAAAGCCACACCCCTAGTAAACCTATAAATATACTCTGTGTTCCATGATGAAAAATAACCAAGACCGTCCGCTTAAAATGTTTACTCAGTTTGCAAATGTCTCCATTCCCCGCCTCAACCGTTACTCGTATATCATCTGCCCCCGAACATGTGAAAACATGTCATAAAGAACAAAATAAATTGAAAAAATATTTAATTAGTATATTTTTTGGGTTCCGTACCCAAAGGGTAAAAACGGAATCCTATTACTAATACTCCACTGTCCGTCTGTCTGTCTATCTGTCTGTGTGTCTGTCACCAGGCTGTATCTCATGAACCGTGATAACTAGACAGTTAAAATTTTCACAGATGATGTATTTCTGTTGCCGCTATAACATCAAATAACTCGCCGATTTTCTTGCTCTCGCCGACGCCGAGCTTGTTCTCGCAGGTTAATTAAATATAAATTAGCATTAAAAGTTTGACGTGCCGAATAGACCGCGGGCCAGGAACTGATTTCCATGACCAATCGCCTCCCGAGCGAAAACTGAACGTCAGCTGCCGCTCCGTTGGTGGGTTGAGGAATGGCAGCAAATAAAGTCTATAAAAAAAATTGCAAAATGCTATTGTGAATAAACAAAATCGTCAGCAGATTGCATCGCTGTGGAAAGACCATCAGCTGGTCCCATGAACATGTAAAAAAGAAAACTATTTTCAGTCATCGGCGTCATCGCCTCCCGTTTGATACTTTGTCAGATGATAGTTTAGATGTTATTGTTAATAAAACAAATCGTCAGCCGGTTGTATCGCGGTGGAAAGACCGAGTTACGCGTTTCGGTGGCTGCCATTTCTCAACCCACCAACGGAGCGGCAGCTGACGTTCACGAGGGTTCATCATACATAGCCGTTAACCGCTATACGAGTTTTCGCCTGGGAGGCGATGACTGACGAAATTTGCGCCTGGCTCGCGGTCCAGAAGTTCCTTTCTTACAAAAAAAGTCTTACATAGAAGAGAAGAGAAGATAAAACTGTCAACTATTACAAGTCTGAAACTTGTGACGTACTGTACTGCCACATAAAGGTTAATAGCAGAGACATGCGTGCGCGCGTAAATCGCCGAAGCTTCGATCAGCTCTTGCACTGCCTGCAAATTGACTTATAAATCCATTTCCATTGGACTAGAAGGACGAATTAGAGTGTGTATGCTAATAATATATGTTTTACGTATAGTAATAACCTTTTCTAAAATTTCTAAATAGTATGTTTTTGGTTGCATCTACGGTTATCAATGATTTCATATATTTTATTATGACCGTGATTGTGATACGTTATATAGCTCAACCTTTACAGGGTTCCGTACCCAAAGGGTAAAAACGGGACCCTATTACTAAGACTCCGCTGTCCGTCTGTCCGTCTGTCACCAGGCTGTATCTCATGAACCGTGATAGCTAGACAGTTGAAATTTTCACAGATGATGTATTTCTGTTGCCGCTATAACAACAAATACTAAAAAGTACGAAACCCTCGGTGGGCGAGTCCGACTCGCACTTTGCCGGTTTTTTTATACCAAGGACGGTTTTGCCTTGTAGCCCCGGGCCGCAAGATGAATTTTCTTAAAGGTATGGGATGGTAAGGATCAATACCAGTCTACCAGGATCACCTGGCGGGCCACCTAAAAAACTGGCCAAGTGCGAGTCGGACTCGCGCACGAAGGGTTCCGCACCATTACGCAAAAACCGGCAAAAAATCACGCTTGTTGTATGGGAACCCACTTTAATATTAATTTTATTCTGTTTTTAGTTATTTTTGATATAGCGGCAACTGAAATACATCATCTGTGAAAATTTCAACTGTCTAGCTATCACGGTTCATGAGATACAGCTTGGTGACAGACGGACAGACAGACGGACAGTGGTCTTAGTAATAGGGTCCCGTTTTTACCCTTTGGGTACGAAACTTTTGGGTTGATAAGACAACTGTCAAAATAGTTGTTTATGCTAACCTGTATAAACTTAATATAGATATAGATAGACAGTAAAATTATGCTTATGTAGATTTTAGTTTTATTAGTCTGTTTAGTTGTTATTTGAAATCCGGTTGATCTTTTTTTACGGCCCGTCCCATGAATTTTTATTTTATTATGCAGTGCCCTTGACCTTTGATCAAATATTACCACTAAACTTTATTACAATGTTTTAAAACCTGTTAACCAGATTTACTTAATATCATACTTTTAGTACCTATGTGTTAAAATTTTGTCACACTTTGTTTAAAATTGGTTTACAAAACACAAACTTATAAATGTACTTATTTACATAGATAACATATATTTGTTGGTCCTTCGAACCGGACGAAATTATTATTATACATTTGGGATTCTTTCCGAAGCTCATTGATTTCAACATCAAGCAACATTCGAAATCGTTGAATATCGGCCACGCCTATATTTTTACAATTAAAAGTTTTAATATTCTAATCAGGCTATTGTTTTTCAAATAAAAAAAACTCCACAGAGTCCGGAGTAGAGAGTAAATTGTAAGTGTAAAAAAAGTAAACTTACCATGGCGCCTTGGCAGCTAATCCTTGGACGTTTCCATTCTTGGTGGCTGAGGCTGAAGACATGATGAAATCTGAAAAAAAAAAAAAACTTTAACCATGTAAAAATATTTACCTTCGTTAATACCTTTAGTACACTAACACGACAAGATAAAAACCTGTATAAACTACCTTCCAATCACAAACTAAAAGTAACTAAATTATTGATTTAATGCTTTGCCATTTTCGCTCGCAAAAAGCATTCTGAAACTAACTGCAGGCAGATTTCACTGTCCAATTCAGAAATACTGGGTTGGGCAAGTCAAATTGACCGAGCGTTAGCGAAGGTCTTCCTTTCAGCTTGGACAAAAATGAATTAGTATATCCGGATGTTCTCGTCGACAGGTAGCATTTCTCACGATTCAAGAATACAATTTTATTCATTTTCAATAGGGGATATTACTGCAATGTTTTGCCACCAGAGTGCAGCACTAGCCTTATTAGTAAACTCTAGATTAACTTATACATACTGTACCTTTAACAGGTTTTTGACAAATTTTCAGAGATAATAAAATGTGACATTGATGCATCAAGGCGGTTTGTTTACAAAAGACTTACCGGGAAACGCGAATCCGAAATTTCGCTATCTGTCTCTTTATCGCTCGAATATGCAAGAGTGGCAGAGATGTTAGATAACGAAATTTCGATTTTCTTGTTTCGCGATAGACCCTCAGATTGTGGTAGTGGCGCCCTCTACGCAGTTTCGCGTAATATTCCCTATTTTCGGAATTTCTTCAAAATGGCGAAGTCATGGTGGTTCGCAAGGTCACAGAGCTGCTAGTTTAATTCGTATTTAATTATTTACTCGACTAAGATAATTTATGCGCATTGTCACTAACAAAACTAAGGGCTGGCAGACCTAAAATAAAGATATTCAAACTCAATCTAGCAGCTAAAATTACTAAATCGAACAGCAACAAGATTCCTTGACCCCAGAAGGGCAAGCACTCCACACACTCAAACTGCCACTATAAATATTATTATCGTAACCGGGTCTGCTGATAATGAATGTGTTAGCATATTTAATATTACAACTACATTAGAACCGTATTGTACTTGGTACCAATGTTTGGATAGTAATTTAAATTAAACAAGTGATATCATATACTTATCATCTTTTTTTTAGCCTGTTATAGTGTCCCACTGCTGGACAAAGGCCTCTCCCCTTGATTTCCATCACTCCCGTTGTTGAGCGAGAGATTCGAATGTTTTCGTAGGATAACACATTAATTAATAAGAATTAAATTTTCCGTTATTTGAGAGTTATGCCAAATTTTTAAATTAAAGGAAGAATGGAAAAATTTACACCTCCAGCAGAACTCGAACCTCCGACCATTGGAACACCGGTGCAATCGCTTCTGCCAACTGAGCCACGGAGGCCTCCAAAATCTGGAGTCCAGATGTTTGCGGTGTAATTTTTTCCATTTTTCCTTTAATTTAAAAATTTGGAGTACCTAACGCTCGCAGACGTTGCTGCTTCATAAAAAATAGTTTGTGGTTTATTTGAGAGAGGTTGCTCATAAACAGTTTAACATCTAATTTGTGTCGATAAGGATACTGGCCGAATTTTTGGATTTTTTTTTGCATTTTTTTAGCCGAGAACGATTTTTTCTGCCCTCGTTTGACGTTTGAACCCACGATTTTTGATCACCACACATAAGAAATATAAATTATAATTTTTTCATTTGTTTAAAACATGATTAATATGATGTGTACTGAAAACGAAGCTAAGAATATATAGTAATTAGATACGATAACGATTATTTAGTTAACGATTACATTAAAATAAACTTACATTCTCGTCGGCACAGTTTCATTTGTTTTCCAATCAGTGAAATATATGTTTTAGGCATTTTTGTATGAAAAAAGTCCGTTCCAAATGTTTATACACACGTTTCGAATCACACGAGACGGAAAAGACTGATTGTGGGTAGTAATGAACTTCGCTGGCAGCTGCTGATTGTTTTTTTTTTTCGCTATTCGGGATAGGCTAAGATCATAGCTGATACTGCTTCAAATTTGTGAAATTTTTAAGGATTGCCAAAAGGTTCAATAATAATAATACGAGTAGTCGAGTAAATAATATTCAATATGTACATACATTTGTTGATATGGTATTTGTATACGAGTTGTTGGTATGGTATAGTCAATGTCATTGGAAAATGGCGGCAAATTAAAAAATAAGAAACTGCGCAGTATTAATCGCACCATTCTCAATACCAATACGTTATTGGACTTCTCGATTTTTCTAGTGACAGGACGTTTGACCTGAAATAAACATTAACACCAACAATATTTTTCAGTAGGTTGACCGCATAGACTTAGAGTATTTAGAAACGCTTGAATACCGGTTACTGGGCACTTACACTTGCCTTCTATTACTGTCATAATTTAAAAATGGAAGACTTTCTAAAGGTGACTGTCCATTTGTAACCGCAGCTGCACTGCTGCTCCGACACTACTGCGGCGGCCCAAACGCGTCGGTGTTATTGTCAATTTCCATAGTAAAATGAATGACGATATCGACTGCACGTAATATGGTGATTTTAACGTTTTCCCGACCGCAGCTGCACTACTGCTCCGACACGTCGGTGTTATTGTCAATTTCCATAGTAAAATGAATGACAAGACCGACTGCACGTAGCATGGCCATTTTTGCGTATTTGGTGTATTATTGCAACTGCGGCTGCAGACCGCACGTCAAATCTGTCACCTGCACTAAATTGTCTTTGATCACAGATATTAGTAGTTTTAAGCAAAAAGGATATAACCACTACGTTCTAAGGAGTTATTACACCCACGGATAAACAACCCCGATGGTACCGTCGCCATATATCGCAGATATATCGGGGCGGCCAAGGAGCTCACAAATATCTGAACACGCCTTTATTGTCAAGGCGCTAGAGTGCATGTTCAGATATATTTAGCACCTCGGTCGCTCCGACATATCTGATGGCGACTGTAGTACTACTGTAAACTTTTTTGCTAATCTATATTGAGCCATACGAGTATCACAGAGCCAGTTAGGAAACTAGAATGATAGGTCCGAAAAAGAGAGTGTCAAATTCGGAAGTTAACTATAGTCTGGCAAACCCTTCGAGCAACACCGGCTTCCGACACGTCGGAAGGGAGGAGCCCAAGCGATATCTTACCGTACAAATCGTTCAGCCATTTTTTGCGGGGGAAAACGTGCACACAGTCGCACTTCTCACTCACTACTTGCAAAATCCAATCTCTAATTAGGATAGTTCATTTTTTTTTATGTTCTATTTCGAAAACCATTTCGAGATATTAGGTTTTTAAACAGTTTCCGACATTTGCTGCGATATAATAATCGAGGATTGAATATATTTCAACAAATATACTGATGACCTTAGTTTGACCTTCTCGCGAGGCTGAATATAATAATGTCATCGTATAGTAAAAGTTATCGAACCATAGTAAATAAATCCGTCACTCACGTAATTGTCAAAGATGTCATTGTCATCAATTGTCATAATAAAAAAATTCAGTTAACCCGCTAGTTTCTTACGATTTGATTTATAATTTTTAATACCTAAACAGTAGATTTTGATTGCTTAATATATCAAAAACCTTGTTTCCACTTGTGGGAATGATTTACAAAAATTATAGTCCGCGAAGACCTACGTGAAAGACGGTGTTGTCGTGAAGTAAATGTGGAATGGAATACTTCAAGTGTTACACACAATATTGCTGTGAGGATCACGTCGATGTAAGTATAAAATTAATATTATTTTACTACGAATATTTAAAAGTCCATTTTGGTGGTCGGGTCACTATTACCTATTTATTTTCTGTGATGATGTGGCCAGAATATCTAAAGACAAACCGTTTAACACAGCTTGTCCGCTACTAGCTCCGTTTTACTGATTTGAAGTTAAATTCAACAAACAGACATACATATATGTAACTTATAACCATCTTGCAAGCAATAAATCATATACATACAAAAATACATACCTATAGTTATATTCAAAATACAACATGAAACTGAAAAGATAATTTCTAATTTCCAGGTACCTACAAGTTGCAGTTCAAGGCTCAAGCTGCTGATATCACGATCATGGCGGACAAAACTAAAGTTAATAAAGAGTTGTGAAAAATAAAACATGTCTTATTTTTTACTTTTTTATTAATTTACGAAAAACCTGTTTCCCAAAAAAGTGTATACATTATATGTTCAACATGTTCTGCACGTAAGGTTAACATTGAGGGCTTTGTTTAGTAGCATTCAGTTGAAGTTGATTTAGGTTCTACTCTTGTTGATCCAGAAAATAATTGTATAGTTTATTATTAAATCTATGCCCACGCCCAGGCACTATTCTTGCTATAACTTTACATTCTCCGCCTTCTCTAGAAATTTGTACATTATATACATCCAATAAAACTAAGGTATATAACTTAAGGCAGATTTGTGGAATCAGCTTTCACAAATTTAGCGTATTTTGAGATTATTGATTTAGGGATTCAAATAATACGACGATATTATTTATAGATTCATTAAATAAACTGTTCTTTTATTTTTTCGTAGTTTTGCGAGGATAGCTATAAGCTCGACAGGCGAGCGATAGAGAGGCAAATAGAATACCGAATATCCGGCAAAGTGGCCAAATACCGAATAGTCGCCGAATATTCCTGGCAACTGTAATTGTATTGTAATATATCATATTATATAATGTCGTTTATGGTGACAATTTCTCATTTTGTCATTGCAAAGCCATTCCTGAGCTAAATAAAAGAAGCAATCATTTATTTTTATTACAAGGGGCAAAGATGTTATTTAATACCTCATGGTAACATATTGATATCCAAACATACGAAACGATACAAAATTGAACCACGAGAGAAGCGAATGGTTTAAAATTTAGAATATTGACAGTTGCGGAGGTCTCAAGGCATGAGGGTTAAACAAACTGTGTTACAGTGCAACACGTAATTCTTCACACCAACACGAGGAAACCATTTATTATTCAAATTAATTTATTAAAAGTTCTTTCTATCGGCCAAGGTGAGGGAAATATCTTCTTCATAAAGGATTTCTTGTCTCGCCCGTCAAGTTTTATATGGGTGGTGCGGTCATATCATAGAGTGCCGTCGCCCATTCACACCTGCAACTGGACAATATGAAGTGTAAATTACAAATTATTTTATTCATCATACTTCACTGTTTGGTACCTAAAGAAAGTGAAATTGGCTTAATATGGATACTTAGAAAGATAAATCTGTAATATTTTGCTAACACCGAACGACTGCCTGCCCACCATTGGATAATTTTATTCTTACGTGTCGCATCGTCATCTCCAGAACCCACGAATCACTTTGCAGAAATAAATAAAAGGCCTGCTAAAAGAGCCTACCTGGCATGGTTTTGAGGGGACGTTTATTACAGACTTCTAAATCTAGCCGCACGTTTCTGACGGCCGAGTACCTATACGTGATGCAGGTGGATCAAGTGCGCACTCCCCCCGTATATATCACGAACTCCATGAGTCCCGTTCCCGTCGGATTGCTGTGTGCGGTGGTCACGCATTTAGGCAAGAGGATGGGGAAGAAAATTTCACATTGTGAACTTACCTTAATGTTAATAATTTTTCCTCTGCATTAATTTTATTTGAGTAATTTGATTGTATTTCGTCAATTATTAAGTCTCATTCAATGTTGAATTGCTTTTCATTTAATCGGCAATATTATCTGAATAAAGGATCACCATTAAATATCAGATTTTTTGTTAATATTGCGTAGCTGCCTTCGTCGGACTCTGACTATTGTAGAAAGGCAAACTGGTCTTCTTTTTCATGTAGCATGTAGCATTATCGTCACTCGCTTCTTCACGTAAAAAATACAAAAGTAAATTAGTATTTTATTTGTACGTCTGACATATAGACTTGACATTGACAAGCCATCAACGGACGCTGTCGCGACTGCACGCCGCAACAGCCGCAGTCGTGCTGCTACAGTAGTGCGGCACCGCGTAACGTCGCAACTGCAGTGCAGCGGCAGTTACAATTGGACAGTCACCTTTATTGTAAATTACGGCATTCAGCTTGCGCGGGAAATGGCAGCTGTCATTTACTTTTTCCCGACTGGGGCGTGAAAATGTCATGTTTTTCATACACCTATCGTTACGGTGGCTTTGAATGTCAAGAAAATCGATAATTGACACTGACAGCGTTCTTGTACACTGGTACCTTTAGTCAATTTAATTTTATTTGGTACTACGTTTAATCTTGCTTTACATTCAAGTAAAAATTGCGCTATTAAGTTTCTTCTATATTTTATGATTGCGCTAAATTACATTTTATTGACATAACACGTACATACATAATCGATAATTAATGTGCTCACGGTTAAATAGGTACTAAATCATTACATCGATATTAAACAAATTAAGTTATAATTAAACAAAATTACCATTGTTTACCTTTTTAATTTTTTGTCGTAATATAATATCCTCCTTAAGGAATAATTTATGAAGGAAAATGCGTTAAATATATATTGTAGTTATTGCTTTGATTGTAATTAATTTTAAACAAAACAATTAGCTAAATAGCAAATTTTAATACATGTAAAACGGCCAAATACTTACAAAGAGAACGAACACTAGTTCAAATTAAAAAATGGAACACAAACTTTTTAATTCCGGCGCGGTTATTTTTAATTGTCTGACACGGCCGCGGCGCGCGGGCGGTGCGAGTGACTGAATGTATCAACGGAGTGTGCCGGCGAATTAGGTCGAGCCACATGCTGCAGCTTATCATCAATTGAGATGTTTGTTTGCGATTTATAATGGAGCATGGAGCTAGTAAACTCCAATAATATTCCTTCGGCGATTTTTTGCGATTTGTCAATAGAACGTAATACACGGCTGGAAACCAAGCTAACACTCCAGTCACCCTGACCTTGGAGTGTCAGCTTGGTTTTCAGGTAGCGCAATATAATTTGGTCGCCATCCTACTACGCGGTCGAAAACTACCAATGTCAGGAGGTCGGAAAGCATCTTTACAGACTGTGTATACTATAAATATATTTTTCTCAAACATGCTATGTAATATTGATATTACGTTCTTTATATTAGGCTGGGAAGTATCACGTTTCAGGCGCGGCTAGACGAGAGGTCTGTAATGAAATTTCACACAAAGTTGCAGGCCTAGGCCGGGAAGTGGCTTTTTTTAAATTTCTATTTCACATATAATTGTGGCACAGCATCATGGCATTCAGCCATTTTTTTTTGAACCTGACGGGCTCTATGGCACTATGGCTATTCGAGCGGTAGGACTGTGTGGGGGGATGGTAGCCTGGGGAAAATCCAGGACCCTTCCGCATCACACGAGACGGTTTTGCTACGCTGGAAGCTGGAATACTCCTAGTTTAAAAAAAAACGATATTTGATTGATATATATAGTTGGTCAAGCAAATCTTGTTAGTAAATAAAAACAAAAAAACTATACTCATCCTTTTCTTTTGGGTGTTAGTACTAGTGTAAGACAAAGATAGTATGATTCTCTCTGTCTATGTTTGAAATAAGACAGTCCTTTGACAAACTATATACCTATATTAAACGTTTGAGAAAAGCACTATACATACATCGGCGTGAAAACGGGTTGTCGGCCTCATAACTATCCGGCCTCACTACGTTCGGCCGTATATTCTATTCGGCCGGCAACCATTTCCTTCCCGGCCTCTGTAGTAATGTACTATTTTTAAGTGTAACAATTAGACGAGAACTAACATACCAATTTTATAAAATATTTAGTTTTCGGCCACGTACGGACGGACACCCAAATAGCTAGGCGAATATTTAGTATTTCGATTTTATTTAAGTATATCTACAAAACAATATATATTTATACGCGGTGGAAGTCGCGGGCAGAAACTATGAAAGCAACTAAAAATGATTTATATAGGTACCTACTTATTTATAACATAACAACTAATAAATTTAAGTTAAACGGTTTTATTTTATTCAGAAAGTGGACCAAAAACTAGAAAATAAAAATTATTATATACTAATCGGAGTCCCATATACTATAGTTGGTCAAACCAAACTATCAGTAAATAAAAACAAAAAAAACTATACTCATCCTTTTTTTTCGGGTGCTATAGTACTAGCAAACTAGTGTAAAACAAAGATTGTATGATTCTCTGTCTGTTTGAAATTTGAAATGAGACAGTCCTTTGACAAACTATACCTAATAATATGTTCCTTTCTGGACAGTAATCATGCAAGACGGGTAGCAATGTAGTCTTCTCGCGTCGGATTCTAAACGCCACTTTTCGACACTATGTCAAGTGATTAAGTATTTCAAAATAACAAATCCTAATAAAACCTGAAGAAACTTGTCTGCACTTCTGAAATCCGGTTTTTAAAATTGATATTTGCTCATATCATTCAATACGGATTAAGTATCTAATAGTTGTGTAATAATGTAATAATGTAAATTAATATGTCGTGTTTTTAGAGTAACAAAGAGATGTTTGTATCACGTTTTTGCCCAGAACGTGCAAGTTATGGAATGAGCTACCTTCTGAGGTGTTTCCCTTGCGCTATGACATGGGGTTCTTCAAGAAGCAGGTATTTAGTGTTCTCAAAGGCGGGCAACGCATAAGTGGCTCCTCCGGTGTTGCTTATGTCCATGGGCGGCGATGACTGCTTCCCATCAGGCGGCTCGTCTGCTCGTTTGCTTCCAATTACATAAAATAAAAAAACTTGCTATTAAATAGTGCCGTTTCATGCGTGTGTACCTACAGACATTTACAAGGGATTAATTAATCTTTTTTTTTATCTGTCGTGCGATCGGTCGGCTGTAATTAGAGTAATAACGTTTAAGTGGCTAATCAACGTGATTGGTTCTTAGAAGCAGACTATAAATACGTTTTCTCAAACATGCAAGGAAATATCTTCAATATACCTAGTACCTATAGGCCGCGAAATGTCGTATTGGGCGTGCAGCGCGCCGCCGGCAACGAATTTTCGTACAAATTTGCGGGCCCGTTTCGCTAGGCTCTCTATATCACACTCGGCCGGCGAAGATTGTATATCCTGGCATTTGTAGTATTTTGTAGTAAATGTATGTGTGTTCATGTTTAACATATTTATATAACAACGTAGGTATGTTCTATCGTCAAAAAAATCTAAACATTCTATTTTATCGATCTAAGACGACTTTGACACGACTCGTAATGCATCTCGCGCGCATCATTGATGACTGTCAAATTAATATCTTATCAATAACAAATGAAGTACCTATATTCCAGTATTTTTAGGTATTAATTTAGCGTTTGCATCGAATCTGGTAGTTCTGATTTTTTTGCTGACTTGTTTAAAATAACGTTGGCCCAATAAATAATGTGATCTCGAGCGCCAAACGCAACTTTCGCGAAAATGTCGTATTTTTTTAGATTTAGGCGATTATAACTAGTTTTTGATAGTACCTTCTCAAGACGTTTTTAAAGTAGACTAAATTTGTTATAATACGAGACTAATATTATCTCTGTAGACCTAATAGTTTCCGAGATAAAGCGATTCAAAAAATTTAATTTTTTCTAACTTGAATTCGTAGGCTAAGTGAGTGCAGTTAGTAGGTATGCACTTTTGTATGAGGCGATGCCGCTTGCCACGATCGCCTAAGGTCAAACAAAGCTGATTTGGCCCGGTAGCCACGAGATCATACCGTGCCTATCCCCCAAAAAAAGGGGAGGGGGATAAGGGTCCTCTCCCCAGATGCAATCAATGCTATTTCTTCCTGCTCTTAGCAACTAGGACAATTTCATATAATTTAGGGACTTTATTTGTTTTGCCTGTCTACACTACATATGTCTGAAATGTAGTAAACAGACATATACAAACATGGGATCGATAATTGGACATCTCGTCGGCCTCGCTTAGCGATTGCGCTTTCTAGTACAAGGTTGCGCGCGCGCATGGCGCCGGGACTTTTAGTTTAGTCGACGTTTGAGCTTATAGGCGGATGACTAACAAACTAATCCCTTAAAATTAAGTATAAGAGAAGGTATTAGTTTATTTTTACTAAGGCTTTACGATATTACGATCCCCCTCGCCTTCCTACATCTAGAGGTTTTACTATTTTATTATTTCCTAATCTCTAATAGTAAACATGTATTTATTTTCTGTTGTTCTATTTCACTGACTTTTTTTTAACTGGTATAATTATTGACATGACTGTTTTGTAAATATTAATTTAATTTTATCTTTTGCCACACCCCAAGGGGTTTCATGTACTGTATATAATGTATTGTATGTTGAATGCAAATAAATAATGAAATGAAATGATACTTACGTATTAAAATAATTAAATACCTATTTATTACCCACTATAATATAACTATAGTTTTTAGAGTTCCGTAGTCAACTAGGAATAGTTTAGCCATGTCCGTCTGTCTGTTTGTCACCGATGCCAAAGCTGCAATTTGGCATGGGTATATAAATCAATAAATCCGACAAAGTGATAAAATGCAATAAAAAAAAAAATAGGTTACCTCCCCTACACGTAGTGGTGATGAATTATTGTTTTGCTTGAACCCTATGGTGTGAGGTGCCGTTGGATAGGTATTTTAAAAGGAATAGGGTTTTTAGCAAAATGTTTTTGAATTAGTGAATATAATTTTCGAAAATATACGCCCGAAAGAAAAAACATGTTCCCCCCCCTCTAACTTTGTGAAAATAGAAATTAATAAAGACATTCAATGAAAACGACCATGATCGTTTTCGCAAAAAGTATTCCCTTTAATTATTAGTAGAAAAGCGCTGTGTGGCGCTCGGCTGTTAAGGTAACTAGCACCCGTTCAAGGTCTATTAAAAAAAAAAAAAATTTAAACTGTTTATTTCAAGAAAGATTACAAAGACTATTTACAGACTTAGCCTAATCTACATTCTAATAGATTGTATGCTAAGTATGGTCTTAATTCTAATATTTCTATTACATTTATATTATTACTATTTATTTATTTAACATGTATAATATGCTATATATAGACAATTATGAGGTTAACTTAAATATTCAGGCAGTGCATTTTTATCATGATTTTATTGACGACGGACGCCACGGAACCCTACACTGAGCATGGCTCGACATGCTCTTGGTCGGTTTTTTCTAATATTATATTTTATCAATAGAAGGTACCCGGGCCCCGGGGCCCTAGTCAACATGACAATAATTGTTGCTAAAAATCGAAACAAACAATGTATAGAAATAGTCACGTGACTTTTCGTAGCGTAGTATCTGTCATCCTGCCTTGTAATTATATTTGATCTTTAATTTTTATAAGTCAGAACCTGTAATTGTCTCTGTAATTCTATTGGAGCTTATAGAAATGTTTATAGCTGTTAGTTTTCGACGTATGTAATTTAAAAAAAATGTTTTTTGTGTATAACAATCATGTTTTTTAGGGTTCCGTACCCAAAGGGTAAACACGGGACCCTATTACAAAGATTCCGCTGTCCGTCCGTCTGTCTCTTTACTAAAAACAGAATAAAATAAATATTGAAGTTGGGCTCCCATACAACAAACGTGATCTTTTTGCCGTTTTTAGCGTAATGGTACGGAACCCTTCGTGCGCGAGTCCGACTCGCACTTGGCCGGTTTTTTTTTATAATTCCCTTAAGAGCATAGTGATTGGCATAGAGTAGGGCCAGTTTACATACTTACTGATTCGTGTTTAGTACGAGTTTGCTGTTAAACACATGTACTGCAGGGAGCGTGCATGGCATGAACTGTAGACGGCAGCACAAAAGCTCTCTATTTATTAGCGCGAAGCATTATGTCAAGCTTCCTTTTTTAGATTTAAGCCACTAGATGGCAGACCGTCCTATCCCAAATAGAGCCAGCGTGAAGTGTAGCAGGGGCAGCACCTGCTTAGATGCGTAAAATTGTTTTCGCTTACAATTCAGGCCACGAGATGGCAGACACGCACTGTCTCTATCTCGGTCGATCGATGTTCAAAATGACATTGATATGTTATAGTTGTCAACTAGTTGGTATTTTTGTCTAATACACAGCTAGGTGCACGTGTTTTAGGCGTTTTGTTTTATTCCGTCCGTATAAGCTTTTGAACCTTGGTTCACATCAATGAAAATGACCCTCAACCTTTCATTTACTGAAGCTACAAGTATCTACGTCATGACACTCACACAAAATGGTCGCAAAACATGCAACTCAATAGTTCAAACCTGCGCGACCAGTGGTTCACCTTGCCCAGGCATATTTCAACACCAAGCCCTGACCGTGTAATTCGCTCTGTGATTGTGGCGCCGCCCTGCCGGGGTAGGGATACATTACATACAAAAGAACATGACTCAGAACTCCCCTCAGGGATTTTTTAAAGAGCTGCGGGTCAAACATTTTATTTTGACCTCTAGTATGCGTGTGCCAAATGGCTAAATTGTACATACATCGATTTGCTTATCTTTGAAATTGGGCTCGTACGGCTTCCACTATTACTGTGACACGTACCTACTTTACTCAACAGTTGTTTTCATCGTGAAAATTAAACATAAATTTTACTACAAACCCTTTTTTTTTAAACAATTATTTTGCAAATCGCTAGACTAGAACTCTGGAGCGAACTTCTAGCAGTATCCTTGATTATTAACCTACAAAGAAAATGCGATGAAAAGTTTTTTCGTTTATCTAACCCCGTCGACCCATTTTCGCTAAATTCGCCTCGCGCCCCAAAAAAATTCGATACCACCGTAACTAAGCGACCACAAAACGTTGTCGCTCACCGCTTCGCGGTTATAAATCATAGACCACCATTATACATGTGTATGTGTATTGTGTAGTGACTTGCGTGCATAAATCTATGTAAGTATCGTGGCCATTAATGGTTAAAACTTGGATGTATGATTGTAGGAAGTACGCGGCGAATCGATAATTTCGTCTTTCATTTGTTTCTTGGTTTCAACTTGTCTAGCGCCACTTGCGCCATCCCACTAACCCGGGGTTAACCGGTTAAACCCAGTGTCAAATTGTACTGGTAATGATGGTAACTACAGGTTTAACCGGTTAACCCCGGGTTAGTGAATGGTGCAAGTGGCGCTAAGGTCCACTAAATAACCCTATGCTAAAGGATTGTAGCTTTTTACTAGGGAGTTTACGTAACTTTTTTATCGTTTAAGCTTCAAGCCATACTGTCTGCCCGTTTGGTTTTTACGTATAAGCTCGCTTAATAACTTATGTACCTATATGTAGGTATACCTAATATACAGGTTGTCCTTAGCCATGAGACAAACCCTGAAATCCCATTCAGGAATGCTCTAACGTTAATATTTTTTAATTAGAACAAAAGATAAAAAAATAAATTTTCAAACAAGTTCTTTCCAATAATCGACAACAAAAAGAAACAATTAATTAATCATTGGTACAGTGCTTTTGACAATTTGCTTGAAAATGTGCGGCAATGATGACATTTGTCACAAGTCAGAATCTTATTAGTGTCATAAATAAAAAAGATTATCAAAAAGGTCGAAGAAGGTTTCATACTATTTATTACCTCAGGACCTACTAACACATACAGGCTGCTCCAAAGGAAGAAATCGTAATTTGTTAATTTCTTCGTAACCGCTACACCGGTTGTTATGAATGTTATGATACTTTGTATACTGGTTCTAAATACCCATTTGTACATTTCGGCTGTGTCCAATGGCTGGGGTCATCCTGTATAACAAGGCTGTTTCTAAAGTGTCCTGTATGTGGAACGTGGAATTCGGTCACAGTAGATAAATTTCCGCAGTAAATCTTGTTTTTAATGACACACATTCTATACGCCAGTAATTTACTTACTTCCTTTCTTAGGGTTTAGTAGACAATAAGGAAAGAACCCAATTTTATGATAGAATCTAGTAAAATAGACAACAAATGAGCAATTTATCACAATAATATGGATATTAAAATAATATATAGAAATGATAAAAAAATACAGGATCAAAGTTTCAAAATTTAAAGAAAAGGAATAAAGTAAAGATACCATTCGATTCCTTACATTTTATCCGAAAAAGATTGTACAGCAACTATATACATAAACGCAATATTTCACCGACAAAATCGCAATTTTATTTATTTTCCATACATTCAAGACGGGCTCTCAGTGACCTTAACGTCACATTTATTTATCGTTTTGTTAGGAGCGTTTCGCGAGTGAAGTACGACTGTCGGACTTTGGCTATCATTTCTGGCTTTTGGTCCTATATAGATATATGATCC
Source organism: Cydia strobilella (assembly GCF_947568885.1). Taxonomy (NCBI): domain Eukaryota; kingdom Metazoa; phylum Arthropoda; class Insecta; order Lepidoptera; family Tortricidae; genus Cydia; species Cydia strobilella. The sequence continues at coordinate 3,365,183 of NC_086043.1, read as the reverse complement.
GAAAAACAAACCTGATCGATTGATACCATTAATTAAAATTGTCATCAAGCATATTGTTTTCCTTCGTGTTTTCTCGGAAACGTTCGTATTTGTCATGCTACTTCAGTCAACCTCAGTACTTTTTGTACCGAGACTGACTGAAATAGCAAGACACGTTCGTACGTTTCCGTGAAAATACGAAGGAAAATAATTATGCACTACATTTGTAGGTAAAGGTATGGGATACTTGACTGATAAATAAGAAATAAAAAAATATGAATATTGCTTTTTTATTTATTAGTCAAGTTGCCACAGCCATACTGTTCATAATTCCATACTGTTTCCAAACTTAAAATCGCGTGCATTTGCCCTCATTCACATTCCCATTTAAATTCCACCACGCACGGCCGATAGTATCAAACTCGCTGTAATATACGTTCCCGAGTATAAAAAGTCTATAATCAATATGAGACAGTAAAAGATTTGCCAATTTATATATGTTCAGCGAAATGGTGGGGCTATAAATCCATAGGGTAATAGAGGGACCTATAAAAAAATTTCCTATTTTAAGATACGTCCTTAGATGTGAATGTTTGTGTATTTAATGCTCAATCACGCGAAAACTCATTTATGCATAGTATATTTTTTTATCTTAAAAATGCGAAATGAAATATCATGCTCTAAAAATATGAAAAAAAGGTACCGTACGACGGAGTGGAAAAAGCGGTTGAAGACGAAGTCGCAGACAAAAGATACTAAATACATATTTTAAATTTTAGACTTTAAATAAATCCTGTATATTTGGATAACATAATTTAGTAACGCCTTTACAAAAATCACCGAGCAATAAATGCCTCATCCGCAACTCCGTACTTCGGGCCACGATAATAGTAGGCGAATTAGTAAACTTTGACGTTAATAAATTGCTTCGGCTTCCTACTTACAGTTTAAATGCTAATAAAAGCCCCGCTGAGCACAATATAAGTACTAGTATAAATAGCTATCTATTTTTTGTTTGCAAATATGATGACGCACAGCTACATAAATTATTTTATTTTATTTATTTGGGGCATCAACAGCAATACAAAAATTAATACAAATCATAGTGAACAGAAAACATAGTCAATAACAGATGTCCACAAAAGTACAATTGACATGCAATAACTAAGTGGTAGGTGGAGGCGGTGGTGGTAGTTATTCGAGCATTTCTAAAAAAACGATTTAACTTTCTTATTTAATTTTGTTGCCAATTGTTTTAATGATTAATAATAAGGTGCTGAATGGCAATTATCTTATCTTATCTTGGGGAAAAAATACGCATGCTTTTGTTTTTAACCAACATAATTTCACCTTCATTAAACTTCCTGTACTAAATTAGTGCTTAATTGCTTATACAAACTAGATAATAGATCAAATAGATCACTCAGTATCAAAGCAGCGTATTATACCTTATGCAGAAGCTTTAAGATTCAAAATCGCCTAACAAATTTCCCGAGCTGACCGTACCTCGCACCGCCAACTTCGCTTTGCTTAATTATGAAGTTGCTAATCTACGTTTGTCTTCATTATGAACTTTGCATTCTCTACCAATTCCATGGGCACACGAAGATGGCCTAGTTAATTGTAGTAATATGAAACGACCTTAAAATTTGTACATAAAACTACACTAATATTCAACAATCCGAATTTCCGCTTTGTAAGGATAGGAGGAACAACTGCGACAAATACCAAACGAAAAGAATGTATCGAAATGACAAATGCTAAGAAAAGTCACGTGACTACAGACCTCTGAGCCGCCTGAGCGCCTACCGCGAACAAAAACGAAAATTGAGTTCAGGAAAATTTTTCTTTGTTATTTTTGGTACGCCTCTCTCTGGCGTGATGTATAATGGAAAGTCTACTCGCCAACTCGCTAGCTCGCTACGCTCGTGGTTGAATTTGGAAACTTTTGCTTGGGTATCTACTCGTATAGCACTATGGATTAAACAACTTTGCCCCCTTGAAAAACAAATAACTGTTTCGCGCAACTGTCTAAGTCTTGATTAAAAAGTAGTTTAGTTGTACACCTGAACCAACAATTTAACAATGTTGTACTCAAAATAACTGGTCCATATATTGGTCACTGTCTAGGCTCTCCAAATTTCTAATATTTTCTTGCAGAAAATGACAGAACACAAGCAAATAAGCATGGCTGCGAGCTGCATCGCGCTCCGCGGCGTGAAGATCTTTCTCAGCGCAGGCCGAGCCGCGGCGGCAAGGAAGGCTTCTTCACCACCAGTAGTGAGGCGCAAGCCTAAACCTGTGCTTGGGGCCAAGCCGCCGCAGAAAGTATTCGATGCTCTGCTTAAAAACACTAAGTTTAACAAGTAAGTTTCTTCTAAGAATCAGCTGAGCTGCGGTAAGGACGACTTCACCTCCAATAGTGAGTCGCAATCCTAACCTGCCTGTAATGCCTGTGTCCACTCAGCTGATGGATGCAGGAAATCTCCAATCCTCTGGTTAAAAGCGACAAGTTGAAGGATTCACGGAAAGAACATGTCTAGTCACTTTAGTAACATTTTGAGTTATCACATTATTAAAGTTGAAAACAAATATGTTTTTTAAAGTAAAAAGTTATGTTAATTAGTAATATACCGGTAACTGTGTAAGTGTGTACTCATGTATAGATGTAAGTAGGTAATATTAAATTAAAAGCTCTGCGTTTTGGCATCAAAATAATATTTTCCGAAAGACGTGACATATTTTTTTCGTGTACCTTTCAGTTGTAGAAGTTTCTTCTTAAAAAAACAGTTGGAAAACTATTGATTAATGGTTTTAATAAGTAGGCTCACCGAAACATAAGTAAGTACTAGAGTCTGTGCGAAAAGAAAAAACGGAACCCTTATAGGATCACTTTGTTGCGTGTCCGTCCGTCCGTCCGTCCGTCTGTCTGTCAAGACCCCTTTATCTCAGGAACGCGTGGAGGTATTGAGTTGAAATTAAAACCATATTAAAACATTAAAACATATACTCCGCTCTACGGTCCCTTGAAGCTGCACAAAAATCAACCTTCTAAGTTAACGTAAAAAAAGATACGGCCGTATATGCCGAAAAAAACGTAGATATCGACACTATCAAGAGAATCAAAATTTACAGGTTACTTCCCTAGAACTATGAAATTTGGCAAGTAATATCGTCTTACACTACAAGTGCAAGAAAAAATCTCATAAGTACAAATTTGTAAAAAAAAGTTACATTTCTACGGAACCCTCAGTGGGCGAGTCCGGTTTTTTGACATGACGTAAATATTAGATATTTTATGGTACGCAAAAAACGATTTTATTTTTATTTTTAAACTTTTATTTGTAAACTAGCCACGTCACCCAAATTTCATTATCACCTCTTCCATTTCCTTGTGACACATAGTCACATATTTGCAAATTTTATTTTAAATTTAAATCCAGTTATTTCAATACGCTTATTATTTAAGCACTTCAGTAACGACAGTAACTTAAGTAAGTTGCCAGTCCACTTCTTTCACACTCACAGTAGCACCTTTCCCGCGCATTCCCACTATTATACACTAGCTGTGCCCGCGGCTTCGCCTGCGTGGAATTCGGTCTCTGTCAGTAAGCGGCTAATTCACCCACCCCTAATTTATCTCCCTGTCCCCTGGAGACGGAACTTAAAGTAAAGTTGACAGATGGATACGCTAGAGGACTGTAGTCCAGATAAAATATTTTACAATTAGGTACCTACCACCAAAGATAGATATAACTCCGTAATAGATGGATACAGTCTAAGGAAAAAACGTGCCTCGAAAATCACGAAAATTTGATTCTCGATCAGATGTCGCTACTACCTTTTGCCTACTCTCGTATAGAGGGCGTTAACGGTTTCGTTAGTTATTATTTAACAATTTTAACGCATATCAGTGAAAGAACATGGGTCAAAATAATAAAAATAATTAATGCAAATAAAAAAAAATCATTTATCCTTATTTAAATACATTTTGTCGTATTTTTATAAATCTTCATGTTTAGTTTTAAAGTGTGTCGATAGATGGCAGTGAATTTACTGTGGTTACAAAATTTACTATGACAGCACCGCTCTATAATATTATATCCTCTTTGCTACCACTAAATAAAATTACAGTCCAAAATGTTTTTTTTTTTGCCCTTATTCAAATATTTGACGTGATTTAAACGGCATAGAGTAGTAGGTGTATATCGAACGATACAGTACCATTTTTGTATTTTTACGTCCTTGACTGTACCTATCCAAATCGGGTACACTACATATTTCCGAAAGATTTTATTCCGAATTTTAGAATGTCGAATTTTATCATTCCGATTTTTAAATGCTCGACCCATCAAAATTCCGACTGTCATAATTACGAATGATGAAAATCACGAAGATTTATGTTTCCGAAAACCCAAAAAGCCGAATTTTGTAAATTCCGAACTACATAATTCCGACTATAACAATTCCGATGGTGGCAAACACCGAATTTAACATTTACGATTTTCAAAATCACGAATTCGGAATTGCCCTTATTCCGAATTAACGTGATTCCTATTTTAAATATCCCAATTTTTAAATTTCCACTTTTTTGGCAACAGTTCGTTTTCTTGGGGGGTCGCAATTCTAACCTAACCAAACCCACTTCTGGCAACAGTTCGTTTTCTTGGGGGTCGCAGTTCTAACCTAACCTAACCCACTTCTAGCAACAGTTCGGGTTCGCAGTTCTGTCTAATTTATTTATGCCGAATTTTTAAGCCAAAAATATTTTATGCCGAATTTAACATGACGCGGCACGACAGGTACCCGTAATAATTACTAAAACGTGAGTCTTCATTTGAATATCACGGACTTCATTTTTCCGATCTTGTAAAAAACCGAATTTCTGAATACCGAATTGTTTTATTTCCGATCGGACAATGATTTTTCGGAATTTAGGAATTCGGAAAAAAAAATATTTTGGGAAAAGTGTAAAATCGGAACTTTAAGCTTGCAGTCAAGTGACAATCGGATTTAAAGTTTTCGGAAATAGCACATTCGTGATTTTATTCCATCGTGTTTTTAAAAATCGTAATTTTGATATTTCGGACTTATAAATAATCGGGATTATGAAAGTCGTGGTTATAAAAATCGGAAAAACGTATTTCGGAATATTTGGGTGTTCCCATCAAAATCATGTCATCCAAATCGGTCCTCCAGTCAAATCAGTCTAAGCATGACGCCGGCGGCGGGCAGCGTCTGCCCCTTTTTTTTGTTTTCGGAGTGGGAAATGCATCTGCCCCTACGACTTGTTGATGGTCATAGCGAAGCAGACGCTCACGGGGACCTGTATAGGCGCTTGAAGCGGAACGGGAAGTTGCTCGGAATGAGGGGGATACGCGGGATGAACACGGCTTCTCCGGCGCCACACTCCGTCAGGATCTGCGCCTACATATGTATTACGTACGATGTATTTGGGATCACAAATATCACAATCGAACTCGCGCTGGCTTGCCGTTTCAGCCGAAAGCGAAGCGACCTGCCTGGCTAGAGCGCCACTGAGTCTCTCACCGTGGTTTTTCTCAGACTCCTGACACCGTGCCCCTTGTGGCCGCAATGCATTGCGAGACTTTCGCGAAAGATTCGATTTTTTTCGGGAAGGCATGGTAACGCGTATAAGTCCCGAATCGTTTGACATTTACTGAAAAATGTTTTTTTTTTAAAGTAGCCACCTTCGTGACCATTATTAAGAGGAAAGGGCACGGCCGCTTCTCCATGCAAACGCAGTCTCCATTTTTTGGATAAAAACTACCCTATGTTCTTCCACGGGACTCAAACTATCTCTATACCAAATTTTATCTAAATCGGTTTAGCGGTATAAGCGTAAAGAGAAATTAAAAAAAGTTTTATGCATATTTTTTGTGTTTTCACTCGGGAATGGTTTCATTTTGATATCATAAATGAATTCGGCATACCCGATTTAATACAAAAACGATACCTAACTTGTCCTAGTAGCTAAAATGATATAGTTATCAAGATAAAGTTTTTAACCCCTTTTTCACCACCGGGGGGATGAATTTTTAAAAACGCTGAATAAAATTTTCGTGCTTTTTAATATAATTAACGTTTTGAGAAGTTTTAAGTTCCTGGCTTAAAATAAAATTTGCACCCCAAGATAAACTTTCATCCCCTTTTCAACCCCCTGAGGGGTTAAATTTCCAAAAACGTCAAAATTAGTTTTTTTGTAATCGTCTATCATACCTTTTTAAGAAGTTTCAAAGCATTTGTAATGGATTCAAACTTACAACCCCCTTTTAACCCTGTTAGGGGACGAATTCTTGAAAACGCTAAAATCACTTTTCCTGTATTATAATAATATGCCCATTATACAAAGTTTCCAGTAACACCAAAAAAAAAATTGAACTCCATACAAATTTTCAACCTCTATTTCACCTCCTTAGGGGATGAATTTTCAAAAACGCTGAAATTAGTTTTCTTGTATTTCAATCATATATCTTCTTACGAAGTTTCAAATTGCTAGCTTAATATAAATCTTGAACTCCATACAAACTTTCATCCCCTTTTTAACCCCCTTAGGGGTAAAATTTCTCAAATTTTTATAGCCTATAACCTGGCCGTGGATTATTTCGACAGATTAGTAAAGTTTGCATCAAAATCCGTTCAGCCATTTTCATTTGTAGCGCGGTCAAATAAACAGACAAACAGATAAACAGACAAACAGATAAACAGACAAAAATTCTAAAAACTGTTGGAATGTGTTCTGTTATCGATTCTAAGTATTCCCAGCCAATTTTTTTTCGAATATTTTCCATGTACAGACTTTCGACCCTCTTCCGCTTTATTATATGTATAGATTCAGCACATCACTTGTAGTATTTCAGTTGCTCGATCTTTGTAGGCCGAGTCGGTCGATCGCGCGCCACCATGCCTTATCGCAAACTTAAGGAAAAGACGCTCGAAACTTTGCACAAGTGCACTAATTTTAACAAGTAAGTTCTAGCACTTAATGCTCAGTCTGTGCTATCTATCAATGTCGCCACCGACTTAGCTTGATCTGACTACCCATGTATTTTATGAACAGTCGATGTCAGAAAATGACTAAGTACGTATTTTATTTCACCACAGTGTTACTTTAATCATTTTTACGTAGGCTGGCAAACCAATTTGTCAATTAAAAAACACGGCAAAAAAATGTAGGCGTGAGGGTTCGTTCTCTCATATGGCTCTTGAATTTCGAGCCTTTTTCTACTAACAAGTATGTTTGCCAGGCTATATTGTTTTATGTTGTATCACGAGCAGATTTCCGCAACTAGACGCCTGCCCTATTTTGCGTGAAAGAGGTGGAATCTTAAGGAATATGCTATTAAATCTTTGATGATGATTAAGACCTCGGGGAGATCTCTCGGGGATCCAAGATGTTTTGCCTTGTATGAAGCCACTCCATTGCAGATTGGAGTTTTTGTTTATTTGGATGTATATATGCAGGTACGAGCTGGAAGCGTTGTACACTATGTACCGGAACCTGGTGACAGCCGCGCAATCCGCAGCACCTGCCGGCATTGGCCAACCAGCCCCGAAGACCGACGTAAGTTAAAGATGCGTTTAACGCTGACGTCACTGTCCATCTGACGATTGAACGCTATACGTATACCGGGTGTCCGGTAATTAACGGACAACCTTCTAACTACCGACAAAGCACCAGAAAAATGACTTATAGATGCCTAGTGAAAGCTTCGTGATTTTCGAGATAATCCAGCTTAAAGAATCGCATGTAAACACACTGCTCGTGATAAATTAAAAACATGAAACATTGAATCTGAGCTACGGAATCAAATAAGTACTTAAAAAATAAAAACGTTTATCATTACAGGAAAAACCTGAAACGGAAATTTTCCTATGATCTTATTGCCCCCTATTTAGATGGCGACCTCGACGCTGGCACGCAACCTAGGTCGGAGCTTAAGACTTTTGAGCAAAGGCTAGATTGGTGGTGCAGGCGGTGCAGCAATTACTCAGAGCTTGTGTGCATACGTAAGATATTTGTAAGACGCACTAAGCCTTTATATCAAAAGGGGGCTTACTTAATTTCTTATTATGTAGACTTTTAGGTTATAGACAAGGTCTAAAATATCGTCAGGAACAAAGCGAAAATAGTATATTACAAACCTAGGGTTAATTGTGATCTGAGGGTTAGATTAGCGTGCCGAAAGTTGACGCTTTCCGCACGGAGAACAAATAGTTATTTACAGTACATATGGTGCTACTTTCTCGCACTAGTGCGTAAAGAGTACTTTTCGTGCATATGTCGAAAGTTTAAAGGGCCATATGTACTGTAAAACGTTGTACGATACACGTGCGAATAGGTAATTCGCAGCTCGTGTCGATTTAAAACACTCCCTGCGGTCGTGTTTTAATTTATCGCCACTCGTTTCGAATTTCCTCTTTTCCGCACTTGTATCGTAAATAACTATTGTTTAACAAGGGCGCAAAGTTGTTGTTTAACCTCTCGTGCATTGATACCCGAGCAAGCGAAAGTTTCCAAAATTGAACCACGAGCGTAGCGTGTAGTTCAAAAAATGGAATCTTGAGCGTTGCGACGGTTTCAAGGCACGAGGCCCACGAGGGTTAAACAAATTTTGCCACCGAGTGAAATACAAACATTTTCACCACACCAACACAAGGAAAATATAAAATATCAAACAAAATCAAGGCAAATCGATTCAAAATGAATGTTATTAAATATTTATCATTCAAAATCATTATTAAAAAGTCAATTCTACCAGCAAACATAAGAAAACAACTCAAAATTTACATTTGATTACTTTGCCTCACACAAACTGCAACTTTCTTATCAGTTTTTGAACAATCAAGAGAGCCTTTACCAGCTGGTGTGGTAAAAAATAATTTGCATTCAAACTTTGCCTAAAGTTTATTTATTTGAGTCGTTTATCCATATCACAGATTATATAATACTATTCCATATATAATAATTGATTTGACATTAGATACCTAGTAGCAATAATGAATTTGCATCAGCGAAGATGCACAACGTGCTCTGAAAGCAGTGCCACTTACGCGACGCTATGTATTTCTTACGAGAGAGATATAATGTTTACACAGTACTTAGAGCGATAACCGTATCATGCTAGGACTGCTAGGGGTACGCTACGCAATATCGCCCAGTTAACTGAACAAAAAGTTAGTGACAATCGCGTGACGTGACATTGATCGTTCTGTTAGCGGTAGTACTATTAGCAAAGATAGATATAACTCCGTAATAGATGGATACAGTCTAAGGAAAAAACGTGCCTCGAAAATCAAGAAAATTTGATTCTCGTTCAGAGGGTGCTACTAGTTTTGGCCTACAGTCGTATAGATGGCGTTGACGGTTTCGTTTGTTATTTAACAATTTTAACGCATATCAGTGAAAGAACATGGGTCAAAATCATAAAAATAATTAATGCAAATAAAAAAAAATCATTTATCTATATTTAAATACATTTTATCGTATTTTTATAAATATTTATTTTTAGTTTTAAAGTGTGTCGACAGATGGCAGTGAATTTACTATGACAGTACCGCTCTAGTATAAGTTACTCTATGCTATTAGTTATTCTGTGCTGTTAGTTAGAACGATCGAGTTCAAAACTCACCTTTTATATCGTATCAAGTTACATACAGTGGGTATCATTACATTACGAATCAATAAAGAAATGGCATCAAATTTCGTTAATGGACTAGTGACTAGTTACTATACTTACCTTGATTTCAATTTAATTGAATTGGTACTAAAACTCATTAGTAGTTAGTTTGGTAGGCCAATGTCAAATGGACATGCGGTAACACAAATTTAATCTAATAATTTCTTGATAAATGATAAGTGATAAGAGATGACGTGATGACGAAAACGGCGGACAGTCGAAACCACTTGGGGGTAGTTGCTGTCGCGCTCTGCTCGTCATAAAGTTGGCAGTACAAACTTTTTTTTATTTTTCTTTTAGACCATACCATGTGGCCCACGTGGGGTACCAAATGAAAGGGCTTTGTGAGTAAACCATTTAATTTTCAATGTCTTATTTTACAGGGCATAGACCAGAGCACCTTCCGCGACGTAATGCACAACACGTTCGACCTAGTAACCGAAGAAGCCATCTTGGAGAGAATCTGGGTGACTTGGGAGCGCCCTTCAGGGGGCGAGGGTGCCATAAAATTTGAAGCCTGGGCTAAAGGTTTGAGCCGACTGCTAAGGGGGACTGAGGATGAGAGAAGAATGCACTGCTTTGCGGTTTATGATGTTAATGGAGATGGCTGGATTACAAAGGACGAGATGTTTTTACTGTTGAAGTAAGTATATGAGATAATTCCCAATAAATTATTGGTTTCAGTTGTCATGAGTACCCGGGCCCCGGGCTTCTTTAGGATGCGACCAAGAAAGCGTTAAGATGCTAGAGGTAGACCAAGAAAAGTCTGCAGCGATTTTGATAGCATACGCAGTGCGTTATTTTAAACGTCAAACTTCTATGAAATTATGATGTATATAAATTTGATATTTCAGAAACTCACTCTTGAAGCAGCCAGGGGACGAAGACCCGGACGAGGGAGTGAGAGACCTTGTGGAACTGGTTCTTAAAAAACTGGACGTTGACAGAGACGGCAGGGTGTCCTTCGAGGATTACAAGTTAGTTTTCTAATAAGTATATTTAGATAAGGCCTGTTTTTTTTCTCTGACACCTAGTTTTTGACTTTTTGCAAATGTCGACGCTCTTAATTTAAAAAAAAAGTTGTGGCCCCGACGAATCTCAATTATGTCCTATTTAGTTTCCCTTGACGGCTGGACGGTCTAGCGTCAGTCGATAAATACCATGCATTACCTGCACTAAATCTTGGGATCAGGGGCCGAGCTAACCAAAAATACCAAGAACCAATATTTATGTAGGCATTTGTTTTTTTCAGACAAGCGGTGGAGCAAGAGCCCCTTTTGTTAGAAGCCTTCGGACAGTGCCTGCCTTCCAAGTGACATTCGGCTGCCTTTCTTAGAACACTAGTCACTAAGTGAAATAATAGTATAATAAGGACTATATGTTACAATTTGTTTTAGAATTGTATTTTCTCATGCTATAAATATTATTCAAAAATGAACCGGAGTTTATAATAAGATATCGCGAAGCGGAAAAAGATTTAGGTATTGCCACATTACAGAAAGGCTTGACTCGAAATAATAAATTTCATCGTTTACATGCGATTATTTGCGCTTTAAAAGGGATGATTAAATTTAAACATATGGCATAATGAAACTATAAAAAATACTTTATTTCAATATGATATCTTGGAGTAAATAAATAACCCTCTGCCAACAAACTGTCTTGCAGTTTGGCTGAATAAGAAAATGTAAAATAGGGTTTATTTCGCCAGAATAAATGTTTTTTTTTTTTTTTTTTTATTAAAGTAATCAATCGTGAAATCGTAAAATCAGTCGTGAGGCTCCACGGAGACGCCGAAGAATTTGTTTGTGATCCTGGCAGCGGAAGGGGAGATCAGGCGGACAAGGAACTGGCAAGAAAAAACAATGCTAAATAATAGGGAATATTACGCGAAACTCGGCCTTGCTACTACCACAATCTCAGGTCTATCGTGAAACAAGAAAATCGAAATTTCGTTATCAACATCTCTGTCACTTGCTCATTCGAGCGATAAAGAGGCAGATAACGAAATTTTAGATTCTCATTTCCCGATAGGTCCTTTGTAAACAAACCGCCTTGATGCAATAATGTCATATTTTATTATCTCTGAAAACTTGTCAAAAAGCTAAAGAGGCTAGTGCTGCACTCTGGTGGCAGAACATTGCACTAATACCCCCTATTACTAAAGTTATGCATGATACAAAAAATTTGGATACATTTTATAAATTACTAGATTCGGCCCGCGACATCTATAAATAAAGTTGATTATTATCCATCATCAGAGGCATAGAGCCCTCAAAGGAAACTCCCATTGGTCACAGTCCGGCGTAGCCAACTTCAACTTCTGGCGATGTGCGAGGGCGACCTAATTTCCTTATTCAGCTCCTCCTGGTTCCACTATCTTCATCAGGTTCTGAAAACGCTGATGAGATGCTGAGGTTCTAGCATAGTTCTGTGTCAACCATCATGCTTGCAAGTGAGCCAATGAGCGACTGTGTACCTTCGAAGATGATGATAGTGTCCTAATGCATCATCAGGGACATAGGGCTCTCAAAAGGCACTTACAACCCCTCTGGTGTTGCGGGTGTCCATGGGCGGCGGTAATCGCTTACCATCAGGTGATCCGTCTGCTCGTTTGCCTCCTATATCATAAAAAAAGGAACTCCGATTGGTTACAGTCCTGCGTGGCTAACTCCATCTTCTGGCTATGTGCTAGGGCGACCTAATTTCCTTTTTTCAGGTACTTGGATAGATGGCCCTCGAAGAATACTTACCCTATTACTGTAATGCATGATGTTAGGTAACGTGACTTCATATTTATCCCGTCGTACAGCATCGATGATCATGTCCGCAGCTTCTCCTGGCTCCACCATCTTCATCAGGTTCTGGAAGCGGATGCTGGGGTTCTTGCATAGACCCGTGTTCACCATGTAGGGGCAGATGGTGGTGAATTTGATCTGGGAGAATTTTAATAGTGAAGTAAACTTTTATATTTGGAAACTTCACAAATTGAAAAAAGGAAAATTAAGGATGCCATCACCCATAAAAGGTAATTTTAATGTCACATGAAGGCTATAACTAGACAGAGATTAAAACGCCCGTAAAACGTATTCAGTTTTTTGAAGTTTTTCTGTTGTTAGGCATAATAAGTACCTCTGTTATAACCATTTCTACGTCTTTCTGGATAGAGTGATTCAAGAGGAAGGTTAGACTGTTGAAGATTCTCCTTTTTTGCTAATTGACAAGGGCAAGTATTCAATAAACCATAAAACATCATTTTGGCACAGACCAATAGAGAAAATATGTTTACTTACATGTACGCCACGTACCTATTCGCTGTCTTGGAGATTAGGTTTTAACTTACCACGGCATTAACTTGTATGTATTTATACATATTGTTTTCTGCAATGACTATGTTTAGTACGTGAAATACGCGATAAACGTAGTAAATACTAATTAATGAGGAACTCACATTGCTCTCACCCTCTTGCCCTCACTCTCATCATGCAACTCAATTTCCAAAATCTCCATGATCCCTCGAACGGCTTACTTGGTCACGCTGTACGGGACCAGGTTCTTAAAGCCCGTGAGACAAGCCATACATACCATACCATACATATATTGACTAATATTGTTAAAGTCAAGTTCAAAACTATACATCAATAAACAAGGAACTTGCCATCGCTCTCATCATGCAACTCGTTTTCCAAAGCCTCCATGATCCCCCGCACGGCGTACTTGGTCCCGCAGTACGGGACCAGGTTCTTAAAACCCATGAGACAAGCCACGCCCGTTGCCTAATATTGTTAATATCAAGTGTAAAACTATACATCAATAAACAAGGAACTTACATTGCTCTTGCCATCGCTCTCATCATGCAACTCGTTTTCCAAAGCCTCCATGATCCCCCGCACGGCGTACTTGGTCCCGCAGTACGGGACCAGGTTCTTGAAGCCCATGAGGCCGGCCATGGACGACATGGCCACTATGTGTCCGTGATTGAGCTTCTTCATCGCTGGCAGGAAGGCTTGGATCATCTGGGTTAAAAAAAACTATGCACCCATCTATAGAGCACCTACGCTCACAAACAGTGTGTAAATCCGTGTAAATCCAATACGGGCAATAAATTAAACTATATAGAATTCACCCGTGTAATCATTATAGATGAAGTTTTATTTTTTAAGTTACACTTAATTATGACCCCGTAATTATTTTTTTTAAATTTACCGAGCAGCAATGTATAGTGCGACATAAAAGAGTAGAAATTAAATAAAATGGAACTAAAAAAAAATTCATACCTACTAAATTGTTGCCATGTTTAAGCATTTTACGTCAAAAATGTGTCAGTTAGGTGTACGTAGGAAGTGGCGACCTCATTTATTTTCTACAATTACTTGTCGTACTATAGTCCAATAAGTAATTTTGCAGTATAATGCAAACGTCTCGCATAACAGACATGACATTACAAGATACGAGCTTTTTATAGTAACTGCCAACAAGCGTTGACAGTTACTTTAAAAAGCTCATTGATCTTTGTCATGATAAAACAGTGAATCCTCGATAGCTGAATCCTTCTAGTCGTCGCACACAATGAAACATTGACCAAATCTCTTACCCAGAGGTTAGCGGTGATGTTAATATCAATAGTGGAACGAATTTTCTGTTCTGTCCACTCCAGTATGGGGTTACTGGGCATGATGCCAGCGTTATTCACCAGGATGGTTACTTCTCCAACCTCTTTAGTGATTTTCTCGGCGAGACTGAAGACCGCGGCGCGGTCTGTCACGTCACATCTGAAATACCAATGAATTTGGTACATAGATATAGGATTTTTTGTAGAAAATGCTCGTAATCAGTAGACGAGCCCTACTTATTATTATTATCTCCAAGCCATTTTTTTTTCGTTTATCTAATAATTCCTGATATTGCCTTTTTTTGCAGTTGAATAGATTAGATTAGATTAGATGATTTATTTCATGAAAGACAATTACATTATAAGTTTGCATTAATGTCAAAAATATTACAATTTCTATCATGATCGTCAAAATAAAAATGAAAATAACAAGAATGCTAATGAAATAATATTATAGCTCCAATAAGGATTGTCAACACAGTTAGAATAAGAGTAAGTAGGTAAACTTACAAATCCAAAATATAAGTCAACTTACAGTGTCAAAACTTACACTAAACAATAAAAAACCCAACACACAAGAAACAATAAAAATAGAATACTATAATATAAAATAGAATACAATACTAAGCCACATTAGATAAGTAGTTATATTGTATTTGTATAGAATCCGGGGGTCTGGTCAACTCATGTCTAATAGGCTCCCACTATACCATCATTTACTCGGATTTGCAAAACACAACTTACTCGTATCTATGCGCTTTCCCTCCATTATCCTTGATCGCCTGAACAGTCTTCTCGTTGCCTTTGGCGTTGATATCTACGCACACCACTATGGCGCCCAGCTTAGCGAACCGTAGTGCCATCTCTCGGCCCATCCCGTGACCAGCGCCGGTGATCTGAAAAACCAGTCAGTATCACAAGTCTAGAATGACGCTTATGCTTAAAGAAAATTGAAGTGTACAAAAGAGAAACCATCACCAGAAGGTTTCTTTGCCTCTGGCCGTCCAGAGTTGTGTCGCGAGAGCTGCGTTCTCGAAGGTAGATGTGAAAATGTAAGAGCTGGCGGTTTCCTCGCACAACGTATCAGCATTGCGATACAACGACGAAATGCCGCCAGCATTCTTGGTAGGTACAATCTAAGCATACGAGGGGATATGTTTAAAGTCCAGTGACACCTCTACCCTGAGCCCTCACACCGGTGTTGCTCATGAGCCATTCTAGATGTCGCTTTTTGTAGGGGCGTCGCCGCCAGACGGAAAAAATTGCATACCATTTTGTTAGGTAGTATATTAATTAGCATTTGCGTAGTTCTCATGATAGTCATGATACGGGCAAGGGCAGCATCCGCTCGGTGTACCCCTTGTTTGAATATCAGGAGGGGATTCCCTAAAGACACTTACTAGAGTGATTTCTCCATGAATGTCCTTAGGTTCAAGAGGCACGAACGTCTTGTAGATACAGCGGATGTTCTCCACGTTCATCTTGATCAGCGTCCAGATCAGCTCGATGACTACCATAGCGACCTCTACGAAGTCAGCCCTGAAAACAGTACACAACTTTATTATATTACTAATATACCTAACTGGAAGAACGTGACTTTGGTATGTTGTGTAGTGTTGTCTTTTTTTGGGTTCCGTACCCAAACGTTAAAAACAGAACCCTATAAGACTCCGCTGTCTGTCTGTCACCAGTATCTCATGAACCTTGATTAGCTAGACAGTTGAAATTTCAGCGCTATAACAACAAATATTAAAAACAGAATAAAATAAATATTTAAGGCTCCCATACAACAAACTCGATTTTAACATAACATAACAACCATATAAGGCTGCGCATGCAGTAAAGGGTTAAGTAGGTAAGTTTAGGTTTAAGATAAAGTTAAGTTACATATCAACAGCTAACACAAACGCAAAGGAGGCTCGTCTGCCAACAAACTACTGTGCGGTTTGGCAGAAGAAAATATGTATTTAGTTGTAAGTAAGATCTTTGAATAAACGTTTATTTATTTATTTATTTTTTGCCGTTTTATGCGTAATGGTACGGAACACTTCGTGCACGAGTCCGACTCGCACTTGGCCGGGTTTTTTCATACTTGGTACGCCGTCATAAAATAAAACTCGGTGAGTATAGATAGAATAGCCTGTCTTCAGCAATAAAAAATAATAAATAAACAAGTACTTACATTTTCGTATTTCTATTTAGCCGGTCTAAATACACTAGTCTGTACCTAAGCAATGCTTGTACGATAATACAGATAAGCAGAGTTCAAACCTAGTGCAGAGAGCATAGTACAAGCTCCGAACGTGGATTTTGTGTGTTGTCGTTTACCGTAATATGTTTATATAAGCCATTTCCGAATTTTCCGATGGTAAACCAAAATATTGTAATTTTATTTGCCAATGTTTGGTTTCGTTACATATTTGACGATGACTATTTCACGGAATGGCATCATAACTATTTCAGACTTGAACTGTTTGTTTGCATTAGAATTAAATAGGCTATTACTGAACCGGTGAGCTCCATCTTAGGCCTTGTCTTCACTTTCCATCAGGTGTAACTAGGGCCAACCGCCAGTTTCAAACAGTCGTCGTCTCGCCATCAGACGAATCAGTTCAATAAAAAAAAACAACAAAAAAGTTATGGAAGCTGAATTATAGATGTTTTGAGTATATAAGTACATATTATATGTATATATCGTAGTCTAGTACCCCCAATACAAGCCTTATTGAGCTTACTGTGGGACTAGGTTGATTTGT
Organism: Cydia strobilella; assembly: GCF_947568885.1. NCBI lineage: Eukaryota > Metazoa > Arthropoda > Insecta > Lepidoptera > Tortricidae > Cydia > Cydia strobilella. Next base: position 3,348,135 of record NC_086043.1, on the reverse strand, counting down.
GTAAATTGACTCGTAATATTCATTTATACGTTTTAATTTAAAAGTAAGCATTAGGATTTCTTACCGGACAACACACACTTAGTTTACTATAGAAACTATCACGTGATCACCAATCATGCCTCGGCCCGGACCCGGACCGTTCTAGCGAAACCTATCCTTAATTCTAAAAAAACGAAGTACCTATAGTGTAAAGTAGATAATCACAGGAGGGAAACTATAAGGAGCAAAGAAGGGAAACTCAGGGCATCTTGTGCAAAGGTAAGTTTATTGTTTAGTATTAGCAGTAGGTAACGTACATTTTGGGATTACGGGACTTAATAATACCATTTTCTACGTACCTTTCTGACTTCTGACCCCGTAACATGATTAGCGTTGTCGTAGTACGATTCGAACAATGCTTATAAGATAAGATGTCAGCGATACGGTACCAATTTATCAGGTTAAAAGTAACATTTCTTCAACCACAAACTGACAGAGTCTTCTCCGAGACCACGGGGACAACGCCGTCCTCGAAACAACGGAGGTGGGTTTAATACTTATTTTACGCGATTAAGTCCCGTCGTTGTAAATAATAATGAGTAAAAATCGTGAAAGTTTAAATCAGTGTTTCACAAACTGACAGATCAGTATCGTATCGCTGTGACATCTTATAAGCATTGTTTGATTGGGTGCATACTTTAAATGGTACTTGACATACATAATGGATTTATAATTAACACAAACAGTTCGCTTTTATCGCATAACTTGATAACTAACAAAGTTGCATTTAGGTCGCCTTATCCAGTACTATATCTTTGTGTTGAAAATAAAGATCTTTGATCGTGCTATCCCTTTTACTCGTACTTATATTGTCTCGCATAGAAATGAAGGCGGATGATCATAACTCGTAGTTTGCTTTAGAGCGCAAAAGTGAATGAGTTAGACCAAGCTTAGATAAGTCTGCAACGATTTTGATAGCACACGCGGTGCAAGTGTTATTTTAAACGTCAAACTTCTATGAAATTATAACGTACAAATAACACTAGCAGTCTGGCACTGCGTGTGCTATCAAAATCGTTGCAGACTTATCTTGGTCTAACTCTAGTGTTGCAAAAGTAATACTTAGATGAGGCTTTTTTTTAATTTAACGGAAAAAATACAAATTCACCGCTTCTGGCAAGATTTCATAGGTGCGAGATTAGTCGTATTAGGTAGGTAGGTGTATTATTATCTTTATAAATCCAAATAAATTAGGTTAATAACGCAGTGCTCAACACAGATGGCGCTAATACAAGTCGGTTACAAATGACAAGGAAAGTTTTTGAGGTCGAATTAATAATTAAATATTGTTTATGATTGATGTAATATATAGGTACCTATAGTTAATAAGTTCGTGAACACTGACTAGTTCATGAACACTTAAAATTCTATTACTTTGTCATGACTTTTTAAATAAGTACGTCGTTTTGTTTCCTAATATCCTCTTTGAAAATTATAAACTTCATTTCTTTATTTTAAAAATAAAAACATAAAATAAATCCCACAAGTTCACACTTTTTCGAAACTTTCCCGTAAATTGTACTTTTGTAGCCTGCTCCACACCAGTACGCCACAATCCTCCTAATACCCACCCATACAAATGAAAATCAATTTTCCATTGAAATTTTAACCTATAGTGCAGGGAATAGAGTTGATTTCGATTTGTTTGAAAAATTAACGAAATAAAGTAAATGCAACTGTTCCAAGAATATGATTTAAATTTCATCGAACTGAAGAAATCCTATAGGTAGGACCTTAGCCTCCTACTATTGGGATCTCTCTTCTTCTTTTCATCCTGTTACCCTCTGCTGGGGTGTAGGGCTCGAATCATGTTCTTCCACTGACTCCGGTCCTGGGCAGCTTGGGCCTCCTCCCACCCCATCCCCAATACACCCAGCTCTTGCTCCACAGAACGGCGCCAAGTAAATTTAGAGCGACCATGGTTCCTCTTGCCGGGCATCTTCCAGGTCAGAGCCACTTTTGATAGGTGGGTGGCAGGTTATCTGAGGATACGTATTCTGGCAAAGAAATAAATTCTATTCTATTCTATTCTATGGCCAATCTAATGCCATTTCCGCGTCTGGATCTCCTTGTGTACGGGTGTTTGTCCGTTTATTCTCCATGAGCATTTCTGATCCAGTTAGGCCAAAAGATACGCAGAATATGCCTTAAGCATTTTTTCACAAACAATTGGAGTTTCGTGCGTCGAAGCGCCGGTGGCCTAGCGGTAAGAGCGTGCGACTTGCAATCCGGAGGTCGCGGGTTCAAACCCCGGCTCGTACCAATGAGCTTTTCGGAACTTATGTACGAAATATCATTTGATATTTACCAGTCACTTTTCGGTGAAGGAAAATATCGTGAGGAAAAAAAGGTCAGATGCAGTCGCTTTCGTAAAAAACTAGTACCTACGCCAATTCTTGGGATTAGTTGCCAAGCGGACCCCAGGCTCCCATGAGCCGTGGCAAAATGCCGGGACAACGCGAGGAAGATGATGACTTGAAGTTTCGTTATTAGGTCTTTGCGGACAAACCAGGTTTTGCACCCGTCCACTATTGGGATAATTAAAACAAACTACGAATAACATAAGTAATCATATTATTTATTGGTTTTAGCTAGATTTACTATGTAAATGGAAGCAAAATATGTACATAGGTACATAAGAAGTCTACTCATATTATGTATAAAGTCTCTTTGATACACAGAACTAGCATAACAGTTTAAAAATATATAAAACAAAAACTGTAAACCTATATCACTAAAAAGCCGCGACCGATATGCAATACTTTAAACTCTAAACTACTTATATACCAACTTAGAAGGTAAACTATCTAGCCCTTTACCTACGGATGTCAACTATAGTTGATCGAAGATATGTTCATGTTCAATATTTTTTTTAAACAAAACGAGACCTTGTGTCTTGGTAATAGCGGTCACATTATGCATTGGGATTAATATAGGTGCAAAGAAAAAAATATCATAATGTTTCGGTAAATGGCTCTGACATAAACATATTTTTAAAATTACCGCGTTTTTGCTGTCAACTGAAGTTGACACCCGTACTGCAGAAGCGCAAATAATTGAACTCAATATGGCGGTCCTAGTGTTGTTTTATATTTCATCGACTTGTTGTAGGAGTGAGACGTGTGGGTGTTTTGAATGTTATTTTTAGTTTTTTGACTTTTCTTTGTCCAAATAGTTACAAAATTTGAATATAATATTTTTTTTTACTAAAAACAACTTGCTGAGCTTCTATCCCGTACTTACAGAAATATCGACAGTTGTATCGATATGCGCACATCACTATTTTCGTCAGTAGCAGAGATTTGTTTCTATACAACATTTTAAGTAATTGATTTTTTGCAATATTTCAATAATTATCATCATTTAAGTATTTAGTTGTGTTACATATATAATAAACTAATACTTTAAAACTTAATTTTGAGAAATTCGCTAATAGTAATTTAAAAAAATTTCAATTTTGTTAGTGATTAATATTAAGCGTGAAATAAGAAATATTAGTGAATATAAATACACCAAGTGATTAGTTATTAACTAAACATATTCTACTTAATGTGTGTGTGAAATTTCAAGCACGTAGCTGTAGTACTTCAAAAGTTACAAGTAAGTGAAATTATGTCAAACTGCTGACTCTCGCCAATACATGCCCGTATTGAGAGGTGACTGGGTGTTCAAAGTCCCCGTAGGTAAAGGGCTAGACTAGATGTTTTGTAACTTGATAAAGTGCCAAATAGTGACATCTGTTCTTAGAGGATATAACCAAACGGAGAAGCCATTAACAGGCGTTATATCCGCTCTGTCGAAAATAGTCGGCCAATGGTCATACACAATGTATGGACAATGGACTGACGTTTATCTGACATGGCTATTTTGACGTTACGTATACATTTGAAGTTCCCCTCCCCCGCAAAAATTGGCAGACTTTTTTGTACAACAAATTACAGACAAGGCATCTCCGTTGGTTATATCCTCCAAGCGTCTGTTTCATAAAAACAGTCTAGTCTGTCTAGTAATCTTACATTAGAAAAGATGTCGCTAGGCATTCTTGTCAGGTAAGCTTTAAAGCTTTGGTCGGCTTTGGTAACTCGAGGTAGTGAGATCGGTTGGCTCTTATGCTAGACTCTCTTCTATATTGTCTTTGGTTACCACGATAGTTATTCATTTCTTTTTTAAATTGTTCCTCTTCTAGTCGTGTGGGTTGACGCCAGCGTCTACGAACGATAAGACGATCTTGACGACAGGGAATGGCACTAGCCACATGAAGTACTGAAAAAAAATCATACTAAGGTTTTTCGACAAATATTCTAGCCGGTTTCGGCCAAAGTGAATGGATGCACTGGATTTGGTTTGAAAATTATTAAATAAAATAAAAAATACTATATTAGATTACAGTGGTTACTGCTCCACTCTCCACCCATATCTCTATCCTTATCCTGACGAGATAATGCATTTTATCCAGGTTTATCTTCGTCGTACACATGGATATAAGTAAAGGGAGGCGTACAGCTATTTGAGATTTTACACTGCGATCTCTACATACAGTTTTGATGAGCGGGGAAAAGTGTGACATTGGTCTTTTCAGACACCTACGATATTTAGAGTCCTCTAAGCTATGACTGTCCCTTACCTCTACGGACAGCATCTTTTGTCGGCAGCGTCTGCGGTCTCCACAATTTGAATTAATGAGATAAAGCAATGCTTTGATGTTTGGAAGAACCTACGACTTTCAGAATAGGTTATGAATATCCTTACCCTGACAAGGTAATGCAGGTACCCAGGTATGGATATTTCTCTAATCTCCCGTCGTACAGCATCCACGATTTTGTCAGCAGCATCTGCAGTCTCCACGGTTTTGATGAGCGCGGGGAAGCGAGTCTTCGGCCGGTGGCAGAGACCCGTGTTGACTACGAATGGGCAGATGGTGGTGAACTTTAGCTGGAACACAATTAAAAAACTTGTTGTTGCTTTGTAAATCTATACTAGCATTATAATATGCGAGATTAAGTATTTCACTTGTCCAAGATCTTTGTCCAATGTGCATTTGCGTCTCACATTTTGCTTAAAACGATCTTGGACAAGTGAAATACCACCCTTAGACAGGTAACTATTCGCGTCATTGAATAATAGAGGTGGTATATGTGCCGTAATAGCGGTCAAGTATGAAGCAAGCAGTAACAGCGGGGAAAGTTCTGAAGCCTATAGGCATATATTGTGGAATACGCGACTTACTCCACTAGCATCCCTCGGTTGGCTCTGAAGCTCCAGTGCTAGTGTGTCCATGATGGCTCGGGCAGCGAATTTTGAGCCGCAGTAGGGCACCAGGTTAGGTACGGGCAATATGCCGGCCATGGACGACATAGCTACAATGTGGCCGTAGTTACGCTCGAGCATGGCGGGGAGGAAGGCTTGGATCATCTGGAAGCATATTCGGGTTGTACTTTTAAAAATGTGGTCTTGAATAAGTTAGGTAAGGTCAATGCGAAAATCGTCTATCAGGTTCCGTCTACAAGCTCTATAGTCGCTTCTAACTGTTATTTGTTCACATACCCCACTGGCAGAAGGTCGGTAGACCACAAGAAGCGAAGCTGCTCCTTTCTGACTGATCTAAGCGAAGTTGCCCTGACAGTCTTCCCTACCAACATTTTTTATACCAGTCTTCCCCACATTAACCACATAACCATTATTGACATGGTGGAGCGCACCTCTTTCTCCGACCACCGCAGCATCTGCTTGCAGGGCATGATGCCGGCGTTGTTTACCAAGATGGTAACATCCACCTACTTCTATGGTTACACGCTGTTTGAATATTTACTGCTTCCCGATCTGTAACATCCGCCCTACTAGTGAAGTAGGATGTTAGGTACTCACCCAAATGTTGCCATTGACGTTAATATCCATGGTGGAGCGCACTTCCTTCTCCGACCACCGCAGCAGCGGCTTGCAGGGCATGATGCCGGCGTTGTTCACCAGGATTGTCACATCACCGACTTCGATTGTTACTCGCTGGGCTAGTTTGAATACTGCTTCGCGGTCTGTGACGTCTGCCCTAGAAGGAGTATTTTTTTTAGTTGATAGCAAACGAGCATACTAGGTTAGGTAGTTTCAAATTCGATGAATGTCAAAATATTTAGATCAGATCTTTTGGCGACATGTTTCGGATTCGACCCGCGCTCCCCGCCCCCGTCCCATCAGTGTGCGCAACGAGCGACGAGGCGGGCGGCGCGGGCAGTGCACGGAGTACAACCGCCGCGGACACTCGTGCCTGAGGAAGGATTTCCGACGAATCCGAAATATGTCGCCATAAGCGACTAAAAATAATAGTGAGTGAAACCGTACTGATAAATATTTTGAAATATGTCTCACGATAGTTTAATTTCTATGACTGTCCTTTCCTAACAATATAATATATCTATGCTATATTACCTAGGTATAAATTATTATTTCATATTGGAAAGGCTACGCAAGTACGCAACTATATACATCAATCGGAAGTACTTATTTCATGCCAGCATGTCAAAAAAAAATTTCTTACCTTCGGCTAATTTTAAATAGAAAAACCGAAAAACCCTCCTTTGATCCTCCCATTGTTCCTGCTTAGTCAGCTGGGATAACCTAGCTAGACGGACTCTTATCTATTTATAAATATATAGATCAGATAACAGGTACCAAAGCCAGGTTTCTCAACTTACTCGAATCTGTGAGCAGTGCCCTTAGACTGCTTGATCAAGTCTACAGTTTCCTGGTTGCCCTCCTTATTGATGTCCACACATACGATGGTAGCTCCCAGCTTGGAGAACCTAACAGCCACCTCGCGGCCTATGCCATGTCCTGCCCCTGTAATCTGTAAAGCAAATGGTAGCATTTTTTTATGTGCATTTAAAATTTCGGGTCCAGTCCCCGCGAAGTATGCGGGCGGCTGGATGCGTAAGGACTGGGATTTTATTTTTATAGCTCTCATCTGGGCCGGATTTCCGTCTAGGCCCACAAGTCCCGGGTCCAGGCAACTTACTTACCATCAGGCGGGCCGTATGCTTGATTGCCACCGACGTGGTATAAAAAAAACCTAGAAATGGTTTTGGGATGGAAAAGCCCCCCCGCCCCGTGAAATTCCAAGTGCCTAGGGGTCTCGAAATCCGGGCCTGGCTCTCATAAATAAATAAATAATAACAAATATTATATGCCGTTGACAGGGTCGAATGGAAAAAAACGAGGGGAGACCTTTGCCCAGCAGTGGGACCAAAGTAGGCTAATAAAAATAAAAATATTATAGGACATTCTTATTCTTACACAGATTGACTAAGTCCCACGGTAAGCCCAAGGAGGCTTGTGTTATGGGTACTCCGACAACGATACATATAATATACAAATACTTAAATACATAAAAAACATCCATGACTCAGGAACAAATATCTGTGCTCATCACACAAATAAATGCCCTTACCGGGATTCGAACCCAGGACCATATCGGCTTCACAGGCAGGGTACTAATACCCACTAGGCCAGATCGGTCGTCGAAATCTCATGAATTATGTAACACTGGGATGATGTTATATTATGATGAATAATGATGATAGTGATGACACAACTTCACATTCATCACTATCATCATCGTCATCAACATCAGATGTTTTGGAGGATGGGTGGTATAGATGAAATCTCAACAACCTCTTTCAAATATCCCTTCGGCCACGTGTTCCTCAGTCTTGTAAGAAAAGTCTTGGATTGGGAATTTTAATTCCTTACTTAGTTCGACCATCAAACCACAGGGAATTCTAAAATTCCACTTAGTTCGACTATCAAACCACGAGCAAAGATAGATATAACTCCGTAATAGATGGATACAGTCTAAGGAAAAAACGTGCCTCGAAAAATCACGAAAATTTGATTCTCGATCAGATGGTGCCACTAGTTTTGGCCTACTCTCGTAGAGGGCGTTGACGGTTTCGTTTGTTATTTATAATTTTAACGCATATCAGTGAAAGAACATGGGTCAAAGTCATATAAAAATAATTAATGCAAATAAAAAAAACATTTATCCATATTTAAAAACATTTTAACGTATTTTTATAAATCTTCATTTTTAGTTTTAAAGTATATTGATAGATGGCAGTGAATTTACTGTGGTTACAAAATTTACTATGACAGTACCGCTCTATAATATTATATCCTCTTTGCAACGAGTAATTCTAATATTCCACTTAGTTCGACCATCGAACCACGAGTAAAATTAAGTGGAATTTTAAAATTAAAATTCCACTTAACTCGGTCATCAAACCAAAAGCAAGTAATTCAGTATAGTTTTGATTTTGGGCTCTTATTGCTGTATAAATGCAGTATTTTCCACGTAGCGCCATCTAGCGCCATCTAACTGTTATAGGAATAGGACACCTGAATTTGTCTGGAGATTAATAGAAACAATCTCATTATTTACTTTTGCTTTGTGCATTTTGTTTTTAGTATATAGTTATTTATTTGTTTCTGAGTGGTTTCTGATAACCTGTGTAGGTTCACATGTGAAATGTTTATTTAAATATCTTAGGTATGTACCTAAAGTTGGTAGACCCGGATTAAAATACCGTACTTATGTATAAGTATACCGTATGTAAGTATACATGATGAATTATACTACCTATGTGAATAATCTTTGATACGGATACCCTGATGTCTAGCGATAAGTTTGGCGTCATCAGCTCAAAACAACAAAGTTATCAAAAACAAAGAAAGGTATCGTTCGGATTCACACCACACTATTAGCATTAGGGGGCATCCATTAATCACGTCGTTCATACATAATTGTTATATGATTGTTAATATTGTTATCATCAAGATTTAATCTATCAGTAGGTATTACAGATTAGGGCGTAATTATTTTCCGTCGTATTTTCACGGAAACTTACGAACGTGTATTTCTATTTCAGTCAGTCTCGGTACAAAAAGTACTGACATTGACTGAACAAGCATAACAAATACGAACGTTTCCGAAGAAATACGATGGAAAACAATAATGTACTAGTATTACATCTGTAGCCTGTATCCTGTATCTGAGATATACAAAACACCGTTCAGTCATTGTCATAAGGTGACGCGATGTAGCTACCTACTGAATGTATGGAATGGAATGGTAGAACAGTACATAAGTACCAGTATAATTTCACCCGAAACATCCTTCGGAGCAGGTGGCACGAATGAGCGATAAATGCCTCGAACTAGCTCGAAAATAGTCCTTAACATAGTCGATATAATCTCGACCGTCAGTAGCCAGACTGTGATTACTGTTGGCTCCTCTGCCCTGTAAACATAAGAAAAAATGGTAAAATAAAAAGATATACCTATAGATACAGTCTGTCTATATACATAAGATAACTTTGCACCGATTTTGCAGTATATAATAAATTATGGAACTAGTTACCAAATTTTCATGGTAGCATTTCCACGAAATGTCACTGCAAAGTCCGTGCTCTTTGAGTGTACATGGCACAGACCTAAAATTTATGCTGGAGTGTACCTATAGGTACTCAAAGAGCCTTTGATAGTAACGGCGAATTGTTACTGTCAGGTCAGGTCCCAATTTGCCCCAAAACGCGAAACTGCATAGTGGGCGCCGCTACCACAATCTGAGGGTCTATCAGAAAACAAGAAAATCGAAATTTCGTTAACTAATATCTGTCACTCTTGCAAATTCGACCGATAAAAAGGCAGATAGCGAAATTTCGGATTCGCTTTTCCCGGTTGTTCCTCTGTAAACAAACCGCCTTGATGCACCAATGTCATATTTTATTATCTCTGAAAACTTGTCAAAAACCTGTTAGAGGTACAGTATGTGTAAGTTACACTATGGGTTACTAAAAAGGCTTGTGCTGCACTCTGGTGGCAGAACATTACAGTAATATCCCCTATTAAGCGAGGTTTAGACTAGCAAGAACTTGCATGCAATTTACGTTACATTGCTGACTACTAAGGTAAACTGCATTCAAAATGTTTATCAGATACCGCAATGTAATGAAAATTGCATGCAAGTTCTTGCTAGTTTAAACCTCGCTTTATAAAATTGTAACAGTCACCTGTCGCTTGACAATTGTCGCTCGACATATGTCACTAACAATTGTAAGTACAGGGGCCAGCCATCGAACGGATCGTGACATGTCCAGTAACCCACTCAAAAATGGTGTATCTAATTGGTATTAGGTGCACACTGTTTTCCTTCCCACGCACTGCCAATAGGATCATTTTATATTACCTACCAAAAAATGTTTTAAAGTGAATTAACTTACATTTTAGATCCTGCTCAAACTATGTCCAGTGAAAGAATAATGCTCAATTGTTTACTCCACTCCCCTACTTAATTATGATAAAATAGTTAGGTACATAATCCTTATCGGTTAATTAGTTGGCCGGAGACATATTGATGCATGCGAAATCCATAGGTATATAACTTTCTCTAAGATGGCCCAACTGTTACAAGAAATAATATAAACAGGTAAAATTAAAATTAGCAGTGTCGAGATAATTTAAACATAACGCACACAGAGATTTGCTGTAATTACGGCATTATTAAACTTTATTAGAATTTAAATAATGTTATTAATATTAAAACATAATAACGTAACGCAATGAATAATTATTTTACATCATAATAAATTCTTATAACTCGAATACCGATTTTGAAATTTTTATACTAACAGCAAATTAAATAAAGCGCCATCTAAATGTTACCCCTGAAACTAAATTTCCATGCTGTTTAAGTCAATGAGTAAAATTGAGAAAAAATACAATTTAATGAAATACCTACGCGCATTTTTTTCTATGTCTTGAACAAATTCGAACACCAAATGAGTTGTGCTTCTGAAAAACTCCCTTTAGCTGTCACCATGGTGACAACTGACACTACTGTCAACTTGACAGTTCGTAAACTGAACTGCAGCTGCAGCTATTTGCTTTTATTTCTGTGTTTATCTCAAAATGCGTTAAGTTTAATAATAAATAAACAAAGTGCGTGTGTTTACATTGTTAATTGAGTTAATGTTATTCAAAGAAGTGTAAAAACGTGAGAGTTCTGTGACAAATTTTTTGATTGGAAGTATCGGGACTCGTGCTTTTGTGTGTTGGATATAAGGTGAGTGCATAGTTACCTATTAGTATTTATTTCCCTAAATTTTATTGAAAACCAGTAAAGGTTCTCATCTGGGGACGGTACGCCAACCAACCAATAACTTATTATTATAAATAGCTATATTAAAAAAAACCTTTGGATGAGTTATTAAAACCATGAAAATCTTCATTTTTGTAATGGTGCCTGCTCTACATAACAAAGAAAAATCCTACTATTTAATGTTACACTAGACAGGTTTAGACATTGGTACTCAATCTGAATTTTATAGATTTGTATATAAAAAACACGACAAGTGCGAGTCAGATTCGTCCACCGAGAGTTCCGTACTTTTAAGCATTTGTTTTTATAGCGGCAACAGAAATACATCATCTGTGAACATTTCAACTGTCTAGCTATCACGGTTCATGAGGTATAGCCAGGTGACAGACAGACGGACACTGGAGATTTATTAATAGGGTCTTTTTACCCTTTGGGTACGGAACCATAAAAAGAAGCCTTTACCAGCCATAAGTAAAGCAAAAGCGAAACGTTTTTTGTACATACTAAGGGGGTCGCGTCTTAAAAGAAGTTGACAACTTTATCTAATCATGTACTAATTTTTGTATGCAGAATCTCAGGTTACACAAACTTTTAAGACAAGTCAGAATCAGACCCAAGTCAGATAAAAGACCCAAGTCAGTCAGGAGAGGGCCATATGTACCCTAAGGCCATAAGGGGCCATGTCATGGGAAACTGCAAGCAGAACCAGTCAGTTTTGGACAGCTTAGATCGCATGGTGACAAGTGATGAAAATGCGACCGTGCTAACCCCCCAGGACATCGCATTTTAAAATACACATATGATCACATACAATATATATCTATAGATCAGCCTTATTAAATAAGTGAAGAACATAATGAAATATTGCATCTTTTTACAAATGCTAATTTTAAGTCACAAAACTAGCAACCTCAATACATTCTAAGTAACACTCATTTTAAAATAACATAAAGTTTGACATGAATTTTCAAGTACATCTATGTCTGGTGCTAGTTTTCATTGCTAGAAATTGTGGGGTCAAGGAGGGAACAGTGACTCGGTAGAAAAAGGCCGGGTACAGTGGCTCACTTAACTTACTTTCAAAACGAGAGAGTATTTGGGCGACTGAGCCACTGTTCGAGCTGAGCCACTGTTTCCGCCATGACCCTAATATGTATAGAAGTTTTACATCTAAAATTTCTACTTGCTCTTTTTTCTTGGTATAAAAACAGCAACAAAAGCTAGTACCAGGCGTAGATATATTTAACCATGTTGTTTTAAAATGAGATTGGAATTTTACGAGTAATTGTATCATTGCTAAAAAGCCACCCTTTTTATTAGTGACGAGTTTGTGTGATTCTTAAATGCTTTCAGTTACTTTAATATGAATGGTGGGCTAGAATGTTAACCAATTTCAAAAACAATAATAATAATAACTTGATAAATCCTGTTTTGTTTCGTTTTAGCATAGGCAGCAGTTTTAAGTTCTATTCCGAAGAAATCCAATGGTCTTAGAAAAATAATGAAGAAAACATTTTCTTTTTGTAACATAATTGAACACCATTTAAATTGATATTGATTAGATGACTGTAATGTAATAAGCATGAGTGAAAATGCTAGCAAATCCAGTATTTGATTTTAGGTAATTGATTTATTACAATATCTGCTAATTTGATACAAATTAACATTATTAGTAAAAAAATTAAAACTTTTCTATTGTCACAAAATTTTATAAAGAATTATGAAATATTATTGTTGCTTATGATTTAAATTCTGATGATGAATTTAGAGGTGATTTGTTGTTGGTGTTTTACCATCAATGCCCATTTTTTTCTAGTGTTTTAGGCAATTATATTATATAACTATAAATTGGTTATACTCATACATAAGGAGCACAAAAAATACTTCCATATTTATTTCTTTACCTATAAAGAGATCTGTTATTTTAGACGACGCAATAAACTGGACCTGAAATGAATAACCTGAAACATAAAACTTATACATTTTAGTTTAATATTATAAATATGCAGGTACTTACCTTACCCCTGTTGTTTTCTATGTATGTGTGAATAGTGTGCGCGAGAGCATGCATATGTGTGCAATGAGCCTCGGCTATCGACCAATCATGAGTCAGTTCCTTATACGCCTCCGAGCGATACACGCATGTCCATGCGCCTCTAACACTTACCTCAAAAAGTATCCCCAGTTGTCCTTATTTCGCTCCTCTCCACCTGTGGCTGCAATCGTCGGCTACAGTTATTTTTGATTAATTTTCTCATTGCATTCATCTCTGTCATACTCGTTGTTAAACACAAGTTTGCCTCTTTCTCTTTCCGTGTACATTTCTCGCTTGCCTAGGTTCGACTAAAGGCAACTTGTACAATTTGTATTACAAGGCACGTACAGTCGCCATCAGATATATCGGAGCGGCCAAGGTGCTCACAATGGTGCGTGTTCAGATATTTTTGAGCACCTCGGCCGCTCCGATATATCTGATGGCGACTGTACAAGGTAAGCGCATCAATATGTGTGCCGGAGATTTCAAAATTTGTCATCAGGCCAATTATAGAAACAATAATTTCAAAAATCTATATTCTTTACTAGATACTGCTTTGCTGTGTGGTCTGGTCTTAAAATAGCTAGTTTTATAATCGCGCCATTCTCATTGTATTTTTTTCAAACGCCGGTATTTTTCGTCGTGTTTTTCGTAATCACTGTAATGAGGCATTGTGTCACGCGGCCGTAGGCCACGCCGAAGACGCTATTATTAGAGATGCAACGGATAGTTGTTTGGCCGGATACCGGATACCGGATGTTCGGCCTGACCATCGGCCGAATTTTCGGCCGGCGGAACTATACCTACATTTCGGTTCTTCAGGTGCGCATTGTGCAGGTTTTGACCTGTTTCGTAGTGAAGGTTCGCGCGGACTCATTTCTAGGTTCGAAATGAGTGCGCGTGCAAGTCAGTGGAATGTTTATATTGTTTTAAAATAATAAACGAGTACGATTATGACCGTGACTGTTTCTTAAATCCAATTTGTTTACTCCGAAATAAAGCACTATCCGGTATCCGGCCGGATAGTAGTTCTCTATCCGGTATCGGGCCGGATATTAAAACAGGGCCGGATAAGCCGTATACCGGATAGTAACCGAATATCCGGTGCATCTCTAGCCATTATGTGTATGTAATCATCTGGCCGCATCTGGGTGAAGGCATAATGCGGTGGAAGATGTGACAATGTTACTAGGTTTGAGTAAAAAAACCGGCCAAGTGCGTGTCGGACTCGCGCACGAAGGGTTCCGTACCATTACGCAAAAAACCGCCAAAAAAATTACTTATATTTTTTTTATTCTGTTTCTAGTATTTGTTGTTATAGCGGCAACAGAAATACATCATCTGTGAAAATTTCAACTGTCTAGCTATCACGGTTCATGAGATACAGCCTGGTGACAGACGGACGGACAGCGGAGTCTTAGTAATAGCCGTAATAGGGTCCCGTACCCGAAGGGTTTTTACCCTTTGGGTACGGAACCCTATAAATCATAAGTTTATAAGGCCACTCGGTTTACATGAATATGACTTCCTAGCTAGTCAGTACTGTCAGTAGTGACTTAGTGACCCTGCCTACGTAGCAGGAGGTCCCAGGTTCGAATCCTGGTAAGAGCATTTATTTGTGTGGTTATCACGAATATTTGTTCCTGAGTTATAGATGTTATCTATTTATGTAAGATATTTACTCCAAGTTACTTGGCTAACCCTGGAACGCGCAAGTGGTCTAGTGTTGCACGGCAGCGTTATTTAGCTTTCCTCAAACGTGATATCGCCACGTAATCCTTGAGTCAAACAGGTAAATAGGTGCCTATTGTGTGAGAAACATATAAAAACGAACACAATAAAGATTTCACCGGTTGGCCCAGTGATTACGTGTGACTCAGATTTGACTACAGTGCAGAGGTCGCAAGTTTCAAGTCACGATCACGGTAAAAAAACAACAAAGTGCGAGTCAGACTCGCGCACGAAGGGTTCCGTACCATTACGCAAAAAACGGTAAAAATCACGTTTGTTTGTTGTATGGGAGCCCCACTTCAATATTAATTTTATTCTGTTTTTAGTATTTGTTGTTATAGCGACAACAGAAATAAATCATCTGTGAAAATTTCAACTGTCTAGCTATCACGGTTCATGAGATACAGCCTGGTGAGCGGTGACAGACGGACCGCTGTCTTAGTCGGAATAGGGTCCCGTTTTTACTCTTTGGGTACGGATCCCTATAAATGACCCAGGACTCAGTACCCCGGGTTGGAATCGAACTAGCGGCATCAGCTTTTGCGGCTGACGCCATCGACGGCTAATTAAGTATTTTTCCCCTCACTAGCTCGGAAAGCCGTCTTTTATCCTTTAAAACAAGCGGGGAAAAACGCATTTTATCCACTAGTGGGGAAAGTAATTTGACCTTGGATGGAGCGTGTTTAAGTAGCTTGACAGATAACAAAACGTAAAACGCTCATAATAATGGTTCGTTCGATATTAATTATGATTTAATAAATGATTTGAGAATCGAATAAAAATACCAGATTTAGCTTTATTTAATGATTTTTTGTCATAAACCTTAAAATTCCATAATAAACGTTTGTTTTTTAATAATTATGTTAAATATAATTCTGAACGCACAAGTTAAGTCGATGCAATTTCAAAACGCATCATTGTCATTTCATACATCAGAAATGTCAACATTGACAACAAAAATTTTGCTTTAAAACTTCTCACGTAAAAGTACAGAATTTCGAGAGTTTTTTTGTTATAATATCGTAAAAAAATTAGTGATTCCAGTTGATGAAGATGATCTAACGCCTGTGGATGTTGCACTTTCCTCGATATAGTGAGGGGAAAAGTTTTGTGTTACACACGGGTGCAAATGTATTTTACTTCTCGTGTTTCAATTCCACACTCGCGGGTAAAATACAACTTTGCACCCTTGTATAACATATAACTAATTTTAGACCAAAGTATGAGTTACAAGTAGATTTCTTATCCTTTTCTTCGACCGGTAGGTTACAGTACGTGTCGCACTTCGCTGCCTACCAACAGTATCTGATTGCAAGCATTTTTACAATGAATGTCTTTTCTTTCTTTCTTTCTTTCAAGCATCGTTACCATAACAACTAGAGAAAGAGACGGTGCCCGATGCTATGCGCGCTCGCTCGCGCGCTGCTCTAAAGTAACTCCGGATGTGGTAATTTGACTTTTTCTTGAGGATTCACGCGTAATGAGCAGCCTTGAGATCTTGAGTACATTGTAAGAGCAACACTAGTTGACCTTCGATGGATCTTATGTCTTTGTAATAAGGTTTAGGAATGGTTAGTCAACAGCGTGGAAGGTACAGCTTTGTTTCTGTAGCTTACCGCTGGAATATTTCTGCTCGGCCAGTTTAACTATGGCCTCGAGACTCTTAAAGTAATAACATTTTATTTTTATGATACAAACTTAGAAGCCACTTGGTCTTATTGAAGACCTAGTGGCTGAACCTAACATCATGGGAGAGACTAAAGCTCACAGACTCCGTTGGTTGGGCCATATGGAGAGAATGGATGAGGATCGGAACGTGAAAAGAGCATACCTGAGCCGCCCAGCAAGAAGACGTCCTATTGGACGCCCCAGGTATCGCTGGTGCGACAGGCTGGAGGCGGATCTGCGCGAACTTCGAGTCACCAATTGGCGAGAGGTCGCACAGGATCGAGAAAAGTGGCGCTGTCTTGTGTCGGAGGCCAAGTCTCATTTTGGGAAAATTAGAATAAAATTAAGTGGAAAAATTGCTCCCTTGGGTGAGACGTGAACTCACGGCCTCTGGATCGATACTCCAGCGCCCTGCCAACTGAGCCACCAAGACCTCATCCATAGTCAGCAAATCTTCCCACTATATGGGTCTAGGGGACCCTAGCGACATCTACCGTAAGAGGATTACACTTCTTAAACGGCCACCGGAGTTCCAAGTCATATTGGAAATTCTCCAGTTAAGATGTGCTACTGCTACTAGTACTGAGCGGCCGGCAAACGGCCGTCAATCTGGTGTCACGGGGCGAGGTAATTCGAGTCGGGGCGGGGTGGTGCGTGGCCGTTCTGTATGATAATACTGTTACTTATTCTGTGGTTAAGGACTGCCAATCTAAGTGGTGAAGATGGAAATGTTGTCACGTTGAACGATGGCAAAAAGAAGCGGCAGCGGAAACATCCATATTATCCGTGAACAAAACTGACGTCCGGGGTCATATTAGGTATTCTCATATCAATTATCATTCATTCACTCTTGCTACAAGCAAGCAAGTGTGAATGTGAAATTTTACGACCTCAGTCGTCAGTTTGGTTTGCGGATAGTATATGTAGGTAGGTATATGTAACACGAATAATTCGGAAGCTGACATCGAACTTCGAAGTAGGTCACACTGTGCCCGTGCATATGAACTTACACAAAGAAGTTGAGTGCGTTTTAGCTGTTACCAGATTATTTGTCGATGGCAGATGTCACAGCTGTCTCTTCACTCGAATAGGCTACTTTACTAACGATAACGAATCGCATCAGGGCCTATCGCGAACCACGTTCGACGTGTTGCTTCCCTGTCACACTTACGTACGAATTTACAAGTGCGACAGAGAGGCAACAGGTCGAACGTAGGTCGCGGTGGGCCCTCTGCTCTAAGTTCTAAGCTATCAGTAAGTTCAGGATCGCCGACAATACGAACTGCCCGCCGTTGGATGGGGTCAATAGGACTAGATGGAGGATTGTAACGTAATGTCACGTTCGAAACGTCAAGCCATAAATAAAAGTAAGTTTTTTACGCGATTAAGTCCCGTGTTAGTTTAAAGTTATCTCGAGAAGTAACTTGTTCGTTGTAAGCTAGCTGGTAACTCGGGGTTCAAGGACCGCGGCCGGCCCTTAGTACCCGTTCCCGTCCCTTAGTACCCGTTCCCGTCCCAGATAAACTAGTATCGCAGGGCAGGGCCTTAGCTAGGGCTGCACCATGGTACCATGGACCTATATTCAAACAGAAATTATCATACTCATACTCATTTATTGATAATATTCTTAAAATTACATGTCAACATCAGAAAATTTGAATCACCTTTCTTGTATGGGAGCCCCACTTAAAAATTTAATTTAATTCCGTTTTTAGTATTTGTTGTTATAGCGACCACAGAAGTACATCATCTGTGAAAATTTCAACTGTCTAGCTATCACGGTTCATGAGATACAGCCTGGTGACAGACAGACAGACAGTGGAGTCTTAGTAATAGGGTCCCGTTTTTACCCTTTAGGTACGGAACCCTAAAGTCCGAGAAAAAAGGGCTTTCTTTATAGGTCAGATCAGGTACTTCCTGAATTAGAGACCAATTGTAACTTGAAAAACAATTATGTCAATAAAAAAACTGATCATAGAATTCACGTGTCACCCCTAGTATATTGCAGGCTGCAATCGCCGATAAACACTTATACATTTTGCATAGGTACTTTAATCTAAGTACTTATTAAAACTTTAGCTTTAAGATTTGTGTCGTTTTCAAGCAAAAGGTACTACTGTAAAATCTTCGCTGGTCTCAGGTGTTGTTTAGGTGGTGAAATAAGAGTGGACTGTAGTTTTAAATGCTGGTTTACTTTCTAAACTACGAAGTACAAAAAGTGGCAAAGTGAAATTGTCGTTAGGAATCGAGAGAATGAATGGTGAGTTTTGAAAGCCCTAACTGTCAAAGTCTTGAATACAAAATTGCCATAGTTAAATATTGAACATATAGATTTGAATGATAATTGTATTTATACATATATATCAATGAATATTTTATTTAAAAAATATACAATTTGGATGACGTTAATTGTGAGATTATTTTATTACATGAAATTAGAATTATTTTTAATTGCAAACATTAAATAAAGCTAAAGAAAAAGGATCAAAATGAATCCATTTTTGAACGTTTCTGAACAACTACTTACATTGTCGCATGCCATAAGGACGCTCTGACAGGTTTTTCGTATAATACAAGCAATTTTTTGTCCTTAAGGTAAGCGACAATGTGGGACCTTTTGATTGAAAACGTCACATTTTATTCAGTCGGCCAGTCGGAATTCAAACGGCCCGGCTTCCTAGCCCCGTGGGTAGTGACCTACGAAGCAAAAGGTCCCGGGTTCGAATCTCGGTAAATATGTATTTATTTATCTACTTATACACGGTGTTACTTGAGCCACTAAAAACCTGAGACACCCCAATTTTTCTTATTTTTTTGAACTCATCTTGAGTATTTATTTTTTAATCCGATTAATATTTAAAAAAACAAACGTTCGGTGTTTCGTTTTCTTAACACAAGTCTATTCCACTGGTAATTCTACACAAGACGCTTCGTCGTTTTAGTGACGTCAAACCACGTCAAACAATTGCTAGTTAAAAAAACTGACCATTTGCATATCTTTCTGCAATGAGATAAGGTTTACCAATGACCAGTTAAGGGTGTTGCTCATTAACAAATAACCTGTCAAATGTTAGTTATTAATATTGTTGCATTACAAACTTGTATACTGGGCATGTAAAAATAATAAAAAATAATCCCCCATTAAAATCTATCTATATCACTTATATCTTCCTTGCCGCATCCGGCAATGGCGACCCCATTAACAATTCTTATCCGGATTATGAAATGCCAATGCCCTAATGTGGCTCGCAAAACCAAACTTTGTCTACCGGCAACTACAGCCCATTAAAATATAGCGCAATCGATTCTCCTATCGATTTTGAACAAACTGTTGTTAGAAAAAACAACAACAACTGTTGTGTTGTTGTTGTGTTGTTATCCAGAGGCCGTGAGTTCAAGTCTCACCCAAGGCAGTAATTTTTCCACTTTTAAATTTATTCTAAGCTTAAACTGTTGTTAGGTTTTCAGTTGGGCGTTGGGCATGAAATACTGCGTATATATAGTAGTTTATGCAACTGATACATAATGAGAGGCCTAAAAATACAAGTTTTTATGAAACGAGCGTCAGCGAGTTTCATAATAGAATCACACGAGTGTTTTAAGGCCTAATTATGTACAGTTGCATACACTACTTTCTCTACACACATATCATAAGTACTCTAAGATGGGTTCAAAAGCCGTAGGGAAATGACCTGCATTGCTACTAGTGCTACCTGTAAAATATCTATATTAGACTACATACATACATACATACATATAATCACGCCTATTTCCCGGAGGGGTAGGCAGAGACCACGGATTTCCACTTGCTGCGATCCTGACATACCTCTTTCGCTTCCTTCACTTTCATAACATTCCTCATACACGCTCGCCGGTTTAGGGTGCTCTTGACCTGGCCTTTCTTCAGGATTTCCCCGATCTGATCAGAGAAAGTCCGCCGAGGTCTGCCCCTTCCAACTCCCGTTTCTACCTCTCCCTTATACACTCTCTTTGTTAGCCTTCTTTCACTCATTCTTTCCACGTGTCCAAACCATCTCAACATACCTTTCTCAATTTTTGTCACTACATCTTCGTTCAGTCCACACTTTTCCCTTATCACACTGTTCCTAATTCTATCTTGTAATCTCACACCACACACACTTCTCAACGCTCTCATTTCCACTGCATTCACTTGGCTCTGATGCCTCTTCTGCCATACCCAACTTTCGCTACCATACATAAGTGTAGGCACCAGCACCCCTCTATGCACAGCCAACCGTGCCTTTTGCGACACCTTCTGGCTGCTCATAAAAGCATTAAGTGCCCCATTCACGCGATTTCCAGCACTCACTCTCCTTTCAATATCTTTATCATGCTTACCGTCCCTAGTGAATAAGGTTCCCAGATACACAAACTCTTTCACTTGTTCTACTTTAGACTAAAGATATTAAAATAATGCAATAAAAAATTAATTTGAACACACAGAAACAATTTACTCATTTTCACAATTCTACTTTCGTAACAGCAAAAAACCAACAAACAAATGACAACCGTAATGGCTGCAATTCGATCCTCCGTCAAGACGAATGTTTTTTTTTTTCAGTTACAGACAAACGAATGAAGTCCCTATTCTCATGTCACTCGAGATCAAATGTCGTGCGGTTTATATTATTATCGTCGCCAGGTCGCCACCCACTAGGTGTACGAGGTGATAGCACGAGTTTTGCTTAATTCAGGTAAGAAATTTGAGAAATACATGGAATTCCTCCCACTTCCCCAACCCCTTGTTAAAGGGTTGGGGGCTATAAGTGGACAAAGCGAACAGAAGTCCTAGTTACTAAAGCAAGTTGAATTATTAATATTACCTTCCAGGTCTATTTAAGAGCGTTTTCACATTTTCCGATCCGATATCGGATGTCTCCGATATGAAGGGAAAAAGAACCTTTTTATTGTTCATTACTTAATATAAAAAAGCAAAAAATATGTTATAGGACACTCTAGAACACTCTAGAGGAAAATGTGAAAACCCTCTGGAGCTGTATGAATAATTTATTATTATCAATAACTTATCCCAGGTAGCTTCCCCTTCCCAAATTGCTGGCTGTTTACTGACGCGATAATTTATTCATTGCTCGAACTCCTCACTTAGGCAGCTTATAAATTGTCACAGACATAACTAAATAGAACACGCAACGCAGGGCAGAACTTTGACTTCGGGTGCATAAAGCCAATGAGGTACAAAGCGTTACGCTTGAACACCATCATTGGCCACAGCATCTTGACAGATGATTGTTGCAGCGACAGTTTATTATGAAGAAGAGGTTTGTGCGCCGTCGAACACCATCCAAGGGAGAACAAACTGAATAGCTCCAACTCGAGTGCTTTTACACAAAACCCGCTAAGATAAAACCACGCAAAAGCACTAGATTCCTAATATTCCTAAAACACAGTTGTTACACTTGTTTTGTTACAATTGCCAAATGATGGATTAAGTTAAGTCATCGGCTTTTAATTTATTATGAATTTACTTCCTAACAAAAAATTGAATCCCTGTTATCTTGAAACAAATTAATGAATTGAGTTATATAACTTCTGTGTCCGTTTTTATTTTCAATGACGAACATACCTGGCGGTCCAAGACATAATAAAGTAATTAAAGTATGTAATGCCTACTTCATATAATGTCTGTGGAAATTATGGTCCCCGTAGTTTAATACCTGCTACTAATACTTGTCATTTGCCAGCAGCGTTAAATGCTTAAAGGCTTTTAAAATTACGTGATCTAATTTCTGATGCCGTTATTCATCAACTTCATGCATTACCTGTCTTTTAGAAAATTTAATATTCTAAAATTTGGGTGTAAAAATGTATTAGGTATAGGTATTATATTTCTTTATCACAAGTGAACCAATGTGACGTTAAAATTACTGAGCCGATTTTATAACAAATATATCAACTAATTATTTTAACCGAGTTCCAAAATGGCGTACGTTCTAAAAGATACATCCAAACCTCAGTTACTTTTTAGGGTTCCGTACCCAAAGGGTAAAAACGGGACCCTATTACTAAGACTTCGCTGTCCGTCCGTCTGTCCGTCTGTCTGTCTGTCACCAGGCTGTATCTCATGAACCGTGATAGCTAGACAGTTGAAATTTTCACAGATGATGTATTTCTGTTGCCGCTATAACAACAAATACTACAACGTACGGAACCCTCGGTGCGCGAGTCCGACTCGCACTTTGCCGGTTTTTTATACTTAGAACAACGTTTCCAAGTGTTACTGCTACATATATTTATGTAGCCACAGAAGTTATCTAATGTTACCGTGTTGCACAGTGTTGCTCCACAAGTCACTTGCGGTGTGGAATTAAAGATGCACCGTTCGGTACGAAATAGTCAGTAAGCATTATTAGATACTTAGATAGGTACTCTCTTTTTGCTCTTTTGATCTCTTCGATATAAAACAAAAGCCTCATCTGATCCCGCCTATTATTAGAGTTTTGAATGATTCACGGTTAGTTTCACTAGACTTATATTGACCGGGATCACTGGATCGAGTTGAATAGTCCCAAGGTCATTTCGACAGAACGCCACTATATACCAAGATTGGTAAGAGAAGCCGTTGAAATTCACAAATACAAAAATTTCAATCGTGAAGATGGGTTTAAACTGTCAAATGTGTGGAATCCTGTGATTTGTTGTGTAAAAAACCAGTGATATCCGAATCAAACACGCGTAGTGACATCGTGAGTGTAGTGTGTTTAGACCAACGATTGTGAACGCGACCGGACCAACAAGTGTGAATGCGACCGTTGGTAACTTTGAAAGTGAACGCAGCCGACGCGCAAGAATGAGGGTAGACAGAGCGCTGTCTACACAACTTTGACACCCACCCGCTATCTTCAGTCACCCGTGAACATGATGCATGTAACTGCGTCGAAATATCGGGAGCTCACAAATAATACAAAAGGTAATCACGGTCTATATCCCGGTCAATATAAGTCCCGCCTATTATGTCGGATGGACTACGGAATCACACAGTACAAAGCAAGTCCCTACATATTCTTGACCGGAATTTTTAATTGGAAAAAAAAAGATCAACCTCGAGACCAAAATGCTGCAGCAGAGGTCATTCTCACCCAGTTTCACATGCGATGATATAATAATTCAGCGACAATGCTGTCAGTACGTCGTGTGAAGATGGAGTGATAATGATAAGACTGGTCTAAGGTATTATGTGTTGAAGACGTTGAAGTGTTGAAAATGGGGTCAAGAAGTCAACTATTGTGTGTTTTTCTACACGTTAACCTGAATGTTAAAATGCGAAAATCCGATATGCTTTAGACATTATATGTTGGCGTTAAAAATTAGGGAATTAAGGTTTTAAAAGTACGTATAAGGATTCAAAAAATGCACGTGCATAGGTTGCATATAAAAAAGCAGTTTAATTGCAGTTTAAGTGCCCCGAAAAACCTGTGGCAGACGTGGCTAAATGAGCAAAATGGAGGTCGGCAACCATAGCCATTTTTCTCCCCTCTCGCTCCGGGAGTTTAGCATACGAAGGGATACGGAGAAACAACCGTATGAGCATATATTTAAATACTATCATCATTCATCACGCCTCGCACATAAGGCGTATATCTGGTATTTTCTATAAAAAGGGACCTTATTGTCGATGGCGCTTACGCCATTATTAACGATGCTCCGATATAAATACAATGCCGCGCGACGCTCTGCGGCGTAAGCGCCATCGACAATAAGGTCCCTTTTCATAGAAAATGCCCCATATGTTATGAACTTATGAACAGTTTATGAATGGCATTCATTACTGGGCCCTTTGCCGTAAATTGCTATGTCGATGATGAGTTTTGTGAGGCTGCTTCTAGAAACGGATTGACTGATTACTAGTCCACCGGACGACATCGGCCTGTCAGTTGTTTGGAACTGTCAAATCTTTGTTCTAACTGACATCGTCCGGCGGACTGGTAATCAGTGGGCCCCTTTATATCTCACTGCAATCTTACTAGCATATGCATATTTATTTGTCATGTCTCGCCATAACTGCGCAAAAGACAACGCAACCAGAACCATCCTATCGGGTGCTGTGCTTAATACTATTTTCATAATGTAACGTCATTGTTCTAACATCTTACAAATGCTACTATCTGCAACCGACCTCAAGTTCGTTAACCGTAGAAAGAGCTACCTAGGTATTCTTTTACATATAACTTTTTCATTCTCCTCTAACTTCCAGATGGCAGTGACTTTCGACGAGTTTGCGATGCACCAATTTAAAAGCTTTTGAGAAAGCTCGCTTATCTTAGTTTGGTTGCTGGCTAATGTTTCGTTACTTCAGGTATTTTTACAAGGGTTTTATAAAGCGCACTATTATATTTGTGTATATACAAGTTACCTACTTACATATACCTATGCCTATTAAACTGTACGCGTAATAAATCTCTTTATTCCGTGACCAGACTCACTCCGTATTGAAGTCACTTCTATAATTGCATTATTGAAAACGAATTTGTGTTCGACGTACCGTTGAAAATTAACCAGCTATTCATGAAGATTTACCGCGTTTTATCTGGCAAACCATTTCATGAGTGGTCTCGATTTCTACATAATTACATGTTGTGTTTTGTCACTGCTCGCCCTTTAGAGTTGATCAAAAGAAGGTACATTTGACCAAACCTAAAGGACTGCTAACGGCTAGGCAACCTTTTATTAAAGATTGCATAAACTCGAAAAACTGGACGGGTACCGCAGTGACCGGGTGGCCTGCCCGCCTGTTTCACCACGTTGACAATTGACAGTGACAATGCGCCGTACCTTGCCGTTTTTACAAGTAGGTATACCCTATCGTATTGACGCTATATCATTAATTGGCCATTTTACCGACACGAAACGGTGTCTCCGTTATACGCGGACTACCGTACCGAATATACGCGAGACAATACGAAGTGTCGTGTAGTTTTGTCGAGAGTGTGGAGCGAGCTTTACACTGTTAAATAGTTCAGTGTGCACGACTTTGTGGAAAATGGAAAACTAATAAAACGACGAGAGGGTTAGGAGTTGAGCTGCGTTCATTTCATGATTCTTATATAAAACTAAGCCCGTAGGAAGGTTAAAATTAAAATAATTACACCCACAAAGTTTGTGAATGATTCGAACTGTGTTTGGGTTTATCTCAAGACATTTACAGCCAATTACAGCGAGTAAACTTTCATAATAAATGACACTGATCCCGCCCACGGTTTCACAAACACCGCATTTTTCATTGTTAAAAAAATCTCTAAAATCTATAATTTTTGGAATACCTACCCAGTTTAGACGAAGAACCCACATAGCGGTGTGGCACCGTGCACCGCTGCACCGCGCAGTACGAAGAAGGCGCGGTGTGAAATTTTGTATCACTGTGTTAGATAATCCGCCTAGACCGGACAGGCGGACACACGACGCCGCGCCTCCGCCGTTCCGCGCGTTCTTCGCCTAAATTCAGTTGTGAATTGTGATTTTGTTGTTTTCTTAAGCAATAACACAATCATTGTTTTGTTTCTCCAGTGTGGTAAGCGTGTCGAATGGTGAATAATTGATGCTGGAGATTTCTTCCGGCTACCGCCACCGAGTCAAGGTCGTTTATCGAACGCGGACATTGGTGAATGTACACATTATTGTTGTTTTATTCGAACAATAAGTCATGGACAATATGACTAACACGCTTAGCATTATTAATATTACCTATATCTACTAGTGCAGTGATAGAGTCATAAAAGTCCGATGGAAAGCCGGTGCATTTTTGCATATTTTATCATCATAAGGAAAAAAATCTAAATTTTTAGGCAAGTTCATTTGGTGCGTCCGTTATTGGGGTGGTTTGCGTTCCCTTTTTTAGGGTTCCGTACCCCAAAGGATAAAAACGGGACCCTATTACTAAGACTCCGCTGTCTGTCTGTCTGTCTGTCATCAGGCTGTATCTCATGAACCGTGATAGCTAGACAGTTGAAATTTTCACACATGATGTATTTCTGTTGCCGCTATAATAACAAATACTATAATAAAAACAGAATAAAATAAATATTTAAGTGGGGCTCCCATGCAACCAACGTGATTTTATTGCTGTTTTTTTAATGGTACCGAACCTTCTTTGAGGCAGTGCCAGTCAGTGGCGTTGCTAATAGATACATTGAAAAAAAAAACGGCCAAGTGCGAGTCGGACTCGCGCACCGCGCTATCCCTGTTTCGTACGTACAATAAAGTGTTTTTTACTTACTTGGGTAAGCGAATGAAAATGGCGTAGAATTTTTTAAACAATTTTCACGCGCACGAAGTTGCGTAGTTTTAACATAAGTCGAATCGTATCAAATCAAACTCAAATGCAGTCCCCATACAAAAAAGGCTGCAGCTGCAGCATGCAGCATGCAGTGCACCAATTAATTATGATAAGCACTTATGCAACATATGAATAATTATGCAAAACTATCCATAATTAGGTCGTTAGCAACACGAACCCGTAATCACTTGATTAATCTTAGTGTGAGAAAATGTTACCTAAACACAATGCGGTTGTAAAGGCTGAGAACATGTGTAAAATGTCGCATTTGCAAATGTATCATATAGAAGCAAATTCAGCAACATCCACAGGTAAAAAAGAGGATAATGCTTATACCGGGTGTGGCCTGTAACACGAGCAAATAATTAAAACATAGATTTTGTACTCCTGAAACGGTGACACTTTTGTTCGATAACTTTTAAACATTTTGAAGTTTTTAGACTTCCTATATTTTATACAAAATAAATACTTACTATCTTCAATGTACGCATTGTACGCCATTATCGCGTATGTTATTGACGTTGCTTGTCACGCCTTAAACATAACAAAATTCGCAATACATTGCGTCTTAGAAAAAACTTTAAAGTGCGTAAAACTTTAAACGGCACCACAAGCCTTCGGGAAATTGTCATATACTTGAAAATTTCGACCCATGCCACCGTGACCGGATAGCCGAGCGGTTCAGGCACCTGTCCGGTAAACGGGGGACGCTGGTTCGATTTCAGCACTGGAGGCTTTGGTCATTTTTCCTTCGTATATGACATTTATTTCAGTTTATAACTTTAAAGTGTATTAAAAATCAACACGTTATTTTGAAAAGTAGCTGAAAAATTTTTAGTCAGTATGAGGCGTACAGTATAATTTTTTGCTCGTATTACAGGCCACTACCGGTATATGGCTCAAGTTTACTCCATTAAGGATAAAGCAAGTGTAACACTAACAACTTTAAGGTGCCGGCCTTAGACATGTCAGGCGTTCTTAGCATTTGCTGGACACATTGGTATGCCTGAGAAAGCCTGTGGGACGCCTCGGCATTCCCAAGCACACCTCAGCATGCCTGGGGCCGCCTTAGCATGCCTGAGGACGCTTCGGTAATATGCCGAAGAGTCCCTTGCCGTGCTACGCCGATAGTGGGCACCGGGCCTAAACCATTGGAGAAGCTGACGTCCGCTTATCATCAGAGACATCGTAGAAAAAAAACAAAGGGTTTTTCTATAACCAAATAAACATACCACATCATTGATTAGGAGCCCGCCCGCCTGGGACCTATTTCACAAATTTGACAATTGTCACCTGACACTGTCAATTTTCTGCACATTTCTGGGACGGTACGTAACGGTGGTACTTACGTACCGTCAATGTTTTGTTAATTTTTTTTTTGCTGTGTGCACCTCTTGTGTACGCACCAGCCCGTCAACGAGCGAAAGGGTGCCTGCTGTTCGCCTCAAGAATAGTCAATTAAAAAAAAAACTGAATGGACCGGGAATGTCCGGTTAATTATCAGTGTGGTGAAACAGGGGCCTGGTGGTATTTGGTGGAGGTGGCTGGTAAGGTAGGTACTTACCTACCTTCTCTTATGGACGTAGGTATCTAGGTATAGGTATGTATGCAACCACAAATGCATCCAATGTGAGTTGCCTAATAAATAATTACAAAATGCTAACTTTTTTTAAGAAACCTCACTGTAGTTTCTTGAAAAATCTCAGCAGAGTTAGATTTGACGATATAAAATGGTTAGAAAACCTAACAGGCAAATAAGCTATGGGAATATTAAAAAAATGGGAAAATGATCGAATGGTTAGAAAACGTAACAGGAAAATAAGCTACTGGAAAACAAAATTAATGGGAAAATATGCGAATGGTCAGAAATTCTTTTGGGAAAGGAAGCTATTGAGAAAAAATAGAATGGTAAAAATTGCGAATGACAAAAATCGCGATCTGGAAAAAACGATTTCCGGAAGAGCTCACGCTCATGTAGATTGATTAACCTAAACAACATCCAACCAATCTATACTCCCACTACCCCCCATTAGCGATCGAGTAAATGTCACGGCAAATTGTCCCTTTAAGCCTCTTACTGAACCAATAGACTAAGAGCTAGTTCACGTTTCGACGCAAATTATTATCTAAAAAATATTGAAACAAAATATAATTTAATACATCTTAGGGCCGCGAACTGGACGCTCGCGCCGCCCGGTTCCGAGCGGCACGATCAAAATGTACCTATACTTGAATGAACTGATAGGTACTGTTTTGGACGACAGCGACGGGGGCTTGCCGCGCCGCCCTGCTCGCCGCGCCGCGCGTGCGTCCGATCCGCGGCCTTAAACGGCTTAAACTTTTTAGGTACAGTCTTGCTGCAAGAACTAATGTATATAATGTAATAATTTTATTTATCAGTCCCCGGCAAGCTCGGCCGAATTTCACCTTCCCACACAAACGGAGTTTCGTTCTCATTTTAAAACTACGTGTTGGATTGTAACGAAACTTTGCATATACAATGACATGAGGTATATCTAGGTCTGTAATTAGTTTATATAGCTACAGTTTATAAAAAAAAACGAAATAGGACAAAAACAAGTTTTGTATGAAAAACTTAAATTCGCTGTATTTTTTTACTATGGTATCGGAAGCTACATAAACTAATTACAGACATAGATATACCTTATCTTATTGTAAGTACAAAGTTTTAGAGCAAAATGAGAGCGTAACTACGTTTGTATGGAGAATCGAGCTTGCCGGACAAACTGTATCCATGTAAATAATTTTCAGAAATAAGTATTTTTTTTCGGGCTAGCTCTCCGTCTACAATCTTCGTAGGCGTGGGGACAATCCCTGAGGGCACAATTTATATGAATGTGTATCTTTGATTAGTATTCCGATTGGAGTTCTGAGATAGTCTATTATTAGAGAATAGGCTAGATAATAAGTTTTTTAATGGTATCAGTGCAATGCAAAACTCATGAATGGCAGTCAAAAGTATGGCAATCGTACACCACGCCAAAAAGGCCCATTACTAAATTGTACTTGATTGTGGTGGGTGTATTCCCATTTGTCCCCGCCCCACGTGATCGCTGCTGATGTGAATGATTCATATAAATGGAATAGGTTCCCATCCGTGCCCGGCGGGGATAGATGGAAATACAACGATCACGAAGCCGTCTTGAAGTATGGAAAACAAAAAAATTGCTATTTTGACGATGAAATATTGCGTTTATGTACGAGTATATTATACTTGTTATACAACTGATCTAGGTATAGTTAGGTGTTATTGTTTTATGGTATCTTTAAAAAAATGTTAGGGGTCGTAATGTATATTGGCTCTCTCGTTAGCTTCTGCGGCCCAAAACTTGGGGTTTTTGGGCCGGATTCAGCCCGCGGTCAATTTGGAGACATTTAGTACATAAACAACTACTAAATCAGTTACACAACACATGAAACAAGTGAACGTACACGCGCATGAATCTAGGTAACGTTCGAAAAAGCCCGATTGGTAATGGACCGGAACAGAGCCGCAACCCAAGTCAATCACTGCCGGATTAACACGATTCCCACTTATTTACTGTGGTAACTTTGTATGACTGCGTGTATGATAAGCTTTGTGAGCATACTTCATATACATAACAAAATAAAATAAATAGAAAATATTCAGTTAGGGAGGGAGGCTGTTCAACTAGGCATGTCAGCCGTAACCGACATTCTAAGAGTTTGAATTTCGATTTTGCTGCGCGAGATACGGTAAAGTAGATAAATAATTGAATTAGTTGTCCTGTAGGTACACGGCAGTTATGCGTGATAGTGATAGACACTACTACACTACTGTATATCAATATTTTATTTATCCTTTTACATCAAGGGCCTGACACTCTTTGATAGAGAAAGATAGTCTTATTGCGATTGCTATAAGAGGAAAGAGAAAATAGTGCCATGCTTTGTCCTTATCACCGACCGGGTATCATAGGTAGGAGGCGATGGCGAAATACCGAAATTTATAAGAGTGAAAGAGAAAAAATTCTATGCTGCCCTAATTTTATACGAATATTCTTTCTCTTACCCCCGGTCGCTCGGTGGCGCGTCTATAACTACTTGTATATACTATGTCTATGTTTTACATACTAATTAGCATTTAGCATACATTCGTCGTTTCTCTTTTAGGTTTCAAGATGTATTGCTATTACAGATCTATTTTACTTAGAGCAGAAAAAGTAACAAGGCAGGCGAGATATTCAAAACGATCTAAGCATAACTTTATTCTTAGGTAAATAAGTGCGTGTGCTAATAATTTTTCTGCCCTCCGTTAACGTTAACTTTCGGCCCACTGCGCTAAACGAAATTGCCGCTTTCCGGCTCCATCGGGCAGAAAACTAGTATACATCTCGGCTAGTAAATAAGAAAGGCTTCGGCTCGGCCGACGATTACATATGTGATCTGAACATATCTAACTTTAGGCACTGCCCTGTATTGTATGTTATATACTATTTCACTTTACTTTGAATATAATAGAATAGAATAGAAATCATTTATTCAGGCAACACATCAATACAACACATATATAGCAAATACAAGACAAAGATAAACGAAACAGTAGAAATGAGATGTGAAGCCGAAATGGTCTCCACTCAATGCAACTGGCACGACTAGCGTGGTCAACGGCGCTGGTTTTCTGTGGAGCCAGCGGAGTGTGCGGGACAGCCATAGTGCGGGACGGGACACGTTGTGGACGACGTGACATAATAATATTGAGTACTACTAATATATATACATCGAATTTATATATATATATATATATATACATAGCTTAACTTTACTGCTGAATTAACAGTTTGGTAGATATGACCGGCACTATTATATAGTTAGTACTTATTACATTACGTTTTCGTTCGAATGATATCCATTCGAAAGTATCGAATCCGATTCGTATCTGAAAAAATATATGTATCGATTCGAATGGCGGAATGAAATGGAAAGTATGTGAATCGAGTCAAGGTGACACGCTAATCTGTAATTGGCGATTGACGTAAAATGTAACGGTTTTGTAACATGGCGGTAACGTGCCCATAAAACAGAATATGTACTACGATGAAATGTTTAATTAAAATGTTCACGTAATCCTGGGTTTATGTAAAAAGATAATGGAAATAGGATAAATAAAGCTTTTATTATCTGCTCCTGTTTATTTATGTCTGCTTACTTTCTCGATTTAGTGGTTATCACCCGAAAATAACATGCTTTACCGCTTGCAAAATTAAACACTACTCGTACAGTTGAGTCTGTCCGTCTGTCTGATTTTTTTTACAGATGACGTATTTCTGTTGCCGTTATAACAACAAATACTAAATACATAATACAATAAATATTTGAGTGGGGCTCCCATGCAACAAACGTGATTTTTTTGCCGTTATTTGCGTAATGGTACGGAACCCTTCGTGCGCGAGTCCGACTCGCACTTGTCCGGTTTTTAGTAGTGATAATTTTATTTTGTGAATGCATACCGGCTATGCAACCACTACTTTTGAGCTCTAGTCATATTTCTACAGTTACATTAGTTCGTTGGGATAGACTTTGTGAGAGGCGATATATTCAAAAGGAAGTATGTACCTACTGACACGCAGAGTGGCCCCGCACGTAACGTAACACGTTGTGTTAGGGATAAACTTGTCGGCGTCATTTTCAATTTGGAATACTCAGGTATTTTTAGACGGCGGGCAAGGAACAGATTTCCATGACCAATCGCCTCTCGGGCGAAAACTCGTATAGTGGTTAACGGCTATGTATGATGAACCCTCGTGAACGTCAGCTGCCGCTCCGTTGGTGGGTTGAGGAATGGCAGCCATCGAAACGCGAAACACGGTCTTTAAATTTATTCTGTGTCGGTGCAATTTAGGTGAGGCGGATTCTAGTCGATTTGTTAATCAATTGTTTTTTTTTTTCAGATTATCATCGACAGCCGAAACTATCTGTAAGTGTAACAGAATAATTATTAAGTTTGATCTCAAGGTTTTATTTCGGTGTACATACAGCTTTGCTATGAGCTATATATTGAAACGATATACAACTGAAAATAAATTAAAATTAGACACGTTTTCGTGATTTTTCTATAGATAATTAATTATTTAAATTATAAATATCTAAACATTAATTCGAGTCACTCTAACAAAAGTTCAAAATTACATTAAATATTATTTCAGTTCATATTATTGTATGATATGATATGTCAACGTTTATAGATAAATAATTAATATTATAGGACTGTTTTTACACAAATTGACTAAGCCCCACGGTAAGCTCAAAAAGGCTTGTGTTGTGGGTACTCAACAACGATTTATATTAAACACTTAAATAAAATATATAGATAAACAACCATGACTCAGGAACAAATATCTGTGTCATCACAGCATCTCGACTTTAAAAGCAAGTTTCATTTGCCCTCGCACTATTTAATGTCAAACCAAAATTGCCCCTGTCCCGTCCCGACTTGGCTATGCTGCTCATTAAATACAGCCCTCTGACAGCGGCGGACGGAAAAACGGGGGCGTTCGTTTGACACCCTTCGGACACTTGAGCCTAACGGCCTGATTCGAACTTTAAAATTGTAATTCACAGATTCGATTTAAAAAAATATGATTTTGCAATACGATCGAAAATGTCCCTTTTGGCACTGACATAACCGATCCATATCGTATTTTAAGCAAATTTTTGACGCATCTTAACCTTTTGGACGCCAAGAGCCACTAAATAGATAGTGTGCTGTCTCGCCTGCCACGCCAGCGACCACTAAAGTGGTCATGGCGGACGCTGTCAAAGCAATTGTCCTGCTGACAGATAAGGTTTATATTCGTTATTCACTAGTCGAGATATTGGCGTGTAGGCCACGTCTTGACGCTTGAGGAAAAGCGTTCAAAAGGTTAAAGTTGAAATAAGGCCGTAGGACAGTAATAAAGTGCCAAGACAAACTTTCATTTCTCTCTATGGCTGCACAAAGGTAATAATTCGATTTCGATCGTATTGCAAAATTATATTTTCTTCAATCAAATCTGTGAATCAAAATCTATCACGATCAGATTGATTGTGTCACGCTATTGTCAGATCACCCAAAACTTTGTACGGCCGAATTAAAAATATATATACACTTTCCACTTTATTATAATGGAGTAAGGTGCAAAATCGTACACAATGGGCAGAAACCTATTAAGCTCTAATGATTTTTTTCTTATATACTCAAGAGCCAACAGGAGCTTAGCGAATTCTCAATTTTGAGATTTCAAAGTGATTATTGCCGTCGCGCTGACGGAGGCGGCGCCGCCATATCCCCGTGTGTGTGGTGCACGCACACAGACGCGCACGTCATTTGCGGTCGCGGACCTTGTGCTTGCAAGTCGCGTCGCGGCCCGCTATATAGGCATATCATAGGCTATAGACCTAGTTCTTACAAACTTTTTCTTCGGTTAATAACTCGTTAGCTTAGCTCGCTACCACCACTGAGCGTTTACTTATTTCCTGTTATTGTGATTTAACTTCTTGATTTTAGGTAGCTGAATTCAATATCCTTCTACAACCTGCAATCCAATTAACATTTTGAATTTTACAGGAGAGTAAAAAAACAATCGTTTCTTTTCTGATTTCCGTGCGGAAAGTATCAACTTTCGGCACGCTGTGCTATTAGTACCTACATTGTGCAACGAGGGGGTAAGTGAGATTTTGTAAAGGAGTTTACAATATTCTTACCCCCGGAGTTACACACAATGGTTTTCACTTGTGATGAAAAACTAAATTTTCAGGGAAATAATTTTAAAATACGGTGACATTTCAAATATTCGTCCGCCATATTGTCATTTCTTGACAGGTTAGGCATCTAAGGCACAGACCTTCGGCATTCAGCCGCGATTGTTTTTTTTTGTAAAAATATTTTAAACGGCTATTAAATTAATCCAATTAAATATTATAAACAAAAATACTAAATTATAATTTTTAGTATTTTAGAAGTAAAACTCCCTTACACACCCTTATACTTTAAACAAAGTATTTTACTTATAACTTACTTGGTTCGTACTTCGTATGAATTAGTGACATATCTAATTAAAAAAAGAAAGCTATAACTCCCGCGGGAACAATATAGGCCTTTTCCCTTCAGTACACCTGCATGAAATAAGATCTTTTCGAGCAAGTGTGATGAAAAACAAATTTGCCGCTCTCCGGCTTCGTTGAATAGAAAAAAAGAAAGCCTCAGGTTAGATAAAATTATCATAACAAAGAAATATGTGACATTTCTTACGTTGATGTAATTATACAGTTTTATTAATGGTCCGTTTTTGATTTATGAGTCAGATTTTGATAAAAATAGGTATGTTTGAAGAGCTCCTAATCCTCTTCGGAATAAATATGAAACCCCAATTTGGGACAGTAGTCTACAAAACGTTCAAGGTGGTGAAAAATATAGTGTACGCTGTTCGCATAAAAAAACCGCAAATCGATGTACAGGTTAGCCGTTTGGTACACGTATACTAGAGGTCAAAACAAAATTTTTGACCCGCAGTTCCTAAATAAAAAATTCCCTTGGGAGGGGAGTGCTGAAACTTTTTTTTTGTATAAAAAAAAATATTTTTTAAAACCTATCGTATTCTTCTCTTATCTATCATACGAAAGGGCTTTTTGAAGCGATTCTGAAAATATACCACATCATTACATTTTAGCCATTTTTCTTAAATTGAAACAAAAAGAATTTTCAAAACATACCAAGTATATAAGTAAGTATACCACAAATACAATATACCACAAATGATACGTGATATCCTCATATCTAACCCCAAAAAATCAATTTTAAAAATAATTCTATTTAGTTTTTTTTTTCAATACAAAATGACACAGTTAGGTTTAAAGATCTTTATTTTCTCATTAGAATACATAATATTCACTTACACGAGAATTAATTTTTTTTCATGCAAAATACATTTTATCGGTGAGCGCACACTTAACTTATAACAAATAACTTAATACTGTAGGTATATATGACTTAAACTAAAAGTATACAAATTAAACTAAATTAAATAAAAAACACTTTTTTGTTTTTTTTTGTCGGGTATATCAATAACTTATAAACAGAACAATTAGCAATGGAATGCGAGCGTAGTTGCTACGGCCCGGACCGGCCGTTCTGCTTCAATACCTATTTTGCGAGACTTATGAAACTGTACTGCAGATACGGTACATCTTAATCATACAATGATACGTAATATCCATATATCCTCTTTAACCCTTTAACTTGACCCCAAACTTGGTATGTTTTGAAAATTCTATTTGTTTTAATTTACAAAAAAAATGGCTAAAATGTAATGATGTGGTATACTTTTAATCGCCTCAAAAAGCCCTTTCGTATGATACCACACGATAGGTTATTGAGAAAAAAATGTTTTTTTCCATACAAAAAAAATAATGTTGTAGCACACCCCTCCTAAGGGATTTTTTTAGGAACTGCGGGTCAAAAATTTTGTTTTGACGTCTTAGTATGCGTGTGCCAAACGGCTAACCTGCACATCGATTTGCGGTTTTTCTTTGAAATTGGGCTTGTACGGCTGCCACTTATAGAGATACTAACAACTCCGAAAAATATGTATGATACCTCATTAGATTCGGAATGCTGTCTAGAAAAATGTATTCGAAGCGTTTATTCCCACATAAAAAAAATTCAAAAGCTATTAACAAAAAACGGCCAAGTGCGAGTCGGACTCGCGCACGAAGGGTTCCGTACCATTACGCAAAAAACGGCAAAAAAATCACGTTTGTTGTTTGGGAGCCCCACTTAAATATTTATTTTATTCTGTTTTTAGTATTTGTTGTTATAGCGGCAACAGAAATACATCATCTGTAAAAATTGCAACTGTCTAGCTATCACGGTCATGAGATACAGCCTGGTGACAGACTGACAGATAGATTGACAGACAGACAGACAGATATTATTTTAAAGGTATTAAATATTCTTTTAAAAATTAGAAAAAAATATGGTGTATTTAAAACATATCATGGAATATACTACGGTTATAAGTTGATATTATGCAGTTATTTTTTCAACAAGTTAGGCAATTATTAAGTAACCACATTTTTCTCGAACTTTCCTCTTTGTTGTAAATTAAAAAAAAGAAAATAATTGGCGTAAAACGTATTTCGCCTCGTGGAGCCCTTTTCATATACATACTTAATAAGATCACGTCATAAACGTTTTAATAAAATTAATACTTTGTTTAAAGTAAATTTTAGAATAATACTGAAAATTGTAAAATATAAAACAATATTTTAACCAAAGTATTACTAATTTTTTTTACAATCAAATGTATGAATACGTACTTAGAACTGATACTTTTCTAAATAAAGAATAAATTGACTAAATTGTGTAATTAATTTTTAGTGCAAATCACCACAGTTTGCTTCTAAAGAGCAAACAGTGACCAAAAATTATATATAATTTTAATGTTTCGTTTATATATTCAGATTTGTGTATGAAAATGTAGAACTATTATTTCTAAAATAAATTATTTGTCCCTAATTTACAAAAAAGTTATACCAAATTTGATCTCATAGCAACAGATATGTAGAAATAGAGGCAAACTGGGGTAGCCAGGACTTAATCTCGTAGCTAGTGCGTCAGCTCAGCTTTGTATGAACCAAGGAATAATAAATCGTGTTAAACGATATCCCCTGAGGCCAAAGTGCATACTCACTTTACTTACTTCGCCTACTAAGAGGCAAATCGCGACTTTGTTATGGTTTATCGATCTTATCACATCACTAGATTATCGACATTCAATGTCGACTATTGCCCATCACTTTTCTGTCTGTGTACGTATTTAGAAACTTGACCCCGCC
This sequence comes from Cydia strobilella, assembly GCF_947568885.1. Taxonomy (NCBI): domain Eukaryota; kingdom Metazoa; phylum Arthropoda; class Insecta; order Lepidoptera; family Tortricidae; genus Cydia; species Cydia strobilella. Next base: position 3,310,347 of record NC_086043.1, on the reverse strand, counting down.
CCTAAAATTAGTGCGATAAGGACAACTGCAGCTGTGGCGAAAAATCCTGCGTAAAAATCTAAAAAATCGAGGTTTTGTACTCGACTGTTTCCTCCTCCAAAACTTAACCAATCGTAACCAAATTTGGAAATCTAAATGATTATGAAATTGTCTGTGTCGGACTGTTTTGATTTTTTGGCTAATTGATATCAGTTTTGAATACCACGCCTCTTATTGCGGCATAGTCAGTGAGGCCATTTTTGGCCATGTTTGAAGGGCTCTAGCGCCTTAAAAAACAAAAATATCAAAAAAAGCAAAACACACCGACACAGATATTGACAATATTAATCTGTGTTGAAAAAATCATTGCTCTAGCTTGAAAAACCACGGAGGAAACAGTCGAGTACGTTTGTATGGAGAAATGACCACTCCTGTTGGCTCTTAAAGCCTATTTTAGCATATTCTGTTTATGTAGGTTAGCCTATTTCGATAGTTTTTAGATTTCAATTTCATTGCTCTTCACGATGAATTTAATGGAATATCAAATTTTACTGGGTCAATAGATTCGTTATATAGACATTGGTTATTAGTGTTATTACTGTTATTAGTCCTGAAAGCACAGTGGGTTAGGGGATAAATTTATACATATTAAGCATGATATTTTTATAGACCGATATCTGCATTGTTTCAGTCTTGCGAGATATTTAATAAAATTGGTCACTATATGATCAACACATGGAAATTCTGTAAAAAAGAATACCAGTTTTATTTTGTTTTCGGGTTTCATAATCGTATATGGCGCCAGCATAAATACGTTTTACCTGTCTCTAGTTTAATTGTATTCTGTCAAACTATTTCCGTCAGTAGGAAAAAGCGGCAAATTTGAAAAATGTAGGCGCGAAGGGTTAACTTCCCATAAAAAAGTGAATTTCGCGCCTTTTTCTATTGACAAATTTGTTTGACCGGTTATAGTTTTGTTCTAAGATCTTCCAGACCATAAAATTGCAAAAAAAAAAAAAACAATTTGACACTATACGTTATGGATGGTATAGAGAGGATCGCAATCTCATGGCAGAATTGTTGTAAAAGTGACCGCGTTAAGCTTTAAATAATAGTTCCTAATCTCTCCGGTGGCGCTAGTTAGGCTCTGGGACATGAGTATAACATGAACCATATAAGGCATCAAATAACCCGACCAAATTACGTAGGTTGTTTTTGGTAGTATTTCGGTGTATGGTGGCGCCGCCTGATTACTGTTTTTTGATTTTCATACATAGAGATTTGGCTCCTTTATACAGTCTCCATGCTATACGTGTAATTAATTGACAGTTAACTGACTGGCCTTCTGTAAAATACTGCGACCGGCCAACCCCAATGGCAGTTTTTTTATCGATTGTAAATTATGTCTCTAAATATATAGTCGGATCGGAACTACATATTTCACAGAACCATTTTAAAAATTCAACATCGCAAACTAAGTTTCACAGAAAAGGGACACTTAAAATGTCGCTTTTGTCAGAATTTAAAATGAAACTAACTTTAGTCAAGTCGCGTTTCCGTCTTAGACTGTAATTAGTTATTACAAGGGTAACTGAAAGAGGAGGCCCCTTTTACTTACTTATTATTCATAGTAACATTATAATTATGAAATACTGGTCTAAAATTTAAATTTAGTAATTTTATAGCGAGCCTAAATTCAAATGAGCTTGCATTTTATCAGTGTTTTTAATTTTCTAATAAATAATAATAAATAAATCTCCATCCTCACTAGGTATCATCAGATTAACACAACAGTAATTAAGCTTTGAATAAATTTAAGTTGAAAAATTACTGCCTTGGGCTAGGGCCCCCATATCCATATGGTGGAAAGATTCGCTGGCTATGGATGAGGTCTTGGTGGCTCAGTCGGCAGCGCGCTGGAGTAACGATCCAGAGGCCGTGAGTTCAAGTCTCACCCAAGGCAGTAATTTTTCCACTTTTAAATTTATTCTAAGCTTGATAACACGACAGTGACAAAAATTATGCGTATATGTACTAAAAAATGGGGTCCCTCTTTGTTTGACATAATTATTGAAAGACATAATGTATTGATTGTCATATTATTATCATTAGTCATAATTCTGAAACCGTTAACTTTTCAGGATTTTCCTCGGGTTATCCTATAGATAGGTTAGGTTAGGTTAGGTTTGTTCTATGGCAATCCTGAAAATTTACGCGTTTCTGAGAAAAACCAAATTATGACTAATGATAATATGACAATCATTACATTATGAGTATTATGCCTTTCAATAATTATGTCAAACAATAGAGACCCACTAAAAATTCATGTCAAATCAACGTATCAAACGTAATACGTAATCAAACGTATTAAAGGCGTATTAAGTACTACTTATAAAAAAAAAGTGTTTACGGCTTTATTAGTAGACTGGACATCTCAAAATAGTTGCATTCTACTGTTGACAATTTCTAAACCTTTTGTGTTGAACTGATAAGGCTTCAAGAATTATTCAATTGTTACTCTGTTGCGCAAAATTTGAATGAAAAGAATTCCCATTTTCTATTTTTAAATCTTACTCATAAATACAAAGTCAGCTCTATTACCTAGGAATATAGTTCAATTTACGACAATCTAAAATTGCAAAATGATATTACAGAATGTATTTTGCCTTCAATAATAAAAGATGTTATATTAAGGAGAGTCCACGCAGTTATGCCCTTTTTTGCAAATATAAGATATAATTGTAGAAAAAGAATCACGATCAGAAAAGAATCGTGATGTTATTGGAGAGGAAGGAAATGAGGCGTCAGTAAATTTAATGAGGGAAATTTATAAAGGGAAAAATTTAAATGCTTATTATTCTTATTAAACACTAAGGTACTCCACTAAACTAATTTAGGCCCTCGTCATTTATATCGGCCGGAGGAAAATAAAATAATTATGAAAAGTATAATGATTGTAATTGGCGAGAGGTCTCACAAGACCGAGAAAAGTGTGTTTTGTGTCGGAGTCCAAGTCCCATTTTGAGTCGCTGAGCCAACAAAATAAGTAAGTATAATAATTGTAAAGCCTTGTCTTAGGATGTTATATTTTAACCACCGCGTGCTAAAAAATAAGTGCATTCCCGTTGCCAGGGAGGTTTTGGGATTATACTGACTTTCACTATTGGACCAACCCCGAAAACGCGAAAAAAAATTTGGCTGTTTCGGACATTTTGGCTGGTCCATTTTCTATGGGAGGGTAAATTCTTTTTTCGCGATTTCGTGGTTGGTCCCATAGTAAAAGTTGATAAGTATACTCCCAAAATCTACCTGGCAACGGGAATGCACTTATCTTTAGCCACCCTGTACAGAGATCGTCTTTTTGGGAAATGTAAACAGGCAAGTAGGCGTCCTAGGTACAATAAACACTTAAGGCAAAAATCCCACGCGGAAATTAAAACTAGATATGTATCTGTCAATGGTACCTGCCTGTTAACCTTGGATAATTTAATACAAAAAAGACATTTGTTATAACCAGATAATGACACAAAGAAATCGAATCTAACCGATGTTTCTGTAGAAGTGCGTAAAAGATACACTTTTTATTACATGTTTTTTATTATCTTGCAATGTACTTATGTCATTATTACAGGCTTTTTATTAACTTGCAATGTACATATGTATGTAAGTATCTCTTCTTCTTCAGTCGGTCCCTCAATACTGAGGATCGTGACATCATGTCCTTCTGCTGAAGACCAGGTTCCTCCATAGGGTTCTGTTCCTCGCCAAGCGCATGGCCTCGTGCAGTTTTAGTTGCATAGGTGCCGTAATTTGAGCACACCATCCAGTGGGAGAACTTTGCCCGTCATTATTACTCTTTCCAGGCTATCCGGAGAATGACGTGAGAGGTGTCCGAAGTAAGTAAGCATTTGGTCCTGGCATATCGTTGACAGCCGGCGTTTTATGCGCAGCTCTTCCAGTATGGACTGATTGGTACGCATTGCCATCCACGGTATTCGTAAAAGCCGGCGCCAACACCACATCTCAAACGCGTTGATACGCTTGGTCAAATGTAAGTATCTATGTGCGTACTTATTGTAACTGTTTGTACGGGTCAAATCTTGCAAGTTAAATTTGACCCTCTTCCCGACTTCCAATGAAGCTGAACATTTGCATACACATGTAAGTCGGGTGACAATGCAATATTATTGGTACCATCGAGCTGATTTGATGGTGGAGACAGGAGGTGGTCATAGAAACTCTTTGATAAAACAACGAAACCTAATTGTGTTTGGATTTTTAGAATTGTCTCGATGAGTATTAGTTGCCTGTATAAAGAAAAATACAGTCAGCGATATAAGCTTGTACCAAACAAAAAATACTGCCATAAAATTATTACAATTGTCATTCAGGGCTATCACAGCAATACAAGTTTGTTAATCAATTCAATTGAAAGGGTTTAAAAGAAGAAAAAACAACAAAAGCGAGACCTTGACTTTGTGGTCTCGATACCTAGTTATTATTGTTTAGAGCTAAACAAATAAATATTTGGTAACAATCTTACAACAAATCTTGTGCATAGATCCAGTATATTGTATAGGTACTAGGTAAATGAGCTATCACAAACTATTTAACTTTATCCACGGATACTAAGCGAGCGAAACCTTCCGTTATAGTTCAAGGGGGCTAGCGCGTTGGCCTCTCCGCCATTGTCATATCAACGGCTCAGCTTTGGGCTGTTAACCTTAATTTGGCTTAACTCCAAATTCGAAATTTGTATATCACTAGCGACCCGCCCCGGTTTCGCACGGGTGCAATGCTGATGTATTATACATATATAAACCTTTCTCTTAAATCACTCTATCTATTTAAAAAAAACGCATCAAAATCCGTTGCGTATTTTTAAAGATCTAAGCATACATAGGGACAGACAGACAGCAGGAAGCGAGTTTGTTTTATACTATGTAGTGATATTTTCCAACTATCTTTTATGCTAAGTTTACATTAATTAGAGATTCTAAAGCAGTTCGAGGTAGAGCCACTCTAGGTAAGTTTTTTATCATTCGCAGAAGACTTTCGGGGCTAGAGAGGAAATAAATGTCCTAAAAAGTTATATGTCGTAGTAAAATCTGATGTTAACTTCATCTTTCAACGTTTATCGTTGTTTTATTATATCAGCATCAAATTTTGCCGCAGTTTTCAAGCATGACCTCTCTAAGGTGTTATTTAACAAGTTCATGCTTGATGCTACGACATAATTATCCACTACCACAGAATAAGTATTAGTATTATCATACAGAACGGCCACGCACCGCCCCGCCCCGATTCGAATTACCTCGCCCCGCGACAGCAGATTGACGGCCGTTTGCCGGCCGCTCAGTACTGTTTTTAAGCAACTTACTCCTATGACGCACGACGCGTGTACAGACGTGCCGTTCTCACTTAGAAACGTAAGTGATTTTTGATGTATAGCGTGTCCGCCCTGTGCCACTACAGTCAAATAGCGTCCTCGTGCAATGTCTATATGCGTGTCAAAAAGATATTATCTATACTTTATTGATTGATCAGTGATCACCCATTAATAATAAAAGACCGAAAGCGAATTCGGACGTTGACAAGACCGTTAAAAGATAAACTCACGCGCTGCGACGTAATTTTTACGATCTGTTTCACGTAAGCACTTTCCAACGCCGCAGACATGAGCAAAAACAATTAAAAGCGTATGGAGAAGAGAAATGTATTTTATCTTTTTGATCTGCACATGATGATGGAAAGTTAGATGAGGTTTTTCTAACGACTTTGCTTTTACCTATTCCAATAAAAAGGCTCATTTATCCCGAAGATACTATGTGGAATGGCTGCTGCTGACTGCATATTGCTTCGTTTCAGCTAAGGTTTTAAGTGTAGACATTTCTTCACCATAATCCGTTGAAGGAAACACATACCTAATTTTGACCTTGTCTCTACGAAAGGAAGGAGGAAAACGAGCAGACGAATCGCCTGATGGTAGGCGATTACCGTCGCCCATGGACACCCGCGACAGCAGAGGGGCGTTAATTGTAGAAAAAGCTCTAACTGTTTCCAGTCAAATATCATATACAAATGTGCCAATTCCATAAAGCGACCCGTAGTGATTGCTCTTGATTGTATTAGTATATGTTATTTTTAAACAGACCTATATTTCAGAGTAATTGAGATAACTGATATGTCCGCAAAGACCTAATGACAAAACAACGACAAATTGTGTTGCTTAAGGTAAATCCTGCGTATCTTTTGGCCTAACTGGATCGTAAACGATTACTTATGGAGAATAACCGGACAAACACCCGTACCCAAGGATATCCAGACGCAAGAAGGCATTGGATTGGGCATATCCTCAGGAAACCTGGCACTCACCTATCTAAAGTGGCCCTGACCTGGAAGATGCCCAGCAAACGGACACATGGTGGCTCTAAATTTACTTGCCGCCGTTCTGTGGAGCAAGACTTGGCTGTATTGGGGATGGGGTGGGAGGTCGTTACCCAAGCTGCCTAGGGGACCGGAATCAGTGGAAGAAAAAGATTCGAGCCCTACACCCCAGGAGGGGTAACAGGATGGAAAGAAGAAGAAGAAATACCAGTAAAAAACCTGCGCGAGACGGCCACATCTTCCGTCACAAGTTTCGCGCGACGCCCCATATATTTGGTTTCCTTCTAATTTCTTAGATTTACGTCTCCTCTTAATGGGTCCCAGATTTAGAATTAGGTACTTAATAGCCTGTTAGCAGGGCAACCGAACCGTGGCGTAGTTATGCAAAGAGGGTTCTCTAAACAAACGCTGTTATGTAAACATTATAATTTAGAATAACAGGTTATGTGCATGCATACGCGTATGGCACGAGGGGATTTGTATTAGTCTGACCAACAAATCATAGCAAATTGTGTTATACTTAGTTGCTCATTTTTCTTTTTGATATTGGTTAGCACTTTTTGATATGAGAAAACTTAGCTAAAAACGAAATGACAAGAACAATAGAGCACTAACTTATTGCACAGTTTAATACAAGAAAAAAGTCTGTCTGTCCGTCTGTCACAGCCTATTTTCTCCGAAACTACTGGACCAATTCAGTTGAAATTTGGTATATATATGTAATTTATCTCCGAAACTACTGGGTGTAAAATTTTGAAAAAAATACACAAAATAGGAAAACCTATTCGAAATGTGCAGTCAAGCGTGAGTCGGACTTAGTTACTTAGTTTTTGATCCGACCCATACGGGTTTTTTAAAGACATTTCACTCACGTTTCACATAAAAAATACATTGTTTAAATTGTGTAATGTACGGAACCCTTGGAGTTTTCTTTGTTTCCTGTGAATTTTTCCTGAAGTTTCCAAGACCTTTTCCAACTTTTTGGAAACTTTCTGCAACTTGCCAACTGTACAGTAATGTTACACTGCATTTTTTGTATGGAAACTTTAATTTAACGTTTTTACAATGTTCTCGAATATAATATATTTTTCTTGTGTGTCAAGGAAGTCATTGATGTAGCAACAATACCTATGACAACCAATTAGCCAATAAGAAACGAATTTTTCTAACTTAATTTAATGCTTTCCGCAATCTGTATCTGTAGGTACGTGTGCCTTCAAGTTCCCTAACAACCAATTGTAACCGCCGAAGATCAAACTTACGAGGCGAATAACACGCGAACGCGAAGCGGCGCGGCGCGGAGCGGGGTGAATCAATCCTTTGATGGCTTTGATACTTATAGAAGTGTCCTACGTGGGCAGAGTTGTGCCGTTCCGGGAACCTTCCCCATTTTGTATCGGGAAATTTCCCGAGTGGTAAACGTGACGTGGGCGATCTCGTTGCGAACGCGAACGCCTTGGGCTCGCCGCGCGCCGCGCCGCTTCGCTTCGCGTTCGCGAGTGTTCGCCTACGTAAGACGCAGCGTTATACTGATCCAATTGCTGCTGCGAGTCCAGTGAGTTGTGAATTGTGAAGTACTTTCAATCGTCCATGACCTGAATCTCACGTACGACCCGCACTGACCTAGGTTTAAAGTTTTTGCACTAGCTTTTCTGTACAAGCTTTGCCCATTTGCAGTTTCGCTTTGATCTCTAGTTCCTGCTTTTACAAATTGAACCGCATGCAGAACGAAAGGAATTACGTCAAACTTTTAGGAATGATTGAATAATGATATTAAATAATTATATAAAGTGAAAGAACTACACGAACGCTGTAAAGGGTTCGAAACGTCGGATGTATTATAAATTCAATATACGCGATATAATCCGTTTTCATAGTTTTATTTCATAAAGGGAAAGAATTAACTTGTGTATGTTACTGTAATTTAACTGTAAAAACCCATTTTTCTTAATTAAAACTAGTTTTCCGTAACGCCTTGGTGGAAAAAGGAGTTAAAAATATTTAATAAAAAAATAATTTGATTTGTGTTGTGTAGATATTTTCTACTTAATCTGTGTAATCAGCTAAATTTAATTTGAATGAAACTTGGAATAGTCATAGTTAGTCATAGTCGTGAACATTGAGGTTATACGTACCTATTTCATCCCGGAAACCATTATTTGTTGACGGGGTGAACCGTGATTATAAGATACATGATGACTGGGGAGTTGGGGGGTCAATTTAAATACTAGTTTCTAATTTTTTTTACCGTATTTAGTTATTTTTGAATTATGATTTTCGCAATATTCTGATAACGGAATGTCCTCGCCTCGGGCAACAATACTGTTACGGTTATTGTCTATTTCGATGATTATATTAGCCATTCTTTCAGACGTTCTATATAAATACGTAATTTTCAACACCCCAGTTACGTCTTAATAGTTAACAACTTCATTATACATACGTAACCTGTTTGCTAATAAAGTTGAGACTGGAAGTATGGTTGCCACCCATACTATAATATATAGTGTCGTACTATATTTTAGTCAATTGTACTATATATTATACAAAAACAATATAGTACGAAAAATACTATATTTTCATATGTCAAGAAAGGGTTATACAAATGTCACCGATATCACATCGTATGCGAATTGGATTTTTAATTCACCTCAAATCGGCGTCCTATTTTTTTTTTAATTTTTCCCAGTAAATACTATATTTTTTTTAATATTTTGACAATAATACTATGTGTGTAAAGAAAAAAGGTGGCAACCCTAACTGGAAGGAACTATTATGTCTACAATAGTAATCAAGTCTTAACGTATATTAGTAATAATGTTTCGCATGTCACACTTCCGCCGGCTATAGGTTGTATTTGCCAATCGGAAACTAATTATCAAATCTCATATCTGTAGCTATCTTAAGTGAATTCATTAAGAGTTATATTCCAATTACAAGCAAAATGCTACTTCAAATTTCGCTTTCCGTTGTTCAACGTCACTCATGTTTACTTCCATTACATTGCGTTTTAGGCTACATTCATTATCTTCTTTATAAAAACTTGAGCAGTAATGTACGAGGTACAATTTACCCGCTCGTTTCATTTGTTTATTGGTGGAGTTTACCGGGCAAAACGTGAACGTGCCTAGCTCAGTCGCGGTTTGGCGCGCAAACCAGTCGGACGTGTCGTCCGCCATTTTGAATTTTCTAGTGCCAGTGTTGTGGTTCTCGTTTTTGTGTAGCCTGGATGTACTAGTGTTGTGAAAAGTTGCTAAACTGTGCCTGGCACCTACCCCTGGTTTGTCGCAATTATAGGCGGCGCGTTGAAGGTAATTTTTTACAAGTTTGCGTTTTCAAGTTCGTTGTGTTTTGCGGCATTTTTCACGTAACGGTGAATCATCGATTTGTTGCATACTTGTTTGCGTTAAGTTACCGAAGTTTTATTATCTTGTTTAGGGTTCTCGTATTTAATCAGATGAAGTAACCCTCAGTAGGTACGCACTATTAACACCTATAGACCTTCGTGATACGGTTTCCAACAAGGACTTTTTTTACATGAACATACTTAAAATATTTTATAAGCACCTACGTGAATAACACTTCTAGCTGGACAAAAAAGCCTCTCCCAAAGATTTTTAAGAATAAAACGTTGAATTTTAGAAATTAATAAAAATGTAACAAATAAAAAAACAATTTTCAGTGAATTTTGATGCAGGCAAAATCCTTCTGCACTTAAATGCCTAACTCACGCTCAAGAGTTTACCAACTATGAGGTAAACGGTTTACCTCATAGTTGGTAAACTCTTAAGCGTGAGTGGTAAACCTAAACCTACACACCGATGCGGCGGCTAAAGGTATAATAAGTATTGTTAAAACTGATGGTACTTAATGGAGAAAAAAAAACTTAATCATCTGAACAAACATACAACTGTACATCAATAGGTATACTAACTTGTCCGACTGAAACCGGATATTTAGCATTTTGCCGAAACCGAAACCGAAGGTTCGGTCGGACACTACCGAAAGTACAGTGTGGGCGAGACCGAAAGATTCGGCAGTTTTTTAGCCGAAACCGAACGTTAGGTTAAAAAATGCTTTTAATGCCGAAACTGAATCCAAAACTTTAGTCGGACACTAATACTAACTTACCTACACTATAATAAACTCAAAGTAAATGTGTAAAAGCAAAATCATCTGCCCCTAAAAGTTAGAACAGTCTAATCAGAAAACAAATTAAAGTAAACGCGCCTATAATAACAAGACCCAATAATGAACCCAGTAGTTTGATAGCCAATCAAGGACTACATAAGTACATATCATACCCGAAGTTGGGTTGGGCCTTGGGATTATCCCTTCAATTTGGTTAAGTACTTACCTAATGTTTGAGCTGGTCGCTAGATTACGGTATTAATTTATCCCCGATGTCACCTTGGATGATACAGTGACATCGGGAATGTAATCAGAAATAAAGTTTTTCGACTGAGTTGATCATGCTCGACTCCAGTCTGGAGCATCGTCGCAAGGTTGCCAGCCTGTCGATCTATTACAGGATATATTTCGGAGAGTGTGCCGAGGAACTGCACAACCTTATTCCTCCGTCCCATTTTTACCATCGGACTACAAGACAAACGGCACTCCGGCATCGCTTTATGGTAGGAACTCCAAAAATACGCACGAAGCGTTTTGCTTCCACATTACTTATGCGAACTGCCAAGGAGTGGAACGCCCTGCCCGAGTCTGTGTTTCCGCATGAGTACAATCTGGGGCTCTTCAAGGCAAGAGTTAATAGGTATCTCATAGGTAAGCGTGCTCCACCGTAGACCGCATCATCACTTACCATCAGGTGGGACAGTGGTCAAACGCCTGCCTATTCATCATTTAAAAAAAATGTTTGCTTAGCGCAAACGCTGTGCTAAGTGAACTCTGGTTTGGACATCAGCAAGAGAGATGTCTAAAACTACCTACCTACCTACCTAATGATGATGGCCTGCAATCCCTCATTAGAAACATACGGCACTGTCACTCCTGCTGTGTACGGCTTTCTCAAGCTGCAAAGGCAGCCGAGATGAGTTGAGGCGAGGGCGACCTGACTGCCTTTTTCCAGGAACTTTCCTGAATAATTGGATTTTCCTATCCTACCTACTTACTAATACTTCGTCTTTACTATACAGCAGGAAGGTACGTGAAGCAATTGAAATCAGAAAACATCGAAATTTCAATCAAAATGAGGGACAGGGGATTTCGTCTTCGTGGAATCCAGTAATTAGCAAATGTAAGGGGGAAAAAACATCCCGACACACCATTGGATGTCGTGTTGTCTGTAGGCAAAGTAACAACCCTAGCGTACAAGTTAATAATCAAGATCAAGTGCGGGTAGTTCGCAAAACCCGCGCGGCAAGAAGATCTTGATACAATTTCTCGCCAGTCTGCCTGTGACCACGAACGTAACGTCACGTTCGAAACGTCAGGCCATAAATAAACGTAAGTTTGTACGCGATTAAGTCCCGTATTAGTTTTAAATTATGAGTGAAAATCGTGTTAGTTTAAATCAGTATACTTCGTATTGAATTTCATAATAAATTATTACCGAAAAATTCACAAATGGCAGCTATCATCTCATTATAATGTTAAAATTATAATTAAATACCAAGATGACAGCTGTCACATCTAGTCGTAACTATTAGAGGTAGACCGAGATAAGTCGTCAAAGATTTTGATAGCACACGCAGTGCAAGTGTTATTTTAAACGTCAAACACCTATGACATTATGACTTATAAATAACACTTGCACTGCGTATGCTATCAAAATCGTTGCAGACTTTTCTTGGTCTAACTCTAAGTACCTAATAATAATTTCGAATTAAAGTCGCTGGGTAATTCATTGAATTGAATATTTACTACTCGTAAACAAAATATTTACACTGGATTTGCAATTGATTGTAGAAATTGAATTAGAAATAGATTGACTTTCTTTATCCCTCAATTTGAAAATTGACTTACCGACCGAAATACTTTTCAATCTAAGTACTGGTACTTCACTCCTATAGAGCTGGTGAATGTCTAAGAAAAATATTGACTGATTTGTAATTTCGAGTCAGTTTGGTATATAAATCTGCTTGTACCTATACTCGTACCTTTTTTCCATAGCACACCTACACCTTGGTACGTCTGCATTGAATCATATAACCTATAAAATCGCTCATCGCCTATAAAGTTGGTAATTCAATTTGCTTTATTGACGTCAAAACGAGACACGGTTCTGTATCATAAAAGTTTTTCTAAGTATGTTAAGAAAGATGCAACACGACGAATACTTGGAGAAAGAGGGCGAAATGAATTTGCCGATAAAATTATGATATTGTGTCTAAACCGAAGTATCTACCTTTTTGCCAACTTGTTTCTTTGATGTCTGATTTGGGCTTTATGTCCAGCCAAGCGAATCTTATTCGGTTCAAGGTTGGAGATTTTGGCAATGTCGGACTTACTTTATTTGATACTTACAATTAAATCTATACGAAATTGAGGACAAAAGTTCAAATTGAATATTTTAGCAGACTGGGACTTTTTTCCACTTTCAACTCGAAATGTATAATTATTAATTTGTTATAACTAGATCTTGGTGTCGTATTAAGCTGAAATAAAGCTTGATCACGAAACAAAACCTCCTCGTCCGTATTTTAGCATTGTCCCGGTTGCATTGAGGAAGCTGGAGATCTCTTTGGCAACCTAAATCCATGATTTGAGACCCTTCTGACCTTCCTACCCAAGGGAGAAAATTAAACTTTTTCGGGAAAAGTGACTAGTTTATATCAAATGATATTTTGTACAAATAAAGTTCCAAGAAATTTATTGGTACGAGATGGAGTTCAAACACTTCGAACCCCTGAACTCTCTCTCTCTCTCTAGCCTCTAGGCTACCAATTGTACTCAGTAACCAATACTATTCCAATACCTATATTTACATATTTGACCCATGACATGAATACGACAACAGTGTTTAGCTTAAATTTGGTTGGCGGCTGTATGAGTGGGCTACACAGAACGCCAGATGCTCCTCTGAAATCTCTGAATGTGCTTGGGCGTTTAAAAGATACAAAATGTATGCGAGTTAGATTACTTAACAGTATCAAAGAAACGCCTATGAAATTGTTGAGGTACGAGATGGAGTTCAAACACTTCGAACCCCTGAACTCCCAAGCCTCTAGGCTACCAATTGTACTCAGTAACCAATACTATTCCAATACCTATATTTACATATTTGACCCATGACATGAATACGACAACAGTGTTTAGCTTAAATTTGGTTGGCGGCTGTATGAGTGGGCTACACAGAACGCCAGATGCTCCTCTGAAATCTCTGAATGTGCTTGGGCGTTTAAAAGATACAAAATGTATGCGAGTTAGATTACTTAACAGTATCAAAGAAACGCCTATGAAATTGTTGAGCCCAATAAGTATCAATTCAATTCAATTCAATTCAATATTTTATTGATAAAATATACATTTTACACGTCAAATTTTTCAAAGGTACATATACAGTTTTTTATTATTAACACATTAATACACATTTTGCTATCAGTTAGTTATACATATTACGAAATTAGATATTTTTATATTATATATTACATGTCCATTTATTATTTAATCATTGAATACTACTTACTAAAAAAAAACTCATCAATCGAGTACAGAGCGTCTATTTCAAGTTTTGCTTTAATTTGTCGTACAAATGAATTATAGCTTGAAGCCTGTTTAATTTCCGGAGAGATTGCATTGTAAACCTTAGTACCAATGTAACTAGGATTTTTCTTAGCCTTAACGAGTCGTGTTTGAGGTAAGTTAAGCTCATGCCGCCGTCGGGTAATGGAGCCGTGCGTATCAGCGTTGGTACGGAAGAGATGAACGTGTTTTCTGACGTACTTAGCCAGTTCTAGGATATAAAGACTGGGTAATGTTAAGATTTTGTGATTCCTGAACAGGTCTTTTGCAGGATGATCCCAACTCACACCGGCGATAATACGCACTGCTCTTTTTTGGAGCCTGAATACTCTCTCGCGTTCCGCAGCCGAGCCCCAAAGGTCAATTCCATATATTAAAATAGAGTTAAAATAACCATAATAGGCCTTTTTTACGTTAGTGGAACTGAGACATGGACGCAGTCTGCTAAGAGCAAAGCAAGCAGAGGACAGTCTTTGACATAAGTTGTCAATATGGGGTGCCCATTTCAATCCAGCATCAATGGTTAGCCCTAAATATTTTACCTGGTCAACTTAAGGCACAGGTTGGTCATTGCACATAATATTTAATGAGTAATCACTTGAGCAACGCAGACTGAAGTGAATGATGTGTGTTTTCTCCACATTTAGTACCAAGCCATTAGCAGAAAACCATGATGATATTTGATCCATTACTTCTTGTAGTTTAGATTTTAATAGAAGGTATGTTTCAGCCGCGACAATGACACACCCATCGTCGGCAAATAGAACAAATTCCGCCTGGTCTGAGGCTGAGGTAAAGTCATTCATGAGCAAGATGAACAGGTTGTTTCCCATTATAGATCCTTGTGGTACAGCGCAGGGGCCCAGTTCTAGCAGGTCAGATTTTGTTCCATTCACCGACGTGAGCTGTTTGCGAGTCTCGAGGAATGATTCGATTACCCGGTGAAAGTTACCAGTGATTCCGTAGTGGTCAAGCTTTGCTAATATGAGCGGATGACTTACGAGTTCAAAGGCACGTGATAGATCGCAAAAAATCGCTGCCACCTGTCGCCGTCCGTCCAGGTGACCCAATACTCTAGATATGACGTCACGCGCCGCGTCTATTGTTGACCGGCCAGGTTGATAAGCGTATTGCTGTTTATTTAACAATTCATTATTATTGAAAAAGGACATAAGTTCATCGCTTAATAATCGCTCAAAAACTTTAGAGAATATGGGAATCAATGAGATTGGTCTATAATTTTTTAACACATCCTTATCACCCTTACCTTTGTACACCGGTTGGACTTTGACCTTTTTAAAATTGGAGGGATAAATTCCGTCTGCTATGCAATGATTGAATAGTTTAGTGAAAATATCTATAATAAATGATGGAAGTATATCGAATAGCCGGGTCGACATATCATTAATATCTGTTTATCAACAAAGGAATACTGAGACAATTGAAATATGTGCAAAATATTGTATGCCGGAAATTAGACAGCTGTGATGCAAGTTGTCTGAGCTTTATATATCAAACGATACTCAACGTTGAATATTTAAACTTGCTTTTTATTGATTATCATTGTGACAAAACACAAACTGAGACAGAAATCCAGTTATTTGACTGTACTGAGTCGAACTCGCGTTCCAGGGGTTCCGTTCATTACACAATTTTTAACAATGTATTTTTTATGTGAAACGTGAGTAATGTCTTTAAAAAACCCGTAGGGGTCGGTTCCGTTTTTTCCTTTTGAGGTACGGAACCCTAAAAATACGGTTATCCATGCTTTTCCATATTTATCTTTTTCTCTGTTACGTAAAAAGGTTTAACAAAAAAGGTCTAAATGAAAACCATCGAAATGTAGAGTGGGCTTTCCAAATGAATCTTTTTACACATTAATATCGTAGATTTTATAACGTGGTTTTTTCGCACATCAAAGCAGCTTTTGACGCTTCTGCATGCCCTAGTTTATTTAAAAATGCCACGTTTTTAATTGCACTACTTTTTAATTCGCGACCCATTTAAAGCTATGAAGCCAAGGAATTAACGATTAAACTCGGGATTTTAAAGTTTTAAGGATACGTCTGTCTGGCTTGCATAAGTTTTAGATTCTTAAATTAATGTTGCAAGGCCTCACATAAGAGTTTCGTATAGTTAACGCTATCTATAACGCTATCTCTCTGAGCGCGTGGCCATTGTGTGTGAGCCTCAGGCACAAAAAGGCCACGCGCTCGCACAAAAGAAATAATGGCTTTTGTTTAACAGAATGCCATTGTTAGTACGTAAGTGAACGAGGTCAGTAGAGATAGCGTTAACTATAACATTGCCGACTACTGAGGTAGAACCAATTGAATCTATAGATGAAATGCCGCAGTGTAACGCACTTAGATGCGAGTCCTCGCATCTAATCAGGGGGGGAAGCTCTCACCGGGTGACAATGCAATATTTTGATACCATCGAGCTGATCTGATGATGGACACGAGATGTGGCCATAGGAACTCTGTCGTAAACAACGCAACCTAATTGTGTTTGGGTTTGGTAAAATTGTCTCGATGAGTATTATTAGCATTCCATGAAATTGTCCACCGCTGTTCCATACGAACGCGAAATTTCTAAAGATTTTCAGGTATAAGAGTTTGCTTTTCTATGACAAATGGTCAATAATATGCAAAGAAAAATAATCGCTTGCTTTAAATGCCGAAAAAAAAAGTCACAACACAGGAAGTAAAATGCGTCTGTACGGGACAGCCCGTGGAATGCTCCATTAGTTGCCTGTTGAAAGAAAAGTACATGCAGTCAGCGATAAAATCTTGTATCAATACGAATTTTGTCAAAAAATTATTGCTTGTTACTTTTCTGTTACATTCAGTACATGCCGTGATTCTTTTACTTGATGGTCTCATCGGAAGATCAGCGCTGGAAGTCGCCAGCGTCATACTGGGATGAGGCCATTTCGTGGCACTTTCTCCTTAAGTTTTTCGTACAGTCGCCATCACATATATCGGAGCGGACGAGGTGCTCAAAAATATCTGAATGCTCACTAACGCCTTAACAATAGAGGCGTGTTCAGATATTTGTGAGCACCTTGGCCGCTCCGATATATCTGATGGCGACTGTACATGAAAGTTTAATTGTCTCGTTTGTGTTTACGAATAAAATATTTCTATACTTATACAATTGTTGATACTCGCGTCGCTATTCGATAAAAACACAATAATATATATGTTTAACATATGCATCAGACCTTTAAAAATGTGTGTAAAGGTGCATTATAAACAGTTAGCTTTTAGTATGCCTTAGTTATAGTAATAGGCACTTAAACAACGTTGATTGCAGTGTTGGCCGAAACGTTAATGCAATTAACCATTAACCAGTACAAATTGAACCGTAAACTGTAACCGTCCGTTACGATTTACGGTTCAATTTGTACTGGTTAATGGTTAATTGCAATTAACGTTCGGCCGACACTGGTTGATTGCTTGAGAAATATTTGCAAATTTCTTATCTTGGGAAACCATTAAAGTTGTAGAATTGTTCTCTGCGTTTATTTTCGCGATTCCTTATAGTCACGGCCAACTGGGATGGAAACGTGACTTACGGCGCTCTTCTGGGATTCCAGCCACGTGTTGCAGGCCTTACAGCCAACATAAAAATATTCTCCAAAGTATACTTGTATTTTGTCGCTTATAAATATTGTAAACGACTATATTCTGTTTTTTTATTCCGTAGACTAAAATGGCATTTCATGTGGTACTAAGAAATGTCATGTCATACACATGAAACGTCATTTTAGTCTACGGAATAAAAAAACAGACTTCGAGTAGTTGATATGACGTGTAAAAAATTGTACTCTTTTTACCAATAAATACTTAATCTGAATCTGTTGATAATGATTACAAACCGTGCCCAAAGTCTTTAATTATTTTCGCCCTTTTCTTATTGTTCAAAAATTTCCTATTTACACGATTTAGCTAGCTGGGCACCTACTAATCATACAGTTTAATAACTTCGTTGTTGGCAGAAAACTTAAGTCAACTTAGCAGTAGCGTAGTCAGCAAAACTATTAGCTTAGCAAATATGTACAGGGGTGCTAAGCTAATAGTTTTGTATAAGTACATACGATACATATTAACTTTTCTTCCGACATAGAGTAACTTATACTAGAGCGGTACTGTCATAGTAAATTTTGTAACCCCAGTAAATTCACTGCCATTTGTCGACACACTTTAAAACTAAAAATGAAGATTTATAAAAATACGATAAAATGTATTTAAATATAGATAAATGATTTTTTTTATTTGCATTAATTATTTTTATGATTTTGACCCATGTTCTTTCACTGATATGCGTTAAAATTGTTAAATAACAAACGAAACCGTCAACGCCATCTATACGACTGTAGGCCAAAACTAGTAGCGCCCTCTGAACGAGAATCAAATTTTCTTGATTTTCGAGGCACGTTTTTTCCTTAGACTGTATCCATCTATTACGGAGTTATATCTATCTTTGTCTTCCGATAAGAATCTAATTCTATTCATTGCGCTGCAGTTATCATACGATACCCCTTCCATCAAAACTTGACCTGCAACAAGTTACAAGTTAATTTCAACCGTGTCACGTACTTCACAAAGTCTAATTTAATTACTGCGATTGCTTCTAAAGCTTTTGTTTCTAAACAATTTATCATTGGTGTAGAAAGCAGTGCAGTGTCATTACAACCGGTATTGACGATCTGACCTTGCGTTGGTGAAATTGGAGCGAGACCTTCACTTGTTATGTACTAGTTTATATTTTTGAAGTAAAACTGCTTGACGCGACTAGAGGGCTTTTTTCTCTGACGGAAGTAACGCAGTGATGCCAGAGCACTGAAAACTAAAATACGACCCCGATCTAAAAAAGGTATGATTTTACCAAAAAAAGTACAATTTCAGTTTTTGTTCCAAAAAACAATATAAACAGCAAAAGCGTTTTAGAAACGGGTGACTTTTTTAAACTGATAATTCACGAAAACTAGTAGTAAACTAGTAAACTAAACTAGTACGCAAAACAGTTAGGTACAAAAATACCAAAACAAAAAGTCACAAATTTTTACGCAAATAAATCGTACTTTTTTGGTCTGTCACTATTATTTCTAAGCCATTTTGGCATATTTTTGAACCGCTCATACGAAAAGTACGTAAAATCGTACTAAAATGTACGGTTTAGCCAAAAAGTACGATTTTAGTACGGTTTTGGGCGGGGTACGTTTTAAGTACGCATGCTTTTCAAAAAGTACGTAAAATCGTACTAAAAGGTACGATCTGGCAACACTGAAGTAACGCTCAGTAGTGACACACGCACAATAGGACACACGTCAGTGCCAACATAGCGATAAACGTCATCGTCAAAGAAGTCTTCAATCGCGCGTAAAAACTACACGCACACACTTTTTTTTTGAGGATAGTTTGGTTATTTCGACCGTTTGATTGTTGAACGTTTTTTAGCTTTAAACTAGCAGGCAGTTAAGGAAATGGTAGCACAAATTAAATAATCTTTTGTTATGCATTGTAACTACTAGTAGGTCAAAACTCCTGGGGTATGGTTTTGCAAGAGATAATCTCCCGAATAATGTCATCAAAATGCTACGAAAACTACCGCCTCGTTACAA
This sequence comes from Cydia strobilella, assembly GCF_947568885.1. Lineage (NCBI taxonomy): Eukaryota > Metazoa > Arthropoda > Insecta > Lepidoptera > Tortricidae > Cydia > Cydia strobilella. The sequence goes on along the minus strand of NC_086043.1, from coordinate 3,290,651 downwards.
AACGTGTGAATCGCACCAAAAATTATGAAAGCCGATTAAGTTTGATATTAAGTAAAAAAAGTAGGGTACTTATTCCAAAATATAATTACCATCTAACAACAGCAACGGCCACTGAAATCAAAATAATGTATTGTACCACGGGCATTTTCGATTTTCAAAACTTTGCTGTTAGATTCTTGCTTTTCTATAAAAAATCCATTCTAAATAGTTTTCTTGCTAGCGGAGGTGCTGAATAAGCAAGGCAAGCAGATATATTCTTGAGGGTGTCCAGATGTTTTATAACCGATGCATGCCTACGGTAAGTTTGTTTGCTTAAATAAAAACAGTAATTATTATCTAAACCAAGCTGACCTTACCTGATGTTGTCTACTAAAGTACAGACGCTAACCACGAACAATTTTGTACATTCAGCCGCCTGTTCCTATCTCTATCGCACGCGCTCGCACAGTGGCATTAACCGCTGCCATCATGGGCGGGACAGCTATATAATTACGGGCGTGCGATAGAGATAGGAAATAGGAATTCTACGTGCTTAGCGGCCTTACTTTATCAAGGTAATTCCTAGGTAATACCACAGAATAAATAATAGTACTAGGTACAGAAGGTTCACTCTAACAAAACGCGTCTATTACTACAGATATGACCGCTAGATGGCGCAAGCGCAAGCAGGCGTCAGTTCCGTAGCGGTGCGCGGCAACTACTATGGCTAGACACCGAAATTGGTGTGGGCCGCATGTACTTGTAGCGACGCGACGAAATCGCGGAGTGAGCCACGCCTGGTAATTCTAAATAATCTTGCATTTAAATTTTTTTTGGCACAGTAGGGAATATTGAGGAAGTTAACGGCACTCCATATATCTGTAACCTTGTACCAGAATCGACTGGCGTGAATTGGCAGCTAGCTGAGACGTTGCCACACAAGATGATACTGATATATATCAAATTGCATCTTGCATGAAATTGAAGGTGCGCTCTGAGTATTAAGCAACCTGTAAAAGCGAGAGGCCAATTTGAACATACATTTTTAATCGAAATGATGTCATTTTGTTATCATTTGCGCGTGCATTTAACCGTTAAAATTTTGACCATACTTATATTCTTAAAATATTGTATAGCTCCACTAAGGATATTTTAAATTCAACCTCTAAGGGGGTAGAAATGAGTTTTAAAGTATATAACAACTTCTGCGCGAAGGAAAGTCGCCAGCGAAGGCTAGTCGCCAGCGAAGACTAGTAAATACCAAAAGTCATAATTTGTTTAAAACTTTACAACCCGACCGAGAAAACAGTGAGTAGGTATTACTTTTAAAGTGGCACTAGAAAGGATGTCTATAGGATAGTTTCTTAATCGGTCATTGTTGTTATTCTACAGACCGTATATTTGTACATACACACGAGTATACCTACTTATCGTCTGCATTGAATTCCGAAACACCAGCAAATAGAAAGCTGAACACAATAACATTGTGCCTTTATGCACATATTGCAGAGACCAGAACAATAGACGAATTGACTAGTAGTGAAACTAAAAACGACGAATGAAGAGATTTTGAGTATGGTCACAGAATAAGTAATAGAATTATCATACAGAACGGCCACGCACCGCCCCGTCCCGACTCGAATTATCTCGCCCCGCGACAGCAGATTGACGGCCGTTTGCCGGCCGCTCAGTACTATTTTTAAGCAACTTACACTATTACGCATGACGCGTGTACAGACGTGCCGTTCACACATAGAAACGCAATTGATTTTTGATGTATAGTGTGTCCGCCCTGTGATATGGTAGGAGAAAGGCGAAGCTTATTAAATATCATAAGGAATAGGAGAGGCAAGATGTTAGGACACCTGATACGAAACGACAACTTTTTCCTAAACATCCTGGAAGGCAAAATTAAAAACACGAGAGGCAGTGGAAAGCCTAGAATCACATATATCAGCCAAGTGAAAGAGTATGCATCGCAGGAGCAAATCAAAAGACTGGCTCATTACAGAAAGGATTGGCAATTACTCCACCGACAAGAACAAAGCTCTTAAGTTATGATGATGATGATGACACGTAACGTTTGCGTGGGTTCCTCAATGTTTGCATGCAGTGTCTGTTCTATTACTAACACATCGTAGGTAGACCTTATCACGTTGAATTAAGATTCACGTATGGTCAATTTATTTTGTCAATTGGCTGCTCGCTACTACCATAACCATTATAAGTGAGATCTCCAGATACGCATAAGTGCTAAGGTTATAGAAGTCATTTTGTACTGGATGGTAACCAAACGATGCTAATATAGCCCCGGGTTAATGTTGATGATGATGTTGGAACTGAAAATACCGTCTAATCAATAAATGTAACCATCCTTGCTGATCGTGTATTATACAATACAATACTCTTTATTGCACACCTTACACAGTTTACAAGATCTGCATCCACTAGGGAATGCAATAACCGACCAACGATCATAACCGGTTTCGGTTATGCGCGGAAAATAACCGATAATTAGTTACGGTTATTTTCGACAAAAATGTTAAATTTACAACCAAGTAATCAAAAAATTACAAAAATAAAGGTACACTATTAGGGAATGTCAGTAAGTCTTCGTTTTTTAATAAAACATACAAAATATAGTAAAAGTGAAATTATGACCTTGGACGTGGTACAATATTCAATCAAAGTATTTCATAAATAAGGCAAATAAATTAGGTATATTTCGTTATTAAAGAACACGAATGACAAAAGTTATTGTCACAGGCGTCACACCCAGAAAAGGCAGGATTTTGTAGTCATTAGAAGATCAGTTCATAGAATTTAAGTCATAAATAAATTACCGAAAATAACCGTAACCGGTTATTCGAGTTTCCAGTAATCGGTCATGAACTCATGAAATTTTGCCAAAATAATCGGTAATAACCGATTTGCATTCCCTATCGTTAAGACAACAAGAACTTACTGTACTTACTGAAGCATCAAAGTTTGTAAGTAACTACGTGTAGGTACTACGAGTAAATTCATCCCTCTTGTTAGTTCCAAGATGTTATTGAAACTAGTACGAAGTTTCTCGTCTAATGATCTTCAAGGGCTAAACCATGAATAATTGAATTATACAACACAATAGGAAAACAAAACTTTACCCATTCTTGGTTAGCGTTGATTCTGTGGGCCTAAATTGTGTAGATTAGGCGTGAAGACAATTCGACGTTGCGACATGTATCGTGTATACGTATATATTATTACATTTATTACATTTCATAAAGGTAGTACACTGGAGTATTAAAAACAGATGCTACTAGAAAATAGTATAAGTACGGTAAGTATAGTCTTGCGTCAAGAGGAAAGCTCCACTACATATTTCTGATTATGTACAACAATAAAATTATTTGATACAGGCCAAAATATACCGACAGAATTTCGGTTCCAATCCTTCACTACCGGGAACAGAAACTTTTGCTTTTCTGTGTATTTAGTGTCTTTTGCTCTTTATGATTTGACATATCCGACACGTGTAATATTACATATTATGCTAATAAACTATGACTAACAATAACGAAGTATTTTCGAACATCGCAAACGTCCAAAGTCTGCTGTTATCGGCCAATCTTATCGGCACTCCGTCCGTTACTTAATTACTGTTAATGTGTAACAGAACTTCCTTGAGGCACTGACATATTAAATATATTAAACCCGCCATCAACCAATCATCACTCTAGCAATCATCGACTTTATAAACGTGAGTGACCCGGTTTAATAATTTAATACTGTTAATTTTTCGTTAATTGTATATCGTTTTCGCTTCGTAGGTACGTTGCTTTACGTTAGATCTATCCGGGTGTGGCCTGTAAAACGAGCAAATAATTAAAATATAGATTGCACTCCTCAAACGGTGACACATTTATTCATTAACTTTTAATAAAAATTAAGTTTTTCGACTTCCTATTTTTCATGATGTGTACCTAAGTATTGTATTGTATATTTGATTATGTATACTGCGAAATGGAGTATCGAGACAAACCATTCTGGTTTAACGATACTTTTTATTAATTACCATGTAAAATTTGTGATTTATCTCTAGTAAATAATAATAAAATAAATCATCATCATCATGTCAGCCGATAGACGTCCACTGCTGGACATAGGCCTCCCCCAAGGCTCGCCACTCCTTGTTTTTATCCCTTGGGGGGGATTGCCGTAGTCGCCACGCTTGGCAGGCGGGTTGGCGACCGCAGTTTGATAGAGGTAGTTCTCGGAGGACGCTGCTGCCCATCCACCGGATTTCCTTAAGTCGCCTCTTACGACACCCACGGAAAGATAGGGGGGGGTGGTGCTATTCTTACCCTATCTTCAATGTACGCCATTATCATTGTGACTGACGTTGCTTGTCACGCCTTTAACATAACAAAATTCGCAATACATTGCGTCTTAGAATAAAAGTGTATTAAAAATCAAAAGACAAGTTATTTTTAAAAGTCGCTGAACAAAATGTTGGTCAGTATGAGGAGTACAGCCTACAGTAATTTTTTGCTCATACTACAGGCCACACCGGTATAATATACTGACATCAAACCTAGTCAGGGTTTCTTTAAGTGCATGGCATGGGGTCCACGGACTCCTTAGGGGTCAGTAGCATGTTTATTAGGGGTCCGTTACCTATTGTAAACATACTTATTAGGGAATCTTGTAATAAACTTGACAAGACCTAATAAAAATAAATTTTAAAATATAAATAATTCTTATTATTATCTTTAAATACTTTTAGACTGGGGTCCGTGGAATTGTTCAAATTGTGAAAATGGTCCGTGACTGCAAAAAGTTTAAGAAACCCTGCTTTAAGTTGTCGACGCAAATTACAATCAATGAAAATGAAAGGAATTCCATGGAATACAAATTATTAAGTAATTAATAATATGAGAAGGTAAGTACTTAAGTATGGCGTCTTCTGTCTGATGGTATACCGCAAAAATAGAAAACTGGCCAAGTGCGAGTCGGACTCGCCCACCGAGGGTTTCGTATTTGTTGTTATAACGGCAACAGAAATACATCATCTGTGAAAATTTCAACTGTCTAGCTATCACGGTTCATGAGATACAGTCTGGTAACAGACAGACGGACAGCGGGGAGTCTTAGTAATAGGGTTTTTACCCTTTGGGTACGGAACCCTAAAAATCTAAATTTCGTTATATGCATCGCTCGAATACGTGATCGAATAGAGGCAGATAACGAAAATTTTCGCGGTAAGCCCCCTGAACAACGTAGAAAATGGGTACTACGTTTGTATGGAGAAACGGCCGTCCTTTTTCCTCTTAAACACTTGCAGAGGGCCTAATTGATTAACTTATTTGCTATGCTTGCTCGCTATCACTTGCTCCCTCTAACGCATAACTGCGTCCCTTGGACTGGCCTACGCTGGGCCATGAGGAGCCATTACAATTCTATCCAGCAATTTAAATTTAACCCTGTAACCTGTAACGTATGCGTGGGTTCCTCAATGTTTGCATGCAGTGTCTATTCCTTTACTAACACATCGTAGATAGACCTTATCACGTTGAATTAAGGTTCACGACTGGTCAATTTATTTTGTCAATTGGCTGCTCGCTCCTACAAAACCATTATAAGTGAGATCTCCAGATACGCATAAGTGCTAAGGTTATGGAAGTCATTTTATACTGGATGGTAACCAAGCGATGCTAATATAGCCCTGGGTTAACCTTGAACTTGACGAGGGGTGGGTTTAGCCTTCTTTCTAAAAGGGCGTAAGCGACGTTGTTTTAGTATGAAAGTATGTCTTTTGTGGAAAGGTGTTAGTTTACACGTCAGGTAGCAATTTTTTAATACTGCAGTGTTGTTTGACACTGCAGAGTAAACATAATTATGTTGAATGCGAAAGTATTATTTAAAATAAAACCGGCCAAGAGTCGGACTCGCGCACGAAGGGTACGGAACCCTTCGTGCGCGAGTCCGACTCTTGGCCGGTTTTATTTTAAATAATACTTTCGCATTCAACATAATTATGTTTACTCTACCATTACGGAAAAAAACGGCAAAAAAATCACGTTTGTTGTATGGGAGCCCCATTTAAATATTTATTTTATTCTATTTTTAGTATTTGTTGTTATAGCGGCAACAGAAATAAACTGTGAAAATTTCAACTGTCTAGCTATCACGGTTCATGAGGTACAGCCTGGTGACAAACAGACGGACAGCGGAGTCTTAGTAATAGGGTCCCGTTTTTACACTTTTTACCCTTTGGGTACGGAACCCTAAAAACAGACTTTTTTTTCAACAAACCCTTTAAAGTTAGGTCACTTGTCATTTACTTTCGAGTAAAGGGCCTGTTTTCAAACGATGTGCTTATTTTAATAACAAAACTTCCGTGAGACATAGACATATTAAATATATTAATAACGGGTCACTCACGTGTTTTAAGTCGAAAACGCTCGACATGTTTCACTCCGTACCCGTCCGTCCGTATGTTTGTGTCCGTGATGTGCTTATTGTCAATTGTCATATGAACAAGTGACACGACACTGGATTTTTAAAAAAATCCAAACTAGTTTAGTAAGTAAATTTAAGACACCGTGCACCATACTTATCAAAAGATTTGCAAAAAAAATAGTATCTAATATATCACACGACACTGTCACGACACGTAAATGAACCCCGCCTACGCCAAATTCAAAACTATCCTTTCCTCTCCCACCTTATCTTGTAAGCAAGAGTGACAAAGACAGCAAGATTGCGAAATTTTGGAATAGATGCGCCGGCGCTGGTTCGACGCACGCCATTCATGCCGGTGTCAATGACATTAGAGCGGCCGAAAAAAAGTGGTTCACGGCAATATGATGCTGAATGCCTACCACTAACTACTTCGTTCGTTTGTTCGTCTATTTGGCTCTATCGCTCGAATATATTTATATATTATAATTTTTATACATATATGAGCGGACATCTTACACAGATCAACCTATCCCCAAACTAAGCAAAGCTTGTACTATGGGTGCTATACGACGATATACATAGTAAACACCCATGACTCAGGAACAAATATCTGTGTTCATCACACAAATAAATGCCCTTACCGCGATTCGAACCCAGGACCATCGGCTTCACAGGCAAAGTCACTACCCACTAGGCCAGACCGGTCGTCTGTTGCAAGGCAATATAAATGTGCACGTTGCGGAAAGTTCTCGGAAATATCAGAGGAAACAAAGGAAACTTTCATTTTGAAAATGGAAAATTTAGATTCTCATACAAAAAAAATCGAAATTTTATCATGTGGTCGAAATTATATCGCACTTGTATAAAGCCATGCACAATCCTGCTGAGGTAGCAATTTTGACCAATATCCTGCACATGTTAGGTACTTAAGCAACCATGTCAGTTGGTAAGAGCCCCGGGCGGAGCGTGACGGATTGTCTTAATGTAACTGAGATTAGATTAGTATGCGACAGTTAGGTCGCAATTTTTTTGCGCTGTTCTACTTTTGAGCCAAATTAACTTTCAAGAATGATGATAACACGTTTAGAACGCGCCCTAATGCGGACCAAAACTTCATACTTTTATTTGCTAAATTGCACGTACATAATAGATGTTATAATGTTACACATAACAAGTGTCAACACGAAATAAAACTATGAAAACGGATTATATCGCGTATATTGAATTTATAATACATCCCGACGTTTCGAACTCTTTACAGCGTTCGTGGTCAACGGGTGACTGAGGAAAAATTACAAAATGCAAAAATACCCACATACTAAAATAATGAACAATCATAGACTACAAACTTTAAGGCTGGTTGTACATGCAAAATCGGTTCATAAGGCTAGTTATACACTATAATTATTTTTCAAGTAAAGATATATATATATACGCGATAAAAATAAACTATGCCGGCTCCAACCCTACACCACGGACCCGAGAAGATTTAATTCCCTCCTAAATTGTAGGAGGGTATCCCAATATGGGACCGGCAACAAACTCGGCCCTCCTCCGCGCGCTCCGCGCCTCCTCCGCGGCTCCTGTAGTCCACCTGATAAAGGAGCAAGCGAGACATAGACTGTGAGACCGTAGTGTTGGATGATGCTGGACATTCTGATGTTTTGAAAAGATGTGTCCCGCCGAGTTTGTTGCCGGTCCCATATTGGGATACCCTCCTACAATTTAGGAGGGAATTAAATCTTCTCGGGTCCGTGGTGTAGGGTTGGAGCCGGCATAGTTTATTTTTATCGCGTATATATATATATCTTTACTTGAAAAATAATTATAGTGTATAACTAGCCTTATGAACCGATTTTGCATGTACAACCAGCCTTAAAGTTTGTAGTCTATGATTGTTCATTATTTTAGTATGTGGGTATTTTTGCATTTTGTAATTTTTCCTCAGTCACCCGTTGACCACGAACGCTGTAAAGAGTTCGAAACGTCGGGATGTATTATAAATTCAATATACGCGATATAATCCGTTTTCATAGTTTTATTTCATGAGTAACTATCGCGGTAACCGAAGACAATATTAAGTGTCAACACATTTAGCCAGAAGGCATGCAAATTAAAAACACAGTTTTATTTATCGAATTTTAACTGTTGTGAGACTTTTGAGACATACTAACATCAAATAATTTTATTTTATTTCATGATTGTCTAGTTCGTCGATAGACAAAACAAAGACATATTGTTTTGTCGACGATTTTTTAAATGTATTATACTAGTAGGCCGAGCACATGATAGCCGCGAGATAGACTACCCGTCTTTTACTAACTACATACATACATATAATCACGCCTATTTCCCGGAGGGGTAGGCAGAGACCACGGATTTCCACTTGCTACGATCCTAACATACCTCTTTCGCTTCCTTCACTTTCATAACATTCCTCATACACGCTCGCCGGTTTAGGGTGCTCTTGACCTGGCCTTTCTTCAGGATTTCCCCGATCTGATCAGAGAAAGTCCGCCGAGGTCTGCCCCTTCCAACTCCCGTTTCTACCTCTCCCTTATATACTCTCTTTGTTAGCCTCCTTTCACTCATTCTTTCCACGTGTCCAAACCATCTCAACATACCTTTCTCAATTTTTGTCACTACATCTTCGCTCAGTCCACACTTTTCCCTTATCACACTGTTCCTAATTCTATCTTGTAATCTCACCCCACATACACTACTACTCTTTACTCTTTTACTAACTGTATGAATTAAAGGGGGACGGGTAGTCTATGTCGCGGCGAGATACTCTCGCGCCAATCATGCGCTAGCCCGGCTGTCACTTGCTTCTTGATTTTAGGTCATTTCGGAATAATGCGAGGGATTATAAAGATTGATTATTTCAGCTAATATACTCTAACCCTTAAGATAAGATTAATCAATTAGGTCCCTTTTCAAACCCCTCTTTAAATGTCCGGGCTCAGGCGGTAACGCACACAGGCGCAACCGTGTGGTAATCCGCATTAAGATCGGCATGAATTACTTGTCATTATTTTGAACAACACATCTTTGTGGCTGCCAGAATGGAATTAATGTAATAGGATTCCTCAAAATACGTTCAACACATTAAGTTAAATCCTTTATAATAGACCCGTTAAAGCTCATATTCACGTTCCTGAAGCGTTAAATGTGCTTCTATTGTAACCCTTCTAAAACCCTATTATTTTTAAGGACGCTCTCGACCCTTTCCGAATGTTAGCTTAGTTTGCTATTTATTTTCAAAGGACATTCTAGAACCTTTCCGAATGTTAGTTACCTATAGGTAATAGTTATGTTAGCTAGTTAGCTTAGACCGTCAATTTAGACATGATCTCTAACAAGCTTCTGGGTGATTGTTGTGCCGTAGCTATAATGTTTGGAAACTATTTTAACAGCTTAGAAATTGGTAACTTGAGTAACTTCTATTCAGAATAACGCGAAATCAAGAAAAAAGTTACAAAAAACTTTCTCACCCACGATTTTAAAAAAACCGGCCAAGTGCGAGACGGACTCGCGCACGACTGGGTTCCGAACCCTTACGCAAAAAAACGGCAAAAAAAATTACGTTTGGTTGTATGGGAGCCCCACTTTAATATTTATTTTATTCTGTTTTCTGTGAAAATTTCAACTTTCTAGCTATCACGATTCATGAGATACAGCCTGGTGACAGACGGACAGACAGGCAGACAGCGGAGTCTTAGTAATAGGGTCCCGTTTTTACCCTTTGGGTACGGAACCCTATAAATAAGGTAATAAAATTTAGAGGGCTTTTCTCAATGAATATTACAAATTCACTCAAAAAAACTGGAAATTTCTATTAACATTTCCATACCAAATGAATCGTCATTGCTCTAGACTAGAGTATTTTTTTATACTAACCTGTATAAGTGTCTCACGTCCCACTGCTGGGCAAAGGCCTCCCCTCTTGCGCTCCATTTGGTCTTATCCAATACGCACTCCCACCACTCACAAAATATCAATGATGGATCTAAGTGGAATATGAAGTAAGTATGCTATGCGCAAATATGCTATCCTCGGCGAGGGCTACATATTTGCGCCGTTCGGAGTCGAAACTCTGGGACCGTGGGGGCCCAGTGCCAAATCATTATTTAAAGATATTTCCGAGCGCCTTGTAGACGCCTCTGGTGACCAGAGGGCTGGCAGCTACTTCGGCCAGAGACTAAGTCTGGCCATACAAAGAGGTAACGCTGCCAGTCTTCTGGGCACCATTCCATATGATAGCGACCTGGGGAGCATTTTTTATTTATAAGTTTATTTTAAGTTTTATAAGTTTAGTTTAGTTTTTGAGATTAGTTAGTTTATTTAATTTTAAATTTATTACATTATATAAGTTACCTGTACCTAAATAAATGACATAGTAAGTATGTATCTCTATGGTAGCTACAACTAAAGTTTGTCTAAGTTTTTAAAGTAAAACTTCTTTAGGCGCGACTAGAGGTAGAGGGTAACTCAGATTTTTTTTCTGACGGAAGCAACGTTCAGTAGTGACACGCATCGTCAAAGAAGTTTTACTTCAATCGCGCGTAAAGATTACACGCACACACTTTTAATACGGACTGTAATGGATCTCCCAGTTCCAGTAGGTAACCGATGATGATTAAAACACCTGCTTACTTGTAGCATAGAGTAACTTATACTAGAGCGGTACTGTCATAGTAAATTTTGTAACCCCAGTAAATTCACTGCCATCTATCGACACACTTTAAAACTAAAAATGAAGATTTATAAAAATACGATAATATTATGTATTTAAATATGGATAAATGATTTTTTTTATTTGCATTAATTATTTTTATGATTTTGACCCATGTTCTTTCACTGATATGCGTTAAAATTGTTAAATAACAAACGAAACCGTCAACGCCATACGCCATACGACAGTAGGCCAAGGCTAGTAGCGCCCTCTGATCGAGAATCAAATTTTCTTGATTTTCGAGGCACGTTTTTTTCTTAGACTGTATCCATCTATTACGGAGTTATATCTTTGCTTGTAGATTTAAAGAGATTAAAAATTATAAACACGTTCCAATTAACACGTTTCGTCCCCTCATTATAAGGTTTATCATGTTCACGACTTGATGTTCCTTTATAAGCTAGTTAACTGCAGAGGTATATGTTGTCCTGAGTTGCTAAAATCTGTAAACTTTACCATACCTAGTAGATTACCTAGAAAAGGAACCTACAAATTGTTTAAAGAGCGCTTTAGGAGGACAAGGCTAGGCACCAATTCGCCAATCTCTAGAATGGTACGGCTATACAACTCAATCCCTGACTCCGGGAGTATAGATATATTTAATGATTCTGAAACTAAATACAGAAACTCTATTGTCTCGCACCTAAAGCCACATTAGAGGAATTGTCACTACATTTAATCCCATGTTCTTTTATTGTTACTATAAGTCTATGTCTGCATGTCTGCATGCTTATCTTCTCTACCTTAAGTAAATCTAATATTTAATATTGTCTTCGGTTACCGCGATAGTTACTCATGAAATAAAACTATGAAAACGGATTATATCGCGTATATTGAATTTATAATACATCCCGACGTTTCGAACTCTTTACAGCGTTCGTGGTCAACGGGTGACTGAGGAAAAATTACAAAATGCAAAAATACCCACATACTAAAATAATGAACAATCATAGACTACACTAATACTTAAGTTAATTTATTCAATAAGTTATATTAGTTGTTTATATACTCTCTTTGAAATATACATGTGTGAGCTGTGGTCACCTATAAGTGGCTAAACATCAGTCAATGTTAATTATCCTTGTGCTAATGTACTAGTGTAGATGTATTATCCGTTGGTGATCCTTAAATAAATAAAATAAAATAAAATAAATAAATAAATAAACATGTTTTACCAAAACATTAGTATTCGTTTGAACGCCTATTTGGTTTGCGTGCGGTGTTTGCGCTTGTAAGGCCATGTTAGGCAAATAGGCAATAGGGACGATGACACATGTTGAATTTTATAACAAAATCTAGTAGAATAGATAGCAAATGAGCAATTTATCACAATAATGTGGATATTAAAATAATATATGACTTTCCATCCAGTGAATTCGCTGTAAGTGTCTTTTCCCCGGCTCTCTGGTGACTGGTTTGCATATAGAGAAAAAAACTAACAGAAATTATTTTTAAAGTCACTTCATCACATCACACATCACACACACCACATCACACACACATCACATCACATCATCACATCGTCATTTTTCCTCCACATTTATTGGTGTCAAAGCCACCGTTATCGACCGAATCACCAAAACCACTTCCTTTGCCGGACACCGCGCTCAATGTCACCAGTCATTGTTCTTTAGGAAAAACTCCGTTAACCTTGTATCCATTCCTTATACTAATCGCCAAGTTTTACTTTTACATTAGACTTGGCCTGTTTTCGTTATCTTACGTTGGACCCGAAAAGTTTTGTGTAACTTTAATCTGGGAAACTTAGAGAAAAGTATTAGGAATAAGCTTATAAACTCGCTAAGAGGATTACTTAGGTACACACACACAGTGATAGGGATTTTGTACGTATATTTAAAAAAAAACTTTTCACTGTTACTGCAGCAGTAATGCTGGTGAAATCTAAATTCGAAAGGTACCTTAATGCGTCCTCTACACTATCGGCGATGATCGTTGATATAGTATCATCGTCTATCATCAACAAGATCATCGTGCAAGCATCCACATGATCGCCTGTACAACACAACCAACCGGCGACACTCTTTGATGCGTGCCCAAAAAACCGACAACTCACGGCTCGCAGACTATGTTACACGATGACTGGCGGGGACTGCCGAGTATGCCATCTACACTATCGTGCCCGCCAGTCATCGTCTATCATCGCCGATAGTGTAAAGGAGCCATAATACACAGCTGTTTCTGTGATAATTTAGTATAATATTAGTCATAAATTCCTTCATGCTAATATTTCCACACCACAAGTGCAGTCCCTTACCCGCGAATTATGAGATCTCATTCTATCAAACCAGTACAATGGAAACTCTACCTTATCCGCTCTCCTAAAAAGCTCAAACTCAAACGGGAATTATTTCCAAATGCCATTAAATGGTCGCGGTTAATGTAAACTGTTCCATTTTCAAACAGCTACAAATCTTGTGCAATGGCGTTCGGGAATTGGGTTTTCGGTTACATGTGAAAATTTAAATTGAACGCAGCACATAATAGCAGTAATACTTCGGTTAAGATGACATTATTTAATTTACTCTGTAGGTACACTCGATAACCCATTATTTTTTTATGTGACACACACACACACACACACACACGCGCACACACACACACACACACACACACACACACACACACACACACACACACACACACACACACACACACACACACACACACATACATTTACACAGTATTCTGTGTGTGTGTGTGTGCAAAACGGGACTGCAGTGTAGTTTTACGTCATTTTGTCACAATATATGCATCTAAAGCGCTAAGATACACATTAAGACAAGCCAAACACGACAAAAACACACAACCAGTGTTCTTTCGAAATTGTTCTAGTAATTGCATAATTTCCGTGGCGCGGTGCATAATTTCCGTGCCATCCCAACGTATAATTGTAGTGCGCACGTTGCTAACAAGGCAAGTATATATTTTACCTGACAGCCTTGGATACTAAAGTTCCGAGCTGTTAAACTAATAAAGCAAGTAATAACGGTAATTAGAAAAAAAGTCGTAAAGCAAATTAAAACTATAATTAGTATACTACAAAATTGCAGGTATATTAGCTAAATTTAATTTAAGTCCTTGATACAGTGATTATAAACTCGTCTATTGATGACATAAATAATACAAAATATTAACTGTTAAAAAATAGCGGCAATTAGTGATAAGCATGGCATAGTAGATAATGACCATCAACAATAATTATTATCATCATAATAGTTTACATTAAATACTTAAGTTACTTACTTGGCTAACTGTTTAAACTTGACGCCATCAAAAACATTGTTTCCGCAGAATCGAATTGATTGATGTCTACAAAGAAATGTAGACAGAATAAAAAAATGATGATAATGATGAAATAAAATAAATAAATAATGATGATGATGAACATGATATAACATCAATATGATTTAGTCATTGAGACACTTTTTAGTCAAATGATTCATCTCATCACAAGAATGCAAACGATTAACTCTCAAACAGGAGATGAATCATTGTGGTTAGGAACCGGTCACACCCTATTAAAACCACAATGTCTTTACAACTCACTTAGTTTTTATTACGTACACAAAAGGTATAAAATTTGTTGACTCAGTAGTATTATCCTGTTTTACTGTACCTAGGATTACATCCAGTATAAATATACCTACAGTTTTAATACTGTTGGTTGCGCTACAGGGTTCAAGAAAACCTGAGTTGTCTAGGCTATTGACTGCGGATAATCTGGGTGCGATAGGACTGATTAAACCGATATTGCTGTCTGTGCTATTGGGTAAATTTACTGCACACTTTTAGTGCTTACTAGTTGGCTTTAAAAGCTTATATTTCATTTCACTTGTTTGTTGTCTATTTTGTCTTTTTAATGTTTTAAAAAGTCTTCTTCTACCTAGCGTTATCCCGGCCTTTGCCAGGGTCCGCGCATTCCTACTTGCCTTTCTCCACTTTGCTCGATCCTGGGCGTCCTCTAGCGTAAGCCCGTTTGCGCTCATATCCGCTTTCACGACATCGAGCCATCGTCGCTGTAACAGTGTTTGGTTAAAATATAACTTTGCACTTGCAGTACATAAAGTACTGAAAGTTCGACAATGCACATCTCGTTTTTTTCTACATTCATTGCGATTGCGACAATTTTCATCGCTACTGGTGCAGTTTTGGGTGTTATCTTCTATAATATTTTTCAAAAAGCTTTGGTACGGTGATTACAAGTTAGCGAAATTTTTCGTTTTAAGGCATTGCATGTAGATAACACCGTACCAAAGCTGTTTGCAAATAGACCAGCCAATTTCAATGCAATTTTGATTGGCCAAAATGGAGAATCAAACAATAGAATGTCATTGATATTTGGACCCCAAGCCAAGAGGTTATAGGTCGGTAAGATAAAACCACACAAGAACATGTTCTATATCTAGCCTACATGCTTTAGTCTATTCAGAGATTCACACCCTAATTGATGACATGTCACAGTGACACACATCTCCACATATCACACATAGTCATTGCGACTCTTCAGCCCGTGACTCTATTACGTCGAGTATTGTTCTTAGACGAGTTCTGACACTTGACTGACATGCTATTGTATCTTGGGAAATTGCACTTTAATTATATAATGATAGAGTTGAAGGTAAAATTAGATGTAACAATGAATGTGGAAGCATAGTCACAGTTGAAGGTATCTTAGGGAGGTATTCCAATTAGCAATTTTTTATACCACTAATATCCAATAAAGAAAATACCACAGTAAAATCCGTATGTGAGTTTCTTTAAGAGGTTACAACTTGTGCGTTATAAAAATACATTCTGTATTAAGGGCGGTAAACAATAGTTTACGAACGAGTTTATGATGTACAGCCCGTGACACACACAATCTTTTTCACCTCAGCAGCTCGAACAAGCCTACTTTCGTCACTCCCTGGAGTGAGGAAAGTGCGACTTTCCTCACTCCAGGGAGTGAAACAATGTAGCTTTTTAATTTAGTGAAGGCCATGAACTTCATACTTTTATTACATTTTTTTATGGTATGGTACGGTACGGTACGGTACGGTACGGTCCGGTCCGGTCCGGTCCGGTCTCGTCTCGTCTCGTATCGTATCGTATCTTATCGTATCGTACATATTATAATACTTTTTTTTTTCTGTTTATTCTGTGTAATTCGAAATACATTTTAACCTTTAATATGTTCTTACTACTGAGGTGAAAAATTATGTGTGCAACACGAGAGCAAAGTTATTTTACATCTCGTGTTTTTGAGTCCCTCACTACGCTCAAGATTCTACCTTAGAATCACTCGCTTCGCTCGTGATTCAATTATAGAATCTTTCGCTTTCCCGGGACTCAATATAAACACTCGCAAGAAAAACCAACTTTCCTCTCTTGTTGCACAAATAACTAAGTCACTTGTGAGGAAAAAAATAAAACTTCTGCCCAAGTTCGGACGTACATTAGAGCCCTAGGTCGAACTTTAGAATTTACGGACCGCATCACCTAGCAAGTGTGATGAAAAATTACATTACTCCTAGGTCGAAATTTAGGATTCACGTTAGACCTTTTACGAGCAAGTGTGATGAAAAAGAGTTTTAGGATTACTTATTAAAGATGCGTATTTGTTAAACCCTTGAAACGTTTTGAAATTATAGACGAAATGAAAACCTTATTTCATCTACATAGTGTTTTCAGGTATGAATTAACTAAGAGCCTGAAAATTATGAAGGGTTTCTTCGGGTGAAGAAATTTCACACGTGACGACAGGTGTGACACGATTGCGTAACTACTCGTTTGATTAAACGTAACATGGAGGACTGGGGCACTTCACGCGTTAACGTAATAAGTGTAGCATGACACGGATTTTGGAGCATTATGAAAATCAATGTACAAATTTTTCAATTTTTCCTTGGATAAAACATTTTTAGAATGGCTTGCGTCTGCAATATCTCCTTGATAAAATTAGTTTAGTATGATTGGACTGAGCAGAAATCCATAGGACGGGAAATCCTTGTAAGGAAATGGCGTTGGATCGGACACGTACTCCGTAGGCCGGACAGCCATCTGGCCAAGCAGGGTCTCCGCTGGCATTCGGCTGGCAGTAGACGGTCGGGAAGGCCGTGTACTACATGGAGGCGATCAGTTGAGAAACAGGCTGGCTCAACTGGACTCCACTGGAAAGAGCTGGAAGTAGCCGCTCAAGATCGTGACAAATGGAGGATTCTTCTGCGAGCCCTATGTCCCTATTGAGGGATAACAGGAATGCATCATCATCATCATCATGATTGGTATAGTTAGTTATGATATTACGGATTTGACCGATGACTTGATTGTACTTGAATCGTTAAAGAGAGAATATTCTGACGGTAAATGTCGATATGCGCCTCCCTCAGGCGCTAAGCTTCGGTATCTCAGTTGATTAAGAGCGATTTCACCGGTGTTCCAAAAGGTCCCCGGCAAGCTCGGTTCTCCATTCACACGTAGTTCCGCTCTCATTTTAAAACGACTAGCTAGATCGCTCTGAAACCTTGTACTTACAATAGAATAAGATTACCTATGTCTGTAATTAGTTTATGTAGCTTCAGATACCATAGTTAAAAAAATACAGCGAATTTAAGTTTTTCATACAAAATATGTTTTTGCTCTATTTCGTTTGTTTTATTAACTGGAGCTATATAAACTAATTACAGACCTAGATATACCTCATGTCATTGTATGTGCAAAGTTCCATTACAATCCAACACGTAGTTTTAAAATGAGAGCGGAACTACGTTGGTATGGGAAGGTGCAATTCGGCCGAGCTTGCCGTGGGCCGTGGAGTCTTAACCGAAGCGGTGAATTTTCCCATTTTGTCTGTCTGGAAGAGATCGCGTTTTAGTGATAAGACCGCTTGTATTTTACCTCTGCTTGTGTTCGTTTTCTTTTGTATTGTTTTCTTTTATAAAAAAAACTGTTTACTTTCCATCAGGTGTGACTAGGGCCAATCGCCGATCAGTTTATAATATAAAAAAAAAAAACTAAAAATAATAATATGGAGATGTGCAATATAAAGAGTATTTGTATTGCATTGTATTGTAAATTCTAAAGGTCTTAGCAGAGTGGGGATATCAAGAAATATGTCTATATAAATAACCTAGCAATGAGTATTTTGTATTATGTTTGTTTGTATTCTTTTTTTGTTAGTTTTTTATTTTATTTTATTACCGGGTACTTTTTTCGACTCTTAAATACCAAATGTGTAAAAGAGTTCATAGATAAGTCTTACTGCGACTTATCTATGAAAATAAATTTAAATTTCAACTAGCTCCCCAGAACAACGTTCTGCAAGTGATCAGAGTAACAGACGAGCCACAAATGCACAAAGGCATTGTTTGTTTTCGGCCATATATCCCGATTAAATTGTCCAATGCACAGACTACGCTTGACTGCGCATTCACAAAGGCTGGGTGCAGTTTGGGGCCTGAAAGCAAAAAGATACTCGTATATCATGACATGAATAAAGGAAATTAACCTCCAGCCGCACAGACATCAAAATTAATCTATTCTGATATTAAATTAAGTTTCAAGTTAGAATGAAACCGAAGACCTTTTTAGGGTTCCGTACCCAAAGGGTAAAAACGGGTCCCTATTAAGACTCCACTGTCCGTCTGTCTGTCACCAAACTGTATTTCGTGGACCGTGATAGCTAGACAGATGAAATGTTCACAGATGATGTATTTCTGTTGCCGCTATAACAACAAATACTAAAGACAGAATAAAATGTGCCATTTTCAACTAAAAGGGTACTTATTGTCGCTTGTCAGTAAGGCGCTATTTCCACGTAGCTTCAATTAGAAATCAACCTTATCGACAAGCGACAATGTGGTATCTTTTGGTTAAAAACGTCACAAATAATTATTTAAGTGGGGCTCCCATACAAAAAAACGTGATTCTTTTGCTTTTTTTTGCATAATGGTACGGAACTCTTCATGCGCGAGTCCGACTCGCACTTGGCCGGTTTTTTAACTTGCTTTAACAGGGTTTTCTTTTTCACACATTTCAGTGATGTTCTCATTCTCGAAAAAATGTATTCAAATTGTACTTAGAACTCCTACTTAGTCTGCCTCCGTCTTTACTCAATTGTTTTTTTTTTCCTTAAGTTTTATGTTTTACTGAGATGTGCCTTTAAAGAATATTCTATCTATATTTAACTCCTTCATTAACAAAAGTTTCTTAACATATATATAATTTCCATTTAGGTAGTAGGTCGGTAGGCATATAAGATTTTAAGTTCGTGCCCTCGTAAGAAGAGTACTATTTAATTTTATCTCTCTTTGATCGTACATTATTTGAAATTATTTTAAGTTTATCTTTACCATTGTTTATATTTTTTTCAGGTAAGTACCGATCCGTATCAGACATTATTTAACGTTTTCGGGAGCTTCGCTGATTTGGACACAGGTAACCTAACTTTTCGTTGTAATCTATACCACAGAATAAATAATAGTACTAGGTAGTTACAGAAAGTTCACTCTCTAACAAAATGCGTCTATTACGACAGATATGTCCGCTAGGTGGCCCAAGCGCGAACAGGCGCGGCAACTACTATGGCTAGACACCAAACTTGGTGCGGGCCGCATGTACTTGTAGCGACGCGACGAAATCGCGGAGTGAGCCACGCCTGTTTTCATTTATTTTCTATACGAAACAACTAGTGGGCTGCTGGGCTGCTAGAGAATGCCTTCTCGCATTTAGTCCACCTTTTCTACTTTGTCTTGCAATAAAGATAAAATAAACGTACTCCTGGTCGTTGCGACTTCTCAATTTTCCGCCTCTAATCAAATTAAATGCGATTCCTTTACGCAAACTGAGCATTTATTCCGACAGCGGATCGAATGGCAGCGGCGATGGCAATCGATTCAAGGTCGAAGTAGTAGAGAAACTGTCTTAACTATATTTGTGCCATTATCAACCAAAAGGGTACTTATTGTCGGTTGTCAATAAGGCGCTATTTCCATATGGCTTCAATTTGAAATCAACCGACAATGTACCTACCTTTTGGTTGAAAGCGTCACATTTTACTATGGCTTAACCAAAAGTTAGGGTTAAGTATAGTTGATTTTTGCAGTCTATGTTTGTGGATGGATAGACAATTGGGCATATGTGTGTCCCACTGTAGCGCCAGAACTACAGGGGGCGTCGCCAAGGCCAAGACTACACTCATATGTGTGTCCCACCGTAGCGCCAGAACTACAGGGGGCGTAGCCAAGGCCAAGACTACACTCATATGTGTGTCCCACCGTAGCGCCAGTACTACAGGGGGCGTAGCCAAGACTACACTCATATGTGTGTCCCACCGTAGCGCCAGAACTATAGGGGGCGTAGCCAAGACTACACTCATATGTGTGTCCCACCGTAGCGCCAGAACTACAGGGGGCGTAGCCAAGACTACACTCATATGTGTGTCCCACCGTAGCGCCAGAACTACAGGGGGCGTAGCCAAGACTACACTCGCTGATAGAAAATGCCAATAGAAACTTGGCGTTTGTCGATGTACGATTGCCATTTTGGCTATACCCCCTGAGACATTACTGACTAACAAAGGTTAGAATGCAAAAAAAGTTCCTTAAGTTTATCTAGCACACAATAATCAATCAATGTGTCACGATTAAATTAATTACCTACGTTAGAAAAGTTGAAAACTGACCCATTATTATCTTTTTTAAGTGTAGACAGTTAAAGCATTGGCTAAGTAAGACAGCACAGAACACAATATAGGTATAGTGAAATATGTTTGCAAGATAAAACTTGAATATTACAATAATGAGTTATTTTCTATTGTTCTGCAAATAATTTGTCTCACAGACTCGTAGGTTAATCACAATTAGGTGAGTACTGCCTTTTGTAAAAGGACAAAAGATAAGTACTCGCACAAAAGCTCAAGACAGTCGAGACTCTTAAATCTCTTGATACAGTAGCGAAAGGAAATATATCATACTCCTATTTTCTTGCAGGCATTCATTCGGAAATTCGTGAAATTAGACTAAGTATATCATGTAAACAATGATTGTATCATTATCACGATCATATCATATATGCACTTGGCAAAATAGGACGCCACTTTAGAACAATGCGGATTGGGGACTTCACAAGTTCACACACACCAATTAATATGTTACAAATATTGAATTTCTTATATGAAAACACTCAAAAGCGAATCTTACCAACAATAAAACCTAGATGGATCGATTTTTCACCCTCGTCAGCCTCTGGTTTGAAAATTAAATCGAATAATTCCTTTACAATTTAATACCCAACGGGCTACCGCGAAAACTCGGGCAAACTAATTATTAAAAAAATGTACCCTAGATCGATCGAATTGTAGTTTTCGTACGTCCCTATATTATAAATTTCATCAAAATCGCTAGAGCCGTTTTTGAGAAATCACCAATAAAATATGCAAATGTATCTGAAAAAATATGATAGATTATTTTCCGCTACTGTATTGTCAGTGTCCGTTAGGTAATTCAGGAAATCCATTAGGAGGGCTTTGTTGGAGCTGAATAAGCTGCCCTCTTTGAACGTTTGATTTAGAATAAGTGGTTTTTGCCATTTTGCCTGAATTGGTTTTTTAGTGCTTAGTTTTTGCCTTTGTCTGGTTCTCGTGGAAATTTCTTTCTTTTATATTTAGGTCAGGAGAATTAATATCGATAACAGCTCTGGGATTTGTCTGATTGAAGAAGACTAGATATAAAAAAATATGTTGGTTAAAACTGTTCTTGGTTGAAGACACAGCTAGCAGATAAGAAGATAGGGAAGACGAACGATATGGTGAAGATCGAAGAGAACCGCTGATGTTGACAAGGCACGAACTGTCGTTCGCTGTAGAAATGAAACTAATTTATTATTAACAGTTTTGAATGATTCACGGTTAGTTTCACTAGACTTACCAGTCCAACGAGTGTGAATGCGACCGGTGGTAACGTTGAAAGCGAACGCAGCCGACGCGCACGAATGAGGGTAGACCGAGCGCGGTCTACACAACTTTGACTTGACACCCACTATGCATGCATGTAACTACGGCGAAATATCGGGAGCTCGTAAACAATACAAAAGGTAATCACTAATCACGGTCCATATCCCGGTCAATAATCTAGTAATCTATTCATTATTGTACTAGAAAATAGAAAGTGTAGATGATATTTAGGAATCCAGATTATAAATTTGAGTTCAGCCGCCCTAGCCAAGGTGACAATCGCTATCGCTTCGCCATCGAATCGCTTTGTGTATCTCTATCACTCTTCCATATTAGTGGGACAGTGACAGTTGCGTTTCGTTTGCTACGTAGCGTTAGCGATTGGCATGTTGTCTACGGGGCCAGAATGTTTGTCCCAGGTAGAAAACTATCCAGAGCGCTGATATAACGTTCCGTCCAATACACGAATCGTTTTAAAATTTTATCAACAAATACCAACGGAATATAATATTGTGGCCTTTGCAATTTATATTGAACTATTTAGTAGCTCATAGCTCAAAGGCATTGGACCGGAAAATTGCGAGAAAATAATAAAAATGTTCGGATGATGAAAAAATATATAACATTAAGTTGACTTATCGCCCCGAAGGGACCCGAGTATGTCGATTCCGTGACCCTTATAATACAGAAATTGTCTGAGATTGTTATTTGAGGGCCTCTAAATATCTTGGCGTTTACACAATAGCGTCTGAAAATATAATAAAATCGGTAAACGCTATTTCAGTTGCGTATTTTCTTCATTAAAAGGCGAATAGAACCTAAAATATTTTTAGTTTCCATTTATAATGAGTTTATCGATTTATTTATTATTATTTACAACGACGGGACTTAATCGCGTAAACTAAGTTTTAAATTTACCTCCGACTTAACTCCGAGTTTTAACTGTTTATTTATAAGCAGTTAAATAGTAGCTGGTCATATTTGGCAAAAAGCTTTAAAACAATAATAATAAGTACATATTTTTTACTTGTATAGTTGTATAGCCTCTTTCCATTTTCTCGGTGTTTAAGTTCTTATAGTTATTACACGATTGTAACAGTTCATAATAAGTTAAAAACGTTGTATGATAGCTATATTGTCATACAATACTTTCCCGTCTCCATCCTTAACCTTTAGCTGTTGTCAATTTCAGCTTACTTAATATCTATATAAAAATGTCTTTGTTTTTCCGACACAACATATCTAACACAATTTTACCTGTTATTTTTTTGCGTACTTTAAAGGCAAAGAACACATTAAGTATACATATAACAACCCATAACAGCACCCACCTTTGTCCTAAATGACTCTTAAAGCCAAATCCAGCAATTGCGATGACCTCATGTAGGTATTGCGATTTTTCTTGATGTTTGTTCTCTTCAGTTGAATCATCGTTGCAACGCATTTGGTGTGAAACTCCGACTCTCCTTTCAAGGTTATGAATTCATTAAGGAACACAGCAGGAGTACCTATAGCAGATGAGGCGAACACTCTGGAAACCAGTGAAACTTTGATCTTGAGAGTCGTAATCCTCCCCCTTTAGTTCTCTCCTAGGAGCCTGGTTTCCGCTTTTGGCAACTTTATCCGAATAATTGGTGTAAGTTTTTACGCAAGTCACGATGATATGTGTGCAATTGCCATATCATCGTTTACTCCAGAGGAAACATTTATTATTATTCGGATTTCTGCAGTTTCCTCACGATATCTTCCTTGACCAAAATAACCTAGTGAATATCAAATGGGATACATTATTTCCGAGAAATCAGTGGTACCAGCCGGGTTCTAACCCAGATTGGATTTGGAAGCAGCATGCCTTACCTAAGCTACCATCAGCTTCAACCTCAAGATATTCTAACAAACAGAAATGTCACAAAATGACGGCGAGGAACAAACGATTATCGATGACAAAGGGTTATGAATAACGCCATAAGTTATTTTGTTCAATTGATTTTATCTCAGTAGTTAGCAATGTAATTAAATCCCATGAGAGTTCTTGAAGCATCTATCTGAGCCTTTATACTGGCTGGTCTGAGCGGTCGACTCGCTTGTCCTCACTACGATTACCATTTACCATAACTCCCAAGGTTACGGGAAACACAAATTATCTTTCCTGCGTTGTTGGTTTGTTTGATCCACTAACGTTAATTACATTCGGTTCGGTTAATTTACGAATGGAACTTAATATACAAGGACAGGAACGTTATTTTTTTGGATATTGGATAAGTGAGCCATCGCTGGTGGCGCGGGCGCGGGACAGGAGTACAGCGGTGCTTAAAAAACTACCTTAACACTAATAACTATGTTTTATTTTAAACTAACAACTCGTAAAAATACAGGTGGCTAGTGGCGCTGTGACTGTTGGTTTATCCTTAGTACACTCTGATACTAACATACATTATAGATAGGTACTTACGACTGTTGTTTTATGGTGTTATCGAATTTGTCTAACAATATTTCTTTTGAGGTTCCTATTTTTAATTTAGGGTTACCTAGTAACATTGGATTTTCATTGTACATTTTTGGGATTAAGTATTCTTGGATTCTCCGTCTATAATAGTTTTTGGCTACAGGTTTATTCAATTTTACCATTTTAGAAGAATTGCGCCGGTAACTACGAATCATCTAAGTACTCGTACAGTAACATCTAATGTTATTAGAAAGATACAACTGCAGAATTCACATATAAATTATATTAATAAAAGTTTAATCAATATTTCTACTACAATCTCAGGACCTCTTTATAAAACTGCAAGTTACAATTTTACAATACAACTTAACTGGAAAACAGATCAAAACATCTGTCACAGGCGCGTGCAATAGATATCATTGTTATTAGTTATCATTGTTAGTAGTTTTTCAAAATGACTAAAACTAAACTTAACTTTAAAATGTACATGTGCCAGAATTTCTCTTTTATTTTAAACTGAAATAAAACAGAGTAACCATCGAATTTTTCATGCTTTTTCCAAAGAGCAATAAAAAAGCCATGAAAAGGAATCGTAAATTAGCATTCATAGACTAGAGGCCATGACTTATGTTCTGTACGGTTTATTTATTGCCACGATGAAAGATCGCTGGTGGGATAGTAATGAATGATCATAGTGATTGATAGCATATTTATAAACCTTGGAGGCCGTGGGTGTGAATCCAGACTGTGTCAATGAGGTTCCTATAAGTAATGTATGAAATATGATTTGATATTTGCAACCAGCTTCTCGTTGAAGATTGTTTTAGCTTATGCGTTCGTAGCAGCTAATGCCTTTGCTGGAAATAAGGTAAAACCAGAAAAGATCTATTATGACGATGTACCTGCCGTATTTCAGACGCTCTATTAGGAAAATATTATGGTCGTCCAGATAAGTATATTTGTATTGCATTTGTATTGTACAGTCGTGTAAAAATGTGAGTGCACGAATCATCTCAAAAATATGTAGCTCTTATGTCACATAATTTTGAGCAACTTGACTGTACCTAATACTGGCTGGTTTCCGCAACTACGGCTAGCGCCTATTTTGTGTGGAGATGGGTATATTTGGATAGTGCTATATGTCATTAATATATGAAGATAATTTAGTGATGCTATGAGAGCTAATCTGCAGAATCTATTACCAAACTTTGAATATTATTTTATGCATTGACAACTAACCCTGCCAAGAATGCAGGCGACTAAATAGCCTTTCGTGGGTTTGTTAAAGGACAGCCTGCTTGCGTGCACGTGTGGACGCCTGCCAACTATTGGAGTGGATCGATGGAACTACCCTTGAAATTCTAAATTGTGTTAGTTCTATATATGTTTTATTTACGGCGGCTCTAAACAGGGCAATTTTAAAGGTGCTATTTTTCAAGAATCAAGAATCAAATATTTTATTCGTTTTTTAATCCTTGAACGCCGGCGCAGACGACCTATAAAACGGAATACTCGTAAGGAGTCTTTACGAGTATGCAGTAATATTGGTTCTTTAAGGTGCAAGCGAAGAGGCGCTAAGATAAGAAGGAATGACATTTTTGACGAAGATTTGTTATAAGTATGACTAGTATGAGTCATTCACACCTAACAATTAGTGATAATCACCAACTTCGAATCTATTTAATTAATGTACATTGTACATGATTGCGTGCAGAATATGAAATAAACGTAGCGACGACGGTGTGTATTAACGGTGACAGCTTGACAAGTGTCAGAAGTATAAGTTACTTTTGCTTTTTTAATAATAAAAAAGTACTTGTAAAAATGGCGCTTAGGGGAATTTAAACGGTTTGGAATTTCAATCTATTAAAGGTGTTTTGAGGATTTCACATTTACGATTTTTTTTCGCATTATAACAGTTCAGAGTCAGACTAGAACGGTATTTTGTATATTTCGAGTTTTAACCGGTATCCTTTTCCTTTCCGGTAGAAATACGGTAGTACTATTAGTTATTCTGTGGAAATACCTCTTATTATAGGGTTAAAAAGAACTATGATTCTGCCGTAGGTAAGTATCTTTTCAAGACACATTTTTGTCAAGCTCGAGTTCTGATGATGGGATCCATGAGGAATCGAGGGAACTCCTCTAATGTGAAAGGCATACATATAGTGGTTTTTGTATTTTCATCAACAAATCTAGCATTCCCATTTAAAAAAGTGACATTTGATGAAGTGGAACTGCTGATGATGATCAGAATGGAACTCTTCAACGACACATAGTTCACGTTTGGCGATTTATTCTCTTCGTTATGGACCCGAACTTGAACCCGGACCCCTACTCGAACCCGGACCCAGACCGAACTCGGCCCCTAACTTGGATCCGGACACCCAATGCTATCAGAAAATTGGGTTAGGTTAGGTTAGAACTGCGACTCTTAAAGAAAAAATGCTTCTAGAAAAGTGGGTGGTTTTACCTCCTTTTCTACATAATTAGGCAAAAGATGCAGTCTTTTTCATTTCATTGTCTGGAATCTAAGAGTGCACCATCAACAATAAGTAACCTTTTAACGGCATCCCCCATTGAAGTCCGTTTTTTTTATTATTATGGTATTGTTTTACAATCCTTTATTGATTTTGAGAGTAGAAAAACTAGATTGAAAACGCCAAAACAAGTGAGATTCCACCAGAACAGTAATTTACACAAACCATTTTTAGGGTTCCGTACCCAAAGGGTAAAAACGGGACCCTATTACTAAGACTCCGCTGTCCGTCTGTCCGTCTGTCACCAGGCTGTATCTCATGAACCGTGATAGCTAGACAGTTGAAATTTTCACAGATGGTGTATTTCTGTTGCCGCTATAACAACAAATACTAAAAAACAGAATAAAATGAATATTTAAGGGGGGCTCCCATACAACAAACGTGATTTTTTTGCCGTTTTTTTGCGTAATGGTACGGAACCCTTCGTGCGCGAGTCCGACTCGCACTTGGCCGGTTTTTTTGGTGCCTACTGTGAACGTGTCTGTACCTCCATTTGTAAATATTGAAGATCCGACCTTCGTCCAGTCCGTATGTTGATATTGACAGTACCTCTATTTTATTTACACGACAAGTAAGTCCAATGCCAAGTGCATCATCGGGAGAGGTCAAGCGCCGATCGGTGACGAAATTTACATTAAAGTTTTTGATGAATAATTTATTAATTAGAATATATTGGTGTGTCATTACTGTCATAAGAATATGAAATATATATTTATTTAATTTATGTATGTATCTTTATCCTATTTAAGTAGTTAATAAGTAATTCATTTATCTGTATTCTCTCTCTCATGTGTGGTCTCTAATTCTTTCAATGACGATTTCTTTAGTTTGAAATTGATTAAGTTTTCCATGTGCAATAAATTTTAAATAAATAAATAAAGAATTACTTAATTGAAATTCCTTTGTAAGTATGTAGATCTTTATTTGCATTATTATCAGATCTAAAGAATGAAAGAAAGAAAGAAAGAAAAAGCATTTATTAACACAACATAAAACTAAAAATCTACATAATTTATGCTTACCAAAACTTTTAAGTAAGTAAAAATAAAAACGTAAAATTTGCCATTTTGAGTAGGCGTATGATTACTTGATGTAGACTAGAAGTTTATGCCTTTATTAAATTAAGAGTTATGAACTTTTGGCCACATTTTATTATATCCAAAAATCTTGAACACACGCCAAGATCACTGGTAGGTACATAAGCTAGCGAATGTAGATTTATAAACCTTACCTTGCATGTTGTTATAAGATTAGAACAAATAAAAACACGTTATTTGCAGATAGATACGCGTGTGTAAAATGTGTATGTAGATAACCTTACATATAGGATACACAATTACACACCTTTGTTTTGTGTTAGTCATATTACGACGTTATAATGTTAAATGGTTTCATGACAAATCACTGGTATGTACAGTCAAGTGTAAAAATATGGGAAATCATACTCAAAAATATGTCCGATAGCTCTTATGTCAGCGAAACTACGAGTATGGGACAATTTTTGAGTAAGTAAGTTGTCTACACCCATATTTTTATTTTTTTATATGTACTTGACTGTACCTAATAAGTTTTTTCCAGAAAGAATCATATTTTTAATGTGTCTGAAACAGACAAGGCATTATAGGTACGAGTACGTTGGTTGTTTACTTCTTAACTAATTTTTGCCAAAAATTTGTGGACGTGACCTAATTGCTCATACATTAAGGTAGTGTGTACTGTGTACATATTTTTGGCACTGTCCGAGTCTCTATTTAATACCTTGACTTACCTATGTTAAGTTTCACGTGCATGTCATTCCAATATTGTACCAAAAGCAATGGCCCATACTGGGTCGCGCCTCTAACGTTCGCGCCACATGTCACCTAGCTACCAGCGCGGAACCGAACGGCAACAGGTTTTTAAACATTGTATACATTTGCATAAACTTGCTCTAATTTGATCCTGCTTTATACGGCAAGCTACCCTTTGGCTTTTGAGGCATTGACCGGGTATATTTACTATAAATGTTTTCGTCAGTCAACAGCAAAAGATTTGCACGGACCGGGCTCCTTTGTTTCCATAAAAACACCCAACTATAAGTAATAGTCCAATATCCTACAACTATGATCCCTATGGGGCTGCGACACCGGGCTGGATCTTGTATGGTCCAACAAATATCGATGAATTGGTTGTTTTAATCCTGCGTTAATTTTAAATTTTAAAAGTACACCAAAATTTAACGCAACATATGCACTGATATCTTGCCTACTTGTTTCAACGCTAGTATTTATCTCAGTTTACATTATTATGGAAATCTTGCTGTCTCCTCTTACACTGATACTGTAGTCATCCGAAGTCCAAGACTTCATATTAGATGGCCCCGACTCAGTATCAGCGCTGCCCGGCAGTGCAGCATATAGCTAGCCAGCCGAGCGCAACAAACAAGTTAATGATATGTATCCGGCATTAGGCGGATCCTGATTTAAAAACTTGTCGAGGCTTACATCTTCTGGCCTAGTGGGTAGTGGCCCTGCCTGTAAAGCCGATGGTCCTGGGTTCGAATGCCGGTAAGAGCATTTATTTGTATATGAGCACAGATGTTTGTTTCTGAGTTCTGGGTGTTTTCTGTGTATTTAAGTATTTATATATTATATATATCGTTGTCTGAGTACCCATAACACAAGCCTCCTTGGGCTTACCGTGGGACTTAGTCAATTTGTGTAAGAATGTCCCTAAAATATTTATTTATTTATTTTTATTTATGAAAACCTACCGAAACCGAAACTAGTGTCACCACGCTATATTAGTATAGCGTAGCTTCAGGCATCAGTATGCTATCCGCGTAATCCTCGTGTACTGAATTCCTTACACTTTCGTGGGCTACGCGAATATCGTGGGTGGAATCCACAAAACACTTTGTTTATAATTGTTTTACAGAAAACATTCAAATTCTACAGAGTTCTCAACCCACGGGGGCTATTATTAGACTTCCATTATGTTCGCAAACTTGTGCTTTTAACGATGGGAGGATTTGATTCTGTCAAATTGGAGTTCGGAAAATGCGTTAGATATTGTCCCTTAAGTATATTTACAATGTGGCTAAAGATAGATCTGAGTGAGGTTGGGAGGGGCCGATATGGGTCAAAAACGTTCGGTAAAACCGGCGCCTTACGGCGTTTTAGGACATTACAGAAGTTAACGATTTGGATACATTCTTCTAAGATTCATCAATTTCATCTTATAAATTTAAACAAGTCGCATAACCCTCATATTAATTTTTTTATCCATATGCATATTCACTGTAGGTCTAGACAGTATATATAATAGTTAATGATTACATTATGTAAAACACCTTGTTCTACCACAAATAAAATTAAGTAAAAACATTCATTTTGTAGCTTATTAAAGAGGCTAGCTTTGATGAAAAACTTGGAGGTGACGCTGACGTGAAAGTACTTAAAAAAATGTTTTTTTTTTGTACAGCAATATATCCTATAATTGATGTCATATAATTATCTTTACTATATGTACAATATGCGTGACGCATGTCGAAATCGGCAGGCTAGAAATAAAAATTAGGAAAGAATATTTCGTTTTAATTTTTTTACAGAAAACTATAATGTTTGGGGCGCTGAAATTTTGCATGCTTGTTACTAATAGAAAGCCACATCCTCAAAAAAAAATACAAGCCAAAACTCGCTGTGGGCAGATTCACTTAGCTCATACTCATACTCATACTCATTTAATCATATCCTGGCATGGCCTTTCCGAGCTACTACATAAAAGCGCGAGTTACAAAAGTATTAGAAAGAGAACGTATAAACAGTTTCCAAATGTAGTATTAACTAGGGTACATTTTGGTGGCCATATTCTTTTACCAAAACCTTTTACCTTACCTACTCGTGCATATCATGTTAACCAAAAGAATCTAGCATAACATAGTTCAGATCATTGGACACCCAAAAGCGTCTAAAGAAGTAAATCGGCCAAGTCCGTAAAAAGAAACAAGGTCGCGATTAATCAACGCTTTGGCAACAGATCAATTTGGTGCGCTATTGTAAACGGGGTGAAACTCTCGCTTCGCTCGTGATTGCGCGATCGGTGAAGATGCACGGTTAATCAGCCGTGTGATAATGTTAGATAAACTGGAGCGTTATTCAGAGTTTGAAAATTTCACCTTGATTTAATATTAATTTAGGTGCATTGGGGTATTCGAAAGCGCGGCAATTTTGAAAATGGCAAATATCTTCTAAACTAGAAACACTTCTGTGGCAACAGTAAGCAAGATGCCTTGGTAGGTTGCTAGCGTAAGTGTTGCTAAAGTATGAAGTTCTTTTCGTTTTATATAATAACCACCTTAAAAAAAGGAAAATAAAAACAATTTAATTACAATGATATTCGCGATCCCGGGTACGCACACTCAGTACCCAGCGAACTGCGTTCGGAGAATGACCTGAGTTTACTGCAACCCCCTTATTCATAAACGTCTACTAAAGTTAACAATCCGCTAACAATCGTTTGTCCCTTTCCGACGTATTAGTGTGATAGAAAAGGACAAACGATTATTAGCAGCTTGTCGACTTTAGTAGACGTTTATGATTATGAATAAGGGGTAAATATTTATACTCAAGACAATCCTTTTACCTACTACCTTTTGTACCTACTACATGTATGCAATTGTGAAAGAATAAAGAATCCACATACTTAAGCCTAGACTTCCCATTGTTCCCCTATCTGTACAGAAAACAAGACCTCTGTAAATATATGTGTTATCAATGCACCAACTAGATGCAGAATCCAAAACGCTTAAGGTTTTTGAATATTCAAGGCAGTTAATACCTTTTTAAGTTGAACCTTAAAAGAAAAAGCCCTCGTAACAATACGGGTACGCCTTTTAATCCTGCGTAGAGCAAAAATACTTGATTTTCTGATGCTGCGTCTCTCACATTTTACTGTGGGGTGAAAGGGTACTATGTTGGTTGCTCACTGAACTCTGTAAGGCCCTTGATACCGGATTTGATTGAATAGCTATTGCTATTTTTAACGGCCTCTTAGCTTATAGTTATCCGCTGCTTACGAAGATCTATATCTATTATCTACATATATGTAGGTATATCGTTGTCTAGTACCCACAACACAAGCCTTATTGAGAGAATCTTATCTACATAACCGAATGCAGTGCGTGCAAATACAGCACTACGACGAAACAACTGCTGAACTTAGACGTGTGCAATCAGACACAACGATAACAAACTCGTCAATACCTCAAGGAAGTGTTTTAGGCTGTATCCTATTTTTAATATACATTAATGACTTGCCCAAGGTAATGAAACAGTCATGTATACTATTCGCGGACGATGTATCAATACTGTTTAAATGCCCCAATGACCACGACATAAGCAGTGATATTATAGGAACATTAAACATAGTAGACGACTGGCTACGCGATCACTCCTTAGAATTAAATACGACGAAGACAAAATTAATTCAATTTCGGCCATATCAAAAAGACGCTCTTGACCTATCAGCTTTGTCTTCAGAAACTGGTATAGAGGAAGTCAGCGAGTTTAACTTATTGGGAATATTTATCGATACGCATCTAAATTGGAAAAAACATATAGAGGAAACAAAGAAAAAACTATCTCGATTCAAATACGCCTTAGGGATACTTAAAAGAAATACTCACAGTGAATGCGCTTTATCTGTATATTACGCATATGCGTACGCTTGGCTGCGGTATGGAATCATATTATGGGGCGACAGCACTGATATTAACGACTTATTTGTTTTACAAAAAAAATGCCTCCGCGTTATTGTTAATACTCATGAGCCTGACAGTTGCAAAAAATACTTTATTGAAAATAATATGCTAACTTTATCATGCATATACATCCTTGAAATCGGGTTATTTGTCAGAAAACACATCGAGATGTTCGAATTTA
This sequence comes from Cydia strobilella, assembly GCF_947568885.1. Taxonomy (NCBI): domain Eukaryota; kingdom Metazoa; phylum Arthropoda; class Insecta; order Lepidoptera; family Tortricidae; genus Cydia; species Cydia strobilella. The sequence goes on along the minus strand of NC_086043.1, from coordinate 3,257,632 downwards.
CAAAAAGTGCGCGCCGCCGTAATAACTTAGTCCTTCCGCCTCATAGAATACATATGTATAAGGTCGGCCCATACTATAGGTGTATACAAATATATAATAAGCTCCCAATAGACATAAAGAACGAGACCGAATTTAACGTGTACAAGAATAGACTGAAGAACTTCCTAACCTCTAAAGCTTACTACTCAGTCGAAGAGTTTATGACAGACACAAATTTATGATTTGACCTAGAAATTACCCCTTTGTTTGTTTTGATTAATGTATTAATTACTTGTAAATAAATTATAATAAAATTTGGATAATGTGCTTATGAACCCTATGAATTATGTCTGTTTTATAAATTTAATCAATAACGAATTTCAATTTACATGTACTATGATTATGTCTTGCAATTTTTACTTGAATCTGGATTTATGACTGAGACTACTATATTTGAAATGTTTATTGTATTGTTCCTTTATTTTAATTGTAATTAATTCCTAGCTTTTAAATGTAATTAATTCCTAGTTTTACTTGAATGAAATTTTATGTTTAACTATTTATTTATCTTAGTACCTAATTAGTTTTTAGAATTGTGTTGCTATACCCTAACAGGGTAACCATGCATGCACTTAATACATGTTAACACCTTAATGTAACCATGGTTCTGCAATAAATGAAATGAAATGAAATGAAATGAAAAAGGTTACTTAGCCTATTACCAATAGGAATAAGATAGAGCGGTACTGTCATAGTAAATTTCGTAACCACTGTAAATTCACTGCCATCTATCGACATACTTTAAAACTAAAAATGAAGATTTATAAAAATACTTTAAAATGTATTTAAATATGGATAAATTATTTTTTTATTTGCATTAATTATTTTTATATGATTTTGACCCATGTTATTTCACTGGTATGCGTTAAAATTATAAATAACAAACGAAACAGTCAACGCCCTCTATACGAGAGTAGGCCAAATCTAGTGGTGCCATCTGATCGGGAATCAAATTTTCGTGATTTTCGAGGCACGTTTTTTCCTTAGACTGTATCCATCTATTACGGAGTTATATCTATCTTTGCTATTACTATTTAGCCTTATTAAGATTATCCCATAATAGTATTAAATATATTTATTACTAGCTTTTGCCCGCGACTTCGTCTGCGTGGAGTTAGTAATTTGCGTAGCTTATTTTTTACCCAATCTGCTTTTTATCGATTCCCCATACAAACTTCCACCTCCCTTTTCACCCCTTTAAAAGATGATTTCTGAGATAGAAACTACCCTATGTCCTTCCCCGGGACTCAAGTTATCTCTATACCAAATTTCAACTAAATCGATTCAGTGGTTTAAGCGTGAAGAGGTAACAGACAGACAGACACACTTTCGCATTTATAATATTAGTATGAATGGATATATAGTATGGATTTATTTGGCAGATAGTTTTCGTCCAGTGGTTGTATTTATTTTATACTTGAAAGTCCTCACTTAAGTAGGTAGTGTTATAAGACAATTTTGAAATATCCTTTTCCCCTCACTAGCTCGGAAAGTTGTCTTTTATCCTTTAAAACAAGCGGGGAAAAACGCATTTTATCCACTAGTGGGGAAAGTAATTTGACCTTGGATGGAGCGTGTTTAAGTAGCTTTACAGATAACAAAACGTAAAACGCTTATAATAATGATTCGTTTGATATTAATTATCATTAAACAAATGGTTTGCGAATCTAATTAAAAATACTAAATTTAGCTTTATTTAATGATTTTATGTCATAAACCTTAAAGTTCCATAAGAAACGTTTGTTTTTTAATAATGATGTTAAATATAATTCTGAACGCACAAGTTGAGTCGATGCAATTTCAAAACGCATCATTGACATTTCATACGTCAGAAATGTCAACATTGTCAACAAATTTTTTACTTAAAAACTTCTCACGTAAAAATACAGAATTTCCAGAGTTTTTTGTTATAATATCCTAAAAAAATTAGTGATTTCAGTGATGAAGATGATCTAACGCCTGTGGATGTTGCACTTTCCTCGCTATAGTGAGGTGAAAAGTTTTGTGTTACACACGGGTGCAAATGTATTTTACTTCTCGTGTGTTGAAACTCAAATTCCACATTCGCGGGTAAAATACAACTTTGCACCCTTGTATAACAAATAACTATTTCTCCACTTGCCTTCACAAGGCGAGACGTTGTTTATAAGTATAGGTAGTAACAAAACTATTTCAGTTTTATACTGCGTCGTGGCACAAAATAAATAATAGTACAGGTACAGAAGATTCACTCTATAACAAAACGCGTCTATTACGACAGATATGACCGCTAGGTGGCGCATGCGCGAACAGGCGTCCGTTCCGTAGCTGTGCGCGGCAATTACTATGGCTAGACCTCAGAACTGGGGGCGGCCGCATGTACTTGTAGCGGCGCGACGAAATCGCGGAGTGAGACACGCCTGGTCGTGGGCACAAAATAAAACAGAATATCGGTTTCCCCATAAATACTTTAAAACCGCTTCTGATTAGATAATCTTATGCTTTTAAAACGAGGTACAACATCAGGCACTAATTAAAACATTTCTTGTGTCAGGATAAGATAACAGAGCGGTAATTACGAGTACTAGGTATTAGGTAATGTATTATTTATATTCAAGGAAATATAAATAAGAAAACAACTCAAATTTTGCGTTTTTTTACTTTGCCTCCCATGTGGATAAAATGCAACTTTCTTATCAGTTTTTGAAGAGAGCCTTTACCAGCTCGTGTGGTAAAAAATATGTTGGTAACTACAGTAATGTAACGCAAACATTTCTTTCAGTGAAGTTGTGTTCAGTCATTTCGAAAACCTCACCCGCTTTGCAACTTCTAATCGATCAAATTATTTACCTACATACATACATATAATCACGCCTATTTCCCGGAGGGGTAGGCAGAGACCACGGATTTCCACTTGCTACGATCCTGACATACCTATTTCGCTTCCTTCGCTTTCATAACATTCCTCATACACGCTCGCCGGTTTAGGGTGCTCTTGACCTGGCCTTTCTTCAGGATTTCCCCGATCTGATCAGAAAAAATCCGCCGAGGTCTGCCCCTTCCAACTCCCGTTTCTACCTCTCCCTTATACACTCTCTTTGTTAACCTTTCACTCATTCTTTCCACGTGTCCAAACCATCTCAACATACCTTTCTCAATTTTTACCTACATACTTACATATTACAGTTCTTATAATTTATTTTCATTTTGAGTGCCTAAGTCATTGCCCTTTTAAACACAAGAAACATTTCCTCCTATATTTATCTGTTGTTTTATTTTCAGGTACGTTTCCACCGCGCTTCGAATGATCCTGCGGTGAAGGCACAGTCCATTGACTTCTGTATTTTGTAAGTAATTTCATATCAAGATAAGGGACGATTATTCTAATTGCGTATGCAAATTTGATTAGATAAGTTTATCAATATGATATCAAGTTATATATTATCAATTGTTGAATGTCGTAATACATGTATATAACGTTCCTATTACAAAAATATCAAATATTGCGCGTGCCAATTTAATTTCACATTTGACTTGAGAATGTTAAGATAATATATACAACAATAAAACTGGTTTTAGCGATAAAGCGACGGTACGACTTGTATCAATAAAATACAAATTTTGGCATAAAGTTTCGCACGAACGTAAACCATTTCGCGGAGAATAATTATAAATTGCTGTTTTCCGCGCATGTTCTTAATGTATTCGTGAGAATTGCGAAAGATTATGACATGGCAGTAAATTTGAAAGTTTTGGTAAGTGATTATTCTGATTATACATGTTTATTGTAGAGAGTCTAAGTACTCTAAGTGCACTTTCATAAAAAAAATTATGTCATTTTGTATTTCTCTTTGATAACATTATGTAGCTTAAGGCATGGCACAATATGGTAAACTGGACCCTGGACTGGTATGGCAAATTGGGTGTACTTATACTAGTATCAAATAATTCCTGTCAACAACCCCTTATATAATTCGTACAGCACACAAGCCAGGCCCAAATTCGCACACTGACATCAAAATAATATCTAAATGATGCCATTTAATTTTCAGTTTTCGCTCGTAAGTGTCCGTATCAGTGCAAACGAGACGCATGACGCATACGCATGGACGAATGAGAACAAAATTATATCACTTAAATGTTAAATATACATTTGAATTTTTCGTGTCGAATGTTTCAGCTTTGCCCTTGGAACCATAATTACGATCAAACCAAACTAAATACCTAGTTATCATTGTAACAGATAACAACATCTTGTTATTGCCGAGAGCGTTCCAATTTCTTTATTTAATTTTCGTAATGAGTATGCTGGCTTGAGGATTAATTAAGTCAAGCATCTAACGCGTTTAGAAGTCATGCCCTTAGTTATTAATGTCTAAGAACGCTGACAACTTAATGTGTATGTCGGAGAACTGCTGAATTGTGCCATCTATCGTCTTTAAGAGGCGTTTTATCACGTAATCTTTGACAAATAGAGCAAACTAGGGTGTTACGTACACCTGAGTGGCATTCGACGCTGTCTAAACAAATGAAATCCTGAACAATTGAAGTTATGCTGTCAATCAATCTTCAGATGAGAACTAACGGGAGAAGATGACGTCGGTGGCGGTTCCTGGGTCATATCCACTGGTTTGCTTAAGATGGGAAATGTAACGTGTGCTATGATTTGTAATCAGTCTTGTCCAGTAAATACTGTGAGTTGAATATCGTATTTCATTGAAGACCCTCATCATGTGCTTTCGATAGTATGACACGCCCATGATTCCCGACATGTATTGGCATTTACAACTTCATGAAAGTCAAAAGGGGTCCTATCTCTGACTCTTACAAAATAACAAAATATGTATACTTACCTAAAGCCAACTGAATGGTGGCCGCTTTCAGACGAAAGGAGTGCCTGGCGTGAGGTGTCCGTTGGCTAGTTGGGTGGACGACATTAGAAAGATTGCGGGTCACTTCTCGATGAGATTACCCTCTAGTTTCAGTATTTCGGTTGATTAGTCCAGGGCCGAACTACTGCCACACTTGTTCCCATTAATTCGAACCGGGCTAACAGTACAACCGAAGTCGGAACTAACCGTCAGGACGAAACTTGAACCAACTTTCAATACATTTCTTCGAATTAAATTTATTTACCTTACCTCAGTCGGGTTTTATGGACTCGTTACATAATCTATTTACAACTATATGTTTGTGGACGTTAACATACTTTTTTATTCGTTTCTTTCATCTCTTATACCTATTACGTATTAGTCTGAGTACCCAGCTTACCTGTTCACTTGACTAAATAAAACATCTATCATCAAAAGTAATTTATCGCCATGTTTTTCTCACATTGAGTTTATACGAAAGACTCAATAAAGAAACATCAGACATCAAAGCTTGTATTAACCCAAAAACTCGCATATTTTCTTAGAAGGCATAAAAAGTAAGGTGCGGAGTCGCGTCTCATTAAAGAAGTGTTGTTCCAACGTTCCAGCCACTCACCAAGAGCAGGTGTTTTATTTTCTTATAACCACTACACTATAATTTAAATGAGGACACGAGATAAATTAAAAACTTACTTCAATAACAAAATAAAACGTATGCCCCATTCCGACTGTTACCCAGTCCATACGTGCCAAAAACTGCTAGCGCCGCCGTTGCCACGTTTCTTGCATTGTTGGCAAGTTTGCTGGACCAGATAAGAGCCGGAACGGGGGTTGCAGCGCCTATCCCTCAAACGCCGCCCCAAAGTTCTTATGAGTATTTTGGCCTCCACCAAGGCCCAAGGCCCGGCCGTTTCAACGGCGACCGGAACAAAGTCAAACGCTGCATATTAAGGGCCAAGTTTGCATATTTATAGGCATAATGAAGACACGTATTATTTTTCAACAAGGACAACGCCAAATAGCTTGTAAACTACTGCTACACTCGAGCATGGGATGCACGTTCTATGTGGGTATGAGCCCATAAAATATTTAGCTGTTGTATTTTTTTTCATCGTCATTTTGTACATATATCTTAATACGTATTGAGCTGTCATATCGATTGCATTTCGTTAGCAGGAGGCGTTGGGAAACGATGCCACACAATATTTGCCACATGTGTACACGGCATAACGTATACCAGGGGGCCTAGCCAAAATGACAATCTGCGATAAAAAACGCCAATCTAAACTTAAATAATATATGGAAATAGTCACGTAACTTTTCTTAGCATCTGTTATCCCGCTACATTGTTTTTCGTTTAACGTTTGTCGATGTACGGCTACTACGGCTGTCATTTTGGCTAGGGCTCCGGTTCCCTCGCTCTTGGTTTGCGACGGGAACACAGCTAGGAGTATATCAAAGCGACAGGAGATAAGTCTGCTTTTGAGACGTCTCCGCAGACGGTAAACAAGGCCCTTTGCGATATAGACACGGTGTGCTTAAGAATGATGACTGGAATATACATATATGGATAGAAGATAGAAGTGACCACTATTTTAGTAGACATAGCACGAAGCGCTCCATATATGGGGCATTTTCTATGAAAAGGGTTACCTTATTGTCGATGGGCACAGCGTCGCGCGGCATTGTATTTATATCGGAGCATCGTTTATAATGGCGTAAGCGCCATCGACAATAAGTTCCCTTTTTATAGAAATTACCACATATACTATTCGTCTATTTCTAACTATATTAACTAGGTATACCTGTAAGTATAATACATGCAAGTAGCAACAACATTTCATCAAGTACCTACCCTAGGTAATAGGAATAAGTGTAAAGCCTGAGTGGACGCTCGAAGCGGAGCGTTCGGCGGGGCGTGCAGCGTGGCGTCGGGCTCACAAGTGATTTGAGCAGCGTGCACTAAGGCCGCTCCTATACGTTTGCATTTGTTTAATATGCACGCCGCACGCCCCGCCCCGCTGCACGCCCAACTCGAGCGTCCACTCAGGTCTTACACTAAGTCTACAAGTTTAACAGCATATAATCATTACTATTAGTATAATCAATCTATCCACCGAATAGGTTCATCACTGGAACATTCCACCAGGGTGTTCCAGCATTTTCTATCTGTCGTATTAAAGTAAATCAAATTTTCTTACAACTCTTGGTAGGCGAGTATAAGTTTGACGTAGGCCAATTAATAAAATAAAATTAGCCTCTCGAGTCCTATGTTCAATGTTACTTATGCTGTAGAGTGAAAAAAAAGTGTGTGCGTGTAATCTTTACGCGCGATTGAAGTAAAACTTCTTGGACGATTACGTTTATCGCTATGTTTGCACTTTGACGTGTGTCCTATTGTGCGTGTGTCACTACTGAGCGTTACTTCCGTCAGAAAAAAAATCTAAGTTACCCTCTAGTCGCGCCTAAAGAAGTTTTACTTCAAATATATAACTTTCTGTTACTACATTCAACAATTTGCCTGTATTTTTATACTTTGTGCGGGAGAAAAATTCTTTGCGTTTAAAAACGCGTTACGTCAACGAGGAAGCTTGGAATAAATAAATGAAATTACACCCGAGACTCTCAACACGAAAACAACTCCTGAAATTATATTAAAATATTACATTTTGCTCTGCTACTTTATACTCGGCTAACAGATATATTAATTGTGTGTACAGATTGTACAGTCAGCAAAATTGACTGTACATGTTTGGCGAGAATTGTATTTTGTCATCACAATCGGCCGGAAATAGATTTGGCCAAGGCTGAATAATATCGTTTCTTTTTTTTTCTTATTTACGCACTTTTGTAGGTTTAACATGAACTGAAATAAATATATAAATAAAATTACTATTATTTATTTATTTTTATTTTTAAATATTTTTTAGAATATTTTCATAGAAAATAATTTAATTTGTTCTTAGAGGTTTAACATGGATTGAAACTTGATTGAAAAAATTAAACAAAGCAAATCGGTCCTATTAATTTGTATAGTTTTCGCCAAATGTATTGCGTGTACTTAAAGCGAGGTTTAGACTAGCAAGAACTTGCATGCCATTTACGTTACATTGCCGACTACTAAGGTAAACTGCATTCAAAATGTTTATCAGATACCGCAATGTAATGAAAATTGCATGCAAGTCTAAACCTCACTTTAAATAGTAAGATAACGATGATTTTTCGCTCTAAATACTTATCGTCCTTAATAGATAGTGCAAAGTTCGCTCTGATCCGGAGCAAACACAAACAACCTTTCAGCGGCCGGTTATTGCCGGACTCGGATCCGGGTCAAACCGGACTAATCCGGATTGCAGGTTTAATGAGGATTTACACGGAGCGGGCTAATACTAACCAAGAGGGCTTGACTAGCCCAGTGTTTTAATATACAATATATCATCTATGGAAAAACAGGTTACCAACTTTATGAAAATTCTAATGCAATGTAAGTACCCAGGAGTACAGCGAGCTGGAAAACTGCATAATATTATGAATGGGATACACTTGCACCTGGGTGTACATAAGAACACTGTTTCAGCATTCTTATACAACATTAGAACACTGTCTTTGGTTGACTGAAACAATATTGTTTCAATACTGATGTCAGTCATCATTTACAAACTAAAGTGCTGGAGTAGATACAGTTTTTTTTTTTAAACGTAACTATTTTTGTAGAGGTATGATTGAAAAGGTATGGAGCCTCGTAAATTAAAGTAATAACATTAATAAGTATAGGGAACAAATAAAAATCCTAGTATTTTATTAAAGATTTTTTGGTTTGTGTTTTTAAGTAGCCACACTATACCTATACAAATTAAAAACTGAAACAGATGGCTGAAGACGCGGGTTCGATTCCGGGCTCGGCACTATTTCAGTTTATTAGGGTTCCGTACCCTAAGGGTAAAAACGGGACCCTATTACTAAGACTCCACTCTCCGTCTGCCTCTGTCTGTCGTGATAACCGTGATAGTTAGACAGTTGAAATATTCACACATGATGTATTTCTGTTGCCGCTATATCAACAAATACTAAAAACAGAATAAAATGAATATTTAAGTGTGGCTCCCATACAACAAACGTGATTTTTTTGCGTAATGTTACTGAACCCTTTGTGCGCGAGTCCTAACTCGCGCTTGGCCGGTTTTATAGCTAGTATAAAATGTCTATAAAATCATAAAAAGTATGAAATCCTATAACACGATAATATTATGAAACACAATCTCGCAACTGACCGTTTACTCTTTCTATTTCTGGAGTGTAAATATGCCGCTGCTCAGTAATGATACATTTTATGTACTCCTCTAGAATCTCCATGTAGACTAAATATTTGTGTTGCTTCGCTTTGATCGTGGACAATCACTTTGATGGCTTCCATGTTGATCAATCACGCCATGACACTTTATACGGTTAACTATCGGATATCCGATACGGGCTTAGCATCCTTACAAATAAACTAATGATGAAACCAAACCAATATAGTTTTATTGAAAAAGCATCATCATATCAGCCCTTTATAAAAGGCACCTCATTTATTAAACAAAATTTTAAAATTATAAAAATAAAAAATACAGAAATGAGCAACGACAAAAAAACGACGCTAGTACAGGTTAGAGGTAGACGGGTTGGGTAGGGCTGCACCGTCATTGAAACCGAAGAAGCCCTTTATCGCCCACTGCTGAGCATAGACCTCTCTTCCAGTACGCCACTTGTCCCGGTCCTGAGCTAATCTCATCCAGAAGTGACCCGCAATCTTTCGGATGTCGTCCACCCACAAACGAGCCAACGGACACCAGGGGCTTCTTTTATTCGAAAGCGGCCACCATTCCGTTAACATTTAAGTCCACCTGCCATCACTGCCTAACAACATGTCCCGCCCAACTCTATTTTAGTTTGGTAATGACGAAACCAACGTCTTGCACCTTGGTGCGTCGACGGATCTCGACATTTCTTACTCGATCTTGAGGCTTGATACCGAGCATGGCGCGCTCCATGGCTCTCTGTGCTACGCGGATTTTATGCACAGCCACCTTAGTGAGTTGAAAAAAGCGGACAAGTGCGAGTCGGACTCGCCCACCTAGGGTTCCGTACTTTTTAGTATTTGTTGTTATAGCGGCAACAGAAATACATCATCTGTGAAAATTTCAACTGTCTAGCTATCACGGTTCATGAGATACAACCTGGTGACAGACGGATAGACGGACAGCGGAGTCTTAGTGGTAGGGTCCCATTTTTGCCCTTTGGGTACGGAACCCTAATAAGCATAGATTTTTTGTTGTATCTGGATGCTCAAAAAATACGTTGACATAAGTTTATTTTTCTTACTTACAGGCATTTTCATTTTAACTTGTATTTTAAGGCCCATTAAGTTCGTGTTCTTCTCTCACTCTCACTGAGCATAAGCGTGAGCGAGATGGAAGTGCGTGCCCGGGAACGCGGATAGGTATGTTTTTGTAATTTTTTGTACGCTTAAATACAAAAAAATTGGCAGCCGTATTGCGATCCAAAAAAGCGCAACCAATCGCCACAAAACTGACGGTCAATGACAACATTTTGTCAGGAAATTCAGTTAGACGTGATGCCTTTCGTAGGTTCAGAAAACGGAGTATTTAAAAAGTCGCACTTTAAATGAGTCGTACGTAAAATGTTGCCGTCAGTTTTGTGGCGACTGGTAACCAGCCGTTCAATCATTTAACTTAAACAAAACGTAATATCTTCAATATATCTCCCTTAGCTTATACACAAACGCAAACGTTGTTAAAATTATCTACATTGTGTTGTGCTCCTACCGGTGAGTAAGGTTGCCATCAGAGAGCTCAACGAGGGTGCGGTGTTAGGGTCGGCAACGCGCATGTAGCTCCTCTAGAGTTGCAGGCGTACATAGGCTACGGAGACTGCTTAACATCAGGCGGACCGTATGCTTGTTTGCCACCAACGTAGTATAAAAAAAACATTATGCCGCAGTGAAAAAAAATTATCGGTCGAGGGCAAATCGGAATTGATCTCTTTTTCTAAAGGGAAACAAATTGCAAAAACTGTCTATCATTTTCAGACGCCCGATTTAAAAATAAACATGCCCTTTCATAGAGGACCCATCTCAAGTTTGACGTCATGACATAAAAGTCACTTGTAAGGAAGCAGGGCTACTTCCAAAATCTTCGAGGAGCCGACCCTAATTTACAATGGCTGTTGTGTCAAGTGCCGTGCCGCCCTTTTGGACGTAATAAAATGTGTACACGAAATCTATTTTAGTCCAGTCTTTTTGGGGTTCATCTTACATTTTTACTACGTATTGTACTTAGAAATATCCGTGTCCACTATACCTAATTTCAAATGCCACGGCCCTATTCCACTTGAGACCTTTTTTTTATAAACTGATCGGCGATTGGCCCTAGTTACACCTGATTAACCGGAACTCTATTTTCAATTTTCTGCTTATAATATTAGTTATAAATTGTTGAGCAATACACTTTTCGACAGTCGCGACACATGTGACATCTAGTGTCGAGAAGCAGTACAGATAGTTCCGCTACTTGACGCTAGATGTAGACTACGAAAAAGTCGTTTTATAACAAAACTGATGTATGGAAGGAGCACTCTATGTCTTCTTAATTCTCTTTAGTATTATCAAAGATAGATATAACTCCGTAATAGATGGATACAGTCTAAGGAAAAAACGTGCCTCGAAAATCACGAAAATTTGATTCTCGATCAGATGGCGCCACTAGTTTTGGCCTACACTCGTATAGAGGGCGTTGACTGTTTCGTTTGTTATTTATAATTTTAACGCATACCAGTGAAAGAACATGGGTCAAAATCATATAAAAATAATTAATGCAAATAAAAGAATCATTTATCTATATTTAAATACATTTTATCGTATTTTTATAAATATTTATTTTTAGTTTTAAAGTGTGTCGACAGATGGCAGTGAATTTACTGGGGTTACAAAATTTACTATGACAGTACCGCTCTAGTATAAGTTACTCTATGGTATTATTCAACAAGAGTGAATAGGCTGTTACTGAACCGGTGAGCTCCATCTTAGGCCCTGTCTTCCATTTCCATCAGGTGTGACTAGGGCCAATCGCCGATCAGTTTATAATAAAACAAAAAAAATCTTACTTGAATGTTTATGTCAAGTTTCATATTATTTTAGCATGTTGTTTTAAAACGAGAGCGTAGCTTCGACTCTTTTCAGGTAAATTTCCATTCGAAAGTTTTTACAGCTTTGCTTAAGCAAGCAGCTTCTGCAGATACTAATAATCCTGGTACCATCGCCCACACTGTTAAAGCCTGACCAGGAATATATTATGATCACGCACCATGTTGCGGACTTTCACTGGAACAATTTTTTTCATACTATACTGAACTGTCATGAAAATAACTGTGCCCTCACGACAATAATCATATATTACTGGTCAGGCTTTAACTGTCCATAGGTGGATCTTTTTACAATTTATCAACTAAGCGGCAATAGGCGATGCAGGCACATCAAGGACTTTGATTTATGTAGGTACAACCTTTATACCTTCTCACAGTGACAATAATAGATCCTTAGCGGTTTTCAAAAGTATAAGTTTTAAAGTAGGTACAAAGTGGCATAGAAATATATTTTTTTACTATATCTACTTAAAATTTTCTATAAAAAACTCCCGTGAGACTCAATCATATTAAATTATTTTAAAACGGGTCACTCACGTATTATTAAGTCGAATAGTTCGACATGTTTCGTGAGTGACCCGTTTTAAAATAATTTAATATAAAATTATCTCGCAAATACACTAAAAAACTACTGTTTTTTTTTCAAAAGCAAGCCCTTAACATTCCCCATACCTAACATTCTAGATACCAATAACATTATAATGTAAAACGAGCTATTTCTATTGAACCGTGCAGAACTCGTCAATGCGAACTATTTGCACGATTCGCATTTTATGCCAAACCTGACCCGAATTCAGACGCGACACTACAAAAAGAGAATCGTGACAGCCGTCTCGCCTAAACAAGCTTCGGCTTTCTATTTTCTAGTTCTTTTCCACAATGTTTATTGGAAGAAAAGGGATGCTCTATATAACTATAACTGCTATAACTAAATAACATCATTCTGATGTCAGTGTACGGAGCTGCATATATAACTAAACTTAACCCTTCTGCATATAAACTTGTCTGCAGGGGGGTCAGTTATCTCTGCAGCTTAGATTCGAATTGGCTTCTAGTAATGACAGTTGGTTTCCCATCAGTAGCAGCGAAAGCTTCTCTACCAATAGGTATGTTTTCATTCAATTTTAATTAACCCAAGGTCGTGAAATGACCGGATGCTATTGTTACGTTCATAGCAATGCGTTTTATTACACCAATTTGTGAATTACGATTATGTAACAAAACAACATTGTCCGTAACACGAAACGTTGCTAAAAATAACGTGAGTAATGTCATGATTGTATGTCGGAGGGCAATACGGTTGTGCCCGTAATCATTCTTTTTCCCTTTTTTTCTAGCCTGATATATGTGCCGCTGCTGGGGAAATGCCTCCCCTTGATCATTCATAACCTCAAATGAATATTTCCTTTAGTTTCGATTTGACTTGGTTTAATTACTAGCTAATGCTACTCTGTTAAGATCTAAGTAAAATCTTATTACTGTATAACACCATAATCTAGCGTAGAAATGACATTTATCACTTTAACAATGTTTTTATCCTCCTGAGTACACATGTTTATTTAGTGTCATAGTCTAGGCTGTGGTCTAGGTCTGAACCGTAAACTAATACGAGTATTATAATTCCTGCAATTTTATTGTCTGTAAAGGGGCCCACTGACTATCAGTCCGCCGGACGATATCGGCCTGTCAGTTGTTCGGAACTGTCAAATTTTTGTTCTAACTGGCAGGCCGAATCTGAATCTAAATAAAATCTACGGTAAATTCCTAAATTCTACCTTCCATTGTCTATGGACATGGAAATCTACAGCGTGCAATGGATTCATTCATAAAGTGGCCATGCACTTTTGCTGCTGTGTACACCCAGCATCAGTAGAAGCATATGAAACAACGCCCCACAAGTATCTGCCACCCTCTATTACTTTTTAGAATAGAAATATATCTGGCGCGTAGTCTGATCCGATATTTTTGATTTCCTGCCCTTATCCCACGTTATGTGGGTTCGGCACAACATGTTTTTCTCTTCCATTCTCCTCTATCTTTCGTCACCTCAGCTCTCACTCCTTTCTTTCTCAAATCCTCTTTCACACAATCCATCCATCGTTTTTTGGGTCTACGGTTCGCTCTCCGTCCATCAACATTCATCCCTAACATTTTGCCTATATGGCATTCATCCCTCATCACATGCCCATACCACGCTAACCTACTACTTCTCATCTTCTCCGTTACCGGTGCTACTTTCAAACTTACTCTAATATACTCATTCTTAATCCGATTCTTTCTCGTCATCACACATCCATCTCAACATTCTCATTTCCGCTGCGTGCACTTTTCTTTCATCCGTCACTTTCGTCGCCCAGCATTCTGATCCATACATCCAACAGGTCTCACGATCGTCCTGTACTGTATAAGTACATTGACAGTGTAGAAGGCTTTTAGAGCCCAGATACAAGTACGACACGTACGTCGTCTGCATGACAATGGAGTTTGGTACATGAAGGTCATTAGCTTAAACTAACTGTTATCAGGCGTGGTACCCGTTATACAACTGAAATGTCTGGACAGTTATACTCGTTATACCTATACATATATTACTTACTTACTGCTGTGGCGCAACGACCCGAAGTGGATCTTGGCCTTCGACACCAAAGGCCGCCATGCTACTCTCTCCAAAGCCGTTTCTGTTCAGTAAACGGCGCCGAGTTCGTTGAGGTCTTCCTGCACTTCTCTCCAGCGGTACCTAGGGCGTCCAGACGGTCTTTGGCCACTTGGTACTCCAGAGTACGCCCTCCAGATTGCGCGATCTTCCCCCATCCGGACTACGTGCCCGAGCCATTGGAATCTGGCGGCTTTCGTTTCTCCAATGATGTTCGGCTCGGACACCAGATCTTCAATCTCCTGATTCTTGCGGAGTCTCCAGGTTCCATCCCCTCGACGTGTGGGCCTGTAATAATAAGCAAAAAATGAAACTGTAGGCTATACTCCTCAAACTGACCAACATTTGTTCAGCGACTTTTAAAAATAATGAAGACTTTAGACTTCGTATTTTTCATACAAAATAAATATTATCTTCAATGTACGCCATTATCATTGTGATTAACGTTGCCTGTCACACCTTAAACATAACAAAATTCGCAATACATTGCGTCTTGGAAAAAACTTTAAAACACAAGTTATTTTTAAAAGTCACTGAACAAATGTTGGTCGGTATGAGGAGTACAGCCTACAGTTTAATTTTTTGCTCCTATTACAGGCCACACATTGTATATTGCTTTTGTTTATTAGATTCGAACAAGATATGTGTTATTTAGTTCAAATTTTCAGTCAAACGTGTTCAATAATAATTACTAGTGGCTCTGTGAGCTGTAGATTTCGCAGGCATAGCTTAAAACTCAATAAACTAAATCAACAAAAAATAAACAATTAAATCATCGAACCTGCTCACAAGATTCCACGAGAATCGGTTGAGAATTGAGAACTGTGGAGGAGAACATCTGGACATACGAACACATTTATGCTGAGACGGAGACCTTCGCTAACGCTCGGTCACGCTCGGTCAGTTATAAAATGGCTTTTGCCCTGAAGGCACTAATAGTAATACATTTTATCACGACACGTTTCGTTTCATATTAAACATATTAATAACGGGTCACTCACGTATTTGAAGTAGAAAAACGCTCGACATGTTTCACTCCGTACCGAGCCCACACCGTACCGAGGACATGTCGAGCGTTTTTCGACTTAAAATACGTTATGACCCGTTATTCATATGTTTAATATGTCTGTGTCTCACGTTTCGTTTCATTGTATTTTTTTTCTGTATACTCTTTTTAATGCTTACCGAATATATTTAAAGCAACAAAAAAAAGCTAATAATCGTTAGGAAGTTCCCACCGGAAAATATCGAATTGCGAACTAATTGTTTTTGAATTAAGAACGTTATCACGCAACGGGCGTCTACAGCTCCATATTGATGGCTCGATATGCATACGACACGACAACGCATTTTGTGGCGATGCATATTCAATGCTGGCGCGTATCCTGTGCGGAAATTTTAACTTTGTTTGCGTGTAAATTTTCGCTTATATGGAGTGAAAAAAGCGAATTAATGGTGTTGAAGATTCATGTCATCATTTTTAGGGTTCCGTATCCAAAGGGTAAAAACGGGACCCTATTACTAAGACTCCACTGTCTGTCTGTCTATCCGTCTGTCACCAGGCTGTATCTCATGAACCGTGATAGCTAAGACAGTTGAAATTTTCACAGATGATGTATTTCTGTTGCCGCTATAAATACTAAAAACAGAATAATATAAATATTTAAGTGGGGCTCACATACAACAAACGTGTTTTTTTTGCCGTTTTTTTGTAATGGTACGAAACCCTTCGTGCGCGAGTCCGACTCGCACTTGGCCGGTTTTTCATCATTCATTTTAAGGCAATATTTTGTCGATCTAGCTTTTGTTTCACATCGAATTCATTGAGACGATTTTAAAGAGCCTGTAACCTAATGCATGGCTTTGTTTTGTTTATTAAATTAACTATTATGGCCGCGTTTAGACTCGTTTATAGCAATTTTATAACACAATAGATTTATGAAATAAAACTATAAAAACTGATTATATCGCGTATATTGAATTTATAATACACAATTTACAGCGTTCGTGCGTGCAGCTAACCGTCACATTTTTGATGTAAAATGCTTAAGCATGGCAACAATTTTGTATGGATATTTTTTTTAATTTCTACCGTTTTATGTCGCACTGTACATATTTTTATAATTAATAATGAGATCTATCTCATAATGATCTTCAAATTAAAATACAGTCTTCCACCTCGCGGTGAGCGGTTAATCGGTTATCCCTGTTTCCAAGTTTCGGGCATTGCCCCTAGCTCAAGGGTCGGCAAACTTTTGAGAAAAAGAGCCAATGCAAAAGAAATCACTAGTTTAAGGAAGCTCAAAGAGCCGCAAATGTTGTTTTCAGCGTTCTATTAATTCTCAAGGGTTAATTAATTGTTCCTCCAAAGAGCCGCGGTTTGCCGACCCCTGCCCTAGCTTATTTGATTGTAAAGTAAATTACAGTGGTATTTAGTGTACATACGTTAGATAATTTAATAGAGTTTTTGTACATGTATTTCATTGTAGTTCATTTTGATCTGAAATACCAATTAGCTTGTATATATTAAGTATATGATTTACTCTATTAAAATGACGTTTAAAGATATTGATTCATAATGGAATATTCATTCATTTAAAATTTAAATGCTTATTTAATTAATTGTAAAACAGTGTGGCCTTGCGCATACACTTGATCAAACAATATTCAATGTACACGGGATATTTTATTTCAGTTCCCCACCTTTTAGTCCAAGATAAGTATGTAAGATTTGTCTTTACTCATATCGTCGGGGATTCATATTTCCTTGTTACATTGTTTGAATTTACTACTCTATCGACTTTTGTTAGTTGCGACTTGCGCGGTATTGCACTATCCCCGTGGATATCAGCTATTTGTAATAATATAGTATATTGCCCTGTTTGTTAACACTGTTTTAGCGATTTATTTAGATTTTCAGAAACATTTAAACCATTTCTTCAAGAAGTATTTACAGCGCCATGTCTCTCGCTAGCTCGGAATCACCTTAGTTGATTCAGTTAGAAGGTAGAACCATACCGTCACAGAATAAGTAATAGTATTAACATACAGAACGGCCACGCACCGCCCCGCCCCGACTCGTATTACCTCGCCCCGCGACACCAGTTTGACGACCTTTTGCCGACCACTCAGTACTGTTTTAAGCAACTTACTCACACAATGACGCATGCCGCGTGTACAGACGTGCCGTTCACACATAGAAATGCAAGTGATTTTTGATGTATAGCGTGTCCGCCCTGTGATACTGTTCTATCTTAGGGAAGGGAAGGGGGGTGCCATAAGCCTGCAGTAAGTAATGCATATACTTTGAAAAATTCGACCTCTGCTGCCATGACCCAGGTGGCCGAATGGCTCAGGCACCTGCCGCGAAGGCAGAGGACACTGCCAGCCTAGCCAAGGTGACAATCGCTATCGCTTCGACAACGAAACGCTTTGTGTCTCTCTATCACTTTTCCATATGAGTGCGACAGTGACAGTTGCGTTTCGATCGCTACGGAGCGTAACCGATTGGCACGTTGGCTACGTGGCCTAATTCGATTCCAAACTTGGGCACTGGAGGCCTTGTTCACTTTTTCTTCAACTTTAATTTTGCTTTGTACCTAACAGTCTTTGAAACCTAACAAAATTGTTAATACTTTTTGTTGTTAATGTCATATTTCACAACAGAAATACCAGCAATAACTTTAGGGTTCATAATTACTTGTCCGCTTTATCACTACTGTTATGGCTCTCGGGAATTTTGAGATTAAGTTGTTCGGGTAAGCCTAAGGCCTGTGCCTAAACCGTCTGTCATTGTCATCGTAATTCGGTAAAATTTGCTTGTTTGACAATTATCAATAGAATGGAATCGTGAATGTCGATTTTAAATTTTGAGAATTAAAATTATTGTTTACGGGTCACTCACGTATTATTTAAGTCGAATAAACGCTCGGCACAAACGCGACATGTTTCGGTGAGTGACCCGTTTAAAATAATTTTGATATGTTAACGTCTCACGGAAGTTTTGATTATTAGTATTTCTTCCTGATTGGCGCGCCCGCGACTCCACGCCATCTCCGCGCCAATCAGGAAGAAATACTGCGTACTGCACGGATACCGCGCTGCCAAATGCGGAAGCGGCCTTAGTTGACAGAAATGTATTTTTCCAACATTAACAAATTATAGGAAGATTAGGAAGGGATAGTTACAATAATTCTATATTTAAATAACGATTGTGAATCACAAGACCATCGCTCCTACCTTGACCCATGTTAAACTGGAGCCTTTACTAACGAGCCCTTGAAACCGACGAATTGTTAATGTCTGCTGTTATTACTATCATATTTTACCGACGAAATTTCAAACCCGACGGCCGTTTCGCTTCCATTCTGGTTTATTTTTACGAAGTTGTACTGTGGCTAGGAATTTATATTGGACTCGAGGTTCCCGTGCATATAAAAGAACGCAGATTCCGAGAAATATAGCCTTCGGTATAAATACGGCAGAGATAGGGCGAATACCCCTTTTTATTGCGCGTAGGTTTATTGAACTTTTCTCAGTCATTTTGAGGACGAAATATCGTTGATACTTTATTTTATTCAGCTATTAATAAGTGTGATAAACATGTGATTTTAAGGCATTAAAAGATTATGACCACTCCGCTCTAAAGTTCATTGCAGGTCCGAAAAAGATTATTCTCGCATCTGAAGCTTTTACACTAGTAAATAAAGCGAAACTTAGAAATTTGCTTTAGAAAACATGTAAATTAAAGCTTAGTGCAGTGTTTTACCTAACGTTGCGCATAAAATAAACACAAGCTTAGTGGCCAGTGCAAACCATATTGGAACATAAGACTTTTGTTATTAAAATTGTATAAGGTTTTCGGTAAATGAATACTTCCAAGAAAATCTAAATACACGTGCCAATGAAACCGAATGTACGTTACCGGATCGGCATGGTATTAAGACTAATCCATTTCGGCCATAAGAGGACGGTTGTGTTAACGGGATGGAATAGGCTGATGGTAATTAACTAAAGATAATGTTGTATGGTTTGTAAAACAGTGATTCTGTACCAAACAGAACATATCTGACTAGCTACTGCCCGTGGTTTGCATTTCAAATTAAGTCCAGCATTCCAGAATATTGAGGAAGTTTACGGTACTGATTCTTTGTAGCGATGGACAGGAGTGTTAGATTCAGCAGTGGGCTCTTGTGGTAGATAAACAAGTACTGGTTCTAATAGGTTCTGTTGTCCACAGATCGGCGGAGAGAACCCCCGCCACGCTGCCGTCATGACGCTGCACTGGTGGATGCATTGGTTCTGGGTGACGACGCTGCTCACCATACTATGTAAGTTCATTTTACCTTTATCACATTTGCCGCTGCCCTATAATCAGTTACGCTCTCATTTTAAAGCGACAATCTGAAATTACATGAAATTTGAAATGAACATTCAAGTAAAATACTCATCTATCTAATACTCGTACTAGTTTTCGTTGCTAAGGAATTATTTTCTTCATCATCATCTTTATCATCTTCCTCGCCTTGTTACAACTTTTTGCCACTGCTCATGGGAGCCTGGGGTCCGCTTGGCAACTAATCCCAAGAATTGGCGTAGGCACTATTTACGAAAGCTACTGCCATCTGACCAGCCCAGAAGGGAAACTAGGCCTTGTTGGGATTAGTCCGGTTTCCTCACGATGTTTTCCTTCACCGAAAAGCGACTGGTAAATATTAAATGATATTTCGTACATTAGTTCCGAAAAACTCATTGGTACGAGTCGGGGTTTGAATCCGCGACCTCCGGATTGGAAGTCGCACGCTCTGACCGCTAGGCCACCACAGCGCTCTATTTTCTTCATTATAACAACGATAACTTGTACCAGACATAGATATATACATGTTACGTGAATGTTCATGCTTCATATAATTTTTTTTCTTTTTAAAATCAAAGCGTATCTTCGATTGTATGGGTGCCGGCTTTTCGGCGGCGAGTTCGTGTGACCCTTAAACTTTTTTTGTCTGTTCTAATACCAGCTTGAAATGTAAAACTCCACACATGCAGAATAATTTAACATATTTCGACGTTCTGTCGCTGTAATTTTCTATCTAGGCACCTATCTAGTAATTACTAAACTTCTAGCAACAGAAAACTTGACACAGAATATGTAAATCAAAATCATCTGTCACAAAATGGATCGTAAAAGGAGCCATTTACGTCCACGCCGAATAATTCAGGGAATGAACTCGGTGAGAGCCGTGAGAGGGCTTAACGCGAAAAACGAAATTCGCAAATTGCGGGGATCTTTCTCTTTTACTCCTATGAAGGCGTAATTAGAGTGACAAAGCCAGGTGCCCGCAATTCGCGAAGTTCGATTTTCACGGTTATAGCCCTGTTCTCAATTTCGATCCGCATATACCTATATTATGACTGGAGATACTGAAGTACTGAGGTACGGTATTCCGCTCGCTGCCATCTTGGGGCTAATCAGTGATTGTATTATAATGGGTTGGAGAGTTGATAGTATTAGTAAACCAATTTTTATCGCCTGTCACTATGCCTGGCACTTTCGCACTTACATACTTGTTAGAACGTGACAGGCACGGTGACAGGTGATAAAAATGCGACCGTGCTACCAAGACTTTTACTTACTAACATAATGTTTTTTGTATGGAGTGGACGATAGCCAAGCGTTTTATTACTATTTAATTACTTACTTTTTACAAGTAAAATGACAAATAAGATACTAAAATAAATATAAAACTAATCTCTTACCTACCTTACAAAACATTTGTATCGTTTTCAATCAAAAGGTACCACATTGTCGCTTGCCATAAGAACGCTCCGACAGGTCATTCATATAAAGATACAATCCGATTTCATCCTTACCATAAGCGACAATGTGGTACCTTTTGATTGAAAACGTCACATTTGTGTTATGTAATGTATCGAATTATGCAAATAAATTATAAAAAATCAAGCCACATTTTATCTTCTTGCTCTACTCATCAAGACCTTAATCGCGACATCTCTGATTACGTTAATTTTAATTTATGTACCTACAATATACCTGCACTCACCTAGTTATAGTTTAGTTTTAAGAAATACTTGCTGTGCCCTAACAGGGTTCATGTGTGAACTTACCCTAATGTAATATCTGTTTGTACCACGTGATTAATATGCAATAAATTATGAATTACGCATAAGGGCCGGTACAGACGGTGCAACCCGACTGCAACTTGTATGGGAACTGCACGCCGACGTTGCAGTTGGCGTGCAGTCGGCTTACAGTTCCCATACAAATTGCAGTCGGTTTGCAGTAGGTACGTCTGTATCGGCCCTAAATGTTTCGTGTTAAAATTTTTGACTAACACTGGTTTACCTGAGAAAGTGCATTCGATGGCGAGAGGAATAAGATAGAACGAGTGCAAATTTACGTCTTAAAATGTTCTGCATTCTGTCTAAGAGCCAATCGGGTCTTCATATTTGTGACGTTTTCAACCAAAAGGTACCACATTGTCGCTTGGCGATAAGGTTGATTTCAAAGTGAAGCTATAAGGAAATAGCGCCTTATTGACAACCGACAATAAGTACCCTTTTGGTTGAAAATCGCACATTTAACTATTTTCCTAAATTCTACGGCTAAGTATACCTACGAGAAAATTAGGAAAAATCACATTCATATTAAATCTCATTTATAATCGGGTCTATCGCGAATTTATTTTAGCCGCGGCCGCGACCAGTGAAACCTGTCGAAACGTCGGTAAATAGGGTAACAAACTAAATTCGCCATAGACCCGGATTATAAATGTGTTTTATTATGTGTTCAAAGCGCGAAGGTTTTAAATGTTATATCACAAAGTCATGCCATTAATTTATTTAAGGATTTATTTTGCTCTTCATACTGATTTTGCATATCTTTGGACACAATTGTGACGTTTTCAACTAAAAAGGTACCACATTGTCGGTTGTCGAAAAGGTTGATTTCAAATTGAAGCTTTATGGACATTACGCCTTATTGACATATCTATGTTGACAACCGACAATTTGAATTTCGACTGTTGGTTGAAAATGGCACAATTTACTGTAAAATTCGGAGAATGGTGAAAGTCCAAATGAGAATAATCCAGGACCAATCGATGAATTTTAACAGCCTAACATAATATTTATTGTCTCGACTGAATATTACTCAACATTATATTTTCCAGAAGAACAAAAGACGATAAATCTCAATAACATCAATTTGGATGCTAAGTAAGTCTGTGGGGAGCGAGGGAACGGAAAAATAACACCTTTTTCCAGGTTAAGGATACCAAACTTCAAAATTTATCTTAACGTATTACTTTGGACACAAACCAAATTTATGATATGAAACATTGACATATATATTACTTCGTAAAGACCGGCCTTACGAGTACTACGAATCGGGCCGATACATTGGAGTAAAAATCGCATTTAGTTACACCAGCGCGCTCAGTCGTGTGGCGAATTGCGCGGTGGAAAGGCGTTACCATTGGTGTAAACAAAGTATAAGCGTATGCATACAATTCCGACCGAACACCGGCGCCTTTCCACTCCGCAATTCGCCACACGACTGAGCGCGCTGGTGTAACTAAATCCTATTTTTACTCCAATGTATCGGCCCCATTCGTAGTGCTCGTAAGGCCGGTCTTTACGAAGTAATATATATGTCTCTGTTCTGAAAATATTTTGATTTGTGTTATTTGAGTTATTTCAAGTAGAAACACTACTATAATTTAAATAGATAACTAACTAAACTGAAATACTGAACTAACTGAAATAGATGACATATGGGTACGCAAGTTTTGGGGTTATTCATAAAGGGGCCCACTGATTAAACGTTTGTCAAATCTAATAAGCTGTTGATAATCGTACATCTATCTGTTATTTTGAAATTTATGACATAGGTATTTGCCACTTTGCCCACTGACTTTTGAATTCTGAAGTCATATAAACAACATGTTATGTTTTCGCTGACCGCGTGACGTAAGTAGTGCATTATGCATAATATAGACTGCAACCTGTGTCCCAGCCCACGAGTGCATCTGCTGATTAAATCGTTTAGCTGGGGCGCGTCAATTCCTGCTCATAATTAACCTAAATAGATAGCTGTACGCTGTACTTACTTAGACATGTATTTCTGATGCATGACACATAATACGTTCGTACGTTCCGTCGGAAAGTTTCCGAAATTGAGCATGTTTCTATTGTAAAAATTTGAAAATTCTCTTATTTAAAATTCCATTTCTAAAATTAAAGTTTCCTGTATTTCCTATGAACTTTCCGAGAACGTTTTCAACCTTTTGGAAATTGTACGCAACTGTAACTCACACACACCTGTAACTTTCTTTTACTAGTCCACTTCGGATGTCGCATAAAATTTTTCATCAACAACAACGTTTTTAGCTTAAGGTACATACAGCAAAATACCGAGGTCGCTGCATATGTTACTTGGTTTTTGTAGCCACTTAGGCACTTCATACCTCAGTTATATACTTTAGTGCTCAGGAGAAACTAATAACCAACTCGCTCTAATCAGAATCTGCATTGCAAATGTACAAACATTCGGTATGTCCCTAATTGCTGCTACTCGTAATCCTATCTCGTCGGCGCATCTCGTGCAGATGCATGTGTATTAAAGAGCTCGGCTATAGACATGCGTGAAAATCATTTAAAATTTAAGCTAATGGAAACGGACTATATCGCGTATAATGAATTTGAAATACAGTGAGCTGCGAAATTGCATGGAGAAATTATGAATCCATTCATTGATAAATTCGCCATGCACTTTTACGGCTGATGGTACATCCCGACGTTTTGAACCCTTTACAGCGTTTGTGCGATCAACTCAAGATCAATTTACATTGTAAATGTATGCAAATTCGTATACAAGTATTATGTAAGAATCTTGCTAATTGTGCCTAGTCGATCTTACTATATCGCAGAGATTTTCATTTGCTTATCACCTGAGTATCTTAAACTAAACCTTAATTGCGTAATTCATTCTGAAATGTATTAGTGTAATCAGTATATCTACCGCTTAAAGACCTCATTACTGTGCAGTGACATATCTCTTAGAAAGCCAAAACTCTTTTTAAGATTTCTTTTGTCATATCACCTTATAACACTTTAGCAAGAAACAACTTTTACTTACTTTCATTACTCGTACTCCACAAAGCATTAATTCTGTTGCATGTTTAAAAATAAAAATTTCTTGTCAAAAAAATACGGACACATATCTAGAGCCAGCATTACTCTTAGGGCCACCCCACACTAGACGGCGTCTAGTCAGCGCTATGGAAATTGGCGTCGCTGGCCGACGCTCGGGAGACGCTAGTGTGGGGTGGCTCTTAGTCTTAAAAGCATTTCTACATTCGGAATAAATCGAACGCACATACAACACGAGAATATTGAATAAAATTGTTCACTCAATACTTTTAGAATGTCGCTACGTTACGTTGTGGCTTATGTCTGGAGCCATCTTTACTCTTAGCTTTAAAACTATAAGTATTGGGAATAAATGAAGCGCACATACAACATGAGAATATTGAATAAAATTGTTCACTTAATACGTTTGGATGTCGCTACGTTGCGTTGTGCCTTATATCTGGAGCCATCTTTACTCTTAGCCTTAAAAAATCTATAAGTATTGGGAATAAATGAAGCGCACGTACAACACGAAGATATTGAACGAAATTGTTCACTCAATACTTTTGGAATGTCGCTACGTGGCGTTGTGCCTTATATCTGGAGCCATCTTTACTCTTAGCCTTAAAAAAATCTATAAGTATTGGGAATAAATGAAGCGCACGTACAACACGAAGATATTGAACGAAATTGTTCACTCAATACTTTTGGAATGTCGCTACGTTGCGTTGTGCCTTATATCTGGAGCCATCTTTACTCTTAGCCTTAAAAAATCTATATCATCATCATCATCATAACTCTTAAGAGCCTGGCTCTTGTCGGTGGAGTAACCGCCACTCCGTTCTTCCTTCTGCCGCTGTTTTGAGCTCCTGATACGTCACTACGTTGATTTTCTCTTTGGCTTGGTCCAAAAACGCACGTCTCGGTCTTCCTCTGCCTCTGCTTTTTTCTATTCTTCCTTCTATTATAGACTTTATGTAAGTATCGTGACGTATCAGGTGCCCCAACATGTTTCCCCTTCTGTTTTCAATCATTCTCAGCAGAGATCGCTTCTCACCTACCAAGTCCAACACTTCTGCATTCGTTTTCCTCTCCTTCCAGCTTATACCTTCCATTCTTCTCCATGTCCACATTTCAAAAGCGCTTAGTCTGTCTCTATCACGCTGGGTTAATGTCCACGTCTCGCTACCATATAACGCTATACTCCAGACGTAGGTCTTGATAAATCGCTTTCTAATGTTTCGAGATATCTTTGCTTTAAATAGGTGTTTTTTGGTGTTGAAAGCTTTCTTAGCCATGGCTATGCGTGTGACGATATCCGAAGTGCATCTGGAGTTGCATGTTATAATGCTTCCTAAGTATTTAAAACTTTTTACTTGCTCAATGACTGTATTTCTGATTTTTATAGGATCTATTTTGTTATTGTGCTTGGATGTTATTAATGTTTTTGTTTTATTGATGTTGATTTTAAGTCCAAATTCTGTAAATATGTGGTCCATTTCCGTTACAAGCTGTTCAAGTTCTATAGAATTTTCTGCTATGGCTGCTATGTCATCTGCAAACCTAACGAAATAAAACCTTTCTCCGTTAAGTTTTACACCCCCCTTTTCTAGTTCAACAATTTTTCTGATGGCGGTTTCAATGAATATATTAAAAATTAGTGGCGAGAGTGGACAACCCTGACGCACTCCCTGTCTTACTTTCGCCTTTCCTTTTTCCTGTCCTATTTCTACTATAGTTTCCTGTTCCTTATATAATGCATGTATAATTCGTCTGTCTCTATAATCTATGCCTATTGTTTTCATAATGTTCATCATCTTTATCCAGTCTATCTTGTCAAATGCTTTCTCTAAATCTATAAATGCGATGTGGGTATTAAGCCCTACATCCAATCTTCTATCAATAATTACCCTAAGAGCGAGAATGGCTTCCCTAGTTCCTTTATGTTGTCTGAAACCGTATTGGTCGGGTCCTAAATAGCTTTCAGCTATCGGTCTTATTCTGCTTTGTATTATTTTCAGAAGTATTTTAGAGGCCTGTGATATAAGGCTTAATGTTCTATGCTCTTCGCATTTAAGTGTGTTTAATTTCTTAGGTAATGCTATAGTTTTACTAATTTTGAAATCACTTGGAACTTCGCATGTATTGTATATATCCTTAACTATTGTAAATATTTCATTTTTCATGGATTCACACTCTAACTTGTTTATATATTCAATGTAAATTTGATCGTCTCCTGCAGCTTTACCGTTCTGAATACTATTTATCGCTCTATCAAATTCTTCTCTCATAATTTCTGGGCCTAATCTATCATCATCTACTTCCATTACGGTTTCTAAATCATTGTCTGTTAAACCATTGCCTTCATATAATCTTTCAATGTATCTTATCCATCTTTGCAAAATATCTTCATTGTTTATTAAAATTTTACCGTTTTCATCTTTTATTGTAGCACTTTTTGTCCTGTGGCGTTTTCCTATGTCTCTAACCACCTTATAGGCTATGTCTATTTTTCCTCTTTTCATACAACCTTCTATATTATCGCACGCTTTTTCAATGTCTGCTGCCTTTGCTTCTCTGCACTTCAAGGTTATTCTATTTGTAAGTTGTTTATATTGTCTTATGCTTTC
Source organism: Cydia strobilella (assembly GCF_947568885.1). Classification (NCBI taxonomy): domain Eukaryota; kingdom Metazoa; phylum Arthropoda; class Insecta; order Lepidoptera; family Tortricidae; genus Cydia; species Cydia strobilella. The sequence goes on along the minus strand of NC_086043.1, from coordinate 3,230,111 downwards.
TTCATCTGTTCTATTCCTTACTTTCCGTCTTTTAATCATCAGATCCATAATTTCTGTAGTCAACCAATTCTTTTTAGGTGTAATTTTTTCCTTTCCCAGTGCTTCTTCCGCACTGGTCTTAATAATATCTCTTATATTATTCCATCTATTTTCTATACTTATGCTATCTAAGTTATCTATTGCATCATTCTTATACTGTTCTAATTTTAATCCTACCTTATTACTATATTGCACTCTGTGATTGCTATCGGTTTCCTTAAGCTTACTGAGATCGATTTTCTTTGGCCTGTTCTTCCTTTTTGGTCTATTGCTCGTGAAGTTAAATGTGCTAACTAGTAGATTATGATCCGTGTTTACGTCTGCCCCGGGCAATGTTTTACATGAACTGACTTGTTGATAATGTTTCTGTTTAGTAATAATAAAATCCAATTGATATCTACCTATGTCGCCAGGCATTTTCCAAGTATATAGCCGCCGTTTGGGTTGTTCAAAGATTGTGTTTGCTATGAATAAGTTATTTTCTTTACAAAACTGTACTAGTCTATTTCCTCTATTGTTCCTCCTTCCAAGTCCAAATTTCCCTACTATATTACCCTCTGACCCTTCTCCCACGACTGAATTAAAATCCCCCATTACTATTAACATATCTTTTTCCTTAACAGAATCCAGTATTGTGTCGATATGGTTATACATCTCTTCGATATCATCGTCAGAATATCTGCTAGTTGGCATATATACTTGGACTATAATTATATTATCCGGACTATTTGTTAATTTTATCGCTGTTATTCTATCACTGTAATGTATTGTGTTTTCTATATTTGTACCCCATTTTTTGTTCAAAACTATAGCTGTACCGTTAGCTCCTTGTTCATCTCCAGTGTAAATTATCCTAAAATCATCGCTCCAAACGTCACCACTTCCTTCCCATCTTACTTCACTAAGTCCTAGTATATCTATATTTAGTCTGCTCATCTCTGCCTTTAATTCTTCCAATTTTCCTGGTGTGAGCATAGTTCTCACATTCCACGTTCCGATTTTGCAAGGGTTTCGCATGATGACGACCGAGCCAGCCTTACTCCTGACCCTGCCGGACTCAGACCGCCACGGAATGTTACGTCGTGGAAGCCCGTTGTCAAGAACGTTATTTCTTATTTGTGACATTTTCATTACTCCGTATCGGGAACTTGTTATGTGGTGGTTTCCCCACTTGCCTTCCACATCGCAGTGTAATGGCCGGTTTGGATCGCCTATTACTTTATGGTCAAAAGCCCTACCGGAACCCGCTTCCTCGGCCTCTTGCCACTACTGATATAGCTGCTGCTCTACATCAGGGGAATGCTTATTTGATGGCGGCATTTACTCGCCAAAATCTCGCAACACTCGCAAAAAATCTATAAGTATTGGGAATAAATGAAGCGCACGTACAACACGAAGATATTGAACGAAATTGTTCACTCAATACTTTTGGAATGTCGCTACGTGGCGGTGTGCCTTATATCGGGAGCCATCTTTACTCTTAGCCTTAAAAAAATCTATAAGTATTGGGAATAAATGAAGCGCACATACAACACGAAGATATTGAACGAAATTGTTCATTCAATACTTTTGGAATGTCGCTACGTTACCTTGTGCCTTCTAATAGTGTTAATTATTTGTTTCTTACATTTTTGAATTGCAATATAATTATGCGCGTGCCATAGAGACAGGAACAGGCGGGTCAATGTATGAAATTCCTCGTGACAAGGGGTCCTTTTTATAAAAGTTAGTAATATTTCATTTCACGACAGTGTTTTTTGGGGATGATCTACTGGTTTATATACTTTATATACGTTCAAACTCGTGAGCATCGTGCAAGTGAAACTAATCCTTGCCTAATAAAGCACGTAGCCTGGGAAATGGCACATCTCGATGCTCTATAGCAAAGGGCATTTGCGTCACAGTTTAAACGGTGACAGGACTGTCGTGACTTTACCCACGAACATATTTCTATGTACTCTTACTCAAATTATATCAGCACTTTTTTTATACTACGTCGGTGGCAAACTAGCTAACTAGCACTTTGGACCCGGGTATGTCCTTAAACTACGTCCAAAAGAGAGGTATGGGCACTGTGAATGACATCTCGCTTTGTGTGGTAGGGCACAGGACAGCGGATGTCATTCCAGATCTAGAGCAGAGCCCAACTGGGGAGGTACCTCCACCTTACAGAAAACCGCAGCCAAATAACACTAGACCCTACTAATAGTGTTGTGTTCCTGCCGGTGAGTAAGGTTGCCAGAGCTCGAGGGAGAGGAGTGTTAGGGTCGGCAACGCGCATGTAACTCCTCTGGAGTTGCAGGCGTACATAGGCTACGGAGACTGCTTAACATCAGGCGGGCCGTATGCTTGTTTGCCATCGACGTAGTATTTAAAAAAAACTAGCATACGGCCCGCCTGATGTTAAGCAGCCTCCGTAGCCTATGTACGCCTGCAACTCCATAGTAATTTAATATTTTAACGGGTTTAATTGTGTGTAGACTGATACATACATGGTAACATTTCGGAAACTTAGCACATCTTTATATGGAGAAAGTATTGGTCTGGTTTGAAGTTTTACTAATTTTTTCTGAAGTTTTACTAATTTTTTGAAAAGTATCCGACAACTACCTGGGCAAGGAGCTATCTCAGGAGTAGTGATGGGCAGCGGTAACATTCCCGCTACCAGTAAGTTTCCATTTGGGAATGTTACTAGTAAGTTACCAATGTTACCAGTAACATTCCCAAAAGCCGGTAACATACGAAACTGATGATAGTGATGACTTATATGAGATAAAATAAGGTTCAAAACTTATTTTTTTAGTACAACTTACTCAAAAATATGTCCCATAGTTCTTAATTCGCTGGCATAAGAGCTATGGGATCAATTTTATAAATTTGGTATACAGATAGTGAGCACCGGGGAAGGACATAGAATACTTTTTTATCCCACTCACCCCTTAAGGGGATGGAAAGGGGAGTTGACACTTGTATGGGGAATCAATAACCGCTGAACCGATTTGGTAGCAGTGGTTGATTTAGTTTGGTATGGAGATAATTTGGGTCCTGGGGAAGGACATAGGATAGATATTCGCGGGCTTGGTTTCCGCAACTCGACGTCTTACTATTGCGCCTATTTTGCGTGAGGGACATAGGATAGGTTTTACCCTAGAAATCAACCC